>NC_091493.1:6987701-7730826 GCF_947461875.1 Haliaeetus albicilla | reverse complement strand
GGGAAGCGCAAGACACCTACATATTGGCAGAGGTTTTTGGAGGAACTGCAGTCCTAGAGGCACTGCTCACAGTCAGTGACTGGCAATAAAGATTCAGCCTCCCCTTTTGCTCTCCTGGCCCCATACGCTAACCACACAGATGCAGTACACATTTCTCTATCTTAAGTTCTATATCCTCATTTCACGTTGGGTTGCCCTGTTACGCAGGCCACAACACTAAATACAAAAAAATGCAGAGAGAGATGTTTTTGTCAATGATCACCAGGAGTTAAACAGTCACAGTTAAAAACAGACAAGAAGAAAAATTTCAGATGAGTGCTTGACAGCATTTCCGCAAATCTCAAAGAGCAGAAAATGCTTTTTCACCACAGACCTTTGCAAAAAAAGGTTAGGATTTTAGGAAAACCTGACAGCAATGCTGTAGATGGTCCTCTCTGGTTTGGCACTCACAACAAGACTATAAGACGTCAGAGCATACAGCAGTCCCAGAAAGCCCTGAGCTCGCTCACAGTAGTATTCAGGAGTTCCCTATAACACTAATGGAAAAAAAAGAGTCAAGATTTCAGAAGAGAAAGGAAACATCAGTTTTCAGGGTTTTTTTTTTTTGGAAGGAGATTCAGTGGGCTTGAGAAGGTAAGACTGTAGCTTACTCCACTAGGACACAAGTCTTATTTCAGTAGAAGCTGGGGGGATTCCTAGTAATATAAATTCAAGGATGGCCTTTCTCTTACAGGCTTTGTATGAACAGACATTTGAACCCAACAGAACTACTTTTGTATGTGTTTTTACTCAAGGACAGAGAGGAGAACAACATCAAACAGTGCAAGTTTTATCATTATCTACCTAATCACTACAAAAGATAACAAAAAAAATTGATGTTGAAGTAGAGAAGGTTCCTGTAATGTCAGTTACAAAGAGACCCACTCCAGCACCCTTAATCAGCTTCAAGACTTCTATCAATGTCAGCAGGTTTCTGAGGCCAAGCTTTGTTTGGCATGGTTCATTAAATATAAGGCTATTTCTTAATGACCGGCTTCCTGTTCCAGATTAACTGCAAGCACAGCCAAATACATTTAGGTATACAGGGGCAACAGTAACACCTCCATCGCAAGCAGCAAAAACAAACAATAAAGCTTCCATGCAACCATAGAAGACAGCATCTGAACACTCAGGACCTGACAGAAGTGCTAGTAGAGCAAATACTCAGAACTGCTGAAGGTACCACTGATGAACAGGAAAGACTGAGATTAATCCATCTTCTACCCCCTCTTCTGTCGAATCGCTCATCTTCCAGAACCCATGCCCTGTAAGACCCCTCCTTCCTTCATTAACATGCCCCAGTATTCTAGGTTGAAACTCTTGCAAGGTGGCTGCCAAGCAGGTATACAAGCCAGCAGGACAGAGATGAGCAGCTGGAGTCAGTTTCAAGCACCAACATCATGATGGTAGAAATAATTTGGCTGCTGAGACCTCCTACCAATATTATCCACCCTAATGATCTGGCCACATATACCGACTGGTTATCTGCTCCCTTTGTTTCATATCTCCGTGACACTTCTTTCCCAATTATTATTATGCAAATCTCAAATACATACTTTAAAATATATTTTTATATATAAAAATTATGTATATACATATATCATTCACTTATTCCTCTAAATATTTCAACTCTAGAATTCCAGCAGCTCTGAAAAGTTGTTCTACATTTCATCCCAATCTTTTCTCCAATCAAATCTGAAAAAATAGACATTGATTTAAAAAGAAAAAAAATCTGTCCTTCCTCAATACTGCTATCACTATTTTCCCTGGTCATTGTATCACCTAAATTAGTATCCCACAACTGGATCATATAGTCTGTTATTACAAGGAGCTGCATTTCTTCCAACTCTGGTGACAGCCACTGCCATTCAGCACCTATGAGAAGTCAAACCAGTCAGCAGCTCTGCACACACAAGGGACAGAGCCAATTCCACTTCCTCAGCTGTGCATACTCTGCCACAGTATGAAGAGCAGAGAAAAGCTTAACATAGTGATTGACTGTGATGAGTATGGATGTCAACAACTAAAGGCTGTGATCCCATTAAATACAAATATGCAGCTTCTATAAAGAAGTCTTGCTAAGAAATAACAGGATTGCATTTTTTGTTTCAGCCAATAGGAGTGATCACATACAGCAGCAGCCACACAACAGTTTCTTTTCATCCTTTAGAGACAGTAACAGTAAAATTTAATTTTTTTAGTATATTTTTATTATAGTAGCTGTCCCACTACTGTTATTTTAACAGAATTTGCTGTATGAAATTTACTATAACATGAGGACACATTTCCAGGAAGGTTAAATTTGTTTGTGCATTATACTTAAAAATACACAGCTTACATCAGTGCTTTCCAAGGTTCTTAAATTCTGAAAGTTTGGAGTTCTTCTGAAGAGTACTGTATAAAGTTTTAACTGACAAAAAACCCTAGCAAGGACTCTGAGTGACTAGTGCAGCTGGATTTGACATACTTACATCAGCAACAACTGTCACAAACAAGAACAAAGAGGTTTTACATAATAAAACAGAAAACATTCAAGTGGTTTATTTACACTAGTATTGAAGGTTCTTTCAGATACTAGTGTCTTTCATGCAGAAAGCTTCACATGCTTATCATACTAAACTGCCAAAATAATCTGCAGTGCATAGAATTGGCACAAAAATAAGCAGATGATGAAATTACAGGTGTCCAAGACAATTACTTCTCCTTCCATGGAGCAATGTGAATGGTATTCCCTTTTGTTGCTTAACTGTTACAGTCCAGCTAAACATACCATGCAGCTGACTAAAAATTATCATACTTTAGACTCTTTCATTACAATACACTGGCTTTGTTAAGCATAGCAAAAGCACGGCATAAAAGAAACATTAACCATAAAATGCACAAGCTCTATGGAATTTGCTGTTACTCATGAGTATCTCTTTACACATATTCCTTTTAAGATTATCCATAGTGGATATGTAAAACAGGTCCTGTTTCTAAGCTTTTTTCCTCCCCAATATCTAGCCTTTGCAATAACCTTATTTGGCATATCCCCCCCCCCCCCCCCCCCCCAAGCAGGGAATATATTTGAGCTCAGTACATTTGCTTGTCAAGCTATAGATCACTACTGAATATTATATTTTCTTTTATTTCAGTTTGATCAAGAGAATATTGTTTGATACCACCACATTCTTTAACAAGTTCTTTAGGAAGATGGACACATTAAAAGACAAAGGAAAGAGACTGCAGAAGAGACATGCATTTTGTTAGAATTATGATGATTGGAACAAATGCAACATAAAATGAAGAGTCCTTAATCTTTTCAGAGGCATTTTGTTACCTACTTGTATCACTGTAACAAGCAATTCTAAACTGCTTATAACAATCCATTATAATTCATTTGCAGAATAAAGGACACTTCACTTTGAAAGCAGTTTAAATTTAGCCAAAAAAAAATGTGGTTGTTTATCTTGTAAAACCAAATCTGTCACAGTGAAACTATACTAGTATCAAAACAAACACAGCACAATCATTAAAGTGGGGAGAAAGAGCCACATAGATAAGCAAAAGTATTAAACCTGCCAAACAGGGACAAGATGAGACAACTTTTAAAGGGCAATTACAGGGAACACTACCTAGAATTATGATTCTCTTGGAGAAAAGTTGTTTCTTTAGCTGTATCATAGACTTCCTGACGGGCACATGAATGTTAATAAAATATGAAAATACTGGTATGCCAGCAATATTGGCATTCCCATTTACTAAATCAATCAGCTCATAATAATCACCAAAAATTGGAAGCTGGGTTATTGTCCACACGAGACACAGATTGAGACAAATATTTGGAAGAGCAATTACAAGCAGCACAAATTCCACTGTCCTCTCCCACACGAGCCCAAAGGATGGATATCCACAGAGAGCTGCTGATGGTGATGGAGAGGGGCAGGAGGAATGTTAACAATCTTCCCCTTTTGACCCACATCAAGGCTGAGATCACAAAGTGGCTTTGCAGGGATGGAGTCCATGAAAAGAAATACAGGCCACACACAGGAAAGTATGCTGAACTGACACAGACTGATGCATATACATTCCTCCTCCCCCCCCTTTTTTTGGGGGGGGGGGGCAGGGGACGGACAGACTTGATTTATTACTGTATTAGAACAGTAGACTATATGTCATCTTTATCTCAAGACTATTGCTGTTTTTCACAAGTCTTGATAAACCAGCTTCGTTTAGGACTTACTGACCCTGTTATTGCATTGCTAGTCCCAGACTTTTCAAACCACTAAACCAAACAGGTAAACACACGGCTATTTTCCATACCCTTCCAGAAAGATATTGTTTCCAGTGAGTTTCCCCAGAACACAGGATTAGCTCCTACATGAAGATCATTGGAAAAAAGCCTATTACTCCTCAGACTCGTCACATTGTTTCTGAATGTATTCAGCTTGCTACCTCTGACATCTGAGTTTTAAACAACACAGTGCTTATTTATGAAATATTACATCACATCACAGAAATCAGAGAAAAGTCTCAATGTATTTACATAACACTTTCTGCAGCAATGAAACCAGGTAGCAAAGCATCTGCCCTGCTCCCCTACTACTCCCTGCCACAACATTGCTACAGTCCATCTCTCCCCAACTACAGAAACAGAACACTTTTCAAAACTGTGCTGTAAGCCACATCATCAAAATGACTAAAGACTGGAAAAAAAAAAGTTTAACCTGTATCAATATAAAGAAAAGCAATAACTTCAAGAACAAGAGTACCTTACTGAGTTCAAATCTTTTCACAAAGTGATGTCAGAGGGAAAGAAGACAGTAAACAGACAGGCTTTTTAGCAAAGGATTGCAAGGATCACCAGAGCACAGTAGATTTAATGCACCGAGGGAGGGGAAAAAAAAAAGAAGAAAAAAAACCACAGAAAAGATAGAAGTTCTCTGCTGTGTTAAGGTATTTGGAACTAGGGCACTGGAATGGGATGTTGAAGCTACAGGTTGAGGTCACAACTGAGGACACAAGCACCGAGTCTAAGACCAAGCAAGCCTCAGGTTAATTAAGCCCTGTGAGCTACATATGCTCCTGAATATAAAAGCTGAGCACCTGCACTGGTTGGTCCTGCTCCAACATGGCAAACTTTTTAAGAGGCAGATGCCATTCTTGCCTTTTCCTTATTCACTGTAACTTGTTCCCACCAGAGGCTCCTATCCCAGAGTAAGGCTGATTCATGCATTTGCAAACTCATGACCTGTGAAATGATTTGCCTTCTCAGACACAAGCGTACGTGCTCTCTCTGCAGTATTCTTTGAGCAGGAGCAAGCAGAATCAAGGCATAGAGAGGAATAAGAAAGGAAATTGGCTCTGCCATCAGAGATTTAGAACACTGAATCACACCTACAGATCATTCACTTACAAAATGGGGTCATGTCTGTGGCACAACAAGTCATTACTTGTAAAAGTGAATGTCACAGAAGGAGCAAGTCCACATCCTGAAACATGCTGGGCTTGTTCTCATCTTTGCCAGGTTGCAGGTACAGTACCCTAAGAATTTGAGCTGAATTCTCCAAATAAAGTAACGAAGGCTTATGAGGCTGTGACGAAAAAAATAGAGGCAGCTTCTTATTCAACAGTGTGGAAGTGATGAGGCAAAGTATGCTGTTATGGAGACTGAGGTTAAGTAAAAAGCAAGCTGCCTATACTACCTCAGTCAGAGCACAGAGCAGCTGCTCCACATTGTACTAGAAAGGACACTAAAAGCAAGAACTTTGGACATGTTGGTGCAGTTTAAAGAAACACATAACAAAAAGTTTAAGGCCAGATACTCAGAAGCCATGTGGATATTTAACTTTTCCTAATTTAAAGCCCAACAAAACTTAAAACACAATCGCTTCATAGCTATTTTGCCTAAAATCTCCAACAACTTTAAGACCAAGTCTAGGTGCATGTAATGTTCTCAGGTGAAGTGTTTTAAGAGGCTGGTTAAGAGTGTCTTCCATCTTTGACTTCCTTTACCTCATCACTTACCACACCGTAAAGGCAACTTGCTCTACAGTTCTGGTTAATATATGTACCAGTTTGTGTACCTCATATTACACAAAGGAGTCATACAAGTAGATATATGGGGCAATAACATAATTACTGTGCCTTAAGCCTAATCTCTGATGAGAGATAGTTGCTTACAGAAATGGCCTAAGTTACCTACGAAAACAAAAGAAAACCAAAACCACCACCAAAATAACACACACCATGTAGTTTCTCTTTTTAAATAAGTTCTAGAACTCAGAGGTACCCCCCCCAACATCTTTTTTATTTTTACAGTTATCAATAGAATGTTTTCCCTTATAGAAGGCCACTGAGGTCACTGGAGGGTAAGCAATAAAGAATTTTAAGTTTTGAAAAAGTTACCAAATTTATTCATTGCTATAGGTTTTCCTTCAAAGATTATTGTAAAGTCACTACTACTCTTTCTGGTTTTGCCAAGTTAATTAACCACTCCCTTACCCATCACATGACTATTACTATATAAGTATACTACTTTTACTTTTTAATATTACAGAATGCTTCTACCTATAATTGGATGACTCTTCTTTAGAAGTCTTTTTTCTTTCCCAAGAATGCAGTATTGATTGTTAGAACAGAAAGCCAGATGACTCACCTTTTATGTTAAGTTTTTAGTGTTTTATTATGCCCCAAAGACATAAGTTAAAGAGCATACTAGGGTCACTTGGCCTTGTATACTTCCCCCTCCCCATTCACAAGACTCATTCTTTACCACCTCACCCAAATGCCTCAACAAACTTTATGCATCAATCCCAAAGACACCTTCATGAAAGGGTCTCTTGTGCAGTACAGAAGCAAAACAGTCTGCTTCTTGGGATTCCTCCACAGCACAAAAAGGAAGCTCCAAAATAATGGGAAAGAAGTGAAGAAACAAGCAAAATTCTAATGATTCAAATTAACTGTACTCAATAAGCAACACCTGCAGTTCTGCTGCTTACCTCCTCCACTCCTCCCCAATAAGCCTTGCTTTCCCATTACAAAAGCCTGACTTTTATGCTTTTAAAATCTATTGTGGGTTCACTTACAGGGCAGACTCATCTCGGCAAGAAAAGGAAAGGGTAAAACTAATTATCAATTTTTTTTCAGCTTTGTCACATCTATTCTCTGGTATGACTGGGAGTTCTTTGCACAGAAAGTCCAGCGATTTCAGGACAAATTTTCTTTGAACCAGTCCTAAAGCGAAACAGGTGTTTTGAGGAAAATGAACCTGCACAGAAACTGCTCTGTTGCCCGAGGCTGGACTGAACTATTAACGTGACAGAAATGAGTCCGCAATTAGAGAGTGGAAAAGAGAAATTAATGAAAAACTCCCCCCACCACAAAAGTGAGAACAAGAAACAGAAAAGCAGATAATGTTTTAAGACCAAGAGACACACAACAAAAATTTACAGAATAGTAAATTGAAGTAAAAACAAACGAGGCATTTGCATATAACATTTCTATGAAAATGGAGGTTTTCTACCACAGAAGACTTCAGATTTCTAACTTTCAAATTCAGAAGAAAAATAGAGACAGCTGCCTGAACATCTTCCTAATGCTAAGTAATTCCTCACCAACTGCATAATCAGCACCCTCAATACAATAACAGGCAGAAATTCTGACCCCACAAAAAATAAAAGCAGAACAACTTCTGTTGATTATTAGGTCAGGGTATGGTCATTCATAACCTTTCCAATTTCTACTTTTTCATAGAGCAAACTGTCATGGAAGCTAGAGAATCCATATTCCTTTCTTTAAAAGAAAAAACACACACACACTTAAAATATAGTACTAGTAACAGTAGCACACAAAGATCAAACCTAACTTACACCTGTTCTACACAAGTTATCTGAAAATGACCTCTATTAGGATTGTTTTAAAAATACTTTCCAAAACAGATGCTATATCACAGAGGTTTTAAAACCTAAAACCAAGTCTCTACGAAGACTTTTAGTAAGAAACAAGCTCTCATATGACATGCATATGATATCAACTATTCTGCCATTGCAGAATGCTACTTTAGTTTCTCCTACTAAAAGGAGCTGTCATCACAACCTGTTTAAAATAATACCAAGCAGTGCAGCAGCTTAGCCAGCTCTTGCTTCATCACTAGCACACAGGGCAGATGGGAAGATTTCAGCCCGCAAACACTCCTCACTACATCTATGCAGAACTTCTTTCATTAGCTCATAACATTTTCTAAGTCATTATCAGACAGAATCGATAACAGCTAGTGATAAAGTCATGATGCATACTTCAGATATTATATGGAAACTTTGAACAATTTCTCCTTTGAAGGGCACCAACCTAAGTATGCCCTTGGAGAATAATTTTCTGACTTTTAAAAGGAGACTGAAGGAAATATGGTACTCTTTTTTTCTTCAACAAGTCAGCAGGAACTGAAGTTTTAAACTGACTTAATAGAAGAAATTATATTGTAATTAAGTAGCTAATACTAAATTCATTTTTGTGGGATGTCACAGGGGAGCATAGAAGGAAGAGCAGCCACTACCCCAAGACTAAATGGGATGTTTTTTACTCAAGACACTACTAAAACTGGGCGAGATTATAAGAGTACAGAGTCATCACATGAACAATGAGGCAGTGACTGAAACAAGCTGAGCACGGTTCATCAGAATTTCACCATCACACTAGTCAATATTTCAATAAAGCAATTTTCTTTGCTGTCCTCTTCATTCTTTATTCTCAACCTGTAACATAGCCTCTCTATATAGTCATACTGCATCCCAACAGCAAGGACAGCAGAAACATAATGCAAGCAACTATTATTTGCTGTGTATTTTATGTGACTGCTAAAGTAATTCAACAGTTGAGAGCAAGAGCTACTAGCACCAATCATCAAGCAGTACATGCAAGTTATCAAAAGAGTAGCAAAGTTTTGGCATTTCTTGACTACTGAAGATAAGAGTAACAGTTTGGAGCTCCTTCTTTTCCCCCTCTTCCCTAGATTAAAAAAAGAAAAAGAAAAAGCAACATTTTATTTCCAATTTTTGCCTGATTTCTCAATTTTTTCAGGGAAGAAAGGAATGGAATCCAAATTAGTTTTATCTCATTAAAGAAAAAATATTTAAAACTATTTTGAAGGATTCATTTCAGAAAATTCAAACTCCAAACCTCCCATTTTCCTTCTTAGACATGTCAGCATCATAAATACCTATTTAGCATTATACATTTCAGAATTCAAGCATAAAACCCACAGCAATATTTTATATTACCCTCATGCCCCAGGTTCTATGCCACTCTTTCCTTCTCTGGAAAAAGCTAACAAGTGCCATGAGCTGTTACAAAAAAAAAAAAAGGCTTCCTTGGACCAAGTTGTTGTCAAACTTCCTCAAAGAGCTAATGAAACTTTGCCTGATTAAATATTGCTTTTCTCAGAATTACGTAACATGCCAAGTCTTACTTTGTCATTCTGAGAGCCATGCCAACAGGAGTACAAGTACCATTATCAACAGCTTATCATGAAACCTAATGTATATGGCAAATATTCACACTTCAGAACACAAAGAGTGGCAAAAATAACTTTTAATGGGTAATCAACCACTGGATTAGTACATCAACAGTTTTTACATGGTGTCAAGAGCGCTGAATCTTGAGAAACAACAGTATGTAAGAACAGAAGTCCAGGAACTTTGGAGTAGAGAAAAAAAGCAAAGTTAAACTGCTAAAAATGTATGATAAAACCAGAATAGACAGCAGTGGCAGGAACTTGCCTATATTGAACGTTTGTCTAGAATTAAGACTCAGGTAGTCTGATCTGTATACTACACAGACAGACGGTTTCAGGGCTTGGGAGGGTTGTTTAACTACAGAACTACTATTTTCCCAGAAGTTTTCAATGATTGGAGAAAATTTAGGTTTATTATTGTTTTTCAGAGCAGCTATGATTGGACTTGCAGTCTTACAGATCACACTTGAAAGCTTATTTGTGAAATAAGTTTTCTACTGTAACAGTAAATTATTTTTATTATGCAAGTATAACATGGCTTTCGTATTGGAACAGTTTGGGGTTTTTTTTCTTCTCCTGCACAACAGTGTGACTACTGTCTCCCCTCTTTTCCCACCAATGCCTCAGTTTTAAGTTAATTGGCCAAAAAAAGTATAAGTTTCTCATTTCTAGAATTCAAAGTCAGATGTCCTACAAGCAGTAGACAATATCCAAACTTTCAGTACTGTAAATTGACCAGATATAAACACTACAGAACAAAAACACAGCACTGTCAGTGACCTACAAGCACCATTAACTTACTTTTAGGTGTTGACTTTTAAAAGTACTCAGTGTGAGGCTCAGAACTGTCACAGCAAAAGAACTATAAAGTGCATTCTACTCTTCCCATTGCTTTTTAAAAATACAAACTTCTGAACAAAACATTTTAGAATACATTGAAATGAAATAAAGAGCAATCAGAGCCATCCTAATAATTAACAGCAAAGTAGTACAGCAATATAAAAATATCTTTAATAGCAAGTTATCTTCTTTCTTATGCCTTTACAACAATTTTGACTCCCTCTGCAGAGCTTAGAAGTTATCTTAGGAAAAACTGGAAATAGAATTTAAAAAGGAAAATATTTATCCACATTTAATTATTCACATGAATTTGCAAATCACTGCATTATAGCAGCTAGATCTCATTGTCTCTAAAAAAAATATGGCCAATAAATTAGTATCTGGAAAAGATGGGAGAGGTGATAATTTTTTCAGTAATAAAAATCCCCAACCTTATTCTCTGGCAAGTATCAACAGAGCAATGGCATGTGATATCATTTTGTAACAGAAATCAAGCACTGAGCATTAGCAAATTCCCACATAAAGTATCTAGGAGATCAGAGTGAGATTTATGATGGCAGAAAAGATTCTTGTAAGGAACTCACCAAAAACACTGACTGTTTCAAAGCATGCCCCCATCTCCAACACCGGGGATTAATAGTCGGAGCATCTTACACACCCACCACACTTCATGGCAAAAAATACCCCCCAAAACCACCATACAAAAAGACACCCAAAAAGTTTAGAGCCTGACCTAACTGTCTTCTCAAATCAATGGGAAATCTGCTGCCCCTGATGGTCTGAAAGATCAGAGTCCAGAAGACAAAGCTGAGTCTCCCCAACAGTCCAGAGGCTAGTCCAAGCCCGAGATGTAACGTAGTTTGGAGGCTGAGCACAGTCACCTTCTTTAAGTACTTGGTGTTTCAACGCTTTCAACATAGCCTAGGTTATAAACCTTTCAGAATAAATTTGGAAGATGCCCACTTTGTGAACCCACAACAGGTCACATCATCTCCATTTATCCTTGAGCCAACTGTTGAAAGAGAGGAAGCAAAAATGCCTGGAGTACCAACACCACAGTAAGAAATGCTGTCTTCACATCCTAGAAGCTCTCCTTCAAACACAGGTCTCGGGAAATGAAGTGATGGGCAGGGGGAACAGCAGCTTGCTGAGCCAGAACTTAGAGGACCTGACTACCAGAGCAGTGCTTTACTTACAGTTGATCAGTCCTCTTGGAGTGTTAATTTACATTCCATTTTAAAGCATGAAGACTGGACAGATTTGAGGGAAAAGCATGAGAAACCATAGTGCTCTACAATGAAAGAGATAACTGGACAGCTATTAAATGTTCCAAGTGGTAGCAAAACTGATGTTAAAAGCAGGGAGGTTTAATGATTCAAAAGATACTAACTTCACCAAAAAAAAAGTTACAAGGATAAAGCTTATTCACCCTTGATTAATTAGACCTTTAATCTTAGAGTTTTCAGTTTTAGTTTCAGGAGTTCTGGGCATATAGCCCCCCGCCCCCCCCAAAATCATTCACATTTATCATACTTTCCCAATCCCTTAAAACTTACTTCAGCTGGGACAAGTGTCATTTTGCTGGTCAGACATTGTGTAATAGGCCAACATGTGCTCTTTTTCTCCCCTGAGAACACAAGTCTTTGCAGTTAAAATTGACTATGCCATTTGCGTTCAGCAAGAAGAACATCGGCCCAGTCCACTCACTCATGACACAAGGCAGCATTTTAAGAGCAATAAACAGAAAGCCATCACATTGAATACCTAAGGGACACACAACACAGTAGCAAAACTCCTCCACCTGACCCTGTGGCCTGGGTCTAACCACTGTGGAGGAGGGAGGATTGGGGAGAAAAAACAACTCCCGTAGCTGCCTGCGCCACATTGCAACAAAGCCTTCCACAGCACCTTCTCTTCACCCACCCCGCTGCCAGCAAAAGCGACGCTGAAGCCGTTTTGAGTCGGACACCCCTTCGATACCCCCCAAGTGACGGGGTGTAAGCCAGCCACCACCTGCTTCCCCAACAGTGACCCGCAGGCCCGGGTGCACGGCCGGGTGCCAGGCGAGGACGGCTGCAACTCTGGCCCTCGCCCAAGAGGGTTTTCAGCCTCCATCCCAGAAGCACGTCGCTGTTTCCCGACTGAGGTGTGAAAACAGACAAGCAAAGCACATGCAATACCCTAACTCGTTAACAGCGCGTTGAAGCGCCTTATTTCCTAAAAGCGCAGGCGTTAACGTGCAGTCACGCTGTTGTTCTCAAAGACGTTTTTGCCACCTTTTACCTCAGGAGACTCAGAGCAGCGCGACTCTCCCGCAGCCAGGCGGCAGGGGGAGGCCGGGCCCGGCCAGGGGCGCCCGTTTGCGGCGGGGAGAGGCGGCTCGGCTCGCCCTGTCCGCTTCCAGCCTTCACACCCGGGCCGGGCAAAGCCGGCCGTGGCGCCCCCGCTCCCCTCCCGGCGGGCCGCCCGGAGCCGGCGCTGACAGGGCGGCGACCGTTAACGGCGGCGGTAGCGCGAGCCACCACCCCCCCACACCACCCCGCCCGCTGCGCGCGCCCCGCCGCAACCGCCGCCCGCGAGACGCCGTCGGTGTCGCCGCTCGCAGCCTCCGCGGGCGCTTACCCCGCTCTGCCCGGGAGCGGCGAGGAGGAGGAAAGAAAGAGGAGGAAAAGGCAGGAGGAGCCGCCGGTACCGGCGCCCCTGCCCGCACCCCGCCCGACGGCAGTGGTGCGGGACGGAGGGCTGCGCGCTCACCTGGTCTCTGCCGCCCCGTCCCGCGGGACGGGAGGAGGAGGAGGAGGAGGAGGCCATGTTGCAGCGCTCCCAGGCACCTCACCTCGCCCAGCGCGGGGGCAGAGCCGTCCCGGGCTCACCCCCACCAGCGGGCGGGCCTGCCCCTTACCGCCGCCCCCTCAGGTGGAGCCGGGCCCCGCCGGTTCCTCTTCTCCCGCGGCAGGCAGGGGAAGGGCGGGCACGCTCGGCTCCCGGGGCCCGGCCACCCGCTCCGGGGGCCCGGCCGGCCGCCCTCCCCATCCCGTCCCGTCCCGCCCCGTCGCCGGGCAGCGGGGCGCGGCCTGGCGGCTGCAGCCCCCGACGGCCGCAGCCCCCGACGGCCGGGAGCTGCCGGCGCTCCCCAGCGCCGGCAACGGGATGGCTTGAGGGGAGGGGGCGCCCCGAAGTCTCCCCCGCGGGAGGACGGCTGCTACGGCGGGGCTCTGAAGGGCCAGCGCCGGGCCGAGCCGCCCCTGCGCCGCGGCTCACCTGGAAACGGCGGCCTGCGGCAGGGCAGGTCGGGCGGTTGGGTTACCCCTCCTTTCTGCCTGCGGATCGCTCTGGAGGATGCGGTTCGGGGAGCCCAGCTGAAGTTTCTTGAAGAAAATTTAAAAGCCAGCCAAATCCTCTAGCTTGGCGCTAATGAATTCCTCGCCGAAGTTAAAGGATTGCCGCTGGTTTTCCATAATGAGTTCTACAGGTGTAGTGTGTTTACTATAATGCAAATTCAAAGTCACTCACGTGTGAAAAGTAACAGGAGAACGAACACCTCACGCACTGAGTGCAATCGGGAGCTGCTCCTATGGGTAACGATTAGCTGATACCCGCTCATAACGCGCTTGAGCCTGGGTCAGTCGGTCCGGGGGGGTTCCCCCCCCTTCAGTCAAAGCTGATGGCTGTGCAAACCTCACACACGAGCTGCTGCATGGATCAAAGCAGTAGTTCTGCTTGTAGTTTTTCTCAGTATTAAAAAAATATTTTAATCGATCTTATTGACGTGTGTTTTATCACAGCACTTGCAGTTGTGAAAGTATTGATAAAAGCAATGAAGATTATTCTAGGCTTGATTTAAATGACATCATCTTACTTTTCCTCCCCTCTCAAAAGCCTGTTCTGGTGCACCAACCTATTCTCCTGTTTTCATTAGAACTTGATTTGCCAATTAGCAGCCGTTAAACACAACAAATGCTATTAGGTGCTAGTTTACCTAGAAATATTACTGATAACAGCTTAATCCAGTTACTTTTTACTACAACGGGCTTTAGTCCTGTAGATGCAATTTACAAAGTGAACACCCAGCTGTATAAACTGACTATAGGTGTTTATACATCTTTGTGATACTATGTAACTAATTGCTTCTCTTTCTCTCTATTTTTCTTGGTATATAGAACCAAATAAAAATATTTAACCAAAGACCTTGGCTGTGTCTTATATGGAGAAGTTAATTCCTCCAAATGTCTTCATCCCTCTTAGTTTGGATGTGACTCATTTCCTCAGCCCACTCGGGGAACCAGGAGCTAGAGGAGTTGAGGAAAAAAAGGATCACAACCTCCACGTTGGCTTAAAGAAAGCGTGAAGCAAGGCTGGCCATGTTTAGGAATGAGCGGTACTATCGCTGGCAGTGGCAATTAGAAGCTCTGTGGCTGGGCCACACGCTATTTTTATACAACTCACATACCACGCCATCACTGTGTACCACCTTCCATCTTTCTTTAGGAAGGAAAATTATGAAGACTTAAATGGAATTTGCAGACTGAAAAAGAAAATAACACCTTAAGGAAAAAAAAATATCATTTTTATTTGAAGTGAAAAGTTCTGTAATTCTACTCTCACAACAAATAGGAAGAAGAATTTTTAAACAAATTCAAGTGTGACATGTAGATGTAAATCCAGAGTCCATTTCCACAGGCTTACATACCTCACTTGTCTCGTCTATACTCTCACCTGGAAGAGTACATCTTCTTTTTTGGCATCTGAAATGATACCTGGAGGGAAGAAAAAGTTAACTTCCCTTACTTCAAGAGAGGTTTCGGGTCAGGCTTCCCAGATGGAGGTTTGGAATTTAAATATGCCATTGCAGTGCATTTGATCTGGTAGAGTACAGTAGCAGGTGGTTGTCGTAAGATGAAAAAAGGATAAATGGATAATGAGCGCAGAGAAAACCTGAGGTAATCGGAAAAAAAGAGTATTATTTGTTGAAATGAAACAGCTATACCAGCAAACAGATTTTTAGCTAGCGTAATTGTCTCTACCTGAGGAAGGTTGCTGACAGAGTTATATTGCTACAGCTATACTGACAGAGCCTTAGATTTGGACAAAGCCTAAGGGAATGGGGCTTGAGATTGCCTTGTTCAGCTGGAGGGCTCTGCTAACCAGCCCTCTCATTTACCCCAACACCAGTCTCCTCCAACCATGGGGGACTGCTCACCTACATCAGGGCTAAGGGCTGAACTCCGTGTGTAACTCTGAATGCACCTCTCCTGCTCTCGTACACCCAAACAGCAATTAAAAAGCAGTTTATGAGCTTCTGCCACTTTTCTTCTCGGCTTGAAAGCCATGTGAAATGCAAAAACTAAAATCAGGAAGCAGCCACCTTTTCCTAAGGTTGGTTTTACTCGGGTCAGGAGTGAAAGCTTTGCCCAACTGAAGTAAATGGGAGTTTTGCCAATGACTTTGGTGGAGCCTGGATTTTTGCCCAGATGCTCTAGAGAAACAAAAAGTGCTTTTTTCTTTTTCTTCCCCTCCCCCTCCCCTCCCTGGCTTGGTACCTATGCCCTGTTCACCTTTCTTGTTTAATTACAATTATTAAAACAAAATCCAGGTTGGGTGTTTGTAGGTATTTCTCTAGAACCAGCTGTGTGTCTCACGCTAAAGGAAGAGCTCCAGTGACAGTGAAGCATTCCCTACTGTGGGACAGGAGTACAGCAAAGCCAGAGCTGAGGGAAAGTTTTGGACTTTACATCCAGGGACTGCACATGCTTCAGCCTCTGAAGGCCAACGCCAACACGCTCACCGGGGACTCTGCGCATCCCGCTGTTCCTCTCACAAGCTCCCTTGCGCACCGCGGTCTCTGCTCGCTCCTCTTCGTGTGCTGCTGCAAAGTTCATGGTAGAACTTCCACGGATTTCAAATTCAGCCACTGTTTCCTCCAGGAAGATACAAGCCCATGAATAACCACCACAATGATGTTTCCTTTTACCTACAATTGCATAATTTGAAATGAAGGGATGGTTTATGATATTTGTTATTGTAATCATATCAATGATTAGCGGTTTTTAGGTAAAAAAGTCTCCGTGTTTCTTGATAGCAGGAACTGTCCTGCATAACAAGAGGCATTTAACAGGTTGAATGCCTGTGAATGCATCTGAGCTATGTGTTAAAGAGATATCATGTCTCTAATATTATTTTCCTAAATGGTACTAAATCTCTCCTACTGTACTTTTGCATTGTCTTACTAACAAAACAATCCTTTGTTTTTAATAAATGTTAAAAGAAGATAATCAATGTTTGTATTTATCTCCTTCTGAGTACAGTGAACACAACCTATTTTAGATACCCTCACTAGTATTCACAAACCAGTTGACCTTTTTTAATCACATCATTATGTAAAAGACAGAATACACTTGCTCTCTTCCTTACAGTGACGCTATTACTGAGGAGAATATGATTAATATATGAAAGACAAGACGATATTGACTCTTGCAGCTGCCCTCTACTCAGCATAGAAGGAGTTGTTCAGAGTATTACACTGGGTTCTTAGCCACAAATACAACTGGAACACTATAATACAAGCTTGGCATTGTAGGTCTGATCCTATATGCCTTACACAAAGAGCATTGCAGTTCAACCAAGTGGAAGTTTTGGATGCCAAAGAGGTTTCAATACACATGCCTTTTGCCCATTTATATAAATAAAATGGTAATTAACATCATATTGTCAGGGTAGACCTAGATTCCTTTGCTGTTTACCTTTGAGTTTTCCCTCCGTTTTGCACTTGGATCCATGTTTTGCTGTAAAGGGGAGCAGCAGTCCTAGGGATTCCCACATCTGTCCATCTGTGACTCAAATGTCTGTAGGCTCACTGCTACTATTCCTTCAAGCAGAACAGTAAATCCCTTCAAACGCAAAAGTCAACACAAAAGTAGTTGTAGCACTCGTCTCAAGCAGTATCATTAGCTACTGCTGTATCTAAAGCAACGATCAACCCAAGATAAGCACTATCCAGTCAGAAAGGAGATGTGATTTGTATCTTAAGGATACGCAGACAACGGCGAGAGGGAGGAAAATGCTAGGTTAAGCAGAACTGTTAGACTGATATTTGACAAATTAATGCCATGACAGGCCTATACTTACATGTACTCTGCCTCGTAAGCAAGAGCTTACTGTTATACAGAGGGACAGAGAAAGCGAGTGCAGAGAGCATGGGCATGGAGAACATAGCACCTCTGTCAGCGTACACGGAACTATGCCATGCACAACTGTGCTGTGAAGTGACAGGGACAAGCTGAAATCGTCATAAGCTGCTTTCGGTCTATACCCACCCTCATGGCCACTGAGCACTCTTAGCACGCACTAAGGGCGAAGCAGCCTCCGCTGCTCCTGAAGAAAACCACTGCACACAATGGCACTCTCCGTTGCTATAAGGTGTTGGTACGCAGCTACTAGTCCATCGAACACAGAGACCGTGGCAAAGTAATTTCCCTGAGCTGCTTACCTGTGATTAAGCCAGCACAATTGGTGCAGTGAATCACAAGAGCAGAAGCGAAGGCAGGGGCAGTTAATGCTGGGCTTCGAGTGCAATGGCAGTGGGATGGATCTCCAAGCCATCCACCTCCTAGGTTTTTTCTAATGGTATCAGAAAAGGCTAAACTTGTCATCTCAGGCACCAGCTGAGGGGACCACCACCTCGCACAGGTCATGGCGTTGCATGCCACTGGCTTGTGGAGCAGCCTCCTCGTGTGTGAAACAGAAGTAAGGCTGCCAGGCTCCTGGGTAAGAGAGAGCGGTTGTCCTTCGACCAGCTTTCCTTCTGGTGCCTCCTGGTCTTCGCCACTCAAAACTCGTGAGGCAATAGGATATATGGAAAAAGAAGTATTCTCAAAGAATTTGAAAATTCAGTGAGCACTCTGAGAAGGAACGGTTAGTGTCCAACAGAAATGACTGTATGAGCACAGCTATATTGTATATATATGTATATTTAAACTAAATCTGGTTAAAACTGGAAAAAAAGAAAGCGTCACTTTCAAGAAAATTCAGATCCGTATATTCGGTACTTCCAGACACAGTGTATTTTATATATAAATATAATCTGTATATATTTTAATATAACTTATATTAATTTATAGTACTAAACGTTCATGATACTGCTAACCACCCTTCCCCTGCCCCCCACAAGTTAACTAAAGGTTACCATACGTCTGGGATTTCCCAGATATATTTTCTTTTTATCTGAAGGAAAAGGTAGAGTTTGGCCACCTTTCTAAGGTCTCTGGACAAGGATTAGTCCAGCAGAGCCAGCAGCAGTACTTCTGGTCCTGTGCTGGCTGTAGAAAGCAATCCCCCCAAAGCTGTGGAGCGTGCACAGAAGAGGAGAAGAAGGGGAGAAGCTGTACATTTTTGTATACAGCAGCCTGCCCTGCTTGCACTGAAGAGGAGCAGCAATGCCGTCCTTCAGGGATGATGTAAGCCAGTGCAATGAAGTAATTGAAAAATGCAGTTCCTTCAACAACATGGAGTGGTGCTTGTATCTCACTCCTGCAGGGACTGTAGGTTTCCACAGGAGCACGTTGGCCCAGGGGTGTTGGTGCCGATGAGAAATGGGTGGCAGAGTGGGTCAGCAGCATCAGAGAATCCACAGGAAAATTATCCTGTAGGGGAAAGACCTATAAAACTAGAAACACATTTGCTTTGCAAACCTATTTAGCATTGAAATTTCTAAGTAACACAATTTTGCAACGTTTGGAATAGTATTTTCCCAGGCTCTTTTTTTTTTTTTTTTATATAAGTGTATGGCATTAATACTTCCCCAGCTACTGATGGAATGAGGTTGCAACTGCCAGAGCACACCCTGAGCAAAGCCAGCAGATGCCTCTCTAGCCTCCAACCCTTCTTTCGGAAGCTGTGATAGCATAGGGACTAATTGTTCTTAATCTGGGAGCAGTGATACAGAACTTTAATTTGCCTACAGACATATGTCCTGGCTTCTGGGGAATTAAGTTACCCAATGACCTTTTATTAATGCATGTACTTTAAAACCAGCTTCAAAAGTCACAGCAGTACTTCACAGATCAGCAGCCTTGCAGCCACAAATAATGAATTTACGCTTTAGCCGGCCGTGGCATCTAAATCTAAAAGGCTTCCTTGATTAAAAGGAGCAGCTGCAGCCACCAACCTAGCTCGATCCAAGTACGATTACGCTCCCTATACCGTGCAAACAGCCTAATGTGTCATTGGAGCAGCGACCAGTTCACCCATCAGCGCCGTCCCAGAGCAGCTCATTGCACGAGTGGTTTTAGACTACAGGCAACCACCCGCCCGCGCCAACAGCCCTGCCTCCCCCGGCATCGGCCGCGAACCAAGCGGACGCCCTGAGCATCCTCACTCAGCTTGCCGCGCCCGGCCGCGCCGGTTCTACCACGGAGGCGAGAACCCGCCTTTCAGCCTCGCTTTCGCGCCGCCGGAGCGCCCCGCATTGATTGGCCGCTTTGAATCATCTCAGCGCGGCGCTATTGGCGGAGGGCGGCGGCGCGCGGCTAGTTCGAATGCGCCGCGCCCGCCCCTGAGTGAGCCTGGAGATCTCTTTGCGGCGGGGAGCGGGCTCGGCGGCTCCTCCTCAGGTGCGGGGGCCGGCGGAGCCCTGACGGGACGGTGCGGGAGAGCGGGAGCGGGGGCCGGCGGAGCCCTGACGGGACGGTGCCGGGGGAGCGGGGGCCGACGGAGCCCTGACGGGACGGTGCCGGGGGAGCGGGGGCCGGCGGAGCCCTGACGGGACGGTGCCGGGGGAGCGGGGGCCGGCGGAGCCCTGACGGGACGGTGCCGGGGGAGCGGGGGCCGGCGGAGCCCTGACGGGACGGTGCCGGGGACTTGAGGCCGGGCAGGCTGGCGCTGGCCCCGCGGAGGGGCGGGGGAGCTGCTTGTCCGCGGCCGTTGGTGCGCGCGGCCGCGTAACGGCTGCGGGGGGAGGTTGGCTTTCGCCTCCTCTCGCGCGGGGTCGCGGGCTGAGCCCGCCGCTCCCCGCCCGGCCCGGCAGCGGGGCGAGCGGCCGACGGGCTGTCAGGCGCGGGGAGGGAGGGAGGGGGGTGTCGGCACTTTTCCGCTTGTGCCGCGCCTCGGCCCTCGCCCCCCCACCCCGGCCGGGCGGCGGAGGGGACCCCGCTCGCCGGTGGGGCAGCGTGCTGGGGCGCGCCGCGGCCGTCCCCCGTCCCTGCCTGAGCGGGACGAGGTCGCCCGTGAGAGCAGGCGGGGAGGCGGGCAGGGCGCCAGCTGCTCCAGCCGGTACGCGGGCCCGGTTTCGAGGCGATGCGACCTGTGACAGTAGCCGGACCGAAATGGAAGCGTGCTCCTGACCTTGGCTGCGCGGTTAGCGGGCTCGGGGCGAGCGCTCGCTGCCCTTCCTCGCTTGCTTAGTGACTGCCTGAAATCGGAAACCTCCTCTGGAGCGGCAGGTAGCTACAGATTCGTTGGTTACCTCGCAACGCCTCCGAACCTGGTATTAAAGCTCAGCTGTGCTCAGTGAAGGAGGAGGTCAAGAGTAGCATGGAAGGCATGAAGTGCCGTTTCCACCAGGTGCTGATGGCTCCTAGTATCTTGTGCCTGTTAACGTAGTTTAGATTTGTAGCTCTGAAGACTGTGCTGTGTACTTACCAAATGATACGGGGCTGGTGTTTCCTTATGTTGCTAACATCAAACCCTGTGAATTTTAGATAGTAGGGTTCCCGCTAGTGAGTAACTACATAAAACTAGTGAGTAGGGTGTGTTTTTTTTCAGTTGCTTGCATGGGCTTTCTTCACAAAAGCATCTTTCTCCTTTGAGTTGGTGCCCACTCATCCTTCGGGATGTAGTTTTTCTAGTCAGAACCCTGAATAAAAACCTGTGTTTTTGTTGAGGAGAACGGTAAGTGTTCCATGTTACATCCTAATTATGTAAGACAAAATTAGCTTCTAAAGACCTGGCATAATTTCAGTGTCTTGGGTGTGTTTGGGACAGCAACTCACCCTCATGGTTTTTTTTCCTGTTTGTTTCAGGGATAACCATAGCTATGGATGATTACACAAAAATAGAGAAGATTGGGGAAGGTAAGTATGGAGAACCATGAGGCTTGTAATGCCCCACGATTTGAATTATCAAGTGTCATAGAAGCTCTGTGCATTCTGGCTATTAGAGGAACTATTGAGATTCAACTAACTAGCAAAATAAGCCTGTGGCTTACTGCGGTAATTATCTCTACACATGAAAGCTTTCAGACTGCCCTTCTTTTGAAGTTGACATGACTTGTTTGAAACAACTGATCAGTGTTGAGAAGAGTCTACCTTTATATTGATGGCTAATGGTGTAATTTTCCTCCAAGAGGGGGGAAAAAGTATGTTCTGAGGCCCGAAACCAGCTTATCAATTTAGGAAGCTCCTCCATTCCTTTGTGTATGAACTTTTTTACCAGTTGCTTCTGAAGTTGCACTGCATGGTATACTTATTTTGCTTGGAGCTGCTGGTAGGGAGTAGTGGCTTGTGGTTTGTTCTGCTCAGATCATATCTGGTCAATATGGCTGTCAAGAGAAAGCAGATTGTAAACCTCTGGAGAAGTGAATTTTAACAATTAATTTGCTGTAAGGCACTAAGAAGATTGCTTCAATGCAGATGTTAGTCACAAACCCCCTTTTCACTGGAAATCTAGCCTAAGTTAAATGCAGAAGCTTTATGTAGTGTGTTTTATAATGCTTTAGCCTTATGTAGACTTGAGAACTTGCGGTACATTACTCTAAGAAGGCGCTCTTTAAGGTAATCGCAAAACATATGGGCTTGAATCTTATAACAAAGCTTTGTAACTGAAGCCTTGTGCATGAATCTTTCTTGCTGAAACTAGTTTGTTTGAGATTAATCTGATTAATGCTTCAAGAAGGATGAAAAGAGAATACATACACTGTCTTGGTTTGTTGAGGGTTCTGCTTCTGTGGACACTGATGATTAAAATAGGTTATTGATTTGCGATTTACTACTGGTTCTAATTTTAGCTTCTGCTGAGACCCACAGCACTACCCTCTCTCCTGCACTGAGGATTGTGCTAGAGGTATTTCTATAGATCTGACCAATGGATGGATAGTTTCTCCAGCTGCAGAGGGAGCACTACTTTTTTTGCAGCTAAACCTTTAACACTTTAATATGATGTATCAATGGCAAAATCATAACCCCTTGGAGATGAAGAGGTATAGTGATCTTGCCTGAAAGTTAATCAACCCAGAACTCAAATAATATCTGACTTTACAACTACACCTTCCACATATTCAAGTTTCATACTTAGGCTACTAAGTACCCTGTCCTAACAAGTGATACTGTTTATGGGTGGCATGCTTTAAACAAACAAAACTATTGCATGGTAAAATTGCCCAAACTAAGTAGTAGTTTGTAATCAAGCCAAATAATTAAACAAAAAATGCTTGATTGCAAGGACTCTTGCCTATGTTGGCAGTTCTTATTTGCGAAGACTTATCTGTACCTGAAGCTGGTGTTTCCTATATGTTTCACTGTCTTTTTGTTCAGGTACCTATGGTGTTGTGTATAAAGGTCGGCACAAAACCACAGGCCAAGTGGTTGCAATGAAGAAAATACGTCTAGAAAGTGAGGAGGAAGGTGTTCCGAGTACTGCTATCCGAGAAATTTCTTTATTAAAAGAGCTGCATCATCCCAATATAGTCTGGTATGCATATACTGGTATTTAGCTAAACCCTTTGAAGGGCACTAGGTCCCTTCAGGTAAGAAATTTTTTCCACCATTCTAGTGAGGTGAGGGCTACTCACTGTGCTTAATACAGGGTCTGCTTTGCAGCAAATAGCTGTAGTCCCAAATCCCGTGTTTATCCCCTTAATTTTTTCTAATTAAGATTTCCTCATGCTGCCTCTTCCAGTTCTAGTAGTCTCAAATTCTTGTTGATTTTTGTAATTTATGTAAATTATCTTCAGAGTGGTTATTGTCAGAATGGAGACAGTGTACCTCATGAAAACTGGTTAAAGCCGTTACTTTAGTCAGTCAGTGGCATTTTATTTGCCACCTTGGAATAGACCATTTGACTTTAGTGTTCTTATGTAAGCCTCTGTCATCAGTCACTTGCTTGCTGTTCTATAGCAGAGATTTATGTGTTGTGTTATGATGCTGTCATAGCTGGCACATCTAAGCTATGAGTGAAACTTCCATCAGTGCCTCTTTGACATGTAGAATTGATTGCATCTATTGTCTTCCCCACAAAATATTTACTTGCGCTTTGATGCAGCAAAATACTTTATCTCTAATGTGACTTAAAACTGGCCAAGTTCCAGCCATGCAGTGTCTCAGTGTACATATGCTTGGGTTTAGGGACCCTTATAATCTATTAAGGATGAAGGAGATACTTAAAAACCTGTGCAAATCCTGCTGTGTCTACTGGGTTCCTATTGTAATATTCCCTTAAACCCTCCTGGTAATTCAGGCTCGGCTGTAATAAGCCAGCTTCAGGTAGAAGCTAGGCACCAATACTCAGTCTGGGTTTTTGTTTTTTTTTTTTTTTAAAGGCAACAATATTTTTTCCTCAGACTTCCTGTGCCTGACACTTAGGCAGGAGGGAACCTAAGTTTAAGGGGAAGCATATAGGTTTTTATCTCAATCTGACACTATTTCAGATGTACTTGATTTTCCAGATGACAGTATAACTCACCAAGTCTGTTAATCTTTGAAGACCGAAAGCTTTTTTTAAGACTTTCATGATAGGAACCTGGAAATGTCAGCTTGTATTGCTGTTGAGAGGGGAAATGTAACTGAGTCCATTTATTTTGCAATGGAGTTGATCGTATACTTGATTTTTAGTCTTCAGGATGTTCTCATGCAGGATTCAAGATTGTACCTCGTCTTTGAATTCCTTTCCATGGATCTCAAGAAATACTTGGATACTATTCCATCTGGCCAGTATTTGGATCGTTCACGTGTTAAGGTAATGAGGACAATTTCTTAATATAAGAGAAATTAATCTAAAGATGACCTGCAAAGGTGTAAGCAGCTCTTATTTTCAGTATAATGAACTCCTTGAGGAGAAACGAAAGGTTAAAGAACCAGCTGTGGATAATAAGATGAATGTGAGTTTTGCTCTCAAATGCCACTTCAAATTCTTTTTGTTACTGAAATTAAACTGCTTTAAGGTTACATAAAGAATTAATTTGTGTGGCTTTATGATTGATAGAGTTAATATCTGCAATACTTTGGATCTGTATTTCCTACTACTATGGGGAGAGCTAATGTGAGGGAACAGCTTCATGTTGCAGAACACTAACTTGTACTAAAGGTTACTCCTTTTTTTCTCCCACTTCATCCTTCTAGAGTTACTTGTATCAAATCTTGCAAGGTATTGTCTTCTGCCATTCAAGAAGAGTTCTGCACAGAGACTTAAAACCTCAGAATCTCTTAATAGATGACAAGGGGGTGATTAAACTGGCGGACTTTGGATTGGCTCGAGCCTTTGGAATTCCAGTGCGCGTATACACTCATGAAGTGAGTTGGAACACCCTCTTGGTGATTTAGAGAATGCTTACTGCCTTCCTAGTAATAACTGAATATGAAACAGCTAAAATAGAATCGGGGAGTTTTTGAAGTCATAAACTTAACTATCAAAAAGTTACTCAATAGCTTTCCATCTCCCTGATTGTGGTTTTACTCTAAGGTTCCAAAGCATCTTATGAATCCCACTATTATTACCTCCACAATGCATCAGATGGGCCAGAACTTGTTGCTTATTGTCTTGTAAGGGCATTTTTGCTTCACAAAGTAGTCAGGTTTGAGGGTTTTAGTGGCTAGGTGCTAAAGGCTTCCTGCTCTTTGGGAAGTGGTGTAGGCAACTGCTTTGCTTGCAGTAGAAACTACTGCAATGGAGTTAATGTTTGTCTATAAATGAAGTTTGAAACTAGTCTTTTCACTAAAACTGGTAGCACTGGCTATTATTTTAACAAAAAAAACTGTGAATGCTGCTTAATAATGAATAAGTCATTGTGCTTGCAGTCAATTAGAGGACCTAATTCTATAAACTTATAAAAAAAGAAATTTCCTTGTTCAATAGGTAGTGACACTGTGGTACAGGTCTCCAGAGGTGTTGCTAGGTTCTGCTCGTTACTCTACTCCTGTGGATATATGGAGCATAGGTACCATATTTGCTGAGCTGGCAACTAAAAAGCCACTTTTCCATGGGGACTCAGAGATTGACCAGCTCTTCAGAATCTTCAGGTATGTCAGGGTGAACCTCTCCTTGCTACTTGTGCAGCATTGCACAACAGTGCTGTGTGCCTATTAAAACCACAGTAGTACATACAGATTTCAGACTAAACTGCTTAATATGTTGCTTATGCTTGCATAGAGCTTTAGGGACCCCCAACAATGACGTATGGCCTGAAGTGGAATCCCTGCAAGACTATAAAAACACGTTCCCCAAATGGAAACCTGGCAGCCTTGGAACACATGTCAAAAACTTAGATGAAGATGGACTTGATCTGCTGTCTGTAAGTAGTCTGTCTTAAACTGCTGATTAAGAAGATGAACAGGTTGTTTCAACTATACTAATCAGTCTTGGCTAGAATAAAGATATGGAGATCTTCAAACCATCAGCAGTGGTATGGGCTGTCATTCTTGTAGAATTGACACCTTGTATGACATTCACTCACCTCTTTCATAGATAGTAGATGACTAGACTACTACTCTTCTCATTAAGCAATTATGCCTCAGCTTTTCTATACTAATAAGCCGGGTACAACTTGAAAGTGAGGATGAGCTTTTACAAACAGGTCTAAGTGAAGGCTCCTGCCCATAAATTGTAACTGTCACCTTCCTGGTGCCAGCACTAATTGTGATGTGGCTGTATGACTGTTGATCCGGTTGGAAATGTTTCTCTTGTATGGTAGGACGTGGATTAATTTTGGTGGGCTCATCTTGGTTAAGCTTTCATGGTGGTCTTACCTGAATAAACAATGATGGAAACAGCTGAATTTATTGATTAGCTGTGAAACCAGGGACTTGGTTTAAGTCAGTCTGTAGTGTCTGTCTCAACTGCCTTCAAATTTTGAGCTAAAGATTTTTGGCTGTGGCGGTATAACTTTTAATTGGTACAGTTTGTGTCTAGTGTGAGCTTACTTTAAGTTCTGTGACTGTGCAGTTGAACTACCATGCTAAGCTTTTATTTGACAAGGTCTTCATTAGGCTTTTCCATTTAATGCTCTTCCAGCTCATGTGCTGCCACTGCGGACTAATTTAGATCACATCTTAAGTGTGATGTTAGATGTACCTACATGTAAGAATGTACCTTGGTGACTTACCCTTTGGCTCTCCTAAAGCTGCATTTATGCAGTGCAGACTTGCATATGGGGGTGTGGGGTGGGTGCTCTATGTGTCTTAAGGTAAGCTGAAACTTCAGAACCATCTTGGTACAAGGGGAACCTTGTACAGCAGTTATCTATGTAGCTGGATCATGTTTTATGTGGTCACGAACAAAGTAGTTTATTACCCATATTGGTATGGCTATGGCAAAATACTCTGAATGAAGCAGTGTTACCCAAGAAGCTCAGATGACCACAATTTCTCACCATTTTTCTTTGTGAGAACATAGTCACAGTTCAGACTGACAACCTGAACAACATTTGTTAAACATATAGTTGTTTTGGATAGTTCTCTGAACCTTGTAGCAGTATTGTTTTACAGAGATAACTGACTTAAGCCAGGAATAATTCCTCTGTGTCCACTGACAGCATCATTATTAAATTAGTTTGAAGTAGAATTGTTAGTGATTGTATTTACAAACTAAAAGCAATTGAACAGGCAAGTAAATCTTGTTGATACAGTTGTGTAACTGGCCTACTCATCTGAGCTTAGTTGTGGCTTCACTGTATAAAACCAATGTTTTGGGCTGCTGCTAATAAAGGCACCCCCCCAGTTCCTCAAATGGTGTTAATGCAATACTAATCTCAAAGCATATTAAATTCTGTAAAATCTTGTATAGTTTTGCCTTAAAATAATAAACATTGAAATTTTAGCTTCCTATTAATGCCTGGTAACAATGGTATGGCTGAATTCTTAGGCATCTGGAATCCATTTAAGTTTCCTATGGCACTTTTAAGCCTGAAGCAGTAATATAACTTTAAAGGCAACAAAATTGAATATTTCATTCTAGAGCACAAGCTGAGATGTGCCAATGAAAATGTTAATTTCTCTTTCTATAGACTATTGCAGATGGCAGTAGTATGTAAAATAGCTATCTTTGAAAACGGGTTCAATGTTTTTGTGTTAAAACCAATTGCTTGAGTGAGGCTGTAAACTTAAGACCTTTATAAGCTAAATGACTGCTGTTGCCAGCATTTCAAAGCACTTAATGGCTGTCATCAAAAGCTATGGTCTATCAGACACCAAGTTGCAGGAAAAACTATGTTCCAGACTGCTCAGAGAAGAAATGGTCACTTAATCTATCAGCTCAAGTGCTGTAGCCTCAATGTCACAGCATCCCTTTTCCAAAGAAATTTGCCCATTTTTGTCTGAGTCAATTTTAAGAGAATCTTTGATATCAGTATTAGCTATAGGATACTGTTGTTCTGGGATATAGCTAATGGGAACCTGTCACAAGGTAAAATTGGACATGCAAGGTTAAATCTAGAAACAGTGTTGCATTTGGCAGGAGTTCAGAGAATATAAATGGAAATTCAGTGATTTAAATCAACTTGGAAGACTCCCTGTAGGATGAAGTCTGAAGATAGTTAAATGTCAAACTGAATACTGGGCTGAGTAATACTGGTTAAGCTTTTATTCTGGAAGACAAATATATTTTGGGGATGGGGGAGAAGCAGTGGGTAGAATCATGATTACTTGAATTGGAAATGTACTTTCCTTTAGTAAGGAGACGCAAAAGCAAAAAATTTGCAGAAACTTTGCTAGTTTTAGGTCTAGCAGAAAACTGCTGAATGATTCCTTCATTCCTTTTTTTTTTTTTTGGCCCCTTGTATGATATAAACTGTAGATGTTTCGGTTTTGTGTTTTTTTTTTTTTTTTTAAACTGCTAGCAGAACAAATCTCATGCCTGTTCTAGAAAGTTCTGGGGGCTATTTTAGGGTCTATGGCATCCCCTCTATTTGCTCACATCAACTTTATTATTGAGGTCTTCAGCTGAAGTAACTTATTGCAAAGAAACTCAGGTTTTAAAGCTCTGGGTTTCTTCAGTTCTACCTGCTTGTATACTACTTTCCGGTTTGGATTCTGTAACTGAGTGATCACTCTTGTATTTCAACTGTAAATAGCTGCACCAAGCTGACTAGAAGCAATTTGACATCAGCTTCTTTAATGTCAGTTTAACAAAACAAGCATAAGACCACTTGTCCTTGTAAGCATTTTGTGCTTTAACAGCCTAAAGCAATTATTAATTTCCTTTAGTTGAGAAGCTGAGACTAATAAGTATTGCCACTTGATGCCTAGTTCTGGATTTAGTTCAGTGCATATGGTACCCCAATACATGCATGGGCTTGGTTATTGAATGGGAGAATAAATGTGTTTCTTCACTTTCTGAGATGTTATACACTACTACTGATGTACTACTGACTTGTAGGCAGAAATAACTTCTCCCTTCTATGAGAAATCATGGAACATAGTGGGAAAACTTGTCTTTATGGATACTTGATTATTACTATGCTTAAATATCTACCTATTTAACATGATTTTAGTTCCCATTTCATGAGGGAGTAACTGTGTTCCCTTTTTCTTCCAGAAAATGTTAATTTATGATCCTGCAAAAAGAATTTCTGGCAAAATGGCCTTGAACCATCCATATTTTGACAACTTGGACAAATCCACTCTTCCTGCTTATCTGATTAAGAAATGATAGACCTTTGGACTAAATCAACCAGAGTGAAATAATCGTTATTTCTTTTATTAAGTTTGTCTGTCTGTAACTTTTATATCTGTCTTTCTGCTCTAAAACTGTGGCTGTGTTTTTAATTTGTTTTGGTTTAAATGTTATCTAAGTGTAAATATTAACCTATTAGTGCTGAGTTCAAATACAATGCAAATATTGCTGCCATTAATGCAGTGAACTTTCTATAAATAAAGCTTTAAATCCAATAAAGGACTGAACTTATTTCCAGACTATGGCTGCTCTACAAAAGGACTCTGTATTCTTTGGAATGTGCTGGTAAGGTACCACTTGTCTAAAAAAAGCTGCTAACCTAAACTACTAAATTGCTGTTCTTGATATGATAGGACATTCCTCTGAAGTTTGAGTTGTTTCAGTATGATGTCAGTTAAAATTTTACTTGAGCATGGCAATCAGTGTGCCAAAAGACATATAAATTAAGATATTTTGAACTGAAGAATTGCAGCTTACTACAGAAGCCAAGTAGATGGCCAAACTCATTTTAAGGTTTTGAAGGTATTTGCAAAACAGCATTTGGAAAAAATCCTTGCTCTCTATCTTGAAGGCCCAAGAATTTACCTAGATTTTGGCATGTTAACTTGTGAATTGGCATAGTTCCGAATCCTGGACCAGTTAAGGTATGATATCTTAAATTTTACATGGACTGTCTATATACCAATGTATAACTGCCTAACAGGGCCCCTTCCAACTGCTAATAGTAATGCAGTTCTCAGATTCTTATGAAAGGTAGAGCACCCTGGATTATACTTGAATTTGAAAACTATTCTGTCTTCATATAGGACTAGTCAAGTAATTGACTTAATGTGACTGCCAGAAATTGTAATCACACACTTAGATGCTACATGTCTATAGTCTCCCATGATTAAAGCAGGAGCTTTATAAAGCTCCTCAGCATTTAACTTTACAGGTGAGAGTATTGTAAAAAGTTCAAACAAAATTCAAAGGTATATACTAATAATGGATTTTATGTTAGATTTCCAACTGCTACCTCTGTTCTTGGCTTTCAGATACATCAATAGGCAGGGCGTGCACATCTGTCTTAAGTTTTATTGGATCTAAGCACTGTGGTGCTCCTTTACTTGCTGGTTAGGGGCCAAAGCTTGCAGCAAAGTGTGGAATAGGAATGAAAGTATTTAAGTTTCTAAATCAGGCATGTGAAAGGAACAAAATGAACTCTTCATAAACAGTGAGGTTTGCAAGAGTTGTCCTACGGCTGCTGCAGAGTGAGACTGAAACAAAAGCAGTGGAGGTGATGACATCCTGTTCCTCAGCTGCTTATTGTGTCTATTGATGAGTAGCCGAAAGTATTAGTGTTAGACCTAGTTTTTGTTAACAAGTAGTATTTTTAGATGTAAATACCAGCTGGGGTGTTAGCATTGTTCTCTGCAGAGTGGTTCTGAATCTCTAGAAGTATCTGGGTACTGTTAGCTTAATGGAATCATTTAGCAGTGGAGAGCCAAGGAGAGATTTTTTTTTTAAATTTTTTTTTTTTTTGAAATTGCTGGTACAGAAAGTTACTTCTTAATTGAAGGCAGAGAGGAATAAGATTGCTATAGCTGACTCCTTTCTATTAATACCAGTGATGGGATGCAATTTCAAGACAAACTAAACTGGGGACCTAACTTACCTGCTTTTGAATATAGTAACTTGACATGAGCTTTACAGGCCAAGGGATAGTATTGCTGGTGTTAGCTGGTTACCTCAGTGTAGAAGAACGAGGAGAACCTAGTAGAAACTGCTCTGAAAATCAGAAGTTAATCTGTTCAAGCAAATACTGGGGACCTTAACACTTAGTGTCTCTTCATAGTGGACAGACTTTTATTTAAGTTCTTTGTGTGGAAAAGACGACTTCAGCTAGGCAAACTCAGATTTTTGTTGCTTACAATACTGGTAAAGGCCTATTTTTGTCACATAAGTACTGGTGTCTGTTTCAGTTTTATGTGATGGGCTAAAGTGTTCACTGTATCTTAACTAAAAGATTTCAGGACTAAAATTTCTAAATAAAGCTTCTTTTTAAACAATTTACTACAAGTCTGCAATCTTTCTTTTTTACCCAGGCACTGTTATGACTGGTGTTGCAACACAGCTAGCATTGCAGCTCTGAATGAACTATTATAGTACTCCTAGCAAATAGGACAGAGAAAGGAACATAACATTGTCCATCTGTGTCTAAGGTCAGATAAGGTGATGGATATCATACCCAAGGACATGACTCATTTTAATAGCTCCATTCTGAAATACAGTGCAAAGTTATCAATGATGCAACTATCTTAAGGAAAAATACATCATCTACACTTCATAACTACCCTGCTGTCTAGACCTAGTATGTAGAAGGTTTGTGATGCTCAAGTTTTGGCCATCTGAAACTCCATTTTATACTGGTGAAAACTCAAGGTGCCTCACGCTTTTGGGATTTACCACACTGTAGGTAATAATTGGCAGCCCTATTTATTGATAGTGCTTTGGCTATGTATTGTGAGAATTGAATTGCTGTAGTACAATGTTTGTCCTTCAGTTGAGGACGTTGTAGTGCTTGGCAGGGTTTCACTGTTCATAATTTTTATTAGGATGTTTAGACAATTGAACTGTACTAAACTAACAGTTGGATATGGCCCCACAGGCAAAAGCCAGCATATTTTTCATAACTGCAGATGGAGAACGATTAGCTGAAAATAGAAAACATTGCACCTTTTCTGAAGTGACTAGAAGTCAATTTATTAGGTGTTTCCCTCCCCCCACTATATGTGCAGTAGACAGTACTAAGTTACTTAGTAATTAAATTACTAAGTGCCCGTTTACTGTTGTTACTAGTAAATAATGTAACAATGTTGAATTTAAAGTTCCCTTTATGGGCTTCTATTAGTGATAGTAAAAGCTCCACAAGCTTGCAGTAGCTTTCTTCTGAATGTTGTAAGAACTGGGGGTGGCATTACTTTATTTAAAAGCAGTCTGCTCTTGGTTGAAATAAAGTTCCATAATGTTCCATCAGTATTACCTTTGGTGCTATGGCTGTTGCTCACTAACAAGTTTTTTACTAGAGCACAGGCAAACCGAGTAGGCAATGATAAACTTAACTTGCTGTTTTACTTAACTTTCTTGTCCTCCATCCCATTAAAAAGTAGAGCAGATGAAAAAGTTTGGTGTACACAAGAATGGGATTTTACACAGGATCAAACTAGGGTTTTGGTGGTGTGGGTTTTTTTGGTGTGGTTTTCTTTTTTTTTTTTTTTTTTTTGTTTCCTAGCGCTAGCAAGCTTTATTCTTTTCAAAATGGCCACCTACTAGATACTTGCAGGCTGAGCTCATCTGCTTTTATTTTACTCGGACATAATTCATTTTAGTGAGAATACGGTATTACCATCTGCTGCTTTTAAAATAAGTGGCTCTTAAAAATAGAGATTTTACAGGGCACAAAGAAAAGAGGAAGAACTTCACTTTCTAAATCCTTGAATGGGGTAAATATCGTAGAAGCTTTATACCACACTGGTGTAAAAAGAAACTTGTACCTCTTCATGTGCTGGTGCAGATGTCAGGGTTGGAAGTGGTCCTTCCTGGGCCGGTCCTTCCTGGGCCAGTCCTTCTAGCAATGCCTTAATGCTGCAGTGTTCAATGAATCCATTCTCTTTTTAATTTGAACAGGTAGAGCAGGGTTAGCTGATAGGCGTGCTCTGCTGCAGGCTTAACCTGTTTCAAACAAAGTTTCATTTACAATCTGTTCTTTTCTAGTGACTTCTCTCCTTGCAGGTGTTTTCCTGCCATTGTTTACGCACCTTTATGGCACCTGGAGATGGAACAGCGTCAGCAGATACCTTTTCCTGAAATTGCTGCTACCAATCACACAGAAGTCATCTCTTCATGCATTTTCCTTTTATCCAGATTTTCATTTGACAATCCCTAGCAATTTGATCGTAACTGTGGTATCTCTCTTTTGCTTATTTTCTTGTCTTAAATATTTTCCCCTGTCATATACATCAGCCACTTCTAGAGTCATGTTTGCTTTTGAAAGTGTAAGTCTCTAGTTTTCTCGGAGGCTCTCATTCTTAAAAGCCATTGGTTGTCTATGCTGTTACAAATCATATACTCTGCCTAGTATTTACTGGTGTAGGAGGTGCGAGAAGCTTCGTGAAAGAGTAAAGAGAATGTTTCAGGTAAAGGCAAGTTCAGGAAGATTAATACCTAGTACTTCCCACCCATAGGTTGGAATGGTCTGCATTAACGTGTGCCATCTTAGAGTAGTGATCAGGGGCTAAGGCAGCAAGAGGTTTAGTGATTTGTCTGGAGGAGAACAAAATTATCACTCTTAAGTCCTGTAGTGCAACACAGTGGTGTTTTGTGTGGTTTTTTTTGTTGTTTGTGGGGGTTTTTTTTTTTTTTTTTTTCCTTACACCCCCCCCCCTCCCCCCCCCCCTTGCTTGTGAGGAGAGACAGGAAGAGTTCTTGGGGGGATCTGGAAGAAGAACTCTTATTGATGAGAAAGAAAGGGCTTTTCTAAGCAGGTAGGAGGCTGCTCAGAGCATAGGACAAAAGAAAGGCAAGCACCAGAAATAATGCAAGGTGAAAAAAAAGGTGATCTGAAGGCAATGAATGGTGTGAATGAGAAGTTTCCTAAATACTTTTTCAATGGAGAAAGTTTTCAGTTTGAGACTTGTGCTCTCCTTTCTGGTCTAAACCTGATGTTAGAACCCTTCTAAGGGTAGTGTAGCAGAATTAATCTCTAAACTGGAGAACAGTAGCACTATTTAAATCATAGTGGGAGCCAGGAAGCACCTCATAGAGAGAAGATTCTTCTACTTTTTTTTTTTTTTTTTTTTTTTCCTTCCCCCCTCTGGAAAGCAGAAGCTCCTCAGAGCTGAGTCAAGAACTTCTTCCCCTCCTGAACTGCCCTGACTTTTGTGCACCATCCTTGTGCTTTCTTGTCCAAGTGGTTCTGCATGCTGTCTTTGGCACCCATGCTACAGGGGGCTGACCTCTGCTCTAACCAACTAACTTCTTGTTCCTCAAAGCACTGTCTGTTTAAGGCTTGGTCTGAAATGATTGTTCTGAGCCTGGTCAGTGAGTTGCAGCTGACTTATTTGTGATGTGCTCTGTTTGGTCTACCAGGCCATCTGGTAATATTTAATTTAGAGGAAAAAAAAAACCAACAAAAAAACCAAAACAACCCTCACCCATAATTTACCTACCGATCCAGCTCAGAAAGAGTAAGGCTAAGCATGGTATCTCATAATCCCTATCCACGTCCCTCATGAGGTGGATTATAGCTGCACCTAGAAAGTTTGATATCAACCTTAGATGCTGTAGAAATGTTAAATGTCTGTCCCAACCCAAGTTACAACTAATGGTAATTTTTTGAGTACTTGGAAAGGGCTGCTGTCAATTTGAGCTGTGAAAGAAAAACTTCAACACTTAATGTAATTGCGGTTACTAGAACTAGAAGAGTGTCTTTACTGTGACTAGCTGTATTGGGTTTGCGTGGAAAGGTTTTGGTAGTGGGGCGGCTACAGGGGTGGTTTAGGGGTGGTTTCTGTGAGAAGCTGCTGGAAGCTTCCCCTATGTCTGACAGAGCCAATGCCAGCCGGCTCCAAGATGGACCCGCCGCTGGCCAAGGCTGAGCCCATCAACGATGGTGGTAGCACCTCTGGGATAACAGATCTAAGAAGGGGGGAAAAACCCTGTGCAACAGAAACCGCAGCCAGAGAGAGGAGTGAGAAGATGTGAGAGAAACAACCCTGCAGACCCCCAGGTCAGTGCAGAAGGAGGGGGAGGAGGTGCTCCAGGTGCCGGAGCAGAGATTCCCCTGCAGCCCGTGGGGAAGACCCTGGTGAGGCAGGCTGTCCCCCTGCAGCCCAGGGAGGTCCACGGTGGAGCAGATCTCCACCTGCAGCCCGGGGAGAACCCCACGCTGGAGCAGAGGGATGGCGAAGGGGCTGTGACCTGTGGGAAACCCACGCTGGAGCAGTGTGCTCCTGAGGGACTGCAGGCCGTGGAAGGGACCCACGCTGGAGCAGTTTGTGAAGAACTGCAGCCCGTGGGAAGGACCCACGTTGGAGAAGTTCGTGGAGGACTGTCTCCCGTGGGAGGGACCCCACGCTGAAGTAGGGGAAGAGTGAGGAGTCCTCCCCCTGAGGAGGAAGGAGCAGCAGAGATAACGTGTGAGGAACTCACCCCAACCCCCATTCCCTGTGCTGCTGTGGGGGAGGAGGTAGAGAAAATCAGGAGCAAAGTTAAGCCTGGGAAGAAGGTGTGGGGGGGGAGTTGTTTTAAGATTTGGTTTTATTTCTCATTACCCTAGTCTGATTTGATTGCTAATAAATTAAATTAATTTTCCCCAAGTCAAGAGTTTTGCCCATGACAGTAATTGGTGAGTGATCTCTCCCTGTCCTTATCTCGACCCACAAGCTCTTTGTTATATTTTCTCTCCCCTGTCCAGCTGAGGAGGGGGAGTGATAGTGCGGCTTTGGTGGGCACCTGGCGTCCAGCCAGGGTCAACCCACCACACTGGCAAAGCCGAGTCCACTGGAACACAGTGCAATTTGCCAGGAAATGAGAATGTTACCTGCTGCTTTACACTGTGTGCAGTTAGTGCCAAAGGGAATAAGGTTAAGATATTGATGTGTGTGACAAAAGGAAGGAGGTTAATGATTAAAAAAAGATCTTATTAAATGAAGGAAAATGTTGCACACCTCTGAACAATTAAAGATGGAAAATGTCCCTTATGCATAAGTTCGTTTCTGACTGAAGACTAAAGCTGCTGTTAACTAAATCAATAGAGCAGCTCAGGGAGGTACCAGGCTTTTAGGGGCTGAAGAGGCACTGCCTTGGGATGGTCCTGCAGCAGCTGGTAAATGTGTGTTTGATCTAATTCCTATGGTGCTAAAAGAGGCCTGACTTTAGCTTTTCACTGATGTATGTAGGTCTGTTTTCAGCATCTGTATAATCAGTTTTCTCCAGGAGGGAGGGGATGTGAAGCTATTGTGACATTGCTAAAAAGGATCATGTAAACAACATCCTCCTCTATTAATTACCAAAGGAACCTCCTGTTTGTCCTGGAGTGTGCGCTATAAAGTACTCCTTTGCTACTTCATCTGTTGAAGCATGGGGTTGGTATAAGATTTATATTGGTGCAGAGGGGATGGGAAATGTACCTGCTAGAGTCATAAAGAAGACACCTATTCAGCCAGACTGCAGCTGCTTTTGCTACACTTAAAATTACTTTTAAGCAGCAAATAAAATTTCTGCAGCAAATGATTGAGAACTTACTAGCGTTCCCATATCAGTATCTGGGGTTACTTTTGGATAGCCAGTCTTGAACAGCAATATTTCCTGTTTGGTATTCACAGACCTGCATGAAGACATAGCACTATTACCAGCTCTATTTGATTTTATTTTGCATCAGCTTTGTAAAGACTGAGTGAGAATAAGGAAACACTGATACAGAGACCATACTTCATTAAGCCTGACTATTCGTTCTCAGCCAAGCTCCTTGCCTTATTTTCTGACAAGCTACATCAATTTATGGGGTAATGTAAAAACTTCCCATTGCTTTGACCACCAGCTGCTCTGGTTTACATCTGCTGTGTCAATGGCTGATTTCAGGTAATGACTCTTGGTTTTGTTCCCACTGTGTATTCCTGTATAAAGTATTGTCTCCTCACATGTAAACGTCAGCAGGGTACTGGGTGTTCACCTCTGTTGTTGGGCATATTTTATTTCAGCATGGTCTGCTGACTATTTCAATATATTCTCATTGTGTTTGAATCAATAGCAATCTCTATTGATGCTGCTGCTAACTGATTAATTGACTGATCTTAAACATATACATCCAGTATAGGTGGCTGTCTGCCTTTAATGGAAGAATTGGAAGTGGTAGCTGGTTTCTCCTAGTTGCCAAAATGACAGGTATTATGCCTTTGGGGATAATTAGTGGCTTTACAGGATTTGTTATATTCAGTTCTTTGAATTTAGTAAAAGCCTTTCTGCTGACCTCAGTAGGGTTTAGACTAGACTGCTGGAGGGGGTTGTTTAAGAAAATATTTTCCCAAATTCTTTTAAGTGGTAACCTATTGAATTTAATTTTCAAAAGGTCCTGCCTACAACTCACAAAATATCCAGTATGTACAAGGCAACATGTTTGTGACTGAGAGTCAAAACCTGTGATCTTGGTAATTTCCACCATGGATCCTTACTCCTGGAGGAACATGCTTTCCCCATGACAGCTTAGACTTGCTTAACAAGCAATGCCCCTTGGGCCCTTCTAATCCAAGGGGGGCTCAAAGAGCTTCCCTGTTTATTTGCTCTGCACCTACTGCTTTTCTTTGTACAAGACCCATTAATTATCACTTTTTCTGCCAATTGTTGGTCTTTCAGAAGAGTTATTTTTGCCAAAAAGAAAAGAAGAGAGATATTTTGTGCCCGTATCATTAAAAGTCCTAGCTGCTATTTCCTCCATCTCCAACTGCCCTTCAGTGCTATTTTTCTTCCCCTTTGTTATCCAAGCTTATTGACTTAAGAGGCATCAGAGATGGACCTTTTTCAAGGCCATTCTCCTTGGCAGTGACTAGAGGAAGAACATCGTAACCAAACCAAGGACTGGCTCTGCCTGTCTTGCTTCCAACAGGGACTAAAGACAATGAAGAGGGCTATCTAGCACCTGAGGTTGTCCCATCTTTACTCTTTCATATCAGAGGAGAGGTCAGATGCTCCCTAAATGCTCCCAACTGGTGGCATGGGGGTATAAAAGGAAAGGTCAGTCCTTTCACCCTGTAGGCTCTCTTAATGGATCATACTGTGAACAGCTTACTGCTGTGACCTAGCAGGTCTTCAGACACCTGTGGGGATCAGAAAGGATTTGACTAGTTGAAGGAAGGCAGGGAAAAGACTAAGTCTCTTAGTGTCCCTCTTCATGGGTCATCTTTGGTTGCCTCCCACAGGATGTTGACCTTTTCTGTGTTATCTCAGAACAGTCACTCATTGCAAGCAAGTCCCTGAGTGTCTATGCTCGATTTCAACCCCTTGCTGTGTAAACTGTGGACAGTAGCGTAAATATTTCACAGCTGTTTGCTGAACTGTTTGCTCTGTGCTCTGAACATATAATACTTTGTACTACAAATGTGCTTGACACCTGCCAATATTTTTCCCTCAATGCAAGCATGCGTTTCTGAAATGTCTTTTAACTCACTAGCTGCAAAAAAAGGAGAGGTTCTTGTCTATTAGATTTGTCTTGATCTTATTTTAAAACTGTAATCCAAGGATGAAGAATTACAGCTTCTATGAATTACCTCACCCAGCTCAGAATCTCATCCTGAGATGTACTGAGACTACTGACTTGCTTGCTCAGCATCCTTTGGTGATAGGCAAAGGGATAAAATGAAGTTGAAACAGTGCAGAACATATACAAAATTGGCAGACGGATGTGAATGCTTGAACTATTTTACTTTCCCATAAGGGGCAAAAAAAAAGATTTATGGGGAAGCCTTTCTTAAAACTTATCTGAGAAATAATCATAATTTTAATCATAAAATAAAATTTAAAAGACTTTGGGGAAGTGTGTTTTTTGTGGTTTTTTTTTTTTAATCTCTTTGCAGAAATCTGGTACTTTTCCCTGAATCAGTAATTAATACATTTTTTTTTTTCTTTCTTAGTATTGGGGCTTAATACATAAATGTATGAAAATAAAAACAATGGAGCTGTAGGAAACATTATTTTAGATTAACTATGACAAGATGTAGTAAAGTCCTCGTGTGTATTTAGTATAAAAATTATATTCTCTTATTATGCATGAAGTTTCTTTGTTTTGCCTCCCTCTTGACCACTAGGTGCCACTCTGGTACCTCAGTACTGACAACCACTGCGGGGGGGCAGGGAAGAGGAGAAAAACTCCATCAGGCTCTCCTGGCTCCGTGAAAAATTGAAGGGTATTTATTTTCTGGTAGGCAGCCAGGCTGAAAATACTATCTGAATTGAAAGCCTTTCATGGAACATCTGGGCAGTTAAATTTCGCTAACTTCAAAGATGTCCAGTACCATACCGACATACTGATTTCTTTCTTTACTGAAGAATCACTTAGGCTAACACACAAAACCGTCTGTAAAATTATTTCATGCTGAAATTAATGAACAGAATAGCTATGCTTAATAAAGCAAGTATCACAGAAGTGCCAGTCAATATAGTTAAACTACAACAGGCTCATAATCAGCCTCACAAATCCCTATCAATTGTCCACAGTGGCCAGATTTGCAGTGGATTTTTTTGAAGTCTGCACAATTAATCTCTAGATTTCCTATTCTGTACCTGAGATGCGTGTGCAAAATTGTGCCTCTGCTTTTGTTTTGCAATCTGTCATTTTCCAAGTACTTTTCATTAAGCTTGACTAGATTCTCTGCTGGTAAAAATATAAATAAATAACAAAGTCAAGTTTATAGCAGCTGAGAATCTGGTCCTCAATGCTGACTTTAAAGATAAGGTCTTGTTTTTATTTGTTGATATGGTGTTCTAAATGCAAAAGCTTTTGGCTAAAAGCAGAACTATGTAAAATACTCCCCAGATGACTATCTGCTCTCAGAGGTGTGGGATTATGCAGTCACATGCCTGGTAAAAATCACCCCGGTGCTGGTACATGAAGCATTAGGATTTTTTTTCTCTCCTCTCTCAATGTACAGTTTGATGTACAGATACATAACACAAGTTTACACTAATAATTCTGTTCACTGAGCTGCTTGAGGCAGAAATGCAGGTGCTGAGCTGTAGGAGATGTACTTTGATAGGTATCCTTGAGAATGGAAGAATACACTCATTCAAGTGCTCATGATATGGTCTAGGTAAAAGTGCATTTTACACGTAGTCAAAGAGCATAAATAAATGTAAATATACAGCAGGTATCCTCTCTTCTGATGTGGCCCTGTCAAGTACTTGTTCTGGTAAGTGGGGAAAAATACTGATGCTGCTGCTTTATAACGGGGTGTTTTTCAGTGAAAGAGATGTAAAATCCTACATAACATACCCATCTCCACAGGTAACATCAATTCTAAGGACAGAGATTGAGTACAAAGAAAAAGAGAGTCTTTAGTAAAATCTGTCATTGGCTTAACTCAGAGATTCACCATACATCATTCTCCAACTCGTGGAAACCCTGCCAAAGACTGACTCCCTGATTTAACTCTTACTGCACATCTTCAAAACCCCAGACCATAAGCGAGGCTGTGCTCCTTTCCAACAGGAATGCCAAACCTCACAGCTTCACATGTTGTTCGAGAGATGTGTTCTCAGTCACGACATGTTGCGATGCAATGAACACCACACACAAACTCAGATGCAGGAGAGGCACTATCAAGCACTGCGGGTGGGAATGACCCTGTGTTTGGGGAGCTCGTGGCATCACTCAACTTCTTAGTGAAAGGCTATGGGAAAGAAATCTACAGAAGATACTTTTTTTTCTTAGGAAATTATTAGATGTATCCTAACTAAAGTCCTCTGACTGCTCCTGCCATATACAATAAAAACTAGGCCTGTCTCTTTAAAGCAAAAAACCTAGAGAAATAAGGTGGAGTTTAATTTGCCCTCATGTCAGTAAGAAGAATAAATTTTAGCTCTGTCATTGTGGTCTACTGCAATTAAAAAACATTTTATATAGGTGAGTAAATTGCTATGTATAATTTTCTCATGTAATGCATGTCACACAGTTTGAAAATACTTTCTTAGTTAAGAATAGCCCTGGCTTAGAAAATGGCAAGTTTATGGATAACAAAAAAGCAGTGCTTGTCCAGGTTTTCCCTTCTTCAAGCTTTGAACAAACATCATCTGCTTTAATTAGCCCTCAACACTTCTATATTGTCATTTGAAATGAAATTGAGAGTATTCTTTACGTATATCTACCAGTTATTTTAAATAGAGACAGTGTTTGCAAAGCAAAAGATTCTGTTTTGCAACCTCTCTGCCACCAAGCAGCACTAAAAAATGTTTTTGCTTTGGTTCCATTGTTTCTTTGATTTGATTTCTCTAATTCTTAGGCTAGGAGTAAATGGACTTAAAATCCATTTGGTATTTTGAAATCCAGAGAGTATCTCCCAGCTGACGAAGCCAGCAGTCTCAGTAGATGTGATTTAGAGAAGACCCTTAGTGTTGAGGGGAGATTTACGTTAGCTGTGAATTTGGGCTTTGGTGTTTCTAGCACCATTTCTGCAAAAAGCTTCATGTGAACATGGCTCTTTGCCTGGGGAAAGCCACAGTCTAGGGGAAGCTAAAACAAAGTTGCAGGCTCTGGGCCTTCTGTTTGTAGACCACACATGACAATTTTCCTCCTAAAATGTGATTATTACATTTACAACACAAATCTGAGCTGAAACTTCAACAAAACTAGGAACTAAGCTGTTCAGTGTTAGTCCAACAGAGAGAGAGCAAAATAAACACATTCCTGCAGTGTGCTTTTCCATGGCCAGACTCAAATTTCACATCAAACAGATCTAGCAAGTGACAGGTCAGAACACATGCCTTTAAAATACCAGGCAAAGGAAAGCTTCTTCAGCAGCAACTAGTTAAACCAAACCAAACCAAACCCCCCAAATTCTGAACAGCCTCAAAACATGTTATCAGCATATTCACGGTGGCTGTCAGTTTGGTTGCTAGCCCACATTCAGCAATGGTTATTCTGCCAGTCATTCTTTGTGTTTGAACCTGGACTGTCTTGCTGTCTAGCTCTTAAGCCCTGTCCTGAAAATATTCTGTTACTTCAACCCTCCCGGGGGAAAAACCCAAACAAAACAAAACGAAACCAACATGCCACTGCATTTCATTTCTGGCTTGCTAAGACTGAGGGGGAACGCAAAACCAGGAATAAGCTCACAGGCTTCCTTGCTTCACCAAAGGCATGATCAAATGAAAAGGTTATTCTGGCACCTGACATTACCATGAAGCAGCTGGCCTATACTAGGTGATATATGCTTTTAGCCTATGACAAATGGGAGGCAATCCAAGTTTAGTTCTTACAAAAAAAATATACATTAAAAAATCAGTCTGGTCTAAGTAACTGAGCCTTCAGAAAGTTCTCTGACCAGCAGGGAAGTTTCTCACCATCTGCACCTACAATTTCAAAGTGACAGGCTCACAGCATTTGCCATGATTTTGACAGTGCTTGACTTTGCCATTTTAATAAGTTGGCTTCCAAAGGAAAGCTTTTCCCGTTCAGTGAAATCTCTTAAAAGGGCCCCCAAAGCCTTTCACCTGCTGAGGAGTTAAAGTCAGCTTTTTAGATTTTACCCATGGGATTGTGGAATAAGAGCATGAGACTCATTCAGAAGAGTTTCAGGCTACAGGAGTTATATGCAAGCTGGAGGAATCAGTCAGCGTCAGAAAGATTTGACATTAAAATAAGTGAAGGTCTATTATTATGACTTTATTATAATTATTTTAATAATGTCTGGCTATAGAATTATGAGCTATGTGATCTCTATTGGCCCCATAAGACTTCCTGACCAGTTACAAGAGCCAAACTGAGACATCCATCCTGTAGGCTTAATGTCCTATGGCTACATGGGATTATCAGCGTCTCTGCTCTCATTTAAAAGGCTTCTTGTTTCCTTTTAAAGTCTCTAGGCCTCACGGAGGGACTGGAAGGCACAAAGCCTCACCATTACAGTAACCAACTGCACTGGATTCTGGCTCGCCAGCCTGGATCGGCTGGCAGGACGCGGCCACTGCCTTGTGCAAAGCCCCTGCGGTACCACGCTGACACGCGAACCCCCGGCCGCGCACCAGCCCTCTGCAAAGGCCCGGGGAGGAGGACGCGGGGCTTGGCTCAGCTGCCTCATCCACAGGCAGGGACTGGCCTCCCTGGTGCTCTTGCTCTGAGGTTCATGAGCATCTCGGTCCCACTGCCACCCAGGACTGTCTCGTGTCCAACGGCAGCGGTGTGCTCTGGAGGGAGCTGCCCCACTGGCAAACCCCACTTGTGGCAAGAAAGGAGCCAGCAGGAGCAGGCAAAGGGAAGAGACCCAGATAAACCCATACGGACCTGTGTTCTAAACCACCAAACAATCACTTTCACGGCAGGAGGCATCTTCCCTCCAGCAGGTAAAATTACAGCATAAGGAGCATTCACCTAGCACACACACCAGATTGACAGAGCGTCCCCGAGAGCTTCATTGTGCTGAAGAGAACATGTAGCTCCAGAGAGTCTCAGATCTAAAACGTGTGAATGTCCTCAATATTTTCTTCGTATATTTAGTCACATGTATATATTCCCTACAAAACTGTAGGCTGTTAACAAATGCAGCAGGTATGATATGGGTAGATAGAGCATCAAAGGAAATGCTTCACCAAGGAAGTGGTGAACCTGCCACCTGTACAGCAGGTCACAGAACAACTAGGAAGGATTGTTTTCTTTTTACTGTGCAGAGGACAATATCACTGAAACACACTTTTCCCTCACACTTTGCTGCCCAGTGTAACCAAGAAAAAAAGGTTATACTTGAACAATTTGAGGAAAACTTCAGCTGGAGACTGAAGGAGAAGCAGCAGCACACAGAAAAGGATTAAACACCACTATCGCTTTCTTTTCTGGTCAGCAAAATTATTTTACCTTTTTTCCTCAAGATCCTGTTTGAGGTCCTCTTTGAGATCCAAGCCCCAAATTTTATGTAGGGCCGTAAAAGACGTCTCCTTACAGAAAAACATGTGAAAGCTTATGAATAAATCTCCACTAAAAAACAAGCTTAAATTTTTTTTCATGTAAACTATTTTATCTTGCACAATGAAAGCAAGAAGACATTACTCCATTTAATAGAACACAATTTCAGCAGAAAAAGATGGAAAAAAACAAAAATTAAAACCTATGCTGTACCTGAAACAAACCTACTCTCCTACTAAGTTAAAGACCACTGAAATACAGCCTGGGAGGAGGAAGAGGAGGAGGAGAGGCTGCAAAGGCTTCTGGGGGACAGGAGTGCTATAAAACCTGAAGCAGCAGAAGAGCTAGCCAGTTCAGAGCTTGTGATGGAGGGGAGAAGCAGTACTCAGAGCTAAGGGAAGCAAAAGGTAAACTGCTTCACAGTTACCTAGCTTAAACTGATATTTTTCTTCTGTTGTGTAAGCTAGAAAATGAGATCTATAGCTTCCATGGTTTATTGGAACCTTTCTTCATTTGCATGAAATCTTCCATCCTATGACAAGTCAGTAGTTGCATGCTGTTAGCAGTTTAGATCCATGTTTGTTTAACCTGTATGCTTGCTCACAGACTGAGCTAAGGGTTCCTTACAGTTTTCTCTGTCCTGTTTTGGCATCCAAGGCTTTGGTCTGCTAGAAACCTTCTCTTCCTGGTGTTATTGGGGTTGGCCTTGTGCTAGTTTGTAATGCTGTAGGATGCCCATTGGAAAGAAACAGTTGTAAGCTCCTGCTGTCTTTAGACTTCAGTCTCTGCTCCCTGCCTGTGCTCCTTTAGCACTACACTACTGTGCTAAAGAAAGAGGTGTTTAATTAAGGAACGAGTAGTAAAACATCTAACAACTGTAGGGATGAGTTGTCATGTGGGATATCTTGACCGTGAATCCTAGCTGATCACTAACAGCAGGGAAAATGCCTTGCTCAAAGTTAGATGGTATTGCTGCTGGAGCTTTGTACAATGATTGAGGACAAATCGGCATGAGGGTCTCCGTGCAGCTGATGCACTTACAATTAGCTTCCACAGACTATTTTTATCTACTACTTTTTCCCTATTCAGTGGGGTAATCCACCTACTTAAAAGTGGTGTTATGGTGCTAAATTAATTAATCCAAGTAATATGCTTTTATAGCACTACCTCATCTACTACAGAAAAGTTAACGATCAGCCACTCCTATTGCTTGAATCAGGCTTTCAACAGCCTGCTCAGCTTTTAATTTACCCTTGTTAGATGTTGCAATGCATTTTTTGTTTGACACATTTTCCTCTGCTCCTGGCAACCTTCAAAACCTTCAGCAGGTGGGTAAAATATCCCCAAACAGGGGAATTGAGCCTCATATTTATGAGGAAATGTGATGCTCTTTCACAACTAGGCGCACAGCTATGTTCTAGCTAGCTATGCAAAGGCAGATTTGATCTGAGGCAGGCTTTAATATGTACAACTCAGCAGAAAGCAGAGCCAAAAAGAAGCCCTCTGGGCAAGTGGCACACGTCCAAGGGGAATGGTGTCAAGCTTGTCCTAACGGCTCACCTGTGGTACTGCCTAACCAGCTCCTCCAGTGCTTTCCTGCAGCTGGAGGTCAGAGGGTGATGGTGCAAGGGGAAGGATTAGGAGCTGTGTGAATGCAGGCTTGCAAACACCCTTCTCAGCTAAGGTGAGTGCAGGTGAATCCACTCATGGTGATGATTGTGCACGTACTAACAAGCCCCACTTTCTCCTTGGGTTGCCTACCACCTACTCTTCAGCCTTCGGGCCCAGTCTGCAAAACAGAATGCCACTGATGCAGAGCAGGGACAAAAGGCACTACTCCCCCTGAACTTTAAACTTTTTTTTTTAGGAAAAGCTGTGGGTTTTGTTAACCACCTTAGTACCGATAGGCTCATTGTTTACTCTACTGACCAGTGTAAGTGTTCTGCCTAAGGTTTGGGTCTCCAGTAAAAAAACCCTGGCACTAAGCCTTACATAAACATAGTTCTCAGCTGAACCTGGGCACTTCTCAAAAGGCATTTATGGTAGGTCAAGTAATGTGCTGTAACTGCACTCTGGTATCAGCCTCTCTGGGAGTGTGTTGTGCCCTTTTTTTTTTTCTTTCACACGAAATATTGAGGACTGCTCTGATGGATCTCTGCCTTGTTCTGTCCTACTTTAAGTGCTGCACAAGACCTCCATCAGTAATGGCACTTGCGCAAAACTGAGTTAAGTTTTCCCTGTACTCTGATGTGAGTACACCCAGTCATCTTTAATCATGCTTAATGCCCACACTTTGCTACATAGCTTAAAAAAATCTTAAACTACAAGAAGGAGGAGGATGTAAGGGGACGAAAGAACCATTTCAATTTTAAAGGCAATGATAGACGGAGGCTAAACTTTTTTAAACTCTACATAAAATATATGGATAAAAATATGTAACTTAAACTAAGGCCATGGAGCCAGAAAACCAAAGGACAGCAACTCAGAGGGACAGTTGCAGCTTGTTGTTTGAAGGGTCCTCAGCTGCTCTGGACAGAGCTAAGAAGCTCCTGCTGCAGGGAAGGTACCAGACCCTACCCTGTCTATCTGGAGTTGAGAATTGAACTGGCGTGAGGTGTCAGAAGTCAGCAGGTTTGAAGCCTCATTTTTAGGTGAAAAACTGCACTGCAAAAGCAGAGAGCTACAATAATAAAAAAAAAAAAGCACAACACTGATCCACTAACCAGCAAAGAACTCATCAGAGACATATAAATACAACTTCACACACTTCAATGTGTAAACCACTCAACAAAATAATGCTACACTGGCAAAGTGGTAAAATGCCTTAAGAAAATTGAAAAAGCTTATAATAATGAAAGATTATTCCCAGTGCAATAGAAGAAATGTGTATCACACTAAGTGACAGTACTTTGTCAGCCTTGTGTGTGAAAGTAAGCAAAGTGAGTAAGAAGCAAGACAAAGAGGGTTAGGCAGAAGTGGTGGCTGGACAAGGTATTTACCTTGGCTCTCTACAGTCTGCAACAGGCTGATGGCTATGCTTAAGGTAAGACATATCTCCATATCTCCCTACTATAACTTCTCACATCAGTGTTGTTTTTTTAAATATGCTACTGTGCAACTCCAGAACTGGAAACTGATTAACTCCCAAAAGGCAAAAGGGCCTCCTAAAGAGCAGGGCAGCATAGGTGACTCTGGGGATCACAACACAAAGAGCTGAATCTAACATGTTACTTAGGTCCTTGGTTAGGGTGAAATGATTCCAGATGCTTTAAAATCCCTGACAGACATTGTATTCATGCTGTGTATTCTCATGTGATTTAGCATAATCCAGACCAATGACCAGAGTTTGCTGTAGACCATGGGGCCAGATTTCATCATTAAGTGTATTGGGCAGGACTAGGCTATCTTACTCCAAGGAGCTGTTACCTGGGTCTGACTCCTCTGCTCAAAGGGGCTTCTGTTTTGCAGTCTTTCTGCCTGTAGACACAATCACTTCACGAATGTGACCTCTTCTAAAAGACTAATCCTTTGCACAGAATGATGCAGGAACACTATAATCTTCCAGGAATGGATGAAGGATGAATTCCTCTGCTTTCCCTCGTCCCCCTTCATGGGCTGAGTCTGTACTTGCCAACAAGTAAGGGATGAGCTCTTGAACTCACACCAGATAAAAGACCAACCTGTTCAAATACAAGGGAGTCTGCCTGCAGCACAGGGAGAGAAAGACTAGACTTGGGTATTTCTGCAGTGAAGTAGGAGTGTCTTTAATGAGGGTCACAGGAACAGCCACAAGCAGATCACCAAAGTTCTGCTCATTCCCAAATCCTGCCTCTGACAGTGGCCAACAGCAGATGCTTTGGGAAACATAAAGCAAAGGTAAGCATGAAATGGTATTTGGTGGTATACTCCCAACTTTCGGTGCCTTGGGCTTAAGTCCCTGAAGCAGAGGTGATGATCTTGTATTGGACAGCTTTCCTCCCCAAAATTTTCTTTCAGGAGCTGTGTGAGCTTCCAGCCAGTGTTTTCTGGCAAGAAATTTTGCAGCTCAGCTAACACTGGTGTGGAGAGATGCTCTTGGTTGTGAACCTGCTATGTGCTGGTTTAATTTGATGCCATTCAACTCTTATACTATGGGAATGCTTAGTTACTCCCCGATAGCCTTTCCACCTTCTATGAATTTGGGTTTATCCAATTCCACTGCCCTGCCCAGGTTGAACACAGCCCTTAATGTAATACAGATGCCTGCTTTCTTGGCAGGCTAGAAGGACGAACTCTTCCTGAAAAGCCTTCTGGTTTCCTAGGGTATGCCACTCCCTACAAGTGTGCAGGCAACTCAGCACAAATACAGTGATTGTGCCAACCTGACCTCCCTATGCCCAATTATAGCCTGTATCAAAGAATGAGGATGCTCATGAAATGTCAAGTGCCCATATCAAATGGCTTTGACTTGATTAGCGCTTCACGCAAATGCTACCGTATCAGAAGATGACAGTGTAGTTGACTGCTGAAGGAACAAGGGGAAAATGTTGTGGCTGCATTTTTCTCCCTAGGTATTGCAATTAAGACCAAAAGGGCATTCAAAGAGAAGCTGTCTTACACTGATGGGTCCCTGAAAGAAAACAGCAGTGGATGAAACATTGAAAGAGAAAATTAGTTGAACCTGTAGCTTTACACCTGACAGTCCATTCAAGAATTGATTTTGATTAGCTGCTCACCTAAAGGAGAGAGATCAGGGGCAGGTCTTGATCACTTGCATGATCCTGGCAAAACCACTTCTGGTTTGACTCTGCTGCAACATAAAGATAACAATCCAGAGCCAGTATGGTATAGCTTTTGGATAAACATCCAGGACATGTAAAGAGTGCTAGACTGGTTATGGACTCTTGTGGGTGGTGGACAGCCTGTCAAGATGTGGCTTAGTGAATGGGCAATAATCCCATTAAGAGCAGGTGGTGCAGTAAAGGCACACTGAAGTGCTGCATGTTAACCTGCAAAAAGCAAGTCACTGATTTTTCTTTAAAGCATGCTACCATCAATTTCACCTGGATTTACTATTAGCATTAAAGCAGCAGTGTTAGAGCATCATGAGAACTTCCAATAATGGAAGGTGATCAGTAAAATGGCACAGAAAAAAACCCTATTAGATAGCTCATTGCAAAGGAGTGCATGGATATGCGGGAAAAACTCCCCCCTGCACTGAATCCTTCATCACAACATTTTTGGAGCATAGAGGTCAGCAGTGCTGGGTCAGACCAAGGAGTCATCTGTCCCTTATGCTGTCTCTGATAGTGGCCAAAACCTGACGCTCAGAGAAACAAAGGACAGCAAGACCAGTTAGGGATACCTCTTCTGAAAATTCCCAGCTATTTGTTTGACTTGGGTTGCTCAGTCAGGCATACTTTCTATGTATTTATTAACTCCCAGTAAACTTCTCATCCATGAACCTTTCCAGATTACCTGGGAACTCATGCAAGCTCCTCACATTCCCAGTGTCACGTGGCAAGCTCTGCTGCTCTATGTGGGCAGCCTGGCTGACAAGGACTGAAAAACAGCTTAGAAGAAATAGAAGTACAAAGGGCAGAATGGCTGGCTTTCTCTTTGGTGTCTGCGTACCTGGGTTTAAGGAAACAAGCTTCTGAAGCCTGAGGGGAGAATGTAGTTCTAACTAAGAATTTACTTCCCTGGCCCAAGTCTCACCCTGTGTTAATGGGCTGGGAGAGTGAGGAATGTCTCCCTGGTATCTTTTCCTAGATAAAAACAAAAGCCGTGGAGGTAGAAGAGAACAGTGAGGTCATCAAATGCTGTCCCTGTAGTTGCAGCTTATGCAGCTAGTGCCTGCCTTGTACAGGTGCATGGCACGTGTGCTCCATGTACCACTACTCAGTGCAGGCCACAGAACCCTTCCTGGAGCCCTACAGCAAGCTCAGACCAACACCACCTATTGTAGTGTCTAGCCAAGAGGTAGCAGAAAAGATTGAAGGTGAATCATTTTATGGCTTCTAACAAACTGAGGCAGCAGCCTCCTTGCCCCTCTGTTCAGCTATGGAAGAGCAATCAGTTCTATTAACAGGAAAATTCTGCCCAGCACCTCCTGCACTGACCTTCAGTCCCCTCCTCACCTTCAGACATACTGGAAAGGCCTAAGAAGAAAGGAAAGCAAGTCTTTAACTTAATAACCCAATTATCTTTTGATAATCACCCAATTATCTTTTGATGCAGTCACTTTTATTTCTTATGCCTCCTATCTTCTTAAGAAATTAGCTTCGACAAAACAAACCTTGCTGTGACTACAGCAAACAAACAAACAGACCCCCCCCCAGCAAATAAAAAAACCCATTAAGTGCAGACATGTCTCTACAGCACTGTTCCTTTTCTAGCCTTGGAAACCTGAGAAAAGGAAAGGCTGTGCAAACTGCAGCCTTCTACTGACTGCAGCACCTGCCAGACAGATGCACTCTCCCACTGGCCAGAAATCGCTTCGGCGTACTCAAACTTTACTGCACTTGGCCAGCCAAAATGAAGGGGGAACAAAGCTGGGGAGGACCTGCCTCAGCAGACCAGCCTGAGGGCAGGAGGAAACACTCTGTGTACCCCTCGGACAGCTACAAAGTAGAGGCAAGTCTTAATCTCTGAAGATGGGTAGTAAGTGTGTGAGTACTTACGCTTGATTGAGGTGGTTTTACAGAGTGCTCTCAGATGTCTTACAGACCACAGGACTAGTGATACTCTATCACATCCCCTGCAAGCCAATGCAGCTCTTCCTATGGACTCTGCTGTGCAGGAATGGGGAGGATTCACAGAGCTTCCCTGGCCTTGGAGAGTCCCTAGGCACTCCTTAGAAACAGCCTTTCTTTATACTGCTTCTGGGAAAAGGCATCATCACCTAACAAACTTCCATCACATGATGAGATCTGTTAATTATTTAAAAATTAACACCAGACACTTTACAATTCAAAATGTAGAGGTGATATAATCAGCACAGGGATCCACAAAACTTTGCAGGCAGCCTGTAAGTCTAATTGAGGACCCAGGAGAGAAATCTTCAAATTTCTTTGTAATATGTAATGCACAACTAATATTTATAATAGCAGGGAGCAATCACATCTGATCATCCAGTCACAATGACCAGCTTATATTTAATGACTAAGATGCAAATTTAACCATAATACTCTTAAACTTCTGATAATTGCAGGGTTTTTTTTTTTAACCTGTGAGGATAATTTGACTTACTCAGCACTAATACCTGGAATGCCATGTAATCCTTATTATACAGCTATAACTTAAAAAAAAAATTAATCTCCATGGGGAATAAAGAATCCTTTTTTAAAAATGTTAATGGCAAGAAAATTTCTTAAGAAAATCCTCCCCGTGAAGTGTCATCACCTGGCTGCTTATCTAAAACTTCAGAGCAGCCAGAATGGGGTGGGGGGAAGAGACAGTCCTCCAGTGTTGCTGCTCAGACCTGTGCAATACAGATGGGTGGCACCCAGCTTGCTAATTTTATCTAGTGGGGAAGGCTGCTTTTCTTTAAAGCTAAGAACCAGAGCTGCTATCTACAGGGAATCTACCCCTCCCCAGTTTAGCTTCTTTAAACGGTACCTGAAATACTGCTGTCCAGGCTGTCACACAGCTGGTCCCTGTGTGTTCTGTGACTCGGTCTTTGATTTTCTGAGTGTTTTTTGAAAGTTGTTTATTTTATATTTTTTCATCTTGAAATCCCTAAACACGCCAATACCTGGCTGCCACAGAGCTTTGTTCTTCCACTATGTGCTGTCCCAGTGAAGGAGACTGGCTGGAGATACTTCATACGCTGGGGTAAGGTCCTTGCTGTTCTGGAATATCCTTCAACATGAGACAAAAATAGATGTAACATGTCCAGCAGGTGGTACTGGGCTCCTCTGCAGGCCAAAGGACAGATTGTGGGGTACCACTGCTGAATGGCAAAGGACTTGAGATAAATCAGCAATATAATATAACATTTTCACTGTAACCTGTGCCCGCCCCCGCATGCTGTGGGGATGGGATGCAGGACCTGTATCTGGGAACATTTGCTGCTGCAGAACAGCCCAGCGGGATGTTATAGCTATACAGCCTGCTTACAAATGAAATAGTAAGGCTGAACAATTATAAAGGAGCCATTATCTGTTGTCCCATTCTAACTGCTTTCTCTGAATCACATCTTTATCTTCTTGGTTTGATTTTCTCTAGAGCTGGGATACATTAGCACAATCATTCTTGCAACTTCTGGTGTTCAAATTTTCTTCTTAGCCTCCTGCACCTTGATCCAAAAGCTTTTCATATTTCTACCAGAAATCAAGATTTTTTTGTAAGCAGCAGTGAGGGATTTAGTTTGCATGTATAAATATACAATAGTCTCACTATTCTGGCTGTTAGTGCAAAGTGAATCCATGACATGGGTTATATTCTCTTAGCTAAAGGCAAAGGCATAATTTAACTGACAAATAATTGTCCTATTGTAGAGCCTATAGGATGGGGATTATTGCTGCTAACACACTGCCTTATCCTGCATGCAGTACACAGAGCAAACTTCTGTTAGCAGATTTGGAACACAGGCAAGTGATAACGTGTAAATTCAATAGGTGGCACCTCAAAACCCAAAGTGTGTGTGTGTGGTATCTCATCCTTTTCAATAGGAATTTTACCTGCAGAAGTAGACTTGTGCAAATGCTGTTAGATCATTTTACTAGACCAAAAATCTAAGGTGATTCAGGAGTTGCAAGCACCACCTTAAAGACACCTCACTGCACAGTACATACTTTGGACACCAATCCAGAGTAAATAAATGTTGGCCTAACCAGTGACAAGAGTATAAAGACTGTGATCTAGAAAAAAAGGGACAGAATAGGGACAAAACTGTAGTTTCATCTGACAAAGCAAATTTTCTTCACCAGACTGTAATCTTAAAAAGTCTGGAAGAACTGAAATATTTCACCATCCTGGAGTTTAGGTAGCAACATTAATCCTATCATCTAGTACATTAGATCTTTACCTAAACCTCTTTGTACAGAAGATGGAAGACCTGGCCCTCAGAGAAGGATTTCCAAGATGCCTTCAGCTGGTTTGCCAGTGCTATTGTTACTGGAACATGGAAAATAAACCCCTGATTTTACAAATCAAACACTTCTAGGCATAAGTTATTCTTGAGGGATATCTGTGGGTAAGTTGCTGAAGAATTAGGGCAATAAAGCACTGTGCTGCTTTTCCTTTATTCCCTTTGGTATAATCCTGCTTTCAGTGCTCAGAAGGGATGTCCAGATAAGTCTCTCCTACTAGGCAACACCTTCTTAATGTATGCACATATTTAGTACTATCTAGCTTACCTTTGCACACTTTGAGGCCTGATCTGACTAAAAGACAGTGATGAGTAGGTCTTCAGTGAATGAAATTAGTGAGTTGCGGCTGTAGTCTGGCCAATCCCATCTTACTCACAAAACACTTGTTTCTGGCTTTGGTGTGCTATTTGTGGGTGGGAAGCCACAGAAACTGGTTTGTGTTGTGATGCAGAGGAACTTGCTTGCAGAAATTCTGTCTTAAAGAACAAATAGAAAAACACTGTTTCTAAGAAATAGGCTGAATGAGACTCCCCAGAAATAAAGGACATGCAACTTCTCCTAAATGGTCATAATATTTAAAAAAGAATGCCCTGAAGGGCAACACTTCTGATTTGCTCCTTCCTTCCATGCTACTGGTTTTATCATAATCAAGAGAAACATTTTTACATCTAATGTCACCACTTTTTCTGTTGAGCCCATTACATTTTCTAATGGTAAGTTCAAAGAAATAAAATTTTGCTTCTAAAAATAAGTCACTGAGATATGTAACATTCTCATAAATTAGCACTTCAAAAAAAAAAAGTACACTGTGTGCTCAATGTGCTTACTTTCAACATCCTTGGCATTGCTTAAGAGCTTTAAAAAAATCACAAACATGACATTCTTTGCATGACATCTTGCAAAAATCCTCTAGAAAATCACCGGCTTTCTACCTCTATCAATTAAAGAACCTATATTCAGGGAGGTAGTTGCTGAGTACTAACAGATAACGAGGGATTCTGTATAATGGTTGACAACTAAGGCAGTGAGAAAGCAGGGAAAACAGTGTTTGTACAAAGTTTAGAGCATACCAAAAACCTTACAGACTTCTTGCTGTTTACCTGCATTTTTCCTCCCCGTGTCTGTCATGGCTAATTAGTTTCATGTCCCTTGGGTAATATCATGCTAATTAAATATCAGAAACCATGGGGAAAAGTGGCATGAGATTTTTTTGCTATGCAGTTTAACAGTAAGTGACAAGCACCAACCTTCCACCATCATATACAAACACTGTTGGATTTCCTTGTGTGACACCCTAAGCATAAATCCTAATATGCCATGCATATATCAGTTCAGTAAAATTCCATGAATGATACCACAACTGGATGCTTACAAGCAGCACTAAAAAGGGCAGCACCTAATGCAAAATTTAAGAAGCTTCTTCAAAGTACTGGGAGACAGTTTGTAACTAAACAGTTTTATTGACTTTTTTTTTTTTTCCCCCAAAATAAAAAACACAAAATAACCACCAGGATTAAAGGCCATAGACAGCATTAACCAAATGAACCAGCCACTTGGTTACAGTAGCTGATAACTAGAACAACTGGATATTATTGCATATACCTCAGGTTCATTTATGTATTCATTACAGTTTGGCAAGATTACAATCATACAGTAGCTTTGGTTGTGTAAAACCTAGTAGCAATACTTATTTAAAATGTGACTGGTTAACATTTTGTGACAACAGATATTTATCTTATCTTAGTCTTGACACATCTTCTGTCATTCATTCTTCTCCATACTATACATTATCACTGACCAAGAATTAAGGAGACATATTTGCAACCATCGTTTATAGCCCTTCTTTATCACCATATGGTGATGAATCTTACAGGGATAGGAATCTGTCACTTGCTTTCCTTATAAAAGTTTGTAAAGCAGCATCACTTTCCATGCTGGGTGGCTTCTACCATCCTGTGGTAGCATCTGCCAGGAATTAGTCCATTCAGAACACAGATATGTAGAGGTGTATATGGCTTTCAGTCCAAAGCCTTTCCTGACCTACAGTACTGGGGTTTGGCTGTACTGCCTTGCCTTTGAACACAGAAAATACCACAAACAAACAAACAAACAGCTTTTCACATTGGTATGCTGAGCTGCCAGCACAAAACAATGTTAACGAACCTAATACACAATACTACCTTGGTTACTGAATTGTGCCTGAGACACTGTACAGGATTGCATGTTATGTTCTACAGTCTATGTATTTTAGTTTTGGTCTTTTAAAAAATGCTCTCATCCTTATGTAATCTAGTCTAACACTGCAGCTTTGGAGTAACGGTTGATAAAAAGTCATAAACAGACAGGCTACTTTGGAAACACTGGAGGCCTTTTCTTTTCTTGCACCACTTGTGCAGGATTCCTGCCTTTCTGCCATCATTTTGCCCCCAGCTTTCTGGGAATACCTACGTCCAGGGGAAATATATCATCTACTTAAAAATAATCTAACATTTTGAGTTCTACTTGGGAAAAGCTATAAAAGAATTTGAATCAAACTGAAGTGATCTTGTGTGTGAAGACCCTTCTTTGTTTACAAAATGCGGTAACACTAGATAACTCCTACTTGTTTTTGCAGCCCTTTCATTTGCTTGCACTGAAGCAAAAAGGAATTCAGCATGAGGAGTGGCTGCATGGTTAAGATCCAACAGAACAAGGTAACTGCCACACAGTAATTCAAATGCAAGCAGTGTAACTGCTTTTTGCATTCAGATCCATACTTGTATAAGGATATAAATTAATAAGCCCTTCTAAATGATTTTAGAAATATCCTCTTTGATCTAGACATATAAAACCTCTGAATACTTAGAATCACTAGATTTCACATGGCCCACATAGTCATAATTATTTGCACTTACATGGCAAATATTAGAAATACATTTGCCTGCAGTTGAACAGGTAATTATACTGCCTATTATTCAGCTAAGCAAAGATCAAGCACTCTATATCTTGCAGTTATTGGATCCTATTCTAACCTTTTACTTTAGAAAGGGGAAATAACCATCTAATTGTATTACCGGTGCACAGTACTTAGTTTAAAAAAGACAACCTATAGTAGGCAACTAGATTTTTTCCTAAGATGACTTTTTATGAGATACTCTAAAAGCGGTCTCTTATGACTGAAGATTGTCTATTTGACTGTACTCACATAGTAAAAATTGTTAAAATCTAGTTACAAAGCTGCTACATGGTCATTTTGTGGTCTGTAAAATAAAATGGTATCCAGAATTTTATCTGAACAAAATACACCAGACAGTATAAAAATATTTCCCAACTGGAGATTGAAACATTAATGCTGGATTTTTTGTTGTTGTTGTTGTTGTTGTATAAAAAGAAGTGTAATAATGGTAGACATTTATCTGCTTACTAGCCAAAAATATACATATGACTTTGAGGAGCTGTTCCAGGCTCACTTTCAGTGAGCTTGTGCTTTTGTCCCTAGCAATAATAAATGCACACATGGAACAAAGTTTCCTGAAAACCTGAACTACATCTTATTTCTAACAATAAGACTAATTTCTGACACTGGCTATCGATTTCCACTTATTTGCTTTGTTCAGGCAACTACAGCAGAGGAATTCCAGAAGCACCACTTCCGCTTCGAATGGTGTTTATTCAGTGCAACATCTTCCTTTTCTCTTTCTTTTTTAACTCGCTGGTAGTGATCTTCTTCCTTTAAATACCACACAGGCGGCCACCGATGCCTCTCAAAATATTCTTGATTATCTGATTAAAAAGAAACAATCAAAAAGCCCCCAAACAAGCCAATAAGATACACAAATCCCAGAAATGTCTTGAGTGTCTGCAAAAAGCTATGCAGCTAATCTTTTATCCAGTCTCTATGTTAGCTGGCTTATCAGGGATTCCCCCAGCTTCCTCATATGCCTTAGTTAAAGTGTGTAAAGACTTTGAAAGTGTTTACGCTCAAGAGGCCTTAGTCCACCACAGAGTGTAAAAAAGCAAGCCCTTTACAGAATGTATTTTTCATTGTGGAGCCTGAAAATAGCTCTGTTCCTTTTAGCATCACTGAAATAGGTAAAGAACATAATGCTTGCCCAGGAATCAGGCTAATGATTATGACCTTTCTTTACAGATAAGAATTCATGAATGCTACTCAAGATAGCACAGAGGTTCAGTCTCATGGCTTAGCTATCTGAGATCATCTTTGTCTTCATGTTTAATCAACTGGGTGAGGAGAAAGAAGGAGAAACCTTATGAAAATAACTGGGAAAGAATGTTGCCCATACCTGAAGATTTAGCTTTGATTTCCTTGCGGAATTTGGAGCAAACGCTGTTGTAATTGGTGCAGATGTAGTGCAAGCACCAAGCTGCCAGCTGGTTAGCATTGTGAAACTGTAAAGAAAACCAAAGAGCTTATTCTATTTCCTGAGGTTATAATTCTTTTTTGCAGCCCCAATTAACAACTAAAGGTAGAATGGTCCCCAGCGGGTTTTATCTGGCAGCACTCTCCCAAGCATACAGGGGGCTTTTGAGGCTGAAGTAGCCTCTAGATGCCCTAGACCTTGTCGCACAATTCTGCTGGAACAACCAGTGGCCCAAAAGTCTCATGAATAGGTGCTTAGCATGCACAGCAACTGGCAAACTGCATTCAGTCCCACACAGGATCTGAACCCAAGGCACGCTGGACCTGAATTTTCTGGTATGATTGTATCAGTCATATATCCCTACCAGTTATTGCAAACCCTACTCTGAAGTAACTCCCTGGATAGCTATGCTTGTTGACAAAAATCAGGTATTACTGAAAGCTTAATACAAAATCTTGTACAAGCTTTCTATGGTCGTAGGGAATCACAGCTATAATGCAAGTCAAATTGTATAGCATGTGTATCAATTCTGGCATTCTGACTGTCTACTGTGAACTTCCCAGGTTATAAATACATCATGTTGATGTATGTACTGGGAGCAGAGGATATCCTAACAGTAGTTAAACATATTACTTCTGTCTTCAACCAGGAGAAAAAAAAAGAAAAAGCACCCTTCATAAAATCGAAATTAAGTGAAGTGAGTTGCCTTTTCTTGGAAGGGGTTCAGTCCTGGTTTTGCAACAGCATTATAGGTATTGCAAGAGAGTCACTTGAAAGCAGTTGTAGGAAATCTTGCATGGTGGCCAGCTTGTGCTGTATTTCATTGCTACTAAAAGCCTGGACTTCAAGCCAAGCTGCAGCCAGACTCATCATTAGTGTGAAATCAAGAATAATAGAATTAAAAAAAATATTTTAGCTTGTACTACTGCATCTAGTAGACTGCTGTATCACTACTTTTGGAAAACAGAGGTGTGCAGTTTAACTGTGAGCTGCAGTTCTCTCTTTTCGTGGTTTCTGGGACTCAAGAAACACTGAAACGTGTTTGAACATAAAGTAGTAGGATTTGCACTCACTCCGAACTATCAGATGACTGGCTCTGAGTAGCCAGTCTAAGTGTCAAGTCAAAGAATACAAAAAATGTTGCCTTTGCAATACAGGTCTAAATATATCTACAAGAATGGAATTTGAAGGAACCCAAGAATCAGTCACCGTTACAAAGCTGAACAGCTTCATTACATTGCATTTCATGTTACTGAAGCATGGCCATGAGAACGTGGAGCTTGGAAGCTCCACAATCAACAAAAAATAAAATATATATTTGAAAGACAAGTCCTCCGAGATTACTTAAATAGATGTTTCATCTGTGAACTAATAGAAAAACCTTCTTTGAAATAGAAGATAAAACTAAGTTTTATTGTCAGTCGCTCCCAGAACTGCAGACTTTGAGCCACTTAGAAGCAATGCTCAGAACCAGTAAGGTGTTAAAACAAGCTCTGCAGTTGGCCAGAATATCTTTAGAAAACAGTGCACACTGACCTGAGCCAATTCCAGGTAGGATAGTACTTCTCCATCTATTGCAATGCCACTCATGGAGGCTTTTGTCAGCTCTTGTACTGCATGCTGTTCTGTTAGAGGAGAAAACTCATCACTCACATGGGAAATGGTCACATTTCAAGATCAGGTCATCCACAAGTAACAAAGAACCAAGAAGGCACGTTCTTCCTCCGCCTAGGGTTAACTCTAGCATTATGCAGGTGGCACATTCACCCAGATAGCCTGAGCAACTTTCAGATTTGAGTGAAGTCAAATTCAGGCCTTTAGAGTTGTGGCTGGAGATTCTGCATCACAGGTATAAACTGTCTTGCTCCAGTGGAGCACAGTCCACATGAGGATTTGCCCCTTTGCCTTAACCCAAACTATCTATTTCTGGTTTCACACAAAATTCTTATCTCTTTCTTACAGAAAGCAAGCCTGCAGTTAATAACCACTTATAGAAGGACAAAGTTTAGCAGACACTAGTCTTTTTCTGGTGGAACAGATGGCTGCAATATTCAATGTAATTTAGAAATATGGATCAGCTGTCTCTTTTGGGTAATACAAAAGCAATAGCCAAGTTTTTAGGCAACAGTGCACTTGCCATTGCATTGTGGATTTATTAATGAGTATACCCACAGCACTGATACAGAAAAGTTCACTTCAGGCCCTCTTCAGATTCTCAGATTGGTCGTTCCTAGGGATCCAGATGAAGGCTGTCCAGCTCCCCCAAAAGCCACTTCAGTTCAAAAGTCTCCTTAACCCATTCCTAGAACCATTTCCTAGAATCTTAGAGGTTTGAGTGTTTTTTGTGAAATGTTGTCTGCTGATTTGACTCTACTGGGTTCAGTTGTTGGCAGTAGCCTTTGGACTTAAAATTATTTCATCAAGAATTAAATGGAATGAAATATTCTTAATACTATATGTATGTTTATGCTGCAACTACTTAAAAAAATAACCAAGACTTTGGTTAAAATGCACATATAATATCACGCAATAGAGATTTGGTCAGTCAGAACCAGTGAAGACAAGGTACGCAGTCGTGATGCACAAATGAAGGGCAGCTAGGATTTGGTATGTGATTAAGTTTTGCCTAAATGTTGTCCTGTAAATACACGTAGCTTTGCTTCATCTGTCTCTGAGTTTTGGCCTTGGCTGTGTCTTCAGCACAATGCCAAGTTACATATATAGAGAGAAATAAATGAACAAAAAAACCCCCAAAATATCCTGGAGGTCTGGGGTGTGTATGGATTTCATTTTAGAACTAAGTACTATCCTATCCTGTAATTTTTCTCTAAATATGTGATTGAAAAGTTTTTCTTCCTGAAATGAGGGTTGAATCCCCATGTACATACCAAAATATCCAATTCCCATCTAGGCAGTGAAAAGGGATCCAGACAGCATTTCTAAAAAGATGATCACCTAGATCAGTTTTGAATTGGCTCAGTTACTGTCTTTGAATAGAAATGTATAATGGAGCACTTCATTCATTATGTAATGGAAAGCCTGGGGTCCATCCTGTTTTCAGGTGAATTGAACAACAACAGAATGGATATTACAAACCACAGACATTATTATCAATGCTAAAGAGAAGGTTTACTCTTTCTTTTTTTAAAGCACAGAATACTTTACTGTTCTGAGCTGGTTTAGCACAAACTAAGAAAGGCAAGAGAAAGGCAAATACATTTTTCTAAGTGAAAATATAAATTTGTATTACAATATCCTTTTCAGAAAAAAACCAATATTTCTTTTCCCTGACACTTGAGAAAATCCTGTGCATTCCAAAACTACTAAAACATGTTTCAGCCATTGCAGAAGACACTGCGTTGGACAAGGCCACAAATTCTTACCTGCTAGTGCAACCAGGTGAGGAAGGCAAAACCTATTTGCCAATGCAATTAACTCAAGTGTGTCCAGTTCCTGACCAGAGGACAGTTGCTTGGTATACAAGTAATCTAAAACTGCTTGCATGGAAGTCTTGTTTATATTGGGAAGAACTACCTGGAAAAGATATTTAAGAAAAAAGTGTCTAATAATCATGGAATTTTCACATACAGCCCATATTTCACTGCTGTCACTTTGCTGGACTGTCTCTTTTTCTCTTCAAGTCATTTTAGAAATGCAGGGAAAATATTTTTCAAAAAAGAAATTTCCCATTGAAGTTCAAGAAGCTGCCAACAGGTAAGCATACCTCCAGAGTCAGATCCTTTGCCAGCTTACATACAAACAACTTGGTACCAAATTGCTGGAATTGGATCCACATCAAACAGTGAATCTGTTCAATGCTTTCTAGCCTGCAAATGGACAGCTATGTCGGATACAGAAAAGCCACTGAGCACTTCCCATGACAAATCTCCCTTGGTAGACTTCTTGAGGAATGTCATCTATCTGCTCCTGACAAGAGATATTCTGGGGATTCTGAGAATAACAGAAACCAAAGGATAACAGAAACCCCACCCCTCTCAGCCTGTTTATAAATAACCAAACTATCCAAATACATGATGGTTGGGAAGAAACTGAGAACGGATGAAAGGAGGCAAAGAAAATGTAAACCATTTCTGCCACACATGTGTAATTAGTGTAACCACCATGTAATGAAACTACCAAGACTAGGACAAAAACCATCTAGGACAAAAGCTATCTAATTTCTTGTCCGAACAACTCTAACTCCATTTAACTGCAGGGAAGCCTAAAAGAAGAGGAAGGAGAGTTAGAAAGCCTCACTGTAACCTATCATTGTAGCATCTCAATTACAGTTTGCACACACGACCATTCCTTCAAAGAACAGGGTAAAACTGATTCTTGCGGGGCTCCGGGTTGCGGCAGGTAAGTCTGCTTCCAATATGCAAGCTAGTTGATCCCATTAATCAGCAGTTTGTAACGTACGTCTTCATAACTCAAGAAAGAGATGCTGGCACTGAAGAATGCACTGTGATATTCTGAAGAACTTGCAGTAAAAAGAATGGCAGAGCAGAAAAATAATAATAAAATTATGATGGGGAATTAAATGTATGTGCAACTTAATCTGACTGCTTGGAAGCAGTCAGCACGTACTTCCCGCTAGAAGGGGGTTAATCATTGTCACAGAGCTGGTTGTTAACCTTCGGGGGCTTGTGAATTTTTCTTTTAGCTATGCCTGGATGGGTGGGATTCAAACCCAGATCTGTTATTGTTAAAGCATGATCCTCTTATGCATATCAGCCACTCTGGGAAGCGGCTCAGTTCTCCAAGTCAGAGGAGCTAGTTGTGAAACTCATTCATTATTAATATATTTTTGTTAGTGCAGAGAAAGTAAATTCAGTGAATAAGTTTATAAAATCTGCCCCGAATACAGAAAAAGTAGTATGTAAAAAGTAGATGGTTTTATTTTTTTGTAAACCAGTCAAAGGAAACCATTAAATTAATATCTACTTATATTTTAAAACTTCCAAAAGCATTACTGAATGCTTTAAACTCTACAAAATGGAAGCTAAATATTTTAAATTGGAAAGATAAGCTAAGACTGTTAAGTTAATCATTAAAAACAGGCTGGTAGAAAATAAATGTGTATTCTTCATTGCCAAATGTTGCTTACTAGAATCAAACTATGTATTTTTAATGAACCGCTTGTTGAGCATGCCTCTGGGAAAGGAATTATGTTTACAGCTATATTAGAAGAAGCAAGAAAAATCTAAGTAGCACACAGTCTTCCAGAATATTAAACACAAAAAACTTGAACTCTTCAGATGAGCAAGACCCGTAAGTATGGAAAGGAACAAAAAAAATCAAAACAAAAGTCAAAACCTGGGTATGGATAAGACACAAGAAAAAAATATTAGCAGAGTGTTTAGAATTTGAAAAACAGACCATGAAGGCACCTGAAAATACAAAGATTCTGCTGCAAAATCTTAATTCAAAGCATTGAGATCTTTTATACTGTACTTCATACCTGCTTTACTCAAGAGGACAAGCTGATGCACTAGAGATTCTGAGCTTAGTTTAACACTCCTTTTCTAGTTTAACACTCCATGTTCTTTAACCCTTTTTTCCCTTTAAATCCTTCATCAATGCCCCTGCCCCAAGTGTTCTTTGTAATGCTTCTGATTGTATAAATATATATTCACACAACTTTAAAACTTATTTTAAAGAAATTCACAAATTCATACTTAATTTCCCCTCCCCCCCATATTTGATATTTTAAAGGATTTCAGGTTTAAACACATGCTCCAACATTGCAGGAAGTCTCATGTCTTGCAGAAAATATGTTATCCTCTTAGGCATCCTAATTTAATGCCTTGAGAAGAAAAGCATCCCAAGTCTGCCAGGGAAAAATAAAGAATCATTCCAGGGATTATTGCAACCTTTCAAATAGATACAGAATGATGTTTCCATCACTCTCATCAGACATTGTAAGCAAAATGGACAAATACCTCACTGTTCGAGCTTTCGATAAATGATCCTCCAAACATAGCAGACATCCATTCACAGCTACAGATCAGCAGCGGCTTGTGGGCATTTATGGTTCCGTCATCCAGTTTAAATGTCACATCTGCCATGGGAACAAAGAAACAGGCACACTGCAAGTCTGCTTTTAAAGTGAAACTGTGTTCTCAAGAATGTATGTTTCACCTGCACATTGTTAACCAAGGACTTCTTTCACTTTCCCATGACCCCCACCCTGAAGACAATTCTAGTGTTTTATATAGTTAAATGAAAAAGCCTCACTCAAAAGGGGGATATTGGATGTTCAACACTGGAAAACTGGGTCATTTATTTAAAAGCTTGTGTCTAGATTTTGAGAAATTTAACTGCAGAATCCTAGGTTGGAAGAGTTGGCCTGAGTAACACTATAATTTTGGGCTCATCCCTCCTCTCAGAACAATGCAAGCTATCACAGTTTTTGAAGTCTGTGAAGTGACAGTAACATGAATGAGAAAAGAATTAGTGCTTTTCCTGTTAAAGCATGTATTTACTTACCAGAAAATGTCCCTTTGCAAAGGCACTCTCTTATCCGATTAGCTTTTCTGACATGAAATGCTTTAGTAATCTCTTGATTCATGAAGGCTTCTTTATTCATAATATTTTCCACCATCATTCGCAAATCAAATACTTCCAAAATTTCAGCAATCTGAGCCAGTCTTGTGAGATCTTTTTCATTTTCATCCAGTTGCCCTGTGTATAAAAACTGCAAAACAGTTTTAAAAGGTCCGGCCTGCACAGATGAATCCATTTTTACCACAGTTACAGGACATGTCCTATTTGAGACAGGATTCACTTGCATTTCCTTATGCACACTAACAAACCCCTTACCCCAGGACAACAGAGATCTTGCTGTAGAATTTATTTCACCAGGTTCGGGTTCTAGCATGTTTAAAGAGCCAGTACTTTCTGGTGGGGGAATTTTAACACCATCAGATTTCAAGGATGTCTCATCACTGTCACCATTTGTCTCAAGGCGACTTGTCAGAACATCCTTATTTGTATTTTCTTTATTACACTGTGTTTCATCCAAGTCTGGACTTTCCTCACATTCCATTAAGAAAAGGTCATAAAACTTTGAAGAGGAGGTAGCTAGGTAAATCTTGTGAGCAAAAATGTAGTCCTGCTCCTGGAGGACAAACATAACATCTGCACACAGTGGGCTGTCCAATAAATATCCAGCTTCATTCATACTCGGTACCGGACACTCAGGAATTTTGATAACTGGAGGAGGGGCTTTTGGAGGTAGGAATGGAGCCTGAAGCAAAGGTTTTTGGACCTTCTTCAAATGAGATTTCCAGAACTGCAGGTGTCTTCTGGAGATCAGAGCAGCTCTAATTGCATTGTCAAAGACATCTTTAATCCCAAACTGGTCAAATACACTGGTTTCATAGTACGGTATCCCAAGTTCCTTGGCAACCTCTCTGCCTCTTTCTGGTGGCAAAATGTCTCCTCTTTTTATCGGCCTAGGGTTAAACAAAAAATAAACCTTCTCACACACAACAATCATCACAAAATTACTCCAGAAAGCATGGAATTTAAAAAAATGTCTCAGCACCAATTCTGAGATAACTAACATTCAAATGAAATAAAATATAAAATTAAGCCCACAAAGACCTTTGGAAATCTACAACCATGACTCCAGAGAGTTTTAGAATAGCACATACTTGTAATTTTGTTTAAGTTTGGTGATGTCTTTGCAATTTTATTAAAAATATGTAGAAATCATTTGCACAAAATGGAGCAAGCCTTCTCTCTGTTAAAGGGAAATTTACAGTAAAAAAAGTTGATAGGATGCTTGAGAATATTCATTATTTAAAAAAAACCTACTAACATCTCTTTCTACTCAGGTATTCTGTCAGTATCATCATTTAAACTCAAATGGAAATTCTCGTGACATAGAAATGACACAAATATAGCTAAGTATGAAATGAGAGGTATTTCTTAAGCTTATGCTTTTTCAAGAAAATCATAGTAGCCTACGACAAAAGTGTAACTGAACACAGACTTCAAGAGTTAGGCCTGTTTTGGCTGTAGAAGCATTATGTGGGAACTCATGAATTTCCAGAGCAGCTCTAGTACATGACATAGGGTAAACAAACCAGAAAAAAGTCTGGGCTATGATCCATTTTCCCAACAAAAAATCATCTCACCAGAAGACATGACCCAACAGTGCATTCTCTGAGCACATCATATTGGGCAGACACAAGCTGGCACAGATTTAACACACTCCAGACAACAGCTTGGTTTAGTCACCAGCTAATAATCAGTTCAGGTGGCAGAAGTCTGTGCTAGACATGCAGAGTACTGATTTAAACTTTAATAATGGTGAAATCAGAAACGAGGATTAGGGCAGAAGAATTTTGAGTTTTGAAAAAACATTTCCTTTTAAAGAGTCAATCAAAAAGCCAACCCCACCCACACAGTGAAGAAATATTTAATAAACAAACCAACCTATGAAAATCATATTGCTGAGTTAAGAATTTGAATGCAATGCAATGCAAAGTTTTCTAAGAGCCCATGGTATATTAATTCAATCCCTTTATGGAAATTTTTTACAATAGACTCTTTAATTACACGACCATGGATATTATTTCCATGAATCTGGTCTCATTCAAATTCACATAAAAGGAGGAAATTAGAAGTGAACAGGTAATTGTGGGACTGTTTTGCCCAAACATGTGAATGCTTATCTTTTGAATCTGGGAAAAACAAAGCTTCTCCAGAATGACCCCAAACTCACTTGTATCTCAGAACTTTAAAAAATTTAATTTGCAACCACTTTATTTTCTGCCATGATATAGGATTACATTTACATAAAAATAATCATTGAGAATTAAGAAAACTTGAGTAGAATCTGTCAGTTTAAAATAGTACCAGACAGTAGTGACAGGGTAGGACATGATACACATGTTCAGATGAAGAAAGACATATATGAAAACCTCCAGTAATCATTATTATCGTAGCGTTCAGGCACCCAAACAAGTTTAGGTGTCCAATGTGCAAAAATATTGTGGGAAACACATAATAACTGCATGTGTTAAAGAACTAACAAACTCAGACAACAGAATTAAAAAGAAAGCACATATATTCTCATTTTACAAAAAAAAAAAGAAACTAGGCTCTGTAACCTCTCTTTTAGAAGTACTGTACTTGATTACGAAGGTGATTTTTTTTAATTCTTATTTTTAAACTTTACCTTGCCAAAGGCCGCCTGGCTCTGTTAACAGCCTCAAGATCAGCATAGCGGAGATCTAGCTGGCAGCCCACCAGAATGACAGGTGTGCGAGGACAGAAGTGCTTGATTTCTTGATACCACATCGTTTTCACATGATTCAGGGAATTAGGATTAGCAATTGAAAAGCACAGAACAACTACATCAGACCTAGAAAGGCAAGAAGAAAATATCCAATTAACCCAACATGCTTTCTGCTGCAGCTTCACCTATTTTCATCACTCCAGCTTAAAGCTACTCCACTCTACACTTTGAAAAACATGCTGACGCCCAGATGTCAGAATATATGTTGTTCGTGCAAGAGGTTTGATAGAAGCTACACATTTCATCACAAAAGCATGGGAGCACAAAGCCACATACCTAGGAAGCACTGCCCCTCTATGCTGAGAAATTATTCCTGCACGTATGAACAGAGCGCTAAGAAGAGAGGTAGGGCTCGCCATTCTCTACTTTTACACTACAGTTATTCACAGGCTGTCATTGCTCAAGAAATAATTCTGCTGACTGGACACCTAAATTGCAATTCAAAGATCATTGGCGCTTAGGAATTAGAGAGGAGTTATGCAAAACTTCAGAACAGCTACACAGGCAGACACAGATCACTTCTGAACTTGTCATGGAGAAATACCTTTACTGCACCATTTTAGATACTGAGGTGGTTTCCTTTGCAATGCACTTGGCACAGCAATTCTCTAACATCTTTAATAGATAACCCGTTAGAAGGGTAAACTACTGCAGAATGACCACTTCTCAATATAAGCAAAAATAAACATTACCATGAAAATAAGGTCAGTAAAGTGTAAAATAGAACAGTGGCTGAAATCAGAGTAAGCATAACAATATTTGCAGGCTTTTAAAGGTTTTAAGAAAACAAGAAGTACTTCACTAAATAAACTTGCTTTATAAATTCTAAATATGAGGATTAAGGTTGACACTTCATCCACTAAACCACCACCTAACTCTTGTCAGTGCTAGCACCCTAAGGCAGAGGAATGCTTAAATACTTGTCTCAGGGCATTCCTCACTTGGGGCAATTTCATTATTTTTAAACTGGGATGGGATGTTACAAAGCAGTTCTCAAGCTCTTGGGTCTCTCATGGGAAAAAAAGAAAAGACGAAAAAAAGTTGAATTGAAACTCTTAAGAAAAATTGAGGGGAAGGGACATTTTGAGGAGGCAACTTATTGCTACAGAATTGTCAGCAGGATAAGCTCAGCAATACCATGTCTGTCTCACTTCTATTATTCTTTAATTTAGCACAAATGTGTGGTGTCTGCAGTTTGTGTAGTCTATAGAGCAGCAGCAGTGAATCTTAACATTCACCTTTTAAATAATGAAATACCTCCTCAGTACTGCTGCGTTCTACATTTCACTGAAGGCACAGATATATCCAGCAAGACTGTTTCTAAAGATAGCTGCATACAATACGGGTACTGCTGTGAGCATAAATTTAATGCAAGAGAAATGCTCCTGCTCCAAGTTTGTATCTTATATAAACTGCAACACATCTGTCATATATAGAAACAAGGCCTTTTCAAACTGAAAAGTTACCTACTAAGTAGTGAAGTGGTAAGCAGCTAATACACTGGTCTTCTACACAACTGAGGCAAACACCCTTTAAACTCAAACTTGCTCTTTTCAAGGTCACGTAACAGTAAAACGTAAGCCCCAGCAGACATTTGCTTAGCTTCCCAAAAGGAGAGCTTAACGTACAGCTAAGATAAAAAAAAACAAACAAAAAAACTGTGTTACACATATTCTAATCTGGTCAATTGTTGTTTAATTCAAGATCATCAGGACTGCCAGAGCGGCAATCCTTGGCTGTCTGGCTGGTCCTAACTACAGCTAAGCATCTTAGTGAGACAGACTCTCTTGCGTCCTTCAGAAATTAATACCTAAGCCAGGTAATTGCACTCAGGAGTATCCAATCCTCCTGACTCTACAAACCACAAGACACTCATCACATCTCTCAGAAAACCAAAAGGAAACAGAGCTCCAGCAGGAGTTCATAGGCAGGAGATGACAGCAGCTCCCCTGTGGTGCTGCAGCTGACTGATGCTGGGCTGGCCACAGATCTGGGCTCCTGAGAAGAGCCAGTGATGATCTGTTTCCTTGGACAGGACAGGCCCAGACTATCCAGCAGACTGGCCCCAGCACAGCCCTGCATGTGTTACAGCCCTTGCCAAGGGAGTCTCACGTTTTTGCCACAGAGCTGCATGTGGTTCTTGAGCAACTCATCACCTCTGACCTTCCCTGGGCAACCATAAAACTGAGCTGGGGAAAGCTGGTTTTTTTACCCATAACTCACAACACACATAGCATTGCACTAACAGGACATTTCCATCTTACTGGCTTCTGAATAAAGTGAAAAACAGAATAAAGAGGTAAAAAATCATGATTTGCATACTATTTATCCTGTGTTAAAACCTGGACTTCCCCATAAAATGAATATGCTGGGAGTTCTGTACTGAACAGGGAGAAATAAATGGCCCTGTGCCATAAACAGGATGGATGAGAAATCACTGGGTAGTGACAGAGTTCACACACCAAACCAGCACCACAGCTGGGTCTGCTGGCTCACAGAATACATCCACATAATCATAATAAATTAAGTTTTCATTCAAGTCATAAGCATGATTTGCACTATTAGTACAAGCTGGACACAGGAATATACGAGGAAGATTAACTGTCTACATACATAGGACTGTGAACGTTTGGGGAAAACTGTCCTTTGGAAACTTTAATTAAAATACCTACAATTCCTTTTAATGTCAAAGCACATTTACAACTTGCTAATGCCTCAGCATAAAGTTTGGTTTGACATTTGTTCATAAAAGCCAGAACCTGTCAGGTTAAAATAATGCATTAATATTTCCCAAACATTAAAAATTTACCAATGTTATTTTAATATCGTCAGGGAACATAAAAGGATAGGATTAAAAAAAAAGATCTGATCTATTGCCTTTTTTGTGCAGTTTGGTTACTTGGAGAACAAAAAAGGATGAATCAGGTTTACTCCTGCTTTCTTCTTTCTCTCTGCAGCAATATATTCACAAATACAAGCAGCTTTTTTCTAAAAAGAAATGTCATAACCATTTCCCGTTAAAATTCAGGAATGATTCAAGAAACATTTCCATAGACTTGAATTTCTCAATCGCATTCCTCCTAGAGCACCACCCAATTGAGATGGACAATAAATAAAGCACTGTGCATCCACCTTTGTTAAATGCAGCAAAAGTGTATGATTACACTTACTGCATATACTGATGTTTGATATTGAAGTATCACAAGAAACAAAGGTAAGTATTACAAATAACTCAGCAAAGAGAAATGGTAGCTTGGATATCCAACACATTGTCTTGTAGATTCAGTGGTACATGCTGGAAATGCAGAACTGATTTATTCTTACATTCTGCTTTTCATAGGTTTATCAGAAGAAATTGTGAATCATCTACTCTTATTTGAAACATCTGAACATACTTAAGTATCATCAAAACTCATAAATTCTGTGACTTGCCCTAGCGTGTGATCAACCACCAGTGAAACACTCTGCATCACCACTGTAAGAAAACACGTTTCTTTCTACTCGCTGGGGCTCCAACCAGGGGAGAACACAACATAAATGTGTGGGACTTGGCAGGTGGCAAAGGGGAACAGATTCTCTCAGCTGTAGGCAAGTCAACCACCACTCATATGTTTGTCACCTCCTGGCTGACCAGACTCCTGCACTGGAGTCTCACATTATAGCGTAAGAGCAGCCTAAGAGCACTTCAAATGCTCCCCTTGGAGTCGCAGAAGTAATTCTTAATGCAAAACATACACATCTGAAGTCAGCGCAGCTTGGTCTAAACACAGCTATGGACTTCCTATAGGAGGCTCTTGTGGGCAAAGAAGAAAACTTACCACCATTTTGAGAAGCAACCCATCTACCTAATGTAGGTATTACCTCAATGCATTCAGTGATATTTTCCCAAACTTGGATAAGTAGAACTTTTGATGGAAGCAACTAACCATTTTTAGACTTCAGAGAATGAAAGGAAACCCTCTAGACAACCAAATCTCTGGCAGGAATCAGCACGTGGTATGCTGCCACCCTGTGAGCTCCTAGTGTGTGAGTTATGAACTGTATCAGATGTACAGAGAGTAGTCCAAGTCGCTGCTGAAAAGCAAGCAGTATAGCACTGACAAAGACAAGACAACTTTAAATTATCAACCTCAGGCTTCAGTTGTAGTCAAGCTACAGGTAACCACTGTAACCATCTGGAAGTTACTCTGCAGTTGCTGCAATAAGAAACTCATGAGGTGTGGGAGAAAAAGCAGTATATTAGCTATGTAACAAGCCTTTCTGATGGAGGAGCTCTTAGAAACAGCAGAGAAGTTAAAGTTTTCTAACTGAGCTGTTTTGTGTAACAGAGCACTGCATTGGTTTGGGACTGAGATTTTGACTCATCTGCTTACATGCTATGTGTGTTCCAGAACTGGTGTAATGAGCTGCACTGCAGATGTACCTACACACCACACTGCTGATCCATCTCTCAGTGCGAAACTGCTACATATTTTCCATCTTCCCTAATACTCTTATTTTAGACAGAACTTCAAGGAGACAGCAATATTAAATGATATCTCATATATTCCATGGCAAGGGTGTTTAAAAGTTTAATGTTTCATAGTCTGAATCTAGAGTTATAAACTGTAGAGCTGGCTGCAGATACGCTAACATGGGTTTATATCTCATTAAAGAAACAGGCTGCCTTCTGAAATGTACACACTGCATTACCTAGGAAGAAGTTGTTCCCTCTAGTTTATAATTTACAAGTTACTGGGAAAAACTGCTGCACACAAGAATTGCTGGTCATGTGTAAGGGATATCATTTGCCATACAGTCATGGAATAATACTGTTGGGTTTGGAGAGGGGGAGAAATAAAGCTGTGAGGAATACAGAATGTGAAAAGGAGATCTCTCTGACCTGGAAATAAATGCAGGGAGTGGGAAAGAGGAAAAGGAGGAAGACTGAACTGTAGTGCCATGCTATCTTCTCATCTTTCTAGAGGCTAAGTCAAAAGTACATATTTTGTTTCAGAGAGCTTGAATGAGACCCAAGAGTTAAATCTGACAGAATCAGTTTAAGGATAGACAAATTATAGTTTGGTTGACAAGAAGTCTGTTGCACATATTTAATCAAATCAAACTTTAAGAATAGACTTGGGGGAGCGGGGGGGAACCCCAGTGGATTTCTCCTATTATAGTCTTTATTTTTCCCTGTTTTTAGATATCAGCTTTCTCTGAGAAGCAAGGTTGAAGTAAGGGAGTCTATTAGAATTTTACAGAGCAAACAATTTGGTAGAAATTCATCCAAATTGTTAGACTATCTTGACTTTACATGAACAGCTAATCCTTAGACATTTATTTACCAGTAAAAAGTTGTTTTGCTTTTACTCCTTCTGCCCTCATATTTTTCCCTACACACTTCCCATAATTTTCCCAAGATTCCTCAGAGATCTGCGTCACAGCTGAACTTATCCCCACTTGAGACCAGAATTTGACAAGAGCTATCTCTAGTGTCCACCTGCATAGTCCTTCAACCATCTGAAAGGAAAGACTGTGCAGGGCAGCAGCCTGAGTGCAAATACCAGCTCCCAAGTTCCCAAACACAGGAGGCTCAGGCAGTAGAAGGCCATCTAAGAATTCAGTTAAGAATCTCATTTATGGCTGAACAAAACCCTGCTACATCTCAATGTCAATTCAGATACATTTTGAAGAGAGAAATTCACTCAGTTATACAATATTTTTCATGCATGCATCTCACTGAGCTGAAAAAAAAACTGTGCAGATAAGCAAGGCTGATAATGTTTTAAGTGGACTCAGTTTTTAGTAAACGCAGTTGCAGCCATCACATGAAATGAGAAGAAATTCATTAAGTGACTGGTGAGCATAACAAAATGACCTGAAGACACAGGACTTACGTGCACACACTCAAAACAGATGAGGCTAGGAAAACTAAAATGCAGGGGGTGCCTGGCATGTGAAGAACTGAAGATATCCAGGTAAGGCAGGGCAAGACCATGCAGTGCCCTGGATGTGAGCAGGAGAATCAATTAGTTCTATACTTTACCGACAGCAGTGAAGCTTCTTAAGCACTGGTGTAATGTGCGAAACTGTCAAAATGCCCTGAAATATATTCAGATTTTGTGGTGAGTAACATGCAGATCTATTTCTAAAATTTCTGTAACGTCATTTTTAGTAGGAAACAACAGTAATTAAAAAAAGATAAAGCTACCTTTAAGAAAATTGCATATTTCAAGACTGTGCTTCAAAAGTGCAAAGAATTTTCCCATATGTTCCTTACAAACAATACATCATTATTAAAAGTTAAGCATTTTAAAATGTCTTCTATTTCCTTTGAGGTACTTATGGGAAAACAGTGGCGCATTTACAGAGAATGACAAAAAATGTTTTGATATCACAAAGAATGATTAAAATATCTAATTTTCCATTGCAGAAACATGTAAGAGCTACTCTTACTCTACAAATGCCTGACCAGCAATAGTGCTAAAGAGAATGGCAGTGTTGTGTGGAACAATGTAACAAGAGGAAAACAATTTTCTTTTTAATTTAAAGGACTTCTTACACAGTCCTGGAATTTGGTTCATTTTATTGCTGGCTCTAAGAAGTAAATTCACCCATAATTCCGGTTCAGCATTTACATGTGAAAAATTCCATCTTAGTGCTAAATAGAACTTTGCAGTTAAAACAGGCTGCCTGCAAGGTACCATAGAATGATTCTGGGCCAAATTTTGCCAGTAGACTCAGTAAAACTCTCTTTGGAGTGAGGTATGTTTGCAGTATTCACATCCCCTGTAACATACCAATACATGCCTTTTCTCCTTCGCTGGAGCAGAGAGCTTGATTACTGCATTTCTAATGCAGGAACAAAAATTCTGTGATAAATAGAATTCTAGAGATAGTTAATTGAGGCTGAAATACTGAAATATTCTGTGTATCATGTGCAAAGTTGGGGTTTATAAAAGTAAGACACAAAGCCTGAACACCAAAAAATGGAGAAGGATGAAAGAAAATGAAAGAGCAAGAGAAGGTACAGGGCTAGCTGGAACACATTTAATCAACCCAGGGCAAACACCAAAATTCGCAATATCATAAAAAGGAACTGATAAGAATATAGCTAAAAATGCTTTTGTAAGACATATCAGCTGCCTGCTGTCTCTAGACAGCAGTCAGAAAATAAAATAATGAGAAATAAATTCACAAAACAATGGAGAAGCCAGAAACGTAGGGAAAGGTAATTTTGAGCTTATTTTCTGTTATTGTAAGGAGGCAGCTTACTGATGAGAACTATATGCTATCTCTCTACAGAGAACCAACTAACTTTCATCAAAGATACTGCAGAAGAATAAACAAAATAAGAAATTAACCCTTTCTTTACTCCTGGCCCTATCCTCTAAAAAAACTCAGGAACCAATGATCAAGCAGAAAAACATATTGAGTTTAAAAGGACTAAGAAGAGATTTAGTTAAAACATCATTTGAAGCAACATGTTTAGAAGAAAAAAATTATTTCAAGGTAGGGGAGGGATGTAAGGATGGAAAAGAAAAAAAAAAGAAAAAGGAAGATCCAAAGCTAGGTTCCAAAATTCAGTAAAAGCATGATTCCTTGTGAGTACTGTTGAAGAACACAAATAGGAAGCCAGAGAGATGAGGGAGGTAAAAATCCAGAGAAGATGGAAGAATGATAAGGTTTGGTTTGCATCCAGTATGACAGTGACTTCTGAAGTCACAGAAGACATGAAAACTGAACACTAACAGATGCTAGATGCATCTTTTTCTCTGGGGAGAAAATATGGACTTTCATATTTTTTGCTTTCTTTGGGCTATCACCAAAACCAGCCTCCTCCTCTATTCTATTTAAAAAACAACTGTCAAGAAATTTTAACTGACAAGTTGATGTCACAAAGTTATTGATAAGAACTCAGTTTAAAACAGTTATATCTGGTTGTGCAGAGTGGTTTCCATATTCTGACATATGTATGAGGGAGTCCAGACTGAGATTCTGAGACCCTTGGAGTAGAAAACAGCTCAAGAAATCCACCTAGCACCTATTCACAAAGAAATAATTCACTAAGATCAAGATTTTCATGGAAAGTCACTTGCCAGGTTTAGTATTTCCAAAAGATTTTGATGTTGTCTTGCAACCTCTTAGGATAGAGCCCAAATGCCCTCTTCCCACCCAGGCACTCAGCCACTGACTTAGGAAAGCAAGGAAAAATGAAAAATTATGTAATACCACAGATAACACTTGATAAATAATTTTTCACTCCAGTCCAGGAAGGCTTAGAGCATTACAGGTGTCTCTCTATTATGGATAGATTACACACACATCAAGTTGAGCCTCAGATCCCACCAACAGACATTTAGCACTTGCCTTTTTAGAGAAAGAAGGATTCCCAATAGCAATTCCATAGCAACCTCTTTCTACTCACAATATGGAGCCATGGTGGGATGTAGAGATGAAAAGCAGTACATCTACATTAAATTCACAGGTTTAGGTACATAAAGCATATACTTTCTCATTGACTGAGTAAAAAGCCTCAAATGTTAATGTAGATAACGAAAGAAGAAAACACTACAGTGCATATACACACCGTATCAGAATAAAATTACTTGAGAAAGCTATCTCTCTGTGAACCTCCCTGCTTATTCTAGTCTTTCTTGGGGCTGATCCGAGCCAAACACAAAAGAGAAAAAAAAATCATAATAAATATATAAAAAAAAGTCTTTTTACAGGAGTTCTTCAGGATTGCTTGATGAAGAACCTGAACAGCTTATAAACCACTGTAAAGTAGATGGGGAGGCTCACAAATTTTGGTATTTGAAGATGATTCGAAGATACTGCATATCACTTTTTGTGGCAGCAAAACATAGCAAAAGGAAGCAACCAAGCTGAGAGACAACTGAAAACAACTGGATTCCCCATCAGCTGACCCTTTGCTAACAAAGCAAAAGACTTTCTTGTGTCTGTTAAGTGCTACTGCTGTGAAGACACATCTCTGATGATGCTCTCCAACCCACGCCAGTAGATGGGTCATAAGGCCCGTGGAAGGTGGAGAATTATCGTGACATAAAAACAAGGATAGCAAGACTTCAGGGGAAAGTGTGGGCTTTCATTCAAAGCACTTCTGAAACCTTGGACCTTCCTGAAGAAAGCAGAGGAGCTGCTGGCCCACTCTCAGCTTAGGCACAGGTGGTGAGTGACAGAGGGCACCGACCTAACTAAAGGCAAACTGAGTAACTGTGACGACACCCACCTTGCCCTAATCTCACTGAATTTGCTGAATGCAAATACCATTTTACATCAAAGCTACCTGGGTTTTGTTTTTATAGAAATATCATCATCACTGTCCTTTACGAAAAAGAAACTGAAACCAAAACAACCCTAAAAAGATCGGTGGAATTCTTCAAATATCAGTGATAAACCCCTTTTCTCACGGACTCTTCAGCAGTGTTCAGAAGGTATATTTCTATGGATTCGATTACACTGAAGTAACTGGTTAAGGGAATTGTAATCACACAGAAAAAGACAAATGCATGTGTTCCTCTGTGTACATGAAACACCCACAAGGCTTATGAAATCCATTCACAACAGAGGAAATATTCTAAACATTTTAAGAGGCTCTGTCAGCAGTCTCACAGCAAGACTCATTCACATTCGTAAGTCACAAGGAAAAAGCTGTTTTCTGTCCATGCTGTATGAACAGATTTTGTTTGGTCTACAGCTCATATTTAAGTTGCAAGCAAATAAATTATCCTGGCTGAATTAGCTGACAAACCACAACCATGGTATTGAGAATAAATATTTGATTGGGACTGAATTAACTCTTTGCAGATTTGTGCTCATGTTTGCACATACTAGAGCTGCGTGTATAAAAAACCAGGATACATAGGATATTAATCAAATTGTAGCCAAACATGTTTACCTGAAAAAAATAAAAAGAAAAGTATGCAAAAAAAAAAAAAAAGCAGGCCAGTCTTTTCCCCATTTTGCTTTTAGAATTAGTTTGAACACAATCATATGTTGACACTCTCATTGAAAACCAGATTGGACAGGAGGATAGAGGATAGTGAATCCTGACAAGTTGAAATGTAAATTAAGATGTTTTCATGTCTCTGCACATGCAGTTTTGTGCCTCCCAGGGAAACTGGTACATAACAACAACTTTTATATGAAGTCCCCACCTTATTTGCAGACTTAGAGAATAGAATAGCACTGAGACTAGATTGTTATTAAACAAAGAGGTGACTAGGAGCTGGAAATCAATATGCTAATCATAACAAAGACATTGTCATTTTACAACATTTTGGAGTGATTTTGCATCAAATGAAACCCTGTGGGACAATATCAACAAATGACTGTTTGGCATCACATAGTGCCTAAGCTGAACTGAACAGGATACTTCCAAAACTAAAGCACACGTGCTAGTTTAAGGAAAAAAAACCCCAACATGTAATGCGATAAAACTGCAACAAATATTTCCATAAGTCCCTCCAGCCACATCCCCCTCCCTCCCTTAAGCTGTCAGGAACTGTTTCCCAAAGCTCCCGGAGGACTGTGATTATTAAACTAAACACCACACAATAGAATGCAAGCTGGATCTCATTCTCCATACTCCCATTTTAAAGGATGGCAGTAGAAACATTAACTATTCCATCCTCAGTGGCATTCAAGTATGTTTCTCTCTTTCTGTCACACAAAAATAGTGCAAAACACATCCCTTTTGTCCTTCTCCTTTGATGTTTCTATCTGTGAAAAATAAAGAATGAAGAAGGATTTATCTCTACTGCAAGTCCTATTAACTGTTCACCCTGTCACCTATAGCATAATCTATTTATGTAACATTTTGTACAACTGTATGGAACAATCTTTTCCAATGAGCAGCAGGTGAAATAATGACCTGCTAGTTATTGTTACACCACATTTAGGACAATTAGAGGTCTTGGCTGAGTGTTTGGCTGAAATAAGCCTTCCCCTGCACAAGAGGCATACGCATAAAAAATTTTGAAGGGAATCAGAGGGTTGTATTACTATATGATCCTTCAGACAATCAGAAACATGGGGCACTTGTAGGTGTAGCCTTGAGCAGTTTGGCATAAACTATGTCTTTTGCTGTACTGCAAGATTTGACTCAGCTATGAGTAGAGTATAGTTCAATGTACAGAGGTGATTTAAAATCAATTCCTATAGATGTGAACATTCAATATTGGAAATCTCTTTCTAAAATGCTAAAATAGATAAAATACTAACCAGTTGGTTTTAAATGAAACTTTAATACCTTTCAAAACAATGAAGTACCTAATCAGTGCTTACAATTAGGAAATTTTACAACTGAAATTCTGTGTATAAAATAGTTTCTTCTGAGTTTCCAGTTACTTTCTGCATTAACAGACTTACAGAATAACCACTAACAGAACAGCAGGTTCCCAGAACAGCCTTTTTAAGTTAATCAGCACATAGCAAGCCTGATTCTACACAGGTTCAGTTCTGCTAGCATCACAAATGAATTGCTGTGTTCATATGCTTAATCCCACGAGATGTCAAGTTATTCATGTCCTTCTTGGTGTTTGCAGGATTAGAATCTAAGTATGTTGCTTCCCCCCTCTCCCGTCCTGTCAGTAAATGTGGGATCAGAGTTCAGAACATGCCTGATTTTGTTCTCCTAATCTCTAGTAATCTTCTCAGTGACACAGGATCTGCTGCAGAATATCAGGCAGCCATATCAAAGTGGAACAGTTTGTGGAAACGTTAAGTTACATCCATATTTATCAAAGTAGGCTCCATATGCTGCCAAAGGGTAAAACAGTATCTGTTCACATAATCAAGTAGCACTAAATATTAAGGTCAATATTACCTTAAAGTCAGTACCCTCACTCACAAAGCTTTTTTACAAATGGTACAGGTTGTATAGCCCAGATGTGTTGCTGCTTTAGCTCCTAACACAAAATTCAGGGTAATTCGTGACTCTGAAAACACAACTAACACAGTGCTGTATACAAAGGAAGGTTTTTACAAACTGCATATGGAGTTTTACAGTGTGAAAATTTAACTGGTGGATTCCACCAACAGAACCCTCTCCAGCGGTTCTAAGAGGCAGACACTAGAAAAGACTGTCATCCTTCAAAGTCACTTGTTTCATCAGGTAGCATGGAGAGAAGGAAAACAGTAAGACAGTGAGGATCGAGATCTTGCTCAAATATCAGTTATGAAAATATCTGTTCAAAATCCATCTTCAGCTCAGTATTTGCCCAGTACAGGTAATCTGTTCTCATTATATGTGTATTCAAATGCCTGTTACTCAGTTGTTCTGCTGCCTGTACTGCCACAAGGCCAGCTCTAATTACCATTAAAGAAAACAGAAAGACTATCACTGGCTTCAGTCTTTGTTGAGACTATGCTGAAGTTATATTATACATGCTGGAAAAATCTAGCTTACATTCATTTTAATTTTTTTTTCTTTTTTAGAATTTCCAGGGTTAATCAATTCACTAGCAGATACCTGACATTTATAGAAGAGAAACCTTTCCTTTCCTCAGCTTTAATTAAGAAAATACAGAAGAACCTCACCTTTCATGAAATCAGCTCTGCTCTCAAAAGGTTAGCTGCCCATTCAACATCACAGGCTTTAATAAAATAAATATTTAATTGAGTGATGTTTCCCAACATCTCTTCTTGTTAGTTGCTTGTTAGGCAATAATATCATACTCTGCTTATACAGACGGGGAATGCTGATGTTCAATTTTGTAAAAATACAATCTGATTTTGGGGAATGTTCTTTACAATTCAAAATAGGACAGCAGTTGTTGACAGAGCTTTGCAGACTGTTCAAGGAAATGTAGCATAGTAAAACTACGCTGCTTTTAAAATATTTATATCTTTTTAATCCTTGCAGCAGATAATCCTCTTTGCAGTAGGCAGGAAAATGAATACCCTTTATTGTTTTTAAGTCCTTGCTTTTCAAAATTAAGATTTGCAAATTTTTTCTGCCCTAAAATTTTACTACAAGTATTACTTAAAATTTTGCTTGGATCAATTTACCTTCCATAAGCAAAGCGCCTGTCTTTGTGGTGGTCCCCAAAAGTATCCCACAGCCTGAGAGACACACTCACTTCATCCACAACATCTCTTGAGCGTTCAAGGACCTAGAACAGAACACACAAGACATTCTCTTTCCCTCTATCAAACAAGTACATTTCTATTTTGCCCCCTAAGGAGGTCCAAAGCATACTAGATCAAGAGTCTCTCACATATAGTTTTCAGCAAATGTTGTATTTTATAAAACAGGCAGAATATGCATCTTCCTAAGAGTAGGTTTGATTAAAAAAATAATACTTTGGAATGAGAGACTCAGGCAGATGCGTATCGGACCACGGCTGCAGTAGAGACCATGCATAAAATACTTGTGAGCTCATTGCTGCATCCTGACAAAGAAAGGCTTGCCAATAAATAATAGTACAACCTCACAGCATGTGCTCCATATTTTGTACACCCGCAGTCCTTACCTCTTGGCAGACACGGTACTGATCAATGGCCCAGACAGTTGGTACGTGAGTTGCCAGCAGCTGATACTGAGTCAAGGTTGTATTGCATGCTCTTGCACAAATTAGACGAGTCTTTCCCACTGCATTATCTCCAACCACCACACACTTGATAGTTTCAACGTTGGGTCTTTCGTAGTCCATGTCAGTGTCCATTTATCAAAAACTGTAACAAGACAGTTAAACTTGTTTTCTACTAGAATCACAGCCTTCTACTTCCACTTCTTGAGAGATACCTGAAGTGGACAAACTCATAAGGAAAAGCTTGTAGTAAACTGTACCAAAGTAAGCTAGCCATTCCTTTAAATACCGTACAGTTATGCAAATGCACAACTCTTTTGACCACAGTGGGTTTAGGTTGTTCACATGCTATTTTCACTTTGGTTTCTGTAAACACAAGCCTGTTTGCAGAAGATAGATCTTGGTGAAACAAGGACAGCTAGCACAAACTTACCTCTTGCTAATACTTTTTATGCCAAGAAGGAGAAAAGACTGGACATCAGTGGGTTTAACCTGAAGGATACCAGTATAAACCTGCCTTCTGTAATCTTGCCTATTCAGGATTTGATTTAGGGCTGTCCAAACAATATTGCTAACAGCAAGTCACACAGATGGTTTTCGTTATATGCACACAATAAAACTGACTTGTAAGATGACTCCAGAGACTCTGCTCTCTACAAACCACAACTCCCATTGTATCCTGCATGTATCACACACCCTTAATTTTCCAAGAAGTTTGTACAGATCATTGACTAAAATGAAACCAAACAGTCCAGCAGGAACTTGCAAATATACTTACCTATACCTACAAATTCTTTTTGACATGACAATGGAAAGTGAAGAGAAGGAGATTTTTGAAGATACTATCCTCATGGAAAGTTACTATTGAAACTATTTACTTACATATTCTTTGGCAACATATTGAACAACTGCCTGGATATGAATGAAAGCTGGAAAAAATGGATATTTGAAAAACTAAAACCAACTCCTGCATGTTTACTACAGCCTGTCATTTTCATATAAAGAAATGTGGGATTTTCCTATAAAGGAATGTGGAATCATAGTTTGATATATCTGATTTTGGTTTTCTAATGTCTAGTAGTCTGCTGAGCAATCTGGTGTCTGCCAGGGAATTGTAATCAAGGAGGGAGAAAAGGGAAAATGCAAGGCACAAACATGTTCAGGAAGGCTTGCCTAATAGTTATTTTGGCAAGGAAACCTGCAGCAATTTAATTGACAAAACACAGGTCATCATCTGGAGTGATGGTATACTTTTCCTGAGAAGAAAGCACTACAGATAAAGAAACAAAATTATTTGTTTTAATATCTTTTTTTAATATTCACATGTCATTCACACAGAAACATAGAATATATATTAACTGTCAGGCTGTTTAAAATAATAGATACAAGCTGTTTTGGTGTCCATTTTTCACTGTCAGAGGCACTATGTTCTGATTTAAGAAAAGGCATGTTTAGTAATTACTAGCCAAACACTAATTTTAACTGCATTCTTTCATTATTTAAAGTGATGTAAACCAAGAAACAAAAGTCAGTGTTAGAACTAAATGCTACCCATTTATTTAAAATTTTGCGCATGGAATGCATGCTAATAGCTATAATGGCTCAGGTGCAGTTATAATCTTTTTTCATGTGTGGACGGGAGGAGTTAGGGATCACATAGACAGCAAGGTGCAAGGGTGAGTTTATACCACTACTGTGTCACACCGATATCTTTTCACAGACATTGAATGTTTCTGGAAATGCTACAGCACGGACTAGGATGTAAGAATACATTTTAGAGAGTTGTCCTGCACTAGACTGAGACATGGGCCCAGAACTCTTCATCCTGGCACAAGTACATGGTTGCACAAGTAGAGCTTTGCAATCTGCCAAACGTAGAGCAAACAGCATGGCTTCAAACATACATGCATAGTACATACTGCTTGTAAAGCCTAATGGCCTTGTGATACTAACCTGCTATGTCGGCACAGAGGTTTTAGCTGTTAAGGAAACAAAGCTATTAAGATATTGCCTTTATCCCTTCACCTGAGTTGTAACCGGCATGCTGAAATATTACTAGTATTGAGGTAAAGGACTACAGAGACTTCCAGTTACCTGTCTGCGATTCAACCACAGCTGCTTGTTGGATGCAAGCTCCCACAAGGCTGATACCTGGGATGGCCCATGGGCTCTATACCATCTTCATGTGTCCAAACACAAGAAGAGAAATGAGAGCTAACTCCTCTTTCCTCCTCCGTGTCCTTTCCAAGAATACAGTCATTATATAAATAAAAGTACAAAAACAATATGTTTTTTCCACAGTACAGAGAATGAGACATATTTGTACACCACGGCCTCAAAGGCAGGGCCTTGAATGAGTGGCAAAAACCCAAGGGGTTTCAGTATGTGATCTAAAAAAGTTTCATTTCAAGTCTGAGAATAAACAGCAACCCCCTGACATAATATGTGATATTAAATTACTTCATATTTTATTCATGCATGGACTAGACATCACAGATGGAATGTGGAAATGTTTACAAGGCTGGAAAACAAAATGAAGGAGCGTGGCTAGCCAGTGTGTCTGGTTGATTTTAAACTACCAAGCAGAGAGATGCCAAACCAATTTTTCTTCTAACCCAATATTCCATTAAAAAGCTGTTACACAGATTAGATGAGGTTTTATATAAAAATCTGATTTTAAAAGCCTTCAAAAGTTCTTAAATGTTAGTTCTGCAAAAATGCACTTCAGTCAGTCACAAAATATGTATTAAGCACAGAGTCTGGAATCTTAAAAAAATTTCCAAGAGGATAACAGAGTTTAAAATTAATAGGCAAATCTAAATACAAGTGGTAAGATAAATCAATGCAATTATTTGAGAATCCTAGAAAAGGAACACATGAAAATAAAATTAAAAAAATTTTTTTTTAAATTTCTGATATACTTACTAACTTAATTAAAGCAAAGTTATCACAGAACTCAGACACAGCATGCCCAAATGCCCTGTTGTAGATCAATGGCAGTCTAATGAAGATATTTTTAGCGTGACTCAATACTGCACAGGACAGAGATTAAAATAAATTGGGAATAAAAACAAAACTAGAGCTTTTTGGCTATGTTAAGGAAAATTCTTAAATCCACTCCAGGTATATATAGAGTATCTATGTATTAAAAGAGCAGATCATTTTAATATTGTTCACTAGTTTTCAGAAAGGGATTAAAACAGAAATAGCTCCTGAAGAGACTGACAGACAGAAGCCTGGACAGATATTTAGACACCTCAAATAAAACCAGATGCTAACAACAAATTGGGGTATAAACAATTATCAAAATGTGTGGATTAAATGCTTACAAATGTAGCCAGAAGCCTTCTGGCTACTGGAATGACTAAAGCCAGGAATATGTACAAGATCTTAAAAATACAGCCACAGTTAGTTTTTTATAAGGTAGCCTCTAGGTTAAGCTTGTGCTAAACCTATTATATAATCACACTGATTAAAAATGCTAAACATGTGTTTACAAAACTTAAATTAAAAAAAAAAATCTAGATTTGAGCTCTGAAAGTCTGGTAACATCTGGGAAGACCAACTGAAACTGAAACAAAACTGGTTAGACAAGAGCAAACCAGTGTATATAAAGCTTAATGAAAAAACAGTATAAAATTCTAAGACCAATGAAAAACTTGCTAAAACCAACCTAAAACCTGCAATAGTTTAGTCTACCAACAAAACAAAATAGGGTAAAGTAAGAGGAAAGTTACTGGAAGTGTGATCAGTGTCAGAGAGGACACTGCCACAAAAGCCAGGAAAAGACTGAAAGACCATCAAGTCAGGAGCAGCGAGAAACCTGCTAGGGGAAAGACCTGGTCAAATATGGTTGTTCCCAAAAGAAAGCAGCAAAAGATTCAGCTGCTTAATCCAGTTCTAAAGAAAGATGAGCAGATGGATGGAAATGAAAAAAGATACCCACAAGAATAACACAGGATCTCAAAAATCTCTTAGGATGTTTCTATTTTTACACTGTCACCTGTGATTGTTTGCAGATGAAGAAGAGAAGGAGGCACCCAAAAATCAGGAGATGTGAGTAGACTCAAGATCTAAGATAAAGCCATTTAATTAATTCACTTGATTAGCAGAAAAGAGCTATTCCAAATAAAGCTGATTTATTTCCAAAGAGGTATAAAGTTACTGTTCTGAACCATGGCTTGCAGATTGTTACGGTCACTGATTTCTTTCTCTGTTGCTTCACCTCAAATTGCTGTAGAGTGCTTGGTTATTTGTTTAGTTTTTCCTTATTGATGAATGAGTTGTTATTATTATCACTAAAAACCAGTTGTGGTTGCCATAGGATGCAGATCCTTCTGGCTAGTCAGCCTCAGTAATGAAACACTGCCTTTCTAAATTTTCCAAAAGATCTGTAGCTGAAGCATACCACTTGATTATCTAGTCCACTGCTACACAGATTAAGCACAATACACACACACAATCTCTCTCTCTCTGTATTAATGTAGGTGTATTCATAAAGAAAAGATAACCAGATCCTAACCATGAACTTGTCTTGTTTTAAGAATGCAGTTTAATATATTTAAAGCTATAATTGCATTTTTCTCTGCTGGAAAGAAAGCGGATGAAGATCCAAACCCTACAGTGAGTTCCCTGTGCAGGATCAGGAATCCACCCCTATGGATCTCACTGCCTATGCAGCTAACTGCCCATTTTGGAATTTCCAGATATTTTAAATCATCACTTAGCATATACAAACATAACCAAGATTTTTTTCAAAGAGCAGTAGCTAATTATTCAACCCTTTTCTCTTCAGCAAAACGCCACAAACAAATCACTAAGAGTGTCTACATTAATCAGTGATTATGGAGTGATCCTGCAGGCATTTACTTCTTAGCTCAGTACTTAAACACACCCTGTAAGACTGACATAGCACCTCTTAGCATGAAAACAAGCAAGGATGTCACTTAGTTCTTGTGTTAAGAGCAAACTCTTCAGCTGAGGGTTCAGCGTGACAGCATGTAAGAACCTTGCCAGCTCAGTAAAGTTTTTCTTTAAGTTATTCCATGGAAAAAAAAATTAATAATTCCAACCTGTCTCAAGTAATCTGACCAAACATGCAAACCTGGAAGTCCTTAAAACAAACAGATTGCCAACCACAATTACGTCGTCACAATTTTATTAAAGGAATCGAATGGAAAAAGACACCAAAATCTACCGTTATTGAATATGAATGGTGTAAGTGGGAATTATTTTTAAGACTCAGGCTGCCAGTAAGGTGGTAAGACCATCAACATTTATCCCTGAAAAACACACTTTTTTGAAACTATATGAAAGACCATTTGTAGGTATTCCACATATCAATCTATTCTGGAGATGTATTTTTGAGCATAGTTTTGGAGTGACTCCTTCAGAGAGCCATTACGCAGCAACACATGAAAAGCAGTATAAGAAAATTTACAAGACTACGCAATGCTCTTGCCTCCATCCCCAAGTTGCAAAATTACTGCTTGCAGCTATGGAAACTGGAAAAGGAGATGCAAAATGCCAAGTTCTTCAGGCACTGAAGTCACTACCTTATACTGCAGAACCCCAAGGCACCAGCATGCTGGCAAGGACCAAAGAGCACATGAGCCAGAACAAGCTTGTGAAATGTTCGTTCTCAATATATAACCTGCCATGTGTTGTTGCAGAATCTTAACGGATTAACACATATATGCCAGGGGAAAAAGCAAGGGGACTTACTGTTCATTTGTGCAAGAGCATAGAATTCACAGACAGCTCTAATTTGGGAAAAGGTTAAGGAACAAAAGGCTGCTTTGTGGTTTGGCTCAATTTAATCAACGAATTTAGGGCCCCACCAAGTATATTTGTGAAATAAATCACAACATGGTATCAAGTAACAGATAAACTATATTAGCTGCTGAAAGATCATCACAAAACATTTTTCACAAGGTTTAAACTAATATTAGTGTTTTATTAAATTGCAGGAGGGCTGATGGGGAGATTGCTTTAAGAAGAAAAACTTTTCCTTGTCAGCATCAAAGAACCAGCTGGTGACAAAGGGTAATAAGACGCAAGGTGGGATCAGATCACTAGGTCACCAGGGGACAAAGATGGGCATGATGCATATCAGGCTGGATTCTCATCCCAGGATGAAGAAGCATTGCCCTATTGCCATTATTTAAAGTTCTGGCAGTTTACACAAAAAGACTGAAAAGGAAGAGACTGACACAGGAAGAAGAAATTCAAGATCAACCCTGGAATTTATCAACTACCTGGCCCATCAACAGAACACAACAGATACAGCCAATGACTGGGAATGGGAGAAAAGCCCTTATATTCTGAAGTTAACCCAATCTTAAACATGAGATACTTGGATCTACCATGGGTAGAAAGAGAAGGGTAGCTGACTGAAATGTTGCTTCACTGCACGAGGTGATAAATGAGATAACCCTGGCTGTTGCTGCCCACAAAAGGAGAGCACAGGTCAGCAGGGATGCCTTTGTCTTCCACAATGGCAGAACCTGGTTCTACCCTTTCTCAGCTGTTCTGGGATAGTTGGGGTGTTTCATCTTAGAGCCAGTATCAACAAAGAAATAAATCCCACAGAATGCTGCTAAAATTTGATATAGCTGGAAAAGGTAGGTACTGAGGTTGTCATCAAGACAGACTCTACTTGGCTTGCCTGAACCAGCTTCTTTCATGACAGCTTTTGGCCAACAAGCATCGGATTTAATCCTGGATGCTACACCTTACTTTGTATTACCTGCTGGAAGAAAGGAGTTCTCAAAAGCCTCCATTCAGCTGCTATAATCCCTGCTCTATCCATCAAGTTTTAAAAGAAGCAAAAAATTGACCATGGCCAAACACAGAAATGAAAGGAGCAGCCTCTAAGGAAGATGTAAAGTTGAAGACAGAACAGACATCTCTCTGTTTACCTAGAAAACTTCTCAGTCATATCATTGCCACAACCTTTGTAGAAACTGTAGAGACAGGGATAATAATTCATGGCTTGTAGTATCAGAAGCCTGTCAGTCTGCTCTTTCTGAGCCTGCTTGACTCCAGATTTGTTTGTTTCTAAAGGCTAGTTATTAGGACCCTTTGTCAAGCCCAACCTACCTCTGTGATGACACAACACCTTTTGATCAGTAAGAAGGAGCACTTCCTTAGATGACCAAAAATCAGAGATACTAGCAAAATACAAATTCTTCCCACATTACTGTATAAAACAGACTGCCCTGAAGCTCAATAGCTGAGCATGATAACATCCAGTTTTAGGTACAATAACTGATTCTCTTGAACCTCCTGAAAATGTGCAGTCCACAAGGACCTGTCTTTGTGCTATACACACTCACAGTCTACCAGACCAAAGAGAGATCCAGATGCAAACTCAGCATTAGACTTGAACTATGTCAATTTTCTGACAAGTTCTGGAAGACCTGAAGGGCAGAAATCAAGAAGCTGATTACACTGAGCCGCTTAGGTATTATTTTGACCTGTGACATACGTTGCGATATCCTTTCTGATGAGATCACCTCTCTAGAAATTAATCCATACAGCAGGTGAAGGACATTTAACCATTTCAGAACCTTGTATGTGAGAATCTGGGATGAGTGTTTTCTATACGGTCAGAAGGCCTGCAACACTGCCACCCCTCCCTTCACTAATTCTTCAGAGTCTACCTCAAGAACAGGCCACAACACAGGGCAGTCCCTTGTGCCTCCTTTTGTTTCTTCTTGCTGTGCAGAGAGATGTGAGGAAGGGTGACCACACTGGACCCATACCTAGAAAAAGGGAAATAATCCATAGCTGGTACATGACTGATTTAAGGCTCGCACTTTGGATTTGTAGACGCATTTTGTTAGGATTCCGGATACACCTGGCTACAACTGACTGCTCTTTCCATTTACCAGAGATGACCACAGCAGACACAGGGGACAAGGCAGTGACCAAGATCTCGCATTGCTGTGGGTCATAATCTGTCATATCATCACAAACGGAAATTAACTGTGGCTGACATTAATAAAAGTGGCTGAGAACCAAGTAACTGAAGAATGGACAATACCCATTGATGGTGATAACCATCACCAAACAGCTGGTACTTTAGAAAGCAGCCACCCATAAAATGTCATTGTACACTGAGTCCTTAGATTAGTCCTCCTTCTGCAACAAAAGGTTACACTGCAGGAGCGGATTAAGGGTGCACCTCTACTAGCATTTTAGTTCAGATCAAGAATACATTTTTGAAGCAAATATCCCAGTCATCACCACTTACCATGCTTTGGTTCACATGGTGCAGCTGCAGAGTGCACAAACCAAATTCCTTTCAGATGAATCTGAAGTAAAAGATGCACCACCCACCACTAATGAGTGAGCGTTCAGTCCATAGGGCCAGATTAAAGGTAATCTGAAGTAACAACCTTTGCCCCTGAAATGTGTGCAGTGTGGACACTGGGTTCTCAGCACCAACTTTTTCATCCCCAGGTCCCCTGCTACCACATCACAGGACCTGCTAATGCAGATAGCGCATGAGATGCTCTGGCTCCTGGTTTGTTATTTGCATCAACATAACTGGGACAAAGCTGCAGCTGAATCCTTAGTGACTGTGATGCTCAAGAGTATCTGAGATAACATATAAAACTCAAGATTAAAGGGAGAAGGATCACTGGAAAAGCCCGATTCAACACTACTGGGTTTCATGGTAATAAACTCCATGAAATCCCTGATTTTACTCTTAGGTAGTTAAGAGCATCAGAAGCCAGTACAGCATTAAACTACTGAAACTGTTGCAAAGGTTGTTACTGATTTTACCCATTTATAAAGACAGGTGTTGGCATTGTATGCTCTGGCAAGGACGTTATTCTGAGCAGTGTTCCCAACAGTACAGAAGGAACAATAACCACCAAACAAGGCATTCTCCCAACTTTTGTGCATTTCTGTGGGGAGAATACTTATCAAGTTTTGCTAGAGCTACAAAGAAAAATATTCCAGAGACACTGGTGACCTTCTAGCACAGAGCGCTGTTGAATTCACTTTCTGTGCTGTTTTCCTTCCAAAAGACAGAATCAGGCTCTTGTTTCTTGAACTTTATGTGATATTTCCCATGCATTCTCCTCTTTGTTAATCAGTGATTTTAGAAAGATATTATATGTGATTTTATTCACTCCCACATGTGATTGCTACAAGGAAATTACACAAGGAGAGTGAGATCTCATAATGACAGCAGGTAAAACCCCCCCAAAGACCTAAACACTGACTAGAATAGTAAATACTTCAGGATGGCAGACTTCAGATAAATGCTACTTTCAGATCTTGGGTCAAGTTCTGCATTTATGTCCCAAATGCAAATCCAGTGACATTAACTGAATTGTGCAGGAGACGAGTAGATGTGGAGTTTACTTGTAATGCCTAGCACCACACAGAGACTCATTTGCAAAGAAAAAAAAATTAAAAAAGAAGAGAGAAATTGCCATCTTGCATCTTTCATGTCAGACAGAAGGAAGAGGAAAACAGAAAAGCAGGATGGTGTTGGATGGGAACCAAAGGCAATCCATAACTTTATTTCATGAACCTACCCCTAGTAACAAAGGGCCCAACTATCACCACAGGTACTGCAGGCTGCACCAATTCTAGGTCATGCACCTTGCCACCATTCACTCCTTCAGCACAAGGTTTTGACCTCTTTTATGGAAACCCAATCAATGATCCAAGGGTACATTCACACCAGTCGGACTAGCCTTGCTATGAGCTGCTCTGCAAGTCTGCTGCATGCAGCAAGGACTGCTCAGCCTTTCCTTTCCCTCCCTCCCAAGCACATACTTCATTCTACAGCATTTGGGTACTCTTCTGGCAGGACAGATGGGAGCAAGAGAGGAGCATGTCAAACACCTGTTGCTCCTTTGCTTCTCCTACTTCTAGGCTTCTCTGTCCTTTCATCTCCTTCAGCACAGGGCAACATCTGGATGCAGGACTTAAGCATTTTTTTCCAGCAAATAAAATGTATTAACAAAGAATCAAACATCAGGATTTACTGGTCAAGTGATCAGCTCTTCCTCTCAGCCTAATGCTCTACAGTATTTGTGAAGCTGGGAGTTTTGAAACTGCAGGAGTTTAAGAAAGCTCCCCAGAGCTAAAATTGATGTTTATTTCTTCTTGTATAAAAATACTTCTACGCATATCAGCCTGCCCCAGATCTTATGTTCCTTGAGTATTATGTCACTTAGATAAAGAACCCTGGTACAAATACTGAACTCACCAAGTTTGGTTTTTTGGGTTTGGGTTTTTTTTTTTCCTGTTAATAGTGTGTAGATACATTGTATACCCGAGACATAGAATCAGGCATACAAGTCCAATGTGCATATAGAAGAAAAGCATAACCTAATGAGAAAGGACCTCAGAAAAATATTGAAAAGAAATTAAGCTGTTCTGTTTCCATGTACTGTGACTCTCGATCCTGAAATACAGCCTGTACAGAGATGTGTGCCATTCAACTGCTACTTACACTGAGCAGTCATATCGCAACTCTTTAATGTAGTCCTAACAATGGTGGTTTTCTCCCCTCATGCTTTATTTTTGCCTAGAAAGACCAGTAGCTTAAGAACTCCCCTCGAGCACACTGAACAAACTAATTTCCACCTCAGCTTCTATTACAGCTCAAGCTGAACATTTGGCTTTGAGTCAGCTGTGTGTCCTGAAATAGTACATAAACCGAGGATGAACAAAGTCATTGAGAATATTCTGGCATCACTTCCTTGCTCTCACTGTGACCATATGCAGAGCTTCAAGGGCTTTCTTTTATTATTATCATTTTTTTAAACAAGTATATTGCTGCCTTCAGAAACCTGAGTAGTGCCTTGACCAATAGAAGGCAACTCGGAGCTCTCCAACTAGTGCACCTCAGTCTGTACAGGGACTGATTTCTCTTTGCTCTAGATGTTGGATGCCACAACACCCACTAAAGGTTGACTTAACAAATTAAAGTCTGCTACGGTTTGTCTCTACAGCCCCTTTCTAAGGCCCCCAAACAGGTCCCGACACAGATACCTGATAACGTGTGCTGCAAGACCCCCCCAGCAGCCTCTGGCTGTTGTCACAGCAACCCACAACAGACTCCACAGACGCAGCAGGGGGAAAGAAGGGGGGGGGGGGGGGGAAGAGGGAGAAAGAGAAATCCTTCGGGTTTTTAGTAAATGACACTCAGAAGTACCAAGCGCCAGGAGGTTTCTGCTCCCCGCACACATCGCACCCCTCTATTTTTGCCTGGCGCCTTGTGGCCTCGCTGGAAGAAGAAGCCAGGCAGATCTGCTTCATCAAGGACTCGGCCCTCCCCGTCCTGGGGAAGGGGACGATGCCTCTTCCTCTCTCTCCCGACGAGGAGGGAGCGCACCTGCGGCCAGACGGGACGCGCAGGGCACCGCCACCCGCGCCCTGCGGAGCCGCTGGCTGCCAGCCCGACCCGGCCCCGCACACGCAGCCGCGGAGGCTGCGCCGGCAGGTTGGAGCACGATCGCGCCCGGGCGACGCGGGACCTACCCGGGAGGGCGGGATGCCCGGCAGCCGGGGTGCACGCAGCGGGGCTGGCCCCCCGGCCCCGGCGGGACGGGAGGCGGGGGTGGCCGCCGCCGCCGCCGCTCCCCCTTCCCGCTGCTCCTTACAGCGGCGGGGCAGTGCCAGCAGCCAGCCCGACTCGGCAGGGAGGCAGCATGCCGCCGGCTCCCCGCCCGGCCCGGCCCGGCCCGCCCCGCGGCGCTGAGTCGGGCGGCGGCGAGGCCGGCGGGAGCCGCGCGCACCGTGACGTCTGCAGCCCCGCGTCCTATTTTTAGCGCGGCGATTGGATTTCATTCATGAAACCGGGGCCGCCGCGCGTAAAGGGGCGGCGGCTGGAGCTGCGCCGGCCGCCGCCTCCGCCCGGCCCGGCCCGGCCCGTCTCACGGCGCCTGCCGGCAGCGCGGAAAGCGCGCAACCGCGACCCGGGGGCAGCCCGGGGGGGCAGCCGCCGCCTCCTCCTCCTCCTCCTCCTCCTCCTCCTCCTCCTCCTCCATCCCGGCACCAGCACAATGCGGGGGCTTTCTGCCACGGCCCCGCACGGGAAGAGGTCGGACACGAAACTGGTCAAAAATAAATGAATACCGCCCCCCCCCCCCCCCCCCTCCCCGTATGCATACACACCCTGTAAATGCCGTGTATCCAAACCATGCAGAGGTCCTGAAGGCCTCCCTGGATACTCCATTTTCACTAATATTTGAACCCTTCATGTAAAACAGACACGCACAATTAAACAACAACCCCCCCTTCTCTTAAGCTGATATTCTAGACTTGAAGTTTTCTAACCACTGAAAATGGCTCAAGTCCCTGTCTGTAACTGGGAAAAGCACCCACAATTCAGACCAGGCTCCCTGCTAAAACACTGCTCTCCGGCTCTTCTATTCACCACTTGACATCGACAAAAATGTAACTAACCAGTAAGGGGCATGGGCACAACTGCTGCAGCTAAGGGAACTTTTTGACGCAGCTGTGACCATTGGAAACAAAATATTCTCTTACAGCAACCTGGACTCATGCATTGCACAGTCTTGTAGCAGTAATACAGTCCTTTTTTTGGAAAACATGTTATAAAGTTGTTTTAAAAACACCGCTTCCAATAACAGTTAACAGTACCAATAATAGGTTAACAGCATCCAACTGCGTCCATTACTTACACTTTTCAAATTCCCAGAAGCCAAACTTACATTAACCAGGTCAGACAGCAACAATTTTCAATTGAGTACATCTACTTCAGGAAAAATTACAGTTTGCAACTTCATATCACAGGAGGCTTTTAGGTGCAGAAGAACAACGTGCATCATTGCAAATATTAAGTGTTACTTTCCTAGCTTTGCACAGTGTTTGGATGGGCAAGACAAATGCATCAGAAACAACCAGCCCTCACTCAGACATCTGCTTGCAATCAAAGAAATATCAAATTGATAATGAAGGCAACAAAAAGTAAAAAAAGTCAACAGATAAGTTTCAAACTCTACATGAACTATCTTTTCTCCACAAATGAGGGCTAAAAATTTTCATTCTATGCAAGAACAACAATCCGTGTGTATTCACTTGTTTCTAGGACATGCAACTCTTCAGAAAACAATAAGACCCAGGTTCATCCCACTTAATTCAGGGGGCTGAGCAAAGCAGGCTGATAAAAATTGGCAGGGTGATAAAAAGGGTATTCCTTTTACTGGACTGTTTCCATATGGCAAATCTTAATTCCTTATTGGTACTTTTGTTTTACAGTCTAAATGATCACTTTCTGAAGACAAATCACAGAGCTAGAACCCCACGTCTCTATGAAACACACCTAGACTGTCACTGCTGCAAACAGAGTAAATGTTATTGCCAGAACAGGTAAGTTAGCATCATGTGGGAGAAAATTGATACAAAGCAACCAGACTTGCTCTGATACTGACTCAAGAAGTATTGGACTGCAATAAACACCACCACCACCTTTAGATCTGCTTGCAAGCTTGTTACAGAGCTTTTCTACAGGAATAAAGAAAGAGGGCAGGAAAGAGAGAATGTTTTTTTAGTGCACAACAGTAAATTTAGCAGAATACAGCAATGACAAAGATTAGTCAGGTGGTTAAAATGGGAAAAAGAGAAACAGGGCTTTGCTTTTGATGGGGATAAAGAAAAGGTCTCAAGTTTCTCTCTTTTTTTCTGTTTCATCAAAGGGTACCCAGAGCCTAAAGGCTTCTGCAGCTGTGGAAACAGCTACTTGCTACTATGTAGTTTCCACTTTAATGACCATCTATAGCAACTTTTACCATTCAGTCCTTCCCCACCACAAACATGTAACTTCTAATATAATTCAGATTGCAGCTTTTCCAGCAAAGTATAAAATAAAACTCCAGGAGAGCTAGAAGCACTCTGTTCTCTGACACATAATCCTATTGAACCGTATTTATGTTTTTCCAAATTTTTAAACAAACAGTTGAGTTTTGACCATAAACTTGAGTGACACACCTTGAGAAGTGGCTGAAATGCATCTCTAATAGGGTGTAGATCAACCAACAGGTTCGAGGCTTTGATACAAGAAAGCACAGTAAAAAACCACAAGCATTCCCACCGACTTTGCATAAGCATTAAAAATATATGAGTAGTAATGGTAAAGCTTTACTCAATTAGATGTTTAAGTATTCCAGATAGCCAGCTTGGATTTTTCTTTTTTTTTTTTTTTTTTATTTGTTTTCAGGGGAGAATGACAGCTAGAGTGAAAGGGAGAAGGAAATAAGTTCCATCTTTGCAAGCTATCCTAAAGGACATGGAATTGGACGATGACTAGCATTTAACTACAGAGTCTGCTTTTGCCAAGTATGTACAGCTTTCCAAGACATGATTATGGGCTGCCAAATGTGCCCATTGTTGCATCTCCATTATGTGCTTTTAACACTATCACACAACTTAGAGAACAAATGGATTAAAAAAAAAAAAAAAAATTAAAACATGCATTCACACCCATGGAGAATTCTACTTACTTAGAATTATTTTAGTTTTGCTAAATCACAAAATGCATTTGGAAGTACAAATGTAAAGGTATATTCCCATATGCTCCAACATCTTTTTTGTTACTCTGGGGCTAAATTAACCTTTCGTTTTTGAGAATATATTTCTCAGATGATTAAAAAACATCAGGAGAGAACATCAAACTGTAACTGAATTTACAAATAACCTTTCTACTCCTGAATCTGGAGAGTTAGTTTAAGTTCAGAGGCTGCTCCAACATGCAGTGTTAGCAGAACTCTTCAAGGAGCTTTCTACCAGCTCAGAAATGCTGAAGCTCAGTACCCTCAGGCCCTTTCATCCTCTGCACCCCTGAGACACCAGAGAAAGGCTCAGGAGTAGATGGGTTGAAAAAATACCAGTCAAGGATAACAGGAGGTGCGGGAAGAGGGACTGCAAGCATTTACTTCAGTTTCTTTGTCAAAACTCTTCTGGAAGAGGAGGAAATGGACTAGTCTATGCTTCTTACCATCCCATCATAATCTAAGTCTGCTGTATCTGCAGAAGAATGATAGTCTAAGCATGGTAAGTAAGTCTGGAGTTTAGTTTTTATATTGTTTACCAGCCTTCTGAAAAAGTCTACATCCCAGACTCGAGGCCATGTGGAAGCAAGGGATTCTTCCCTGTATTAAGAGGTCTAGGTAGGGTCTATCACGGATGCCTGCTTAAAAAAAAAAAAAATCTAGTCATGTGGCCCCTTGCTACCTCTGAGGACCCACTCAAACTTTTAATACAGGACAACTGAGATTATTTCCCCTCTGTTTTATGTAGTAACGCCCAAGCATGAACACAGTTTCCTAAGACAAGTTATACACACTGATAACAGTCAGCATGGACAGTTACAGGACTGGGCTTGAGTATGCACTGAGAGAACACGGATCTGACATTGCAGAGGCAGCCTAGGACAGTCCAAAAATGAAACTCAATAGTACAGGACAAACTCATGTTCCTCTCTATCCCTTATCCCTGAATGCAAGGGCCCTTCATATTAGAAGACTTTAAGAGCATGTTAAGATTAAAAGATCTGTTGGTAGAAATAAGCGTAAATGCACAAGGTATTAAGTAAAACAAAGTAAGTTAAATTATGCCATATGGGCTCCATGTTGCATATGGCAATCTCACAGGGACAGAAGGTACTCTGTACAGTCCGTGAAACCTGCTTTCAACAATTCAAAAGAACAAGAATGAATGTTGTACAACCAAAATAAGGAGACATGTGGTACTTCAGTTGTGGACTTCACCATTGACCCATTGTATGTGATATACATAATCTCAGCCAACTGGCAGCATGTGAATGAAAATATCAGAATTACCCAGTTCCTGTTATTGAAATCTACTTTTTCCCCACAATTAGTTTTAGAGGCTTTAATTATGTGGGTAGATCAAAATAATTTCTAACTAATTCTGTAATGGATTAGGATATATTTAATTAGATTTTATCAAAAAAATTTCATAAAGAGAATAAGTGCCTTGAAAAAACTATGTTAATGCATATTCTATACACATTGAAATAAAATTCAAGTCATTTCCTGACAATGCAATTTTTGTATTAATGTGTTTGCATTCAGAACTGTAATGTACCCATGCCAAATGCTTATGCATTCACAATTAGCTTTCTTTTCAAAACTATTATCTATTGTATGCAGTCCTTTATTCTCTTTGGTGTAATAAGGACAGAGTTTAGCATTTGACGTAAGGTGCTTCTATTTAGTGATGTCAACATCTATTCTCAGCCAACTGTGCAAATTGCTTAGGCCAGTTCCATCCCTTTTGATACTATCCCACACAACTGTCTCAATTCTCAGAGATGGAGACATGTAATGTATACAATGATATCTTCACTGTGTGCATTAGACACCAACATAGACCATTATGCATTTATTTGTTAGGGTTTTTTTCAGTTACTCACTGAATGCTAAATATAGTGCAAGACCATCATCAGTTAAGAAGCCTGCAGTGCACCAGATTTTGTTAGAGCATTCTGTGAATGACATATAGCACCAGTTGTTTGCCGTATGAATTGTGTTTCCACATTCTTTTTCACTAGCAGAGGGATATATGCATACATTTTAAACAGCTGGGTAAACAAGAAAGGGACTGTCTAGAGAAGGAAAATGCCAATACTTATAATTTGAAATAAAAATTAGATACCTACCACTTTTTCAGAGGGTTATATTTCAACAGTGCTTTAGTTTTTAGTCTAATCTCGTGTAGGATGTTGGCTTTTGCCTTCCCCCGCTCCCATATTTAACCCTGCTGTCCTCACCTCACACCACAACAGAATTGCAGTTTAGGTGGGAAGGGGCCTCTGCAGGTCATCTAGTCCAACCTCCTCCTCAATGCACAGTTAACTTCAAAGCCTGATCACGTCAAGGATGGTAAGTCCACAGTCTCCAACCTGCCTGTTCCATTGCTTAGCCACTCGCTATGAAAATGTTTTTCTTTACATCCAGTCAGAATTTACCTTGCTGCTACTTGTGACTGCTGCCTCTTGTCCTTTTGTTGTGCAACTGTGAGAAGAGTCTAGTTTCCCCTACAACACCTTGTTAGGTCCCTGAGATAGTAATTAGATGCCCTCTTAGCCTTCTCTTCTCCAGGCCAGATAAACAGCTCCCTCAGTCTCTCTGTCTATATCTTATGTTTCAGTCCCATAACCATATTAGTGGCCCTTCATTGCACTCTCTTCAGCTGGTCAATCTCTCTTCAGTGCTGTGAAGCCTGAAACTGGACACAGTACTTCAGATGCAGCCTCACAAGTGCCAAGTAGAGGGGAATAATCACTGCCATTGACCTCCTTGCTACACTCATCCTAATGCAGCCCGGTATGTGGTTAGCCTTTGTTGCTGGAAGGGCACTCTACTGACTCAGGTATATCTCAGCCTGTTCACTTGCGCTGTCGGTCTTTCTCATGAAACCTTACAAATCTCTATTACTGCCTTTGCTGCTGCACTTCTCTTCCTACAGGCTGCATAGTTTGGTCTTAAAAGGGAGTGGATTCATTTGAATAGTCCCTGTTTGCAAAGTTAGGTGTACCAGGATACAATTAAGCAAAATAAAATTTTGGCTTAATATGAAGAACAGCAAGAGAAACAGCTGAGTGGTTATGTAAGAGCCTCCCAAGGGAAGAAGTGGCAGACTTATGGCTCGTTGCATTCACAGCCCAGAGAGGACAAGGCTGTATTAAGTATTTGTTGTACAGCACAGTTTTGTATTAGATGTGTAATTTTTTTCAGTGGCAACAAGTTTGCAACAGCTTGTATTTGCTATATTCCATGCTTCTAGATCCTCAGAACTACAACATGTGTAAGAAAGATTTAATTAGCTTATAAAAACAGTTCCAAACAGAAGCTAAATGGGAGGAACTGACTAGTAGGAGGATTTCTTCTTGAATGTGTGTCATTTTGCTGTTTGGCAAGGGAATGAAACTGGAAGTGAATGCACCAAAATTTCATAAGACTTTTTCCCAACTATTCAAAGCATGCCTGTTTCATCAGCTATTTCCAGTATTTATTTTCCAGTGTTTTCCAAGGTACAGGAGATTCACCTTCAAAATCAATGGTTTGCCTTTTATGGCAATCTATTGGAGTGTTATATTTTATAAAGCTCACTAACCAAAATTAAGGGTAATGCTATGCTTAATGCAGCAGTGAAAATTTGACTAATATGAGAAGAATTATTCTAATTTCTTGACAATTCTGTCCCTAGCTACTTCCTCTTTTCGCAGACTGGGACATACCAGAATAACTCTTTATTTCCACTTCACAGGACAACATTCACACATATATGAAATGCTAATCCCAGGAGCAAAACCTCACCTTGAAGAACTGATTTCATGTCTGTACTATGTTATCCAATTATCTCACCTGTAGTGCTAGCATCTGTATAACTGTTCAGAGTTTCTTAAAATGTTTCTGCCATCTAATCAGATGTTAATGGAATGGAAAGAACTTCTTTGTGGAATGAAATGAGAGTCATAGCAAACAGTTAGCTGGGGAAGATTTTATGTCCGTCTCACCTTCTGGCTAGCTGTCGGTCTCTGTCCCTCCTCTATGTAGATCAGTCAAAATGCACTTCTGTCTGAGTACTGAGTTTCGAAGACAGTGGTATCTTGGAAGCCCTGTATACTACAAGAGGAGGTTTTCAATGGCAAACACAGTCTTTGCTTCTCACTTTTGATCCGAGGTATTGAGCTTTAAAAGCCGTACATAAATGGATCAGCTCTCATTCTTTAAAGCATTATAAATGTTCTCCCTGCCTTTTGAGGCTTGTGAAAATCACCTAACATATTAAAAGCCTAGTAGCTTTATATGCAGAAGGATACAAAAGGTAGACCAAATTTTAGAAGCTGAAATATTGGTCAGAGATTGCATAAATTCTACAGGAGCAATACATAGAGATCTCTGCAACGACATGCTGTTACTGCTCAGATTTGCTTATACTGGTGCTATAAAGAGATCACAAGGAGAAGTCTTGAACACAGATCTCTAATTACAGGAATGGGAAGGTGTAGGGTAGGGGTGATGAGAGTAAGAGAAACAAAGTGGATTTTCTCTCTTTTTTCGCAGTTGCCAAAGACTAGTATTATTGGTCTCTGAATCACTGCTTATATACAAGAACAGCAGCCATATTCTGATCTTTATAGGGTGTCAAGCCAACAGAGCAGCATTAAATACTAAAATCAAGGGCAACTTAATCTCACCACCATTAATCTTTGAGAAACAGCCTTATTACCTACAACTTACTCGTGTGCACCTCTGTCCCATAGTTAGCTAGACACGAAAGTAGAAGACCCCAATTATGGTTTAAGAACCTGATATAAATCCTACTGAAACTGATGGGGAAAAGCTTCCACTGACTCCTGTGGGCTTCAATTCAGGTGGTAATCAAGAAGAAAAAATCCATCAAATTAGTTGCAACATGCCTGTCTTAGAAAGTTGAAGAAATATAACTTAAAGTAGCTGAAGCAAAACAACACCGAATGAAACACCTATCACTTTAATATTTTTTCCACTAGGTTGTTCAAAGAATGTACTGGTTTGGGTTACAATTCCTTCTCCCCCCCCCCCCCCCGGTTTACAGTACGAGTCTTCATTTATTTTGAATAGTGTGATTCTGCATAGTAGCAACACTGTGGCTTTAACCATTCAAGATCCAAATTCAAAGTCTCAAACACCTGTTATATTCTGCACATTTTCTACTTTTGAACCATACATTTTTTGAAAGAGAAAGCTTTTCCAGGAAGGTAAGACCTTGTGCCTCTTACAACCATTTACCCCAGTTTAATGACATGATTTAGTTACACTAGCACAGATTGCCTTCAAAGACTGCACTTTTGCAACACAAACTTAAATTCACTGGGTTAGACAGGATTATATCAGCACAAGGTTTCCACTGTCTAAACACTGCTTAGCTATTTTAGCAGTTTACTTCATATGTCTAAGCAAATCTAGTTACCAGATTTTTGTTTCACCACTGAGTCAAGGCCTTAGATCATATGCAGAAAGAAAATTACCAGGGTTGGTTCTGATGGACATCTTTCTCCCCCCTGAAACACTTTCTGTAAATTCTAGCAAAGCTGTGTAGCTGAAGGATAATGGTAACTGCAGAAATTGCAGAGGAATGCACACAAGTGATCCATCCAAGTGAATGTACACAAGTGATTCCACGTCTAAGAAGCAGGGAATGAAGACAGTTTGTATGTTTCACTGCAGGCTGTTTGATAAGACTTTCCCAAATGATGTTTTATAGCAATAGTTACGCAAAAGGATTCTGTTCTTTTTTAATGCTACCATTCAAAAGCCATCAACCATGAAAGCACATCTTTCTTGCACATATTTGCAGTTTTTACTGAGGGTGCGGAACATAGTACCTTCAAGAGCTGTCAAAGTATTGTTACAGGCTTGAAGTACAGATTAGGCAAAAGACAGAGAGCTTAAAGGATTCAAGCTACTATGTATACTGTGTGATTTGCGAAGTGTGGAGAAAAAACCATCACTTTCCAATTATACATATACAAACAGATAACTGCAGCATTTACATATGTCAGGAGCAGAATTTACCTTTGTAAAATTAAAACCAAACTAGAACTACCAGCAGTGGTTTGGAACTTAATTAGTCACTCAGGGACCTTTAACAAAATCAGAAGTATTCCAGTGCCTTGAAATTTCTCATGCACTCATTGCTTGGAAGTCATATTGCCAAAGCATCATGAATTCTACTAACAGTTTTTTTCTTTTTCAATAAAGTAGCAAGGCACATAGCTTTTTATTTTTAAAGAACCCTTTACAGCCTTTTCTGAGTTAGGCAAGAGTCCTTTTCCTGGGTAAGGGTAGAAGGGAATAACTACAAAGATATTAATCTTACTTGCTCCCATACATATTGGCAAAAGTGCTAGAGCAGGGCGCATTTTGTAGCATTATAGAAGCCTCAAGTGAACTGAATGCCTCCCCCACCTCATCTCCAAAATATTTTTGCAGGAAAAGATATGAATTATTGACAGAGGCAACTGCCTATAAAATTTTGTGAAACTATATCTGTTACAGAAGATAAATATTTCTCCACCATTCCAATTTAAAATAGATGAACAGCACTTATTTTTTACATTAGGCTTCTAGCTGAAATTCAGAACTACAGCTAAAATGTTATTGTACTATTATTGTAAGAGAAATATTGAGAGTTCCTTAATTATAGTGTTACCAGTGAGAACCACTGTTGCAAACACACAAAGAAAGGAGGATTAAAAGAACCAAATTCACCCCTGGAGAAATTCCAATGGAGGCAGTTGCATCACCTCAAGAAGAGCCTGACCTACAGGTATTTTCCTTAAAAGACTGGGAAGCATTTTTTGAAATGTTCCTCTTTATTTAGTGACCAATAATCTACATATATGCCTAAGCACGTACAACAGTTGAAAACATGTATCTGAAATAGAGGAGCCAAATTTAAGGAGTTCAAGTGTTAAGCAATAGCCATAAATCAAGAACTGAAATGTGGATAGTCATAAGACCCACAACATGTATATCTGTCTCAAGTGTAAACGGTACCTGATACTCAGGACAATTATTGGAACTTCTGCCTACTTAGGAGCCTGTGTAGAAGCACATTTCACCACTGACAAAGTGGTGAAAACAAGCAAGTATCTAAAGCTCAAGTACCGTTACCATACTAAGTATGTTTTTATTGTTGCAAATCCTCATCTTGAGTGCTAGGCCCTTGCTTCCAAAAGTGTGAGACACAGGTAATTCCAGTTGGCAAGAGGATACTCGGGTGACAATACTACTTTTATATCACAACTTGGACTTCTTGTGTTGGATACCTTGTCGCTTAAGCTCCCTGAATAAATGGACATTTCAGAACTGCATCATTTCTTTCTTCATTTCCCACCTAACAATAACAAAGAATTGTTTCCCAATTCTGCATAGATGTTGTGAGAATCATTCGTTCTCCTTTATTAAAAGCACAGGAAATCCCATGATGAAGTTAGAAATGTGCTTAGTACAGGATTTCAACAGTGTGTGATAGACAGTTATAGAGAACATAAATTTAATTACAAAGATTAAAAGCAACAAACAGCAACACTGCCCCTTCCCCGACATCCCAACCACAGACACACAACAGTTCCCCAATTTTCTAATCTCTAGTCACAAGCAATCATAAGCTTGTGAAGAACTAGATCAAGCAGTTTTAACATTTAAAATTTGCTCTGCTACATTTAATTGTACTGAAGTTTACTCTTTCACACACCCCCACCTCAGCTGGTTTTGCACAGTCCAGAACTTTGTTTTTACCTGTCTGAATTGTCAGCTAAATTAAATTGCCAGATTCTCTGCTGTAGTGGCTAACATACATGTACCTATTTTATTCCACTGACTGTGGAGAAAGCAATCTCTGAGAGGGCAGTAGATTCTTTAACCCAAGAGCTAAATTTACTACAACTTGTCTCATAATGCCTCAAGTGACACAGAAGCCCATAAGCAAATAAGCTGTGACCGGGATGTTAAGGAGCAAATAACACCTCTACAAAGACATGCCTTCCACAGATGTAGCATTTTCTGACTCAACCACATGACAATACATAAGTTAACTTTTGTCCAGACCTGCTGATATGTTCTCTTCAAGAAGTGAGACCCAATCACAGAAGCAACATAAACTGGTGTGGAAACAGCAAGTTTCCAAGAACATTATTCTGTAACTTAATTACATAAGCTACGTGTGTTACTCAGAAATTCATTTAGAGACAGAAAATCAGGCTGAGAAGTGAGACTTGACACTGGGAGCAGAGGTGAAGAGAGATATTGCAGTTCTTAGGTGTGCCATTTGCCTTAATAAGTACTTTGTGATGCTGAGATCACTCAGTGTATATTAAATAATTCATAGCATCACAACTTGCATACATGTAATATTATATACTGGCTTTCAGGAACTGCATTACCTATAAAATGACTTCTATTTTTGTTCGCAAAGTATATGTTTGTCTGTCAAGGGGGCTCATTAAATTACTAATGTAACTATTAAAGCTATTAAATTACCAATTTTGAGGGATCAATTCAAAGCACATTGAGATAAGCATAAATCCAAAGCAAACCAAGTGTCTCTTCACTTCAGTGACCCTCCTGTGAGGCCCTGAATGCTGAAATCTCTTTCTCCTGACAGCATTAACCTGTTCTTTGTATGACCCTCCCTGGCCAAAACACTGAAGTAGTTATTCCTAGGGGTCACAAAACATTCTGTTTGGTAGTACATAATGATGGGGGGGGTGGAACGCTTGGTTTGTGTTTGCTTTGAGAGCCCAGGGAAGAGATTACTCCTTAAGCTTCCTGACAAGATGCTTATTTTAATTCACATTGTCACTATGTTTTCCGATGAACAAATATTTATACTTCAGAGGAAATGTTTCAGTAACATGTAACAGGCAGGATAAGAAACATGTTCACTTCCCTTCCCTTTATTATGAGAAAGCAATTTTGCTTACATGAGAAAGTAAATAAATAGATTCTCTAGAGATGCCTGGGAAGGAGTCATTCTTGCAGGGAACCTGTCTTGAAAATATTGGCAGCATGTCACTGTGTTAGATGACCTGTAGAGATTTCATTTGTAATTGCAAGAAATAAATACATCAGAGATTTATCGTTTCCTTTGTTCAGAGAAACAGACCATTCTTGTACAATCCTGTCTTAATTAAAATATTTTCCCTTCTGACAAATTTTAGTAGCATGTTATGTTCCTAGCTGCATTACTATAAAGTACCTTTAACACATATGGCAAGATATAAAACCACCTTTTGTTAATGCTTCTGAACATATAACAGACTGGGAAGGCCAATGGGTGATAACAACCTAATTTCACTGACTACTCCAAAATTTGAGCAGGGGGCTGGACTGTATGACTTCCTGAGGTTCCCTACAACCTTAATTTTCCTGTGATCCTAAATTAAGGAGATGTATTTTTTTTTTTTCTAACTTACATGCTTACTGTATGAACCTGTGAAGATCTGGGTGGGGGACTTGGCAAAAGCATTATTAATATGCACCTGTAATTCAGGCTGGCAACAGCCCCACCTTTTCCCTAGGCTGCACAGAGCAGGCAAAAAGCAAGCTGCCTGGTTGCATGAAAGAGTGCCTGCGTATTTATGGTACAAACTCTTTCTTCATCCCAGGATCTCACTCATTTCCTGCATCTGGAGTTAGTCTGTGTAAGTATTCACTCTTGAAAATTAGACTTAGCAGCTTCCGTCTCTTTTATGCTTTGAAGAAAAGCTTGACATTTGGTCAAAAGCTACTATGTGCAGAAGCCGCCCATTACACTAACTCCCCAACAATGCGGATCCTTTATACATTTGTTTTTGTCTACTGGAATATCAGAACAAAGCTGACTAATCCTGTAAGTGAAAACATTAATTCTAGAACTTTTCAGTTAAGACTTTCAGTACAAAGTTCTCCAAGTCACAGATGTTATAACTTTAAAATACCTGACCAAAAGCTGCTGGACAGAACAGCAGCAGTGACAGGCAACACTAAGTGAAAAGAGTCAGGGTTTTTTGTTTTGTTTGGGTTTGTTTTATTTCTCCTTGGGAATACTTACCTCACAGGAGAAAATAACGTTCATATCCATTTTTAACAGCTTGATCAAAAGCAGAATTCCATTAAAGATATTTCATTTCTCTTACTGTGGCACTCCTGAAGGAGAAAAAAGAAAGAAAAAAAAAAAGAGAGAGAATAAACCTTACTATTTTCAATCTAAAATTGTAACACATGCAATACCAAAGACATCTCTTATGATCTATTTTATATTGTAAAACAGGACTGCTTGGTCAACAAAACAATCTTTCAAAGCTTCAAACAGGTAAATTGAATATCTGCAGTAAAGTATTAACTGTTCACTCCAATGCACTGAAGAAATCATGGGTAGATAGATGAGCTTTTGAGCATAACTGGAGATTGACACAGCTCTGTCAAATAAAGCTTGTTCTTGAACAATTTTCCTCTGGATTTAGATTTAAAAAAAACCAAACAACAAAACAGCTTATGTGTCAGAACCAAACATCGCTGTATCACAGTTAACCAGCTCTTCATAGGTTAGTTAACAGGGTCTGAGGATGGGGATTTTGCCCACCTTCAAGAAGATGACAAGACTCTAAAATATGAGCTGACAGCCTGATGACAGGTGAACTGGGACTTCTGTGTTGCTTCCACCTTAGGTCCCAAATGAAATTAATTATAGAAGTGCTTCATTGGGTTTGGTAAATGTCTGCATTATTGTCACTTGGGTCCCATCCAGGAGCAAGGCTGAGGTTTTCAAGAACCTAATGTGGGAGCAACATTGTTTTCACCTCAGATGCTGCCCTAAAAGCAATGCTCAATGACACAAGTAGCTTTCAGAAGTTTCATGCTAGTTTGAAAAGCAGAAGCGAAATGCAGATTCTTTAGCTGAAGGGACTAGCGGCCTGCTTAGCTTTTCTAGGTATTTCTCCCTCCTTATCAGCAACATTTCAGAGTTGAATTTAGGACTGAAGTTAGTTTTTCACAGAAATTCCCACCTTCTGTAGATAGCATGCACAAGACAACAGTGAGGGTGAACATAGAAACTGAAGTAACACCTCATTCCACCTTTGAATAGACAAGCCACTGGAATTGACACTAGAGCTAGAGGTATGATATGTATATCCTTCTAGAAGTCCTTCCCTTCCATAGAAGCACCTTTGCTACTTATCCATAAGCATTTTAGTAGCAAAGACCATATCAGTCTTCCTTAGCTACCATGTTTTATGCAGCTACGACTGCTGAGAATCTTACCATCTTGTCTATTGTCTTCACCCTGACTTTCTCCAAGGCAGGCCCTTAGAGCCTCCACACATAGCTCCCTTTGTGAGCCCTACAAATAACAGCCTTATTCCACAATGAAACAAAACTCCAAATAATAAATTAAGTAGTGGCATTAGCACACCCAGGGCTTTCAAACTATTTAAATACCTATTTATGTGATACTGTACCATTCATAACTGTTCATTTGTTTCCTCCGTACTGATGGTAGATTAGAAGTTATCTGCAGCTTCTTTCAGAACATCCCTTTTCAGAAAAAAAGGGATCTGGTTTAACTGATCACAAACTCAGAGGTTTCCCTGGTTTTATTTCACCAAGATGTCATACATTTCAACCAGCCTTTCTGTGCTTTGCCCTCATTAAAATCCACAGATACGGCCTCCACAGATACATCAAGATCCTTCTCACTCTCAAACAGACATGTAAAGCCTTTCCACCAGCTCATTCATAATTCTTTTTCAGAAATCATTAATTATTTACATTTTTGTCCTATTAAAGGCCACATTGAGACTCTCCTGCTTGCTAAGAGATTTTTGTAATTGTTACGCTGTAAAGTCAGACCAGTTGTTTGAAGAGTTGTAAAAAGATAGAAATGTAGTTAAACCTGATTTTCATCATTACTAAAGCATAAGCCTAAAAGTTCCACGTCACAGAAATAAAGTTTCTGGCCTCTATCCCCCGCCTCTCAACCTCGGTTCGGCTTTCTGGTTTTGAAGATAGCTGGGACCACAAAAGAAAGGTTCTAATCCTAATTAGCATTGTGCTGCCTGATTACAACTCCAAATTGTAAACATCTTCCCTACCATGGTGGCAGAGGCAGATCTTCCATTTCTGTGATGGCAATCTGCGCTCAGAGGAATAGAGCAGCTAAACCTTATGTGCAACTTCTTCATCTGAGTCTTCAGGAACTCACAGCTGAAAAGACAGCTGGCTTTATGTGACTCTTATCCTGTGTGCCTGCACCAGAGAGCATCAGTTTTGGCCGTGGCAGTGCAATTCCTTCTCTCTCCCATCCACTCCTCACCTGGGCAGGCATTACCTGAACTAATGCTCACCCACAACTGCAACCGCACTATGGTGCTGTCTGCAGGACATGCAGTAAGGTCATGATAAGCTGAGGGAAACTAAAGCCAGCTGGAACAAAGAGTAATTCGGTGAGGGATGTACTTATATGGTCTAATTCTCCAAGGTGGGGAACTTCCTTTGAACGGGCAGGAAGGGGACGAGCAGATGGTTGTTGCCACAGGTTGGCAGGTGATACAATCGCAGTGCAAACCAGGCCCAGAAGGAATGCAGGGACCATGTGGAACACTGGGCTCTCTGGATGGCTCCTTGGGGCCAACACATAACCAGCCATGTGTGATCTGGCATAGGAGCCTCTTCTGCTACGGACAAGTCACTCCTCTAACGCAATGACGCTAGAGAAAACTCAAGGAAAACTCAGCCCAATTTTCTCCTCAAATCCACCCCAGGTCCACCTTTGGGTTGTTCAGTAGCCTAAGTTGATCCAGTCTTTTTTTCTCCCCCAGTTTTTTGTTGGGCTTTTTTTTGTTTGGTTTTTAGATTATTACCAAACTAACAATATTGCAGAATTTTATCCTCTCAACCTACTTAAGAGCTTCCATTTACCAGCCTATCATCTCTATATATTGCTTTCATATTTCTGTACATTTTCAGTACATCTGCCCAAAATGTCTGAACAAACTTTGAGTGATTATGTAGAAGAAAAGTAACTGCTTATAAGTATGATGTTTCTGCTTTGTTTAATATGGTTTTACTTCAAACTTTTGCCTATAAAAGTTCAAATACTGGAAGAAGTTCAAGTAAAAGAAAGGGCAGAACCTTAGTTCACCGTTGTAATCTTTACTATGACACACCTCACTTACTGTACATTACATGGTTGAACAGACAGTAGAAATTTTACTTCCCATTGATACCTAAACTAACATTTCCCCTCAACATATTTTCAAACCTTTAATGTTCCAGAATCCATAGTAAATGCAAGCGTTTTGCCCTTCCTACTTCAGTTTAGAGAAGTGTGTTTTTTCTGGGGTGTCCCTTAGAGATAAAGGAATTTTTTCCTCTATTGATTATATAGACAAAAGCAACCAATGACATGTGATGTAAATACCTTTATTTAACTACGTACAAATGATGGCATTTGGTGAGAAGCTGGCAATCAGGTTCTAAAAGAAGATAGGATACTATGATTGCCACTAACCCTGCCTTAAGAGGATCCACGACGAGTCGGTTAAACAAAAGCGTATGTATTAAAGCTCTAACTTCCTACGCTCCCCAAGTGGGAAAAGTTTTGCTCTTTTTTCATTCCTCTTTTCTGAGAGCTGCAAAAGAGCTGGGCTGGGTACAGCCTGCTGCTTCTCCCCCAGAGGTCCTCAACAACTGTAAGGAACAGAAGGGGCTCTCTAACTTCACCCTCCTGCTAGTCTTTTTGGAGACACATCCTTCTTCGTAACCAGCTCCTCTTGTATCCGGTTTTCTACGTGCATTTGCACTCTGTACAGATTGCAAATTTCATTGATGTAATGCAGAGACCCATTAATAATTTAAGATTAAAAAGGAACCCAAGGGCAGGAATATTCCATTTTTGCTCATGCAATAGATGTTACTTTGCTAGTACGTCAACTCAAGTTATCTTTGTGCATGCTACGTTAATTCAGTAAATTGCTTTTCAAACACAGTGCATTCAGAAAGTGCCTGGAGAATCTGTATGAGAGGAAAGTTTAATTTTTATGGTGAATGTGCTAGATCAATATCCAGAAAGAGAAATACAGACAGATTTCAGTTTTGTCCATCGAATTTTCAAAGAGAGGGGGCAGCCAGAATGAATCGTATAAAGAAGCCCCCTGCACAAACAAGGAAAAATCCTATCAGGTGTAGTGCTCCCAGCACACTATTTACACCGTGTTCAGCCAGAGAAATAATAAATACGTCTAACGGTATCTAACAGCTCAATAGCGTTGCAGCGGGACCGCCCGCACACCCAAGGGAGCTGTCAGCATTTTTAGCCTTACCGGGGAAGGGAACGGGACACCAGGTCGGGCCAGGCAGGTGCCGGGTCTCCCCCAGGGGCGGAAGCCAGACGCGGCGGCCCCGCTCAGCAGCCCGGAGGAGCCGGGAGCTCCTGTCAGGATCGGCCCTCGAAGAAGGGCGGCGGCGGCCGGCGCCCCCCGGCAACAACACCGCCCCGAGCCCCGCGGTGCCTCAGCCGCCCGCCGCTCCTTCCTCCGCCGCAGCTTCCCTCTCCCTTCGGGTCCAGCGGAGCTTGCCACCGCGTCCGGCTCCGGCCCCGCTGGGTCACCCGCGTCCCGACGCGCCCGGCCCGGCGAGCGCCCTGGAGAGACTCGGGCAGCGCCTGACAGCGGCGCCTGCCTCCCTCCCTCCCCGCCTGACGCCCGCGGGAGCGCGACCGGGGCCGCGCGTCTCACCTGAGCGCGGAGCAGGACCCGCTGGGGGGGACAGACAGGGTAGAACTGCCAGCCGCCGGCGCCGCCCGCAGCGCTCTGCCCAGCGCGGCCCGCCTCCTCAGCGGTGGGGTGCGGTGGGGCCCGGCCCGGCCCGCCCTGCCCTGTCCTGCCCGGCCCGGCCGGCGGGGAGCGGAGCGGCCGGCACGCCCAAGCCAACCAACCAGCCAGCCAGCCGCCCGCCCCGGGGCGGGCTGCGCCGGGCCGTCACGTGAGCGCGCTCGAGCACGCGGTGCCGTTACGGCCGTTGCAGCCGTTACGGCCGTTACAGCCGCGCGTGGCGGGAAAGGCGGGGGGAGGGAAGGGGCGGGGCGGGGCTGCTCTCTGTGGTGCCGCGCGCTGCGGCTCAGGTGAGGTGCGACGGCTCCGGCTGCCCCGGCGCGGGTGTAGCCGTGGCCCCCGCGGGGGTCTTCGCCCCCTCGCCCGCCGCCCTTCCTGCTCCTCGGGAGAAATCGCTTCCAGGGATTGAGGGGCTGCCGAGGCAGGAAATCCTGCGGGGGGAGCGGCCGCGCTGGCGGGGCCGGGCTCGGACGTCCCCGCGGTGGGGAGGTCCCCTGTTCCCCGCTTCGGGATGACGAGCGAGGACACCCGCGCTCTGTGTAAGCGCACGCGTGATGAAACGTTGAATCGGATTGCGGGACCCGGGTTTGGGCGTTTCTTTGGAGTGGGTATCCTTCTGCGTTTAACATTTCTGTCTGCTGAGTAAACTACATTGCACTGTTCACCTCGGTTTCCCCACAAAGAATATTCATGCCGAATCGTAGCTAAAAAGCAGCATTAAGTCCGTTTTCCTGCCAGGATGCTTCCCATTTACACTGTCCTCAGGGTGTCTGACCTCTGTATCAATAAAACGCTAACAGGACTCTTTAAAAAGAGAGCAACAGTGGGAAGTTGTAAGTAAGCCAGCGCCGTATGGTATTTAAAAGGGTTGTAGACCATATTGCTGAAATGCTCAGGCAAACTTTGGGGAATGGCTCAGTAGCCTGGTATTAAAGGAAGTCCCTTCTTACTCCATGTCTTGGACTTGATTTTCTGCCCTAGGTCTTTCTGTTTGTGGGTTCAGGAGGAGTTTGGAGGACTGTAGAGACCAGGTACTCAGCCTTTGTGTGGTTGTCAGTGCTTCATGTCACTCAGCAGTGACATTTAATGTTGGTTATGGAGGGTTTCTGACAACATAGCTCTTCTAGGCTAAAAAAAAAGTGATACAGGGCCTAAAGACAGCAGGAGCTGGCAGTATGGCAGGTAGAGACAGGCTAGGCTTGCTGTCAAAATGCTCTCCTATTTGAACAGCAGAGATCAGGCATCCTGTTTAGAACTAATGAATCTAGCCCCCAGATCACGAAAACCAGAACAAAAGGGGGGGTCCTTGAATTTGCTTTCTTCTTTTGATGATTTTTATTTCATGTGGTTTCCTGCAGATTCACGAAGACCTGAAATTTACCTGCTGTATACATGCATACTGTATCAATACAGTGCTGTATCAATATGCTGAACTGTGCAGCAGAGTGAATTAGCCTGTGTGGAACTCCATGCTGCCGTGGATAGACTGCCTTCAGCACATAAATCATCACTTTAGAGTAATGTCAAGCACCAGCACACCCTGTGCTTTAACTTTGTAAAAGAAATGTGGGAGGATAATCACAGGATTCCAGGAGCTGGGCCTTTAAAGTAAATGACACTTGGTATTGTGAGCCCCTTGTTAAGGGAACAAAAAGAAAAAGTGTTAACAACTTGGCTAAATTTTAGGATTTTGAATAAATCCTGAAAAAGAATGACCTTTGTTGCATGTGTGGTACCAAGGGCAAAGAAAGATTGCTGGGCCATAGTTACTCCCTAGGAATGGAGGGATTATTTTGTTTGGGAAGAGTTTATTCAGAGTTCTGGTAGCTGGTATTTAGAGCCCCAGTGAGGAAGCCTCCACAGTGCTTCCACAGCATTTGCATGCAGAAGCATATAGTTGTGCAATTTCAATTCGTACAAACAGTCTAAATTCCTGTAACCTGTGCTGGAAACATACTTTTGGAAACAAACATCATTTGCAAGGCGATTGGAGCAAGCAGCTAAGCTCCCAAGGTTATCATCTGCATCTGTTCAGAAGATGGCCTCAAACCTTGTGTTAGCTAACATTTTTAGCTCTGCTAACTAAACCCACATGAGATAAAAGTCAACCCATGCAACAGGTTATATAGTTTGCTTTAAATCAGCTGTGTTTTGTGTTCACTGAATGAGTCACTTCTATTTCATATATTTGCTTTAGCACTTCAAAATGAATTTAGGTTGTGTGAAAGGTTCTTGACTAACAGTTTTGGAAACTGAACTCCCATGTTTAATCCCAGACTGGGTCCAGCACAAGGAAGCTTCTTAATGCTACCAGGGAGGAAACTTCGCTAGGCTGAAGATAGTCCCATTCACTTACTTTCTCATGCCAGCAAAGGCAGGATTTCCTGTTTCTTCACTGCCCTGTAGTTACTGGGTCTAGGATATTTTTGTTACATTAGAACTATGCCTTGGATATGAAGGCTGCGTGTTTAATGCAGAAAACAGCAAGTATTTAGTAAGTCATCTGCTTTTTAAAGTATGATTATTCTGTTTCAGCCTTAAATTAGTTAGGTAGTAGTATGGAAAGCTAATGGTCTTTACAGCACACTTGCCCTCTTTTCACCAACTGTCATTTATTGTCTTTATTGATTTTTGCAAACAAATTCATTTGTGTTTTTAAGATGCAGCTTCTTTTTGTGCAAAATTGCAGGTGTTGAAGCTATAAGCAGAGATGGAGAGTGTGATATTATCCTTCAAAGTGCACACGGAATAGATGAGGAGAAGCTGTGTAAGTTCTAGGCTTCCAGGAATGGATGCCAAAGCATTTTACTAAATTTGCTGTTAAGAATAATTGTTGGCTGACAGTTGTGTAACTTTTATGACAACATATCTTGAACCCAGTCATAAGACAGACTGATACCAGTCATGATGTCAAGATTGTGATTACATTGCTCCCCATTCACAGAAGATACCGTGGTACAAAAATATTTATGGTTGTGAGTCTTTTCATTGTTGCACCATTGTAGATGACCTGCAGTTATGTTATTCTGACTATAGTAGCTCCAGATGACTCATGTCTTCCATTATATGTCTGAGTTCTTAAAGGACAATAAATTTGGGAGAGGTTTTTGTTCTGCAGAAAAGTGATACAAAATCTGTTCTGTGATGGTTGGTGCATTTGTGCTCTTCAGCACCCACTAAACATACAGGATGGAGCTAGACTGCCTGAACTTTCTGAAAGTCCTAACACCTTTTTTCAAACAGTGCCTCGGAACGTTAGGTCTCACTGACAGTTAATAGAGCATAGGCCTTTGTGCCATGGTGGTATAGGGAGTGTTCGTGCACTCAGTTCTGCTAACTGAGCTGTGGTGACAAGGGAGGTCATATGGGAGGTGGCAATGAGCAGGTGTCTGGCCTTTCCAGATAGGCCTGGAAGCCAATGGCTCATTTTTCTACAATTTATTGAGATGTTTTTGATATTTTACCCTCTATAGTCACAAATAGATGCTTTTAATATTTCACTCTCTATTGTCTTAGGATTATGGCTGTGGTTACTGTAGCCCTTTACTGCCACGTCAGACAGGAACAGGCTTCAGATAGTGGCATTCCATCACTGAGCATACTCTGACTCTGCCCACAGCCTCTAGCAGGCTGTAGCCAGCTGCGGCTTACATTCCTATTCCCTGTCATTTGGTGTTAGGGCAGGTGGAACTCCTGTTCTCCATATCTCTGCGTGGCAAAGATTGTACTGGCCTTGTGGCAGCTTCTTTGTCCCAAGAGACATCAGAATCACAGTGATTTAGCTACTGAGGGCTTTCAGAGCCTTTCTTAGAAGGCCTTATTATGGCTTTAAGCTGTAATACAGCAAATCGTTCCAGAGTACTGAGAGGTTTTAGTTCTTTCTTACAAAGTTTTGGCAAGCCAACACCTAAAACATGATACATAGTTCAGTGGGAGTTGTGAGCAGAGCAACAGCTGAATAAAACTTCAGAAGGCATGCTATAACCCTTTGCTGAAGGTTTACATCATCTTTATAGGCTATTATAAAAATAATATTCTAAACACTGAAGGAATCACCACTGTGAATCCCTTTGTGTTCGTACTAGACAAATCTTCTACATAAGACTGGCTGAGGTTTGTCTGGGTAAAGATACTAGCTTGAAAACTACATGAGAGAGAAAGGATTTCACCAGCAGTTTGTTCTAGCAGTGAAATATTTTAGCCTGGGCAGAAACACTACTTAGGTTGTGGCAATGCCAAATCTATAACATACAAAAGTCATGCAGAGGGAATCCATTCCTACTTTTGGCAAACCTGTATAAATCTCCCATCACTTTGGAGCTCAGAAATAGCAGGAGTGGAATGACAGCAGAATTCCTGAGGTCTAGTGGGTCTAACAAATACATTTTTGTTAACTCTGCTTTGATGGACAGTTTCTGTTTATCCAGCATCACTCAAAATGGTGTCCTCATACAGCTCCTTCTTTTTAAATAAAAAAGCTTGTAGCCAGGTTGGACAAATCTATGAAGAATACACTCCAAAGAACGGTAGTGCTATGGAAGGAGGATAAAGACAAACCTTTTCCCTCTTTAATTTCTGCAGTTTCATTAAACATAGTCAGGGAATACATTTAGCCACACCCAACTAGTCTTTTGGAAAGTATAAAATTCAGCAAGGAAAGCTTATATGACTTTATAATTAAACAAAATTGATCCAGGCAAAAAGGGATCCTAAAGTAATGTAGAATGTTAAACTGTCTGAAGCTTATCCATCCTTGTGTTCAGATGTAAAATGGAGACAGAGCAAGAACTGACCAAAAATTCATATCCTATTCTTTTTCTACACTGTAACTACAGAGCTCAGGGAGGGATTTGCTATGGGGAAGGAGAAGGGACTAAGTCCCTCCATTTGTGTGGGGCTGTGTGCTCCTGTAACATTTGGTAGAAGTATTGTGTCCATATAGTCGTCTTCTTGCCTAGCCTGAGTTGCAGAATTTAAACCCCGCTTGAAACCAAGGTGGATTGCAACAATGCATAGTGTGTGCAGTTGTTTACTCTGCCAGTACAGGGGATTTGCACCAATGTAGCTGCATTCCTAGCAAATCCTCTGTTATAACAAGCGAAGGCCTGCGATACCACCTAGACTTAGTCCTCAGCAACCTTTCACCATAACCTTTCACCACGCAGTGAATGTGGAATGCTACCAAAGTAGAACAGCACAGTTTTACTCTGCTTTGGAAAGCGTAAGTGATCAGAGGTAACAGAGAGCAGGCCCATTGTGATTTAAATGCTGTTTAGCTGAACATGTATGTTGGATTAATCAAATTACTTGTTTGCCAGCACAAATTCTTTTGGTGACCATCAGTTTCCAAGAAAAAGATACAATTTTATCTCCCTTCCTTTGTTTAGCACAATTCAAATATCAAATTGTTTTGTGTGCCTTCCTTCACTCCTGATTTTGAAGTGTAGGACCAGTGAGGAAGATGTGAATGAGCACACTACTTCCAACCCTTATCATCTATGGCCAAACTCCTCTTGTGTAGTATGTGTGGGAGTCTCTTCTAAGCATTACTCTCGCATAAGCATAATTTTTGTAGTGACTGCATACGTCAGTTCAAATGCTGGTTGCTGTAAAAGAACTCTGGAGCACATATTGGAGCTGCCATGCTTGCTCCCTCCCACCCCTCATTTATCCTATTTGTAAGCTAGAACAAGCAGTTAAGGATATGAACGATGATTTCATTTCTGTCCTCTCAAATACTGTTCAGAGTACCAAAAGACTTTGGCCAAAACAAGCCAGTATGTATAATTACAGGAAAAACAGTGCCTTCTGATATCTCAGATTACGATGTGCATGCAAAAATGGATACACACGTATCTAAATGGCAACACTGGCAGTTTTGATAGTTCTCAAGTTGGCACAATATGTTGCTGTAATTATGTTTAGTTGTTGAATGTTTGAACCTCATGTAAACATCCTTTTCCAGACCTTGTAATAGGCTACCATCCATAAAAGGAAATTTAACTATAAATAGTATTTCTTCACGCTGTTTAATCTACTTACTGTCTGTTTTCACTTCTTTGTTCTGTCTCCCATTTATCAGCTAAAATAAAATGTATGTGTTTATATAAAATTTTTCAACAAAAGTTTTTTGCTTTTAAAAAGGCCCAAAACAAAACCTCAGGTTTATGTACTACCTTCTGCCATGGGCTGTAAGCATTGGTGTTCTCTCAGAAGCCAAAGCCAACACAGCACAAAGCCATCTCTGAGAAGGTATCTCAGAGGACCTGAGTGTTGGGTAGGCTTTCTCCTTTGCTGCTTGTGCAGTTGGAATCCCTAATTTGCCATTAGCTTATGAGACCCTAACAGAAGCCTTTGGTTGAGAAATCACCTTGCAGTGTTTCACCAGGCTATGACCAGTGGAGGCCAGACTTTTCTCACTGTAAATAAGAGACGTCTGCTACAATGGCAGCTTCAGTAAACAGTCTCTGTGTCTGGATTCAGATTTTGACCTCACTGTTCTAGCAAGATGTTGGATCAGATGAATGCCTCTAAATGGTCTGGATTTTAATTGATTGTGGAACTGGAGAGCAAAGGAGGATCAAGAAAGAGTTATGATTCTTGTGTTACCTCTACATTTGAAGATTGTGGTATACTGCATGAGAAAACTTTCTCTCTGCATTTTCCAACAGGAAAGACATTGAAAAGGTGCCAGATATATTTAAATGAACCCATTAAAAATATTTGAAAGCATGGAGAAACAGAAAGGGAAAACTGAGTATTTCAGATTTTCAGATTTACATTTTAATGGAAATAATTAAGTAAATAATGCCAAACTAGTACTTCATCTGCAGAGTGCTTCACTTGGGCTGGAGGTCTATAGGTTTTGATAGCCATAGAAAGGTTGTTTTCTGAATACATAACTAGCTCCTGCAAACATTGCATACTGTACTTGTAGATTAAAAAAAAAAATCATGAAGACATTTTTAGTACAGATAGAAAATTTTGGCAACGTCCTGTATTTTGTTACCAAGTACTTACTCTTTTCAGACTGAGTGCATATGCCACTCAACTCAAGAAAGTTTTCCAACATCTGTAATGAGATCAATCACTGTCAAAACTCCATCAGTGTTTCTAGATATTGATTACTACTCTGTTAGAACTCTCAGGAAACATGAATGTTTGAAGAATCAGTTTGAAATATTCCAGGAAAATTCAGATGCTTTGAAATCTGAGAAAGATACAGACCAGTTGCTGCAGGCAATGTTGTTACTTGTTATTTGACTACCAGCTCTTAAGCAGGTCACCGAAGTAAACTTTGAACAGTTTGTAGAGTTAATATACATGTTTATAAGTACTTAATATTTTGATTCAGCCATTACAATTATAACTATTGATAATACTTTTTGTCCATTACATGCTTAATACGTATACTAATCATTCAATGAACTTTTGAATATTATATTTGTATTTCTATATAGTTCAGAAACTATGAACTATTTTGGTTTTCTTTTAAGGATTCTATAAATTTAGTGATAAATTTCTGAAGTGTTTTTGCCCCTTTGATTATAGTCTATTATGAAGAACACCACCTTTAATTTCTCTGTTCCTTGTCCAATAGACCTCCAAGCACAAGCGTTGCCATTTGACTGACATACACAGTTTAGAAATATTTCCTAATGTCTCACCAACCTGAGTTTTGAAAACTTCTCGACAACTTTGGAAAAAAATTCTTGACAGTATTTCCATGTTCTGAAAATGTGGGACAACATTTATGATGTGACTCACTATTTGTACCCTGGAACTTGTCAGTGGGTTAACACAGTCCGCTAGCACTAAAAGGATCAATGGATGCTTGCATTTCTCAGCACAAGTATGCACCATTTTATTCAGTTGGGACTGTATACATAGCTGCTAGCCAATACACAGAAGGTATAGGGGAAACTGAAGAATTAAATCCAGCCACAAATACTGAAATAGCAAAATAATCATAGAATCATAGAATAGTTTGGGTTGGAAGGGACCTTTAAAGGTCATCTAGTCCAACCCCCAGCCCTGCAATGAGCAGGGGCATCTTCAAACAGATCAGGTTGCCCAGAGCTCCATCCAACCTGACCTTGAATGTTTCTAGGGATGGGGTACCTACCACCTCTCTGGGCAACCTGTTCCAGTGTTTCACGACCCTCATTCTAAAAAAATTCTTCCCTATATCTAGTCTAAATCTATCCTCTCTTAGTTTAAAACCATTACCCCTTTTCCTATCACTACAGGCCCTACTAAAAAATCTGTCCCCATCTTTCTTATAAGCCCCCTCTAAGTATTGAAAGGCCACAATAAGGTCTCCCCGGAGCCTTCTCTTCTCTGGGCTGAACAACCCCAACTCTCTCAGCCTTAGAAAGGCTATAGAAATTTTCCTTCCTTTCCACCCCAAATCTATTTTGGCTCTTTGAAAGGTAACATGGCAGTCTGTCCTGTCATCTGTTTCATCTGTTCTATCACATCACTTGTACTGTTACATATCGTGGCTCCCAAGAACAGAAAATACAGTGGAAAAACTTGACAAACTCCATAGTTAAAAGCCAGGGTTTTAAATTTTGGTTTTTTTTTTTTTTTTTTTAAATATATGACTTTTTCTTTTCTTAGGCTGAAGTTGATCTCTGAGGTAAAAAAAAGGTGTAGCCTCAGTGACATGATTGGCTTTCTGAATTATTTGGCAAGGGCATTTGTATTTTGGTATTAATCTGGGCCATTAGAAAGAGAACTAAGAAGTAGTTTGAGATTGGCCACTGTAAAATTGATTAATGAAGCACATGCCTTCATCTGAAAACATTTTAGTTCTTAGGCTGAGCTATCAAGCACTCTTGTTAATTATTCATTGATAATTGATCCTGCTGGGAATTAAAAGCAAAGAGCACTGCTAACTGGATAGTGAGAATAATATGGATTCCTATCTACTTTTTAGTGGCAGAATGAGGCAATGAAAGTGAAAAATCCCATGGCACAAATTGGTGGAAATCTGAGAAATTCTGCAGCATGGGGATTTTTTTGTCTGGAATGAGTATCATCTTTGATAAACTCAATGTCTTCAGTAGTTGCTGTATCACATGCCTGGAGAACAGAGCTGTAATTTTTGCAACTAGAAGGCTACCAGGGAAGAAAGTGAGCATTTTGGTGGATCTGCCAGGGCACCTTGTCTAGTGTGTGTCTCTTGAATTAGAAATAGTTCTGCAAGTAGTAGAACTGAGGAAGATCCAATTACACATTTGCATCTTCTGGGGATCTAATAGTGTCTGCACGATGACCAAAATTTTCCCCACATTTGGGATATTCATTAGCTGAAATTGGCTAGATATTAGGATGTGACTGGGTGTGTGCATATAAAGTGTCATGCCATAAGAGTGAGTGTTTTTTAAAGGGTTCTTTTCTTACTAGCCTGGTTTTCTGTAAAATATGCTGTGTCTTACTTTTCTGCTGTGTGATGGATTAGAGCTTCTGAGCTAAAGTCCTTTTTTTTTTTTTTTGTCCCCTGGTATAATGCAGCAGCAGCAGCCTGGCAAGTAGTTTAGGTATCAATAAGGGCATTGCCATAGGACCAAATTGCCGTTAGCTCAAATGCTGTCTTGGGCCAATATGGGTACATTGCTTTTGGTTCTGGGGCAGCATAAGCTTCCTGGGTATGTGTGGTGCTGATCTGCTGTCCGTGTTCTGTGGGAATAACTGGCCCATTCTTAGGGCCTTTAGTTATGCTGATGCACAATTACAGGCAATTTTCTCAGCCCTAACAGATTTAGCAGGACAGCTTCCTTAAGGAAACATTTACCAATATGAATAAATGAAATACATTGTGTTTGTAAGAATTCATATCCAGACTTTACACATGAGGTGTGACAAAGTCACTGTGGGTTGAAGGTAAAATAAGGTGTATCATAAACAAGGACTTTGCTGTTTAGCAATGCCTGCATATATGCAACATTTCAGTTCAGTTCATTTTAAGCCCTGTACTTACTTTGCTGCCCCACTGTTCGCTTTTTCCCTACCTGCAGATCATAGGGTGACTGTTTGAAGAAGATCATGTGTCTCTGAGTGTGTGGGTGAATGGAAGGTTAAACATTTTGACTGGTGTTCAGGTGACTCTTGTGCAGTCAATCCCAGTGATACAATAGTCACTCAAAAGAGTTGACAGTCATGGGAAAAAGAAAAGGGAGGAGGAAGGTGGAGGGGAGGCTCTTGAATATGTCTTCCAATGCTGCATTAAAAAAGAAGACCTGGGCTTTGATTCTTGGCTGCAGCTGGTTCCCTAACAGGTATGAGGATGTGCTGCGTGCTTGCCCCAGTGTTCAGGAATGCAAGGGAAAGGCCTGGAACCCAGAACCCCTCTGTTCACATTCTTCCTGAGGTGGCAGGCAGAGGGGAAGAGCTCGGACCTCAGCTGTATCCTATAAAATAGTGACTGTTTCCTTGCATGGTCATAGAAGGACCAGATATATTTGCTTTATGCATTTTGTACTCTTTTGCTTTGCAACAGAGTTTAACAAGAAAGAAAATCTGGTCCTTTTTCTGCAGTAAGATGCTGAAATGTGTCAAAGATTTTGATGTTCATAAGTACATAAGATAGCCAATGTTTAGATAGTCCAAAGATTATGATAAGGGTGATTTAGAGATTCTTTTCAGCATGGAGCTCAGGATTTAATGGGCCAGTTCTAGCAATGGTATCCACACAGGTATCATTGTACAGTAGCTAAAAGAAATTAGTTTGAACCTTAAGCTGAGAGGCAGAGAATCTCTTTGCATTCTTTTCCAGTTCCTGTTTCACTGAAGTACTCTCAGCATATTGGTAGCCACTTAATGGTTTGCACAAAGTTCATATTTTTACCATTATGATTGGAAATATTTTTTTATTTTGTATATGATGCTCCTGAGAAGCATTGAGTCGAGTGCACTTCTAATTACAGGTTCATCCACAAACCACATTTGCTGGCTCACTCTCGAGGTTTTGTTGTGGTGCTAGAACATTGGTTTTCCTGAAATGGCTGGGCTTCACCCAACTTCTGTTCTGTCTGCCCTTCATGTAAAATTGGGAAGCAATATCCCTTTTTGTAATCTTGTACATCCAAGGTATATAGGTGAATGCCAATTTCTGTTATCTGAGTTAGTGATATTAGTGATATTCGAAGTCTTGAATGTCTAGGCTACTTCATATGATAAAGGAATGCCTGTTATCAGGGGGCAGGAATTGCATGTCGTGTCATTATACAGAAGATACCTAGGTATAAATTCTTTCTTTTGGACATCTGGGATATATGATATTTGTGCAACCTGGCAGTTACACATTAAAACCAACGTGGTAAAAAGGAGCAGATCAAGTAGTTTTGTACAACTAATGTTTACAAATGTATACCTGATTGGAAAAAAAAAAAAATCTTTCTGAGTGTGAGGAGGTAATGGAGGGTGTTAATAGAAGGGGCATGGGACTTGGAACTTCATGTCTCCAGAGGCCTTTAGAGGGATTCGAAGAGTGATTTAGAATCTGAGGAGAGCTGGGACACAGAGGCAGCTGTGGATGGCAATGCATTCCTAAGCAGTTCTGCAGTTCTGTACAAGGAGTAAGAGATACAAAAAGAAAGGCACAGAGGCAAAGGGATGTATAATCTGGTACATTATCCTCCTAAAAGTGAAGGATAGCCTGTGTTGTCCTTCGGTTTCTAGCTTGCTGCAGCAGGAAGTGCAGCTACCTGAGTACTTTTGCCATCACACCTGACAGACAGACAGAATAGTCAGGCTCCAAGGTCATTGCATACCAGACTCTGGGGAAATGTAAATACGGTTTGTCTTAGAAAGACGTTAAAGGTGGCTTGCACCGCTCAACCTGCCCTGCCCCTGCCCACCCTCCAATAAACCACATAACTTTTTAGAACCAGGTACTATCACAGAGGGAGGACTTTGATTAAATTTTTTATTTAGTTGCACACAGTAACTGGGTGCAGCACAGCAGAAAGCAGATATAAACTAGGGGAATAACATTATCCTCTTCTGTATAGCTCTAGTGACGTCTGCTAGTTGTTGCTGTATTGTGATTCTAAGGAAGCTTTGTTAAAAGCTCTGTCTACTCCAATGGACAAAGCAAGGCAAAGAGTTTCCTCTAAATACAGAAGCTTCCAGCCACTAATAAAGGTATCTTACGTAGAATTTGATTTAGGATTTCATAGCCATCAGTTTCCTTACAGCTGCCTCTTCCCTTACAATCATTAAAACGCATATGTTTTGCAGATGCTGGCAGGGTTTTCAAATGCCTAATGGAGAATGGAAAAAGGACATTTGCCCTTAATGTAAACAATCTTTCTTCTTGGAATAAAGCACTTTTCCCAAGATTTACTGGTTTTTGCTTTTAGTGGCACTCCTGCTGCCTTCTTTCTGAAAACTGTGAAACACCCGTCCTTTGAAAACCCAGGCTTTTCAAGATGTCTCAAATTTTACATCCCAAAATTAAGGCACTCTTCAGAATCCTGGCTATTATCTTTACTCAGCTCAGGTGACCCTATATTGCACCGTGGGGAATTTCCTTATCATGAATTTCTGTTTAAGTCTTAAATCTCTCTCAGGCAGAGCTGTTATTATTGTTCTTTTCCATATTAAAATACAAAACCACATCAGCCGAACCTAAGGCAGAGCTCACAAATCCAGAATGAACATGGCAAGTTGACTCCATAAGCTTGAAAGTACATTCCAAAACCAATTTTTCCCAAACGGTACTCTATAAAACAGCATGTAATTTCCTTACTTACACATTTTGTACTCTGTGATCCCGGGCAGAAATAACATTACCTGGAAAGGACCTACTTCAGAATAATGAGGAAAGGAACTCTTGCAGTAATAGGTCAGAAAACACTTGTGGCTGTGGGAATCTCTTATCAGCCTTATTTTTTCTCAGCGTTATTAATCTGGATAAAGCTAATTAAATATCTTAGATGCACTGGAGATATATAGAACACACATATGACTTGTACCTTTAGTAGGCTTACATAGCTCCTCACTTGCTTAATTACTGATACTAAAGTATAATGCTTCAGACTCACAAAGACCATTTTTATGCAAAATAGGGAATGAATTTGAGCCCAGGGGTGGAATGAGTGAAATACAGTCCTACTCCAATAAACTATGGTCTTTGGGATCCAGGAACAGGAATGGCAGACTGAGAAGATGACAGCTTATACTTTCCTCAAGATGCAGGTCTTGCATCTAACTCTGTTAGGACATAAGATTACCATCTTCTATCTTTGCCATAGTGAACAGGCCATTTAAAAGAAGAACACTGAATGTGGTATTATAATTTTGCTCCACCACAAAGCCTGGCTGTGTGATCTCTTGATACTGATACAATCACTAATTCCTGGCTGTGATTCTTAGGGTTTATCCTTTATGTCTGGCTCTGTCAGTCTTTCTGTATGCACATACATGTTCTATGTATGCCTGTATGGAATATACTGCTATATTCATTTGTGGTTCCACTACATACACTGTTATGTAGAAATAGACATACCATAAGATCACAATTACATTAAGCCTTTAAGGGAAACAGTAGGGAAGAAAATAGGTCAGTGAACAGGCAGTGGAAAATTAAGCTAAATTATCAGATCAGAATTAGGGTTTTGTGAAATATAGCGTGTAGCTACAGATGGCAACTTTAGCCAAAACCCCTACATTTAAAGTAATTATGTAAAGGAAAAATATATCCACACACAAAGAATCAATTGCTTCCTGGAACAAAACACCAGCAATGCCACACTTTTCATGTGCAGATTTCTATCACTGTACTCTGGCTGTGCAGGTGTGCCATAAATCATTCCTGACAATCCCACCTACTATGATTAATATCAACTGAGTATAAAGGAGAACTGGTTATTTGGCAACTTGCACAAACATTGCAGCAGGGTAGTGCACAGTCTGGTTGAGGCTGGTAGAAAGCTCCACTCTTTGGCTGCAGAGCTGCAGCCATCCAATGTCCAGCTGGTCTCTAGCACATATGATAACAGCCTTGGCCCTTGGGATCTGTACCGGCAGAGAGTGCACATTGCCTTCTCCTATCTGTGCCTCTTGCAATAAAAGAGGCCCATTGGAGGAGACGGTGAAGGAAGCTTCTCTGGCAGCTCCATGCCCTCTGAGAATTTCCTCTGTGCAACAAAGTTCACTCACATAGTCAAATTCAGCAGACGTAAGAATGCTTTGAGCATCCCAGTGAACAAATTGATCAGTGATCCAGTACTTCCATTCCATTTGCTTGCTTTATTGAGCCAGAATTCCTGATGCCAAGGGAATCCCTGAGGCCTGATAAATTTGGTGTGAAAAGAGATGTCTGAATTAAGCACTTTATGGATGTAGAGGGCACAACAATTCAAAACAACTTCAGCTATTCCTGCTTCGATTAGGAAACTGCAGTGATACTTGGAGTCTGCCTGCAGGTTTTAAATGGAAAGATACCCTCTCTCTGCTGTAGTGTAACATTTAATACATAATATATAGTAGGCATACAAGACATTGCTGATACTGTTATGTGTAAATCACCTTTTGTATGCAGAGCTAAATAAAGGAAGTTCCTACTCCCATCAGGCTTGTAATTCAAAGAGTGTACAAAAACTAAGAGCAAAAACAAATTTGCAGGCCTATGAGTGAAAAGTAGCTGTAGGAGTGTGTCCTTCACACATGGGATGGGATTTGAGAATTTTTCATTTTTTTCATATGAGGTGAATGATAAAGCTTTGCACTTGTATTAGTGAGGCGCGTATTTATTGAAACGGTACATTTTCTGGGTTTATTTCTGATGGCAAATATTTGTGTCTCGTTACTGTAGCCCCCAAGCAAGTTTCATTTTCCCTCAGTTCATTAACAACCCTCCATTTAAAAGGGCTCCTGAAAGCCTGACACAACTGCTGCACTTGGAAAATTTTGTTTTTCTTTTCTCTATCTCTATTTGTACTGTTCCCTAACACTTAACTCCACTGAGTGTAGACTGTTGCTGGTATGCTTAGGAAGTCACTACAGTATTATGAATGTTACTGGAAACTACTCATTTCAATGAAAACCTCAATCATTCAAATGCATTAGCAACTTTATATATACAAGATAAAAGTAGTCCCAGTTGAGTGAAAATAAGAAGTCATAAAAGATAAGAGTCTAGTGAGGTCATTCATACATATAAAGTGAACGTGATCATGATCATGTACAACCCCAGCTTTGTCAGAACTTCATTGTTCTGCCATCAAAAACTATGAATGCATCCATAGTAATTTTCTGCAGCAAGCACTAACAGAGACAGACAGCAGTTTGGAAAAGATTTGGCTGAAAGGCCCATTCTGCATCTTAGGAATGTGAGAGATGACATCAGTCTGGAGGTTTCTGATGATTGCACTTAACAGTTGGAAACCTCAAACTTAAAGGTTAATACCAAGTTATTAACAAATCACAAATGCTCATTGTTGTCAGGCTTCCCTGTGTATTGCTTACAGCTTCCTCTAATTCTTCAGGACTTAATCATGGATGACTTATAACTCACACTGGAATGAATACCATGTACAGTAAATTATGTAAGAAGATTGCACAAGGTGCCTCTCTCATGATGTAACTTACATTAAATTGTTAATCATAAACCTAGGTCTTCTCAGCTTTAAATAGCATATACAGCTGTTATACAGCCAGATGAAACATCTTCTGAGGAGTCTGGTGAAGTTGCTCTGTTCTTACTGACATTTGTTGAAAGCCATACTCTGCACGTAAACCAAGAAGAGAGCAAAACCTTGCTTCAAAAATAAAAGATTTACGTATGGGAAGGATGCTGAATTTTGAAAAACTACTTTATTTTAGCAAGGACATGTTTTTATTTGGTCTTTTCTGGACACATGGCAAAATCTAACCCTAAGGGAAATCATTTGCTACAGCTTAGTGGTGTGTTGTTATTCTCTGACAAGATTTGTTTGCTATGTTAGTTTTAAAAGCAGTTTATAAACCAGTCATGTAGATCAAAACCAGAAAGCTAAAATGTTCTTAAACATTCATGGTGAGAGATGTTTTTTCCCTTAAAACAAATCCTCTTTCCTTTTTGTTAGCTTGACTAACACAAACTTTACTGTAACAATGACTGGAAAAAAAGGTAATCTTTTAAACCAAAGTTGCGCATGTCAGCTGAAGGACTGTACCATTCCCATAATGTTATTAATCATAAGCCAGTCTATAGAACAATGCTGTTTCTCTGCATGGGGTACGCTAACTAGCTTGCAATTTCACTGTTTTTAGCCTAGCTTAGATCCTCCAGTGATATAAATCTTCAAGTAATGCCTATTTAATTCCAAGAGGTGTGTTTATCACATCATGTCTTTTGTTTTATTGCATCTTTTTTCTGCTCTTTTGACATTTTTGTCCTACTGCAGGTAGCTGTTATACCGTATTTATGGAAGGCAAATGAACAAACTGTGTACTGTTACAAACTACCACGCATGTTATAGCATGATAGGACAGTGCCTTACAATATAGGGAGTCATGAGAAGTACGTAGGAGTGGTCTGGATCAGTTCCTAACAACCTGTGTGTGCTGATGTGAACCTCATTAGATAGTAGCTGTTTCTATATTTACTAGTATCATGACCAAAAGTCTTTTCTTCTTCTTAGAGTCAGTGCTTATGCAAAAAATTTTTTAGGTAAGTTTGAAGTGGTTTAAAGTCTTTCAGGCATTTCTAGGCAGATCTGTACATACTGGTTCACCCTTATTGATATAGTGCTACCCCATTATACATACTTGGGCTTCTTCAGAGCCAGCAATACTTTTCTTTGTGCTTGTCAGGAAGGGACCAAGTATAATTGCAAAAGAATAGTACGGTGTACTCTCTTTACGCACAGTGGCTGTGCATACTTTCTGCCATTGTCAGATGAGGAGCAAGATTTGTATTGTGCATCATGCTAAACCTGTACAATAGGCTGAGTGGAGGACTAATAGGTCCGACTGTTAAAGAAAGCTTCATATTATGATATTCTGTTATCACCTTATAAGACAAGAAGACATGTTGGATGTGGAGAAAAAAAAAAGGACTGGATGAACAAAATAACATTTCATTAAATCTGAAGACCCCAGGTACTGGGGCTTGCCAGTGAAAAGGAAATGAAGTGCCAAACAGTTATACTTTTATTTTAATGATACTCACGACTACGACCAAACTGTTTCCATAATTCATGCACAGAATTATACTGAAGGGAATGAATGTCACATGTCTCAGTGATTGGCATAACGCCTCAAGAAAGGAAGAGGAGAATCCCATTTTGCAATGTAATGATTCTTCATTTGTAATTACTGTGCCAGCTTTGAGTTACAGAATAGGCAAAGATGTGAACCCACCCCTACGGAGTTTATACTGTGTAGGGGCCAGGTTCTCCAGTCCAGATGCTTCATGATGCTTTGATGACAGAAAGGTTGCAGATCAAAATTCTTTGCTACTGTGAATTTTCTAAAATGTCACTTCACTTTCCACAGCAGGTCCTCCCAAGCTGTGCTGTTTATCCCACAGGACTACAGGAACTGGTTTGAAGTAGTCCATGGACAAAATCTCTCTGGCTGTATTTCTCTGAAGGAGACTAGCAATAGCTGATGGAGCAGTAGATTCTTCATGAAGAACCACATGTCTGTTCCTGTGCTTTGCAAGGCCTTATAGAGAGCCTGGAATTCTTGTCTCTGCTTTCAGGATGAGGATATGGGGAGTGGGATAAACCACCTCCTCCTCCTCTGTGCTCTCATAGCCTGGCAGAGAGTTGAGCACAGTTCTCTCTTTATGCTGGCAGTACCCAAACTAGCTAAATTCAGAAATCAAGGATTTTAGAGAGTATTTAAAAACTCTTGTGCAATAAAAATGTTTTAAGAATCCATTAGCAAGGTGAGCAGCTTCCACAAGTTTTCAATCAGCAGTTAACTATGGTTGAAACTTGCTATTTCTCCTTTCTGTCTCCTGCTGGGTATTGAGTCTTCTTTGCTAGCGCACCCTTACCTGTCAGTCACTTGCCCAGGAGGCTTAGGCAGTGCTGAGTCAGACCTTAGCTTGCAAGTCCATATCTAGAGTTGCCTTCTGTGTCCCAGCCTGCTTTGGTTGGCACTGGCACATTTTGCCTGGGGCTGCTGGTGGCTGAACTCTGTACTTGATGACATGGTGGAAAGAGGCTTAAAATATTGCAGTAGGTGCAAAAGTCCATGTGTCACTGTTGATACCTGTAATTGCCTTACGTCATTGTAGTAGTATGGCATGCCACGTTGTTTTCCTGCACTACAGGCCATATATAGCCTGTTACACTTTGATCTGCTCAGCAAAACACAATGAATTCCTTTTGTCTGTAAACAGCAGCTGGGTGAAAGAAAAGGGTAATGGAGCCTGAAGGTATTTGATGGATTGGCGCTAGCTTTGAATATATTCACTGACAAGATAACAACCCATATGTGTGTTGCCAATGTCAATTTGGTCTGTACTCGTTATTGCTTCTAGAGCGCAGTTATGGTCTAGACTAATCTGCTCTGATTTCACCTTGAGAGATGTGATTCTGGGAGGAAAATGTGGCCTGGCTAAACTGGTGTGGTGTGCCTTTCTGTCACACTTTTATCACATGAGTTATTTCAAATAAGACTCCCCTTGTTATTGGCAAAAAGGACATATTCTTTCATGGGTAGCTTGCATGTCCTGTTACTTTTGAACGTGGATCTTCACATTTAAGGAGTTCCAACTATGCAAATGGAGCTGTTTTGTACCATTAATCAGATGCAAAGCTGACTTAAAATGAGCATATGGAGGCATATGAAAGGCTTGTACTGCAGCTGAGTGTGTCTGAGGGTCAAGGAAGACCAACTAATTTAGAATAAATACTTGCATTTTAAAACATCTATTCTTGAGCTGGGCCAAGTGTCCACGAAGCTTGAAAGACAGCATCATCTCATCCTACTTCATCCCACATTTTCTAAGCAAGTGTTCATGGTTCACATCTGCTTTATTTACTGTCTGTTAGATTTACTGCATTCTTATCACGTATGAGGAAACAAACATATCTTCAGACAAACATGTGGTTTTAAAATGGGATTATAATTCCAGAGCCTTCAAACACTCATGTTGCAATGAATAAAAGCAGACTTTCCTGATTCATTTTGCAGGGCAGAAATTGTTGTTACATGGCTCATATTGTATAAAATGATATAGAGCAGTTCTCTTTTTGAACTATTAAATCACATACTTAGTAACAAGCATAGATTGTGAATGCGAAATTCATAACTTTTACAGTAAAGTGTAGACTGTGAGACATATTAAAATTCTTAGCATACCAAAGGGTGTGAACCAGATTTGGAAATCTGATAGTGGTTTTTAACACCTCTTTTAAAATGAGGTAGATGCAGAATAATCTAATCAAGATGTATGTCCAAAGTATGGAATGAAATCTATTCTGAACCCAAATTCCTGCATTCAAGAACTGCGCATCCATGAAGCTCTCAAATAAAGCAACGTACACCCCAGGTTTCTTCCTCTTAATGGGCAGAGAAAATGTGAGATATTTAAGATTCTAACAGTATGCAAATGCTGTGTTTTTCAAAATCCTACTTTAAAAGTAAACATTGAAAGCAATTGCAAGTGCAGAGGCAAACGTGCCATCTCATGTGCTATCCATTCACATCAAGTCAGCTGATTATGAGTAATTATAAACATGCTTTTGATTGTGGTGGAGAGCCAGGCCTCACGAAGGCTTTGTCTGGCTTTGTGTATTTCCAAATGCAAAGTGTTTGAAACCACTTTTAGTGACAGTGAGACTGCTGAGGGACACAAACACAAATTATGTTCTACCCCTGTGAAAATAAACGCATTCCTCAGCTTTAACATGTTTGCTTTGACCCTGGTTAAAGTAGATTGAAACAGAGCAAGCTCTTTCCTTAGCATCTGAAGTAGGGAATGCTGGGGAGAAAGGCAGGTTTAAGCATAGAAGTGGTAGGGGAAAAAGGCCACTTTTTGCCTTAGCAGAAAAAAAGGGGTTACATTCATTGCTTTCTGTTCTCCTCTCTGTCTCATCTTTACACCGTTAACCTGAAAATCTCTTAACATTACATAGTTCACTATTTTTCCAGTGACTGAAATTTGTCTCACTTAATTTTAGCTGCTTTGAGTTAGACATCTATAGCAGGAATCAGTTGCCTAAACAAAGACATGTAGTGCCATTTCAGATGCCCTACAGTGTCATTTGAGATGCCCTACATTTTGTAAGATACTGACATAGGGCTGGCAGGTATGACAGAGGACTTAAGGCAAATCTTTGCTCTTCTGGAGCAGCAGTGGTTATGCTAGGGCATCTCACATAGGACTTGCATTTAGTCCATAGCCTAAACAAATTATCTTGGCTTCTCATGTGGTCAGAGAAGAGAGAGCCTCGCTCTTTCAGAAGATGGTTGTGTATGCCTGTCTGTCTTAGACATCTTAGACAAGTCAGTCACCGCCTCAAAGTATTTGTCTCTTCTTCTACTGGGGAGCCCCGGGGACAAGGTAAGTTTAGGATTCTAATTTGTGGCAGAAGTTAGTTATTGTAAATCTTGTCCTTTGTGAACAAAAAAAATTAGAAATTATGCTTTTTAATATAAAGAGTTTGATATAATAGTGTTGCTGAGATTTATCACTTACAGATGAACTGTGGGAAGTCCTGAGGATGAAACTAGCTAAAACTCACGTGAATTAAAGGTGCAAATGGAAATCTGAATTATAACTTTTTTCCTAGAATTAGTTGGTATTTAAAGAAATACAGAAAGGCTTTTATTTGTTTAATCAACCAAGGGAACTTCACTCCACAGTGTTACTGGAAGATATACATGTATCTTTTAATATTAAACCATTCCTCTCAGTTTTAAACTGGCTTATTGTCACCTGTCTAAAGTAGACTTGTTGCAATTGTGATGGTCTGGGGGTACAAACGAAGCATTATTTGTGAGAAATAATATGATATTATCTTTTATTAGACCTGCTACTCTAGCAGGAGAAAACAGAATAGCATTCAGCACACAAACCACTCCTTTAGGTTCTGCAAGCTTCTCTGTTTTCTTCCATTATTTCAGTGCAGCTATTAAAAGATACTACTCCCCTTACAAGACTAGCCTCATTTATTGCTGTCTTAAGGAATGCAAATCTATTAATAGTGGAAATGAGGTAAGGAGGTCAGGATTGTGAACAGAACACAAGATATAACCTTTAGAGTTGTCCCTGTCTCACTTCAATTAGACTCAAAATGATAAAAAGATTCCTTTGACATTCTAAAGCAGCACAGGAAACACAGCAGTGCAGTTTAGTGTGATACAGTTTCCAGTGCTATTTGAATGCCAACAGCATGATTCTGAGGTTTGGCCAAATTATTTAGCACAAAGCTCCAAGAGGGAGAAAAGGACTATTTATGTCACTGTCATATATCCCAACAGATTCACACAGGATGCAGGGTGAACATACGCATCCCAGAGAACAGTCCCTACACTGTCTTATGGTGCAAGTGGAGGCCTGTGGAGTGCAAAACATAATAAAGTCCCAAACTGGAACTTTCCCAATTTTACAAATATAAGTCCTTGCTTAATTTTATATCACCTTTGTTTCCCCTTGTAAATATTCAGGCATCATTACTGATACAGAATCCCTCATGGTAGTTTTAGGGTATTCTGTCACTTTGAAACAAAATGAGAGTGGAAGCAAATATATTTCTTGGCTTTGAATTTAAAAACTTGGGGACCATATTTTAAATAAATTTTATAGGAGATAAGTGACCAGCTTTTGGGTTAGATCTGCCAATAAAGAATTTGCCACTAAAGAGACTGAAGGTATTATCTGGTGAGGCTCATCCTACAACAGTGAAAAAAGCCTGTAAAAAGCCATCTGTAGGATATTAGACATTAAAATGAGGTTTAATCAGTGTGTAAGTGGCTTAATAACTGTCTGTTGGGTTTGGAATCTAAAGTGATTTCCTGCCCCTTGGTCATTTTAACATTGGTATTTTGACTTTGGTATTTTAAATATATGCAATGATAATGTTATTTCCTTTGTACTGGAAAATCTTGTGTATAATGGCCACAACCTGCTGAACTCTGAATATTTATTATGTTTGTTTCTTCCCTATACTTCTTTGCTTGCTTCCTTGCACATGTGGGAATATGTATGCATAGTTTCTTTGTTGTATTTCTTTTGTATTATTTTCACAGACTACTTTATGATGGGTTATGGTCTGCCAGTGGTGTCTGGACCACAGGGTGAAGAACATTTTGAGCCTTGAACACAGTAATCTATGTGCTGTGGAAAGGCTGGAAAACATAATTTGTTTTGTTAAAGTGAACTTATGACATTATTTGCTGTTGAAAAATCACAGTCAACTAATACTAGGATTTATTAATAAAGTGTCAAACTGTGTAAGGTAATTAACAGATGAGATGATAGGATACAGTCTGCTGGAAATGTCTCATGTGAAGACTTCTTTGAGGATTTCATGCCATATTCTTCTGTTGAGGTACAGAGAGATCTGCATAAGATCTGTATACCTCTCTGTATAAGAGATCTGCTATTGCACAGACTGTAGGGTCCGAACAAATAGGAATAAAAGATCTGCAGAATCCCCTGGAACTCACTTCAGAGCTGGGCTATAGCAGCCAGTGTGTGAGAGACGTCAGTGACTGCACAGGACCACTCTTTCAATAGGCAGTTTGGCATCCCGGGATTCTGTGTACTTAAATGACTATTACAGAGAGAAGGTTAGCCATAGTTCTTTATTTTAAAGGTTCTCCTGGGGATAATGAATTAGCTAATTTTCAAGGCAACATAATGTTCCTAGCCATACTAAGCAAAGTAACTGTTGATTAATGTTTGTTGCCATTATAGACCTCAGTCTGAAGGACTTCTATAATGCATTATCCAACAATGTATGTTACTGATAAGGTATGTGATGCCATCTTGATAAAAACTTTTAATCACTCACTTTTCCTTAGCTACCAATGTTTTCAAAAAGTACAGATGTTTGTTTTGTCAGCTATGAATACATAGAAATGTTGAGGCATGTCCTCACAAAGTAATTTTGTACATTAGGTATGAATTGCTTAGTTTCTGTTTCACAATGTGCTAATTTTTTTATGATTATCATAAGATTAGAATAATCTGATACTGCATGTGCTATTTATGACATTCCACATTCCTTGAAAGCTAAGTTTGCAAAAATTAACAGATGATAAACTATTTGACGTAACTTCTTCTGGAAACAAATAGTTAAAATTAAAAAGTTGAAATTTATTTTATTCAGAGCTCCCAAATACCTGAATTTAATTTCAGTCAATAAAATTATCCTAGTCTGATTCAGCTACACCCTTAAAGAAAGGTTTATGTTTTAGAAAATTGTAACTTCACGAAAAAGTGGATATGGATTATTTGAGGATTGTTATGTCCTGAGAGATTCAGTAGAACATGTTTGCACACTTGGGAAATCTTGGGTTAGAACAAGACCAAATGTTTTATGATCTCATTCTCAATCTTCATATCCTAGTTCTTTCAGATTATTATCATTTGAAGAATTTCTTCTGTCAATTCCTATATTCAAATGCTGCAGCTGAAAGACTTTTCCACACATAAGCAAACGTGGGCCTGATAGATTGATTTGGTTAAGGCTAGGGTCAGATTAATATTTGTATGTATTAAAAGGTTAATTGTTTAGGTAACAGATCAATTATAAAATTGGTTTAGTTCTGTGAGATGGAGAAATTCAGAGATTGCTTAGAAAAGTATTAAAAGCCATAATAATTTCCATTTTAAATAATACATGGAAGGTATGAGTATGCCTTATGGACTGTATCTTTGAGGGCAGTAGAAATACGCAATTGAGAGGACAACATATGGCATGTTAAAGAAATATTACTTCCCTAAAATATGCCATAAAATAAAACATTGTTTATTATTTTTTATCTGGCTGTTCTGTTAACATGGCTATTTATATTTATTTATATTGCTGTTTCCATAGAAGAGAGCTTGTCACCATATCTCAAGTACAACCCTTAGAGAATAATCCCTGCTGTGGAAAAAAATTGATAAAAGTTATATATCTTTAACATGTAAACTTTTCAGGTGGGATCAGTGCTGTGCATCTGAAAAGTCTTAAAAATTCATTAAAAACAGTAACGTACAAAAATGGTTTAGGTGCAATAATATGTAGTATTTTGAATAATAAAATAATGATGTTAAGTTTTCTGGTCTTGTTATTACTTCCTTGCTTTCTCAAGTCAGGACATCTGATCTCATTGATTTTTCAAAGAATGTTGCCTTTCTGGTGAAGTCTTTCCTTGAGCATGTAGCTGTAGTGCTTCAAGATGTCAGGAAAAACTATATCAGGACATGAGAATTTATATACAGCCACTCTAAAAGGCCACTTCAGAATAGCCTCTCTGTAGCATACCTGGAGAACAACTCTAGTGCAGACTTGCTGTGGCAGGAAGGGGTCAAACCAAGTTGTGACTGTGCTCATACAGTTTATCTTATGAAAGATAATAAGTTTTGATCCAAGGATGGTAGGACCATTTGCATTATATGGCTATATATATATATATATCATAACCCTGGAAAATCTGATACTTGTATCTGAATGTGTTAAACTAGCAGTTCAAGCAAGTTACAAACTGGAACAACAGATTTTCATTGCCCAGTGACCTCAGTCAGACAATACAGTGAAATCTGCAGAAGTATTGACATGGGTTGTGTATCGCTTAGGTAATGTTAATTTGCTGTCTTTGGGAGAAGTTAATAAATTAGACCAATGGCCAAATGATCCTAACACATTATCTGCTCATAGCCCCTAAAGAACTATGTGAGCACTTGATCTAATGCACTTTCTTTCTAATCCATGGTCCTGTTTACAAAGGGTAAAGTTGAGCAGAAAGTTGAAGTTTCTGTAGAATCAGGCCTTTATCATGCAACTAATATGTTTTTCATATATATATATTTACACTCATATATCTCTACACACACACGTAAGTTATTTTACATTTTAGAATGCTTGAAATGTATGATAACTGATATAAATATAGTGGTGACTAATACTTTTTATATCATAAATATCTGTTGGCACAAATAAGATCTTTATCTCTTATTGCAATTTCTTGGTAATAAATGTATCAATTAAAACCTAGGAGTCTTCAACAAGGTTCTGCTCCTGGAAGATGAGAACAAATGTATTTCTCTGATCTGCTGACAGTAGAAGATAACTCAACAGTGACACTGAAGCTATTGTTATCCACCATCTTCATCCAAGTCTGATGAGGGAAGATGTAAGAATCAATGACTTGGTGAGCTCAAAAAAACTTTAGAAATTAAAGTGAGCCAATTATAGTAAAATACTAAGTAAAGTGATGGATTCTCTACCTCTTGGTATATTTAATCCAGTCTGGATGCCCTCTGGAAAATATTTGGACAACCACCAGTGTTGTCAGCAATATAGAGGTAGGATGGGGAAATATATAATGTTTATTTCAGAGACCGTATTAAATGATCTTTGACTCCTGCAGTCATGAACATTATATGCATCAGATCAAAGAACAAGTTAAAATTCACGTGGCTATTTTTGTCTATATTGCTACATTAAAATGTTTGTGACTTAGTGATTCAAGGCCATAAAATTATAAAAGCGCCGAAAGCCTTCAAAATCCCACCACCTCTTCAGTGAAGAGTTCTGTGGCAGACTCAGGTGCATGTCAGTGACCATGCACAGTGCAGCAAGGGTAGATATGAGAAATGGGACTGGGCACAGTGTGCCTGTTCATTCACACTGTATAGAAGTGTGCATCTGGGCTCATGTCCAGGGTAGAACAGGACATAGCACGCCTCGGAACTCACTGAAATAACATGGGTGGGAGAAGAGCTTAAGCTCAGGCATGGGTGTGAGTTGGAACTCATGCCCCAAATACAGATCTGCCTTATACACTTGAAGGTTCTGTAGGTTCTGGAGAACCTGGAGTGGTGAACCGTCAGTGATAAAATTTTACAGCTCAGGATTTACAAACCACTCTCAGGCCTTACATTTTCAGAGTAGCCATTTGTGTTTATGGTATGTTTGTCTTAAACCATTACATATCTGACTCTTTGTAGTCTGATGGGCAGCAGTCCCATGCCAGGTTCATGGAAGCTGTATAATTGCTTGCTGTCTCTAGTTTCCTTTGCAGACTACAGAAGATAAAAGATGGATTTGATAGTGGCATTGGTAAGTCATGAGGTCCATCTCCTTGCTTGAAAATGTCATCAACTGTAGCAATGACAGCCTTAAAAACTGTGGCTGGAGAATCACTGGCTGAAAGTAGGATGAAAAAGTTGTAAAACATCCAACTATCCCTTTTGCCTTAAAAAAGGTACTGAAATCCACATTCAGACAATTCTGCATGTGTGGGGCAGCTGCATATGCAGCAGCAAATTTGATCACAGCGCTGGGTTTGTTTGCTCAGTTGCTCCTGGAAATCCACCAGCATCTGTAAAAATGCACGGTAGTTCAGCAGATAATATCACAGTACAGGGCACCTTGTTCTCGTTCACAACTGAATGTTCCCATATATCATCATCAAAAACTCATGGGCATAATAGGAATAGCAGGAGTCAGGGCTTATCATAGCACAAAACCATGGTGTTGTGGTCATGACTAACAAACAACCTGTATCAGAGCATGTAAGTCACATCCTCTCCATTTAGCTCTGCAAGATAAGTGGTTGTTTGCATCATAGCAGCTACCATATAGCCAGCACAAAATAAAAGAAGGTACAAATTGGTCATCTTCACCACCACCAGGATAACAGGTTTTTTGATGTGCTGGAGGTATCAGCAATGCTGTGTTTAGGTGAAAAGTAATAGATTGTGACATGGAAGGCAAGACTGTATGTAATACTTTATCTAAAACTTATGAAATATGAAAGGTAGCATCAAAGCTGTTCATTTTCTACAAACAGCAAACATGTTCTCAGTCTGCCTTCATCAAAACTTTCATATGCTTAATGCCAACTGCTAGGCTACTGGCCTTGTTCTAGCAAAAGCTATGCCTTGTTCATTTGTGTATGATTTGTGCAGATCCAGTTTTTCCAGAGAAGTTCTTTTTCATGGTGGCATGGGTAGTTTAGTGGCTGTTGGCCTTCATGGCATTGCCGATGAGATAAACACTGTTCAGGCAGACTTCAGATAGCTCTTTGTATCCCATTTTTGGCTTTTGTTTCTTAAATTCTAATGTATTCTCTGTTTTGTTTTTCTTGCCACTCACTGGGGAACCTGAACTTTTCCGGTGACAGCTATGTCGGCTGAAGGTTTGTGGCTGCACCTGCCTGAGATGCTTGCGTAGTGGGGCTGGAAACTCAACACTGTGTGAAAGTGTCCTCAGTACTTTAAAGGGAATTTCCTCTAACAGGAAGACCAGATATTTATCCCAACTTTATGCTCTCCAGCAGCAGTCCTTGGAGAGGGAGTGAAAGTCTGGAAGACTGAACCAGTACTTGATTTGCTTTCATTTTCTACGCGAGTGTAGAGCTTTTCAGAAGAACAGCTGAAGACCAGCCACATAATAGTCCATGGTGCAGGTTCTTAGGGCATCCTCTGAATTATTCCTTGTCCTATAAACAGTACCTTGTTTCCTTCCACAGCACTGTGCTTTTGACCAAAGGAATAGCATACTAGTATAGCAACATTTCCAGGAGCTTACTAGAAATAGCAAATTTTTGATGGCTTTAGTAGTATGTTCATGAGTTACATACCCATAGAGTTGCTTTGCTCAGTGGCTTTACTTGGCTGCAGCTTGCAGAAGTAAAGATTGTTGAACACTATGCCAAGTATGTTTGAATGACTTACTTTCTCTAAGGGAGCCATCTCTGTATTTATATGCAAGAATTGAACCAAACTTTCCCATAATATGTCCATAAGAAAAAATGCTATTTCTCTGCTTATTCTCCAACTGTAAGTTGCTAAAGATGTTATTCGCAAGTTTGTGTATAACTCTTGCTTTTAGGAAAATTTTCCCCTCTTTTTTCTGTTACATAGCTGAGAAACATGGAAACAAATGAAGAATACATTTTGTATCCACTCACTGCTACACAGATATTCATTTTTGTAACGTGCCACTTTAATTCCTAAGGGTTGGGATTCATTGCACTAGCAAGAGTTGTTATAAATGTGCTTTACTAAGTATTTATTATCTCTTGTATGGATTTCATATGCATAGATGCATATGCAGTATGCCTATGTATAAATTATGACTAAAGTATAGATGCACTGGTATTTGTTCAGTTACTTGGAAATCCAAGGAAAATCATGTATTTCTACTAATATCACTTCATCTGTGTCTGTGACTTACAGCAGATTGTTTCATTGTTGGTGTTCCACATTGTGAAAACAGTGTATATTGCTTAGGCAGCTATTGCAGGAATCAACTAAATGTGGATCAGATGATGACTGTCCTATCTAACTGCTAAACAGAAAATAAATGTAGCCTAGTGTGGTGGGTTGACCCTGGCTGGATGCCAGGTGCCCACAAAAGCCACTCTGCTCTATCACTCCCCCCCTCCTCAGCTGGACAGGGGAGAGAAAATAGAGTGAAAAGCTCATGGATTGAGATAAGAACAGGGAGAGATCACTCACCAATTACTATCATGGGCAAAACACTTGACTTGGGGAAAATTAATTTAATTTATTACTAATCAAATCAGAGTAGGATGAGAAATAAAACCAAATCTTAAAACACCTTCCCCCCACCCATCCCTTCTTACCGGGCTTAACTTTATTCCTGAATTCTTTACCTCCTCCCCTCCAAGTGGCACATGGGGAATGGGGGTTGTGGTCAGTTCATCACATGTTGTCTCTGCCGCTCCTTCCTCCTCAGGGGCAGGACTCCTCACACTCCTCCCCTGCTCCAGCGTGGGGTCCCTTCCACAGAAGGCAGTCCTCAAAGAACTTCTCCAACATGAGTCCTTCCCACGGGCTGCAGTTCTTCACAAACTGCTCCAGCATGGGTTCCCTGCTGGGCTGCAAGTCCTGCCAGCAAACCAGCTCCAGCATGGGCTCATCTCCCCATGGGACCACAGGTCCTGCCAGGAGCCTGCTCCAGCACAGGCTTCCCACAGGGTCACAGCCTCCTTTGGGCATCTTCCTGCTCCATCGTGGGAGGCTGCAGGTGGATATCTGCTCCACTGTAGACCTCCCTGGGCTGCAGGGGGACAGCCTGCCTCACCATGGTCTTCCCCACAGGCTGCTGGGGAATGTCTGCTCCGGCACCTGAAGCACCTCCTCCCCCTCCTTCTTCACTGACCTGGGGGTCTGCAGGGTTGTTTCTCTCACAACTTCTCACTCCTCTCTCTGGCTGCAGTTGTGCAGGTTTTTTTTCCCCCTTAAAAATGTAATCCCAGAGGTGCTACCACTGTTGCTGAGGGGCTCAGCCTTGGCCAGCGGCGGGTCCATCTTGGAGCCGGCTGGCATTGGCTCTGTCAGACATAGGGGAAGCTTCTAGCAGCTTCTGAAATAAGCCACCCCTGTAACCCCCCCGCTACCAAAACCTTGCCATGCAAACCCAATACACCTAGTTAAGCAGCATTTTGGTAGAAGACAATATTAGCGTTGGCCTCTTCTCTTTAATTCATTTATTCTTGTTTTACCAAGAGACTACACATCAGAGAGGTTCCCTCCATGCGCCATCTGTTTCCTTGCAATTGAGAATGGTAGAATAATTTTCTGAAGAATTGCTGACAAGATGTGGCAAGGGAACAGTAATCCATAAGGACGTGATTTCTCATTAAAGTCACTCAGCTCATCTGTGATACAGCAAGCTCTTGATTTACACTGGTCACCTCTGGAGCAAGGAGGACAGTGACTGGTAAGTTACATTTTTTATTGCACAGGCTAATGGTGAGGTTCTTGACAGTAACTGGGATTGCTGTCAGATCAGTTTTCATGGCACAGACACTTATCTAAGTGAGATTATTCTAGTTAGACAGTTTATCATGATAACAGATGTGACCATAGATGCCTCTTGACCTTAGTTACTTCATGATGTCTTAATGTTGGCTGGCTGTTGTCATATCATTCCTTAGGCTTTTGCTAGGAAGGGCAGGTGGACTGCACAAGGCCTCTCATGAATTAAAGCAGACATCTCTTTTTGGCCTTGTGGTAGAGATCTTAAATTTTTTTCCATGTGTGCCTCCTGGTCTTCTCTCATGAACAAAACCTTAGTGCAGATAGCTGCTTTTGCTCTTGCTGAGCAGCCAGTTTATGGCATATTGGCACAGCTGGACCTGTTAGCCAGATGACAATAGTTGCAAGCAGGCAAAGGAAATTGCTGTAGGGCAATTTAAAAATTAAGTATCTGCCATAGAAGCCTGGGTGGGGTGGAAAGGGCAAGAAATAATATGATAGAAATGAGAGACAGAATCACAGACATGGTGGTTGGAAGGAATCCTGCAGGTCATCTAGTCCAGCCTCCTGCTTAAAGTAACACTATATACCTTGGAGGGCTGAAGGCACAGGGGAGCATACATAGGTAGGAAGTATACCTAGACTAGAACAGAAAGTGGAGGTATTCTTCTCCAGTTGAGGAACCATGTCTTTCCACAGTAAAATGAAAGCTACTTTTAAGTTATGATCAGCTCTTCCCCACCCTTCTATTTCTATATATCAGTATTTCACACTAAATACCAGCTGTCTTTTCAAGAGGGTCCTCAAAGTTCTTAAAAGTACAGAGTAAGTTAAGCCTCTATATAACATGAAAAAAGAAGAATCTATATAATGTGAAAAAAAAAAAGGAGAATCCATGATTATTGTGTAAATCATTGTCTGGAATAAAGGAGTTATTTTTCCTTCTCTGATAAAGGGCAGCTGCTTTGCTCATTTTTTATTCTTAGTGTATAAGGAGCCTTGGGACAGAGATCTTTTCCTACCTTACATAAATCTAAGTAAAGAAGTGTAAAAGCTAGTCAGCTTTCAAGCAGAATCATGTTTACTCTTGAGCTGCCAGTATTGCCGGGTGAATTTCAGATCTGTAAGTCTGTGTTCCTTCTGGCTTATCCATTGTTAACAGGAGAAAAATAAATGAAAAATCTAAGGTTGGAAGTTCAGCCCAAGCCCTAAATAGACTAAAAGATGTGCTTAGTTTCATGTAGAAATGTAGTTAAATGAGCTCAGGATATAATTCCAGCCCAATTTATGTGGTTGGAGGAGCATTTCCTTAATTATCTGTGCTGACAGTTGGTGATGGGATGCTATATGGTTTTAACTGGAGTGACAGTCTGCTATTTGTCTTACCTGACACACCTGAAAAATAAAAAATTTTCATAATGTTTCACTCCAAACTTTGCTTTTAACTGTGCTTATTCTGCCCCTTCCTTCTCCCAGATTATCCAAGGAAAATGTGAAAATGCAGCTGGAGACTACAAGAAAATCAAGATCACAGCACAAGGTAGAATATCTAATCAAAGTAGCTGTTTGGTAGACAGAAGGGTACATGCCTTCAAGCAGTGAGAGCCCCAGCTCTGTCATGAGGTGGTGGATGTACTGACCCACATTAAGGTGTTCTGCTTTGCTTCCTGGCAATGCACATTTGCTTTGGTTTTGCTGCAAACCCTCTAGTTGGGATCCTCTGGAAATAGGAGCCTAGAGAAACAGCATAATTGGCTTGAAAGATTGTTTTGCTGTGATTGCTAAACCAGCTGCACTCTTCCACCAGCTCACCATGTCAGATTCACATAAGCATGCTCCAGTGCATAAGCACACTTGTAAGATGCTAAATTCAGCCAACCGTCTCTTCACTCCTCAAGGGCTAAGATAAAGTGTGAGTGGCAGATACTGGAGGAAGAGACTGGCAGGTCACAGAAAGCCAGACTAACTGCTGAGTTCTGAGTCACTTAGTCAGAACCACTTAATACGACCTTAATAATTCAGTAAGACCAAGGATATTTTGAGCTAGGTGAATAGAAATAGAAGATTCTAGAGTAGTCACCCCAATATTCCTTTCTCACAAATATGAAACATTAGAGCAAAATTTGGTTGTATCCCTCCAAGTAACTCTTAATGAAGCAACTTAAAAGGATGTTCCCGGAGAAAGTTCTATGGTTAACTATCTCCTGCATTGTCTTTCTCAGATGGTCACTGCTGCCTGACTGTTTCTTGTTGGCTCTTCCTCCAAGCAGTCTACACGTATGTGTGACTTTAGCCTGGAATCTATGCTAGCAGTTTTCTAGAATGCAAGCTCCTTGAATTGAGATTCATAACTCTCTTACAGGATAACAATACAAAACATCTGAGTCGACCCAACAACCTCACTTGGCTAACACTGTGTAAACAGAAAAATCCATTTCTGTTGGCTGCAATATTAATGAACCAAGGTTCATTAGAGTCAGTGCACAGACACTTGAACATGCTGGTAACATGCAGCTTTGAAAGCCTGGTAATATTTTAAATAAAAAAAGGGCAAAACATTTAAAATATTGTATATGAAGTTGAAAGATGCATGGTTTAAATTGAAAGCTATAGGGCTGATACTGGCATGAAGGTAATGTGTCTAAAGAATGGATTAGTAACAAATGATTGTTGCCAAGTGTTTGTTTGACTTTTTTCAGAAGGAAAAGGAATCTCTACCTATTTGCAAATACAAAATTCTAACTTGTCCATAAATGCAAAACCTGTCTAAAACCTAGATTCTCTCTGTGTCTTTGTTCACTTGCATTTTCAATCCTCAGTATTTCCAGTAAGTCTGCTTAAGGAAACCTCTGTCCTGAAAGAATATACTTACTATGTTTAAACTCATAATTGCGAAGTAAAAATAAATAAAAAATGCTCTATACTTCTGAAATGTAAACATCTTCAGATTTTTTTCATCATGGACACAATCTGAAAATTTACTACCTCTTATGTGATCACAGCTATGTGTATATTTGCAAGTTACATGAGGTCTCAGCAGCCTTGAAATCATCATACAGGTGAAAGTTTAAGAATAAAACAGCGGTCACTGACAGTGTATTTATCACCATGGATCCTTTTGCTATTTCTTGTCTTGCATAGGCAATGAAAAGGCTGAGAAGAGCAGCTGGTGATTTCTTTTCATCTCTGTACCTGGGCACCTCATGATGACAGGATCCTTATCTACACAGAAAGAGGAAAAGCTACTGCTGTTACAAATGTGCTCATTAAATCAGGCTGATGCTTTCATTCCAAAAATATTTGCATGTGTTTGGATGTTTTTCTTGATGTATTTTTGCTATCTGTGTAGTGGATGCATGCACACAAATACATGCAAAGCTTAAATGCACTTAGGGAAAGCCCCCAAAATGCAAACTTTACAGTTTTTGAAGCTAGATGGTAGTCTCATATTTGACAGTGAGTATTTAGTTGTATACTGAAAAGGAACACATTCACATGCCTTTCATCTTAATAAACATGGTCCTTTTTATCCTGTGTTTTGTGATGACTATCAAATGATAAGGGAATCAAGACAAATGTCTGCATTCTGAGAACATGCTGAATAACCAATGCAAGAAAAAGCAGTTTTGAAAAGAGATTTGCAACTGAAAGGTCACATGGCAGTATTGGCAACTTGTTTAATGTACCAAGAATAAGATAATTTAACATGCTTCTTAAGGATTCTGAAAAAAGGCCTGGTGTTCCTCTGTGCCTGGTGTTATGGCATTGTATTTGGAGGCCTTTTAAAACACAAAAAGACCTAACATTATTTAAGCAAAACTGCCCCATCCTGATGTTCACCACTAAGACCACTTAGATGGTTACATCAGAAATTGACATTGACTCGAACAAGCATTTAATGTTTATGTAGAAGGCTCTACCTCATACCAAATGTGTACATTGGCAAATATATTACAGTATTAGCATATTAGCACGCATCAGCAGATATTGGAGTTTGGGCTTTGATAGCTGTTGGAGAGAGGGATTCTAGCTATTTATCGACTCCACAGCAGAAAGATTCTGAATGTTACCTTTGGCACTTGCTAAGGCATTGACTGGCTCCCACTTTGATACCCCATGCAAGACAGAAGGCATTTTTCCCATGCTGCAGCTTTGCTTAGATTCTCCCAGTCCTTCAGTTTACAGCAAGGAGGCTTAAAAGGAGCCACAGTTTGCTTTTACCTGAAAATGTCTGTAAGAGATTTATGATGTCTTTTATATCTATTTGTAATGGTATTTTTTTTTTCAAACCATTTTCTCAAATGAGTGGGGCAGACGATGTCTTGCTAAATAGTAGTATAGGAAAAGACTTCACCACAAGCACTAAGTACATCTTAGTCACGTAAGTTCTTGCCCCAAGGTTAGAGACTTCGTTTGAAATGCACCTCCTTAGGCTGATCTTGCTAGACATCCTTAATGAGTGTTTCCTGGTCAGACAGTCCCCCTGTGCTAGTTGGGTATGGGGACTGAGATTGCTTGCACTTTGCATAGTAAAATTACAGTTATTTGCCGAGACCAGAGCTATAGTCTTTACTCATTGGCTTCTCAGTGGCAGCCCCAATTAATCTCTTGTAGAAATACTCTATAGAAATGAATATACTGCCAAATAGCAAGAGAGAAGTTACATGGCTGAGGCAGAACATTTCAATTTATTACAAAGGAATCTTTCAGAAATCAAATCTATATACACCCATGAAAGGTACAGAATAAGTTAAAGGAGCACACCTCCCATCAACTAGCCTTCTGCTTAAAATCTTATTTTCTCTACCTTGGCAAAGAGGTATTGGCAGGTCCTGCTGAGTTTACAGAAGAACAATCAATAATAGAGTTGAATTAACAACCATGGTCTGAATGATACCATGGAAAGTACTCTGCAGCTTGAGCACTGTAGAACTTTCTGTATACAGTATTTTCTTCTTAGTTATTCCACTGGGTGGCACAACTCCTACATTGCCTTTTTCAAAGATATCATCCAGTATTTGAATATGTTGAATTATTTTGCTGTATTATTTTGTGGTGGCAGCTGCAGCCATGAGTTCTGATCACATTGCCTAGCCAGATGAAATAGGGACTTAAGCTAATTGGAAGGCAAGTGCCACTGTACTGTCTTTAATCCAAGATAAAAACTACACCCCCCCCCCCCCTTCCAAACTGTGGTTATCGGACTTTGAACAAAATCTAATGCGTTGGACTTAGGATCAACTAAAGCTTTCCACAAACAAAACACTTCAGTTTCAGGAAAGAAAACAAAAAGTATTGACTCCCTTCATGAGAACTACTTGATGACCTGTATTTTAAAAAATTCTTGAGACCCCCACACTTCCCAGGGTGGAATTGGTAAGGAAACTGTCCTGCACTTCAGGTGGATCCACCCACAGTCTTTTATTAAATCCTTGCCAGTGGCAAGGAAGAAATCTAGACCTCCAAATCCTGTCTGCTCAGAGAAATGTCAGTTAGAACTCATGACAACAGTTCTCTCCATGTGGTTGCCTTGCTGATGAAGAATATCTAGTTTTGGCCTTCAATGTTGTAAAATGCTCTGACAGACTAACAAGACCCAGCTGCTTCACAGCTCCCCCAGTTGTTGTTTGCTCTCCAATCCTTCATCCCTTTAAGGCATTTCCTTTTTGAAAAAAAACCCAACAAACTATTCACTGTATTCCCCACCAACTCTGCTCTGAGAGGTAGTTGAGCCTGCTGCAGTCCCCATTTCTAAACCTATGAAGACCTTCAAACCTTAGAACTGGTTGACTCCTGACGTGACAAGGCTAGCCTGTTACCTCAGCTTGTCCTCAGGCAAAGGACATACAGTCACAATAACAGCACAAGCATCTGCTTTTTAGTTACATGTTTGCTGTCTCTCATTATGTATAAGTATGATTAAGGAAAGAAATTCTGTGATGTTTAAATGAAGTGTTTTGTTATAGTGACAGGGATTCTCAGGTATTTGCAGATGTTATTATTATTTTTTTTTTATTTGTAAGTCCGGTACCCAAGGAAAACAATTCCATAGTGTAGTGGTTGTGTCTCTGTCAGTTCTGCCCCTAGCTCCATTTACTTTTGAGCCCAGGGGTTAATTTCAGTGAAATCTGAGAGAGGAATAGGTAGGACTCACAGATGTCTCTAATTGGGTACAAAATTTGGGAGAACTGTCCTGTGACTAGAAGAGAACTGTACAAATGAAGGTCCTCCTGAGAGAACTCACACATTATATGTAACATTTGGTTGTAGCTAATCAGTCAAAATGTACCTGACCATCCAATTAGCATTTGTGCACTATCAGATTAGTTATAACTCTGCTTTCTAGCAGTCTCTTGCAGGATGCAGCTGGAAATATTGCTGCAGGAACTGGGTCACGACAGTAGGGGACAAATCTATAAGAAAACCATTTCATTAGTTATGCTACTCATGCAACAACTAATTTTAAATGAAGGAAATGACTCAGTAGTCAGGTTCACGTAAATCTTTTGTGCAAAAGGCTTTTGCTTTTATCATTCGATACACGATGTTTTGTATTTTTCAAATAAATATATTTGGGTTTTGTAGATTCAATTCTCTTTTGCTAAAATCCTGCTATACTAGCGTTAGCTCCTTTGTAACTATAAAAGGAACAAGGCTGTAAGGGTATTCTATATGGCAGGTGACAGCTCCAGAGTGGTAAATCAGGATCACTTACTGAAGCTCATTAATTTACCCATATAAGCAAGCTTCTACACCTCATTTTTGTGTCTAGAGTGCTTCAACTTTTCTGCTTTCTTTTTAAGCTACAGCTGCTATGCCCCCAGATCTTTATACACATGGGATAAATTCCCCTTGACTTCAGTGGAGTTCTACCAGCCAGAAATTTTGCTTCTGGCCTTCTTTAGGACTTAAATTGTGTGTGTTGGAAGAAAATGTCAGATTAGACTCAGGAGAAAAAGAAATACAAAAAATACCTACATGTCTAAACTATAGGCAGAAAACAGAAAGTGGGAATTGGTGCTGGATAATTTTCATTAAAATTACATTTTATATTTGCTTAGAAATCCAAATGTTGCTTTAGCTTTCCCAGGTTAAATAACATATCTGAAGTATTGTTTGGGACAGCAGACACTTAAGAGAAAATTGATAGGAACAGAAATTTTAAGTGTCTTTTACTCCTAAGTGGTGTTGTGTCCTAAAATAAAAGATGGCATTTTTAGGAGAAAAAGGAGGGCATTTTTTAAAAATCTGGTTTTCCATACTTAATTTTTTCCCACTTCTAAAGACGTTTCAAAGGACAACTTTAACTTCCTTCTACAGAAGAAAATATGCTACAAATGTGAATTATCTCACCAAAGGACTTTGGTTTCTCAATTGTATTTAATATTTGTGTTGCTTCTGCAGTTCCAATTATACTGATGTACCCTGATGCCATGTATGTAAATCAATGTCCTTGCTAGCACTTACATTATTAGTTCCCCAGTTCTGCTGCATCTCTTGCTAAAGTGCCATGGCTCTACTGAGAGCTTGCCCTTGGTTAGCTTGCCCTTGCAGATGCCTGGCAGAAATGAGGTTCTGTGAGGGCTCTAAATGAGAAGGGGGGAAATGACAGAAATGAAATTGTTAGGACATATGTGTCTGTGCAGTGGTGGATGATTAAAGGGTGAGTGTGAGGTAGGGTGGATGACACCCTAACTCATAATGCATGTCTTTCAAATCGTAGCTTGGCTGGGTTGCCAAGGGATTGTGGTTAGGAGAAGAGTAGTTGCCCTGTGGGCACTTGGAGGCTGTAGATACTCTGCACAATCTTGTTCTTCATTTGAAAGCAAGACCTATAACTATGTGAGCAACAACGATGTTTGTGTGAAAGGGAGAGGTTCAAAGTGAAGCTCTGCATGAATGAGAACCTACAGCTAAGGTGAGAGTGCTCTTGCTAGAAAGATAGTGAAAAAAAGGAGATAAAGTTGCTTGTCACAGGTTTTCTTTTCTCTATCCTTTTCTGTTCTTTTCTGTTCTTTTTCTCTCATTCTTTTCTGAGAGGGAACAGAGCTTCTTATCCCCTGACTGGCCTTTATTTTTCAAAATGCATTTTTCCTGCTGGCACATACCTGCTCTGAACATGATTGTACCAGTAGAAAGCTCCTTTTAGTGATACAGTTTTTCACTTTGTTTAGGGAACAGATGGAAAGTATGCTGGCCAAAACATTCGTTCCAGCAGAAGGTGTGTCTCTACTAACTTACATTCTGAGCACTTCCACCCTCGGCTTAGTTTCTTCCTTTAAAATTTTTGTTAGTTTGGAAAGGAGGGTCACGCTTTTTGTTATTGCATACAGTAATACCAATGGCTGTAACTTGGAACTTTAGTTCTACTCTTAAGAAAAGGAAACATTTTGTATTATTTACTACACAGGACATTTTCTTTATGAACTATTATCTAAAAATAGCCCATATCTTATCCAACAGAACAGCAATGAATGCTCATAAAACAAAGTGAGAGTTCATGATTATTTGTGGCTTCTCATTAGAGTGTGAATCTAATCCTTTAAACCCGAAATTGTTGATTTTTTCTTCAAGCTGTTTCTCTAGCTCTGATGCTAGCCTGCCTAGCCAGATGCATAATTAGTTTCAACATCAGAAGGACTTCAAATAGAACAGTGCTGTGAACTGGGTGGTCTGGTTCCTTTTAAGTGCTTGCCTACTGCAAAACTGTTAGACATAGAAAGTGTGGGTTTTTTCCTTTAACTTTTAACCTCACACCATTGCTTGTACAGGTAGCTTTGGTATTAGTATGAAAACAGAAAACCAGTAGATGATTTAAGATGTTTTTTAAAGAGAAAATTACACAGCATCAAACCCTGTTAGAATAGTTACCAAAGTGCTTTTGGTGGCTAGTTCCAGGTAAGCAATATTCAACAAGGGAATTTGTATTGGTTACAAATGATGAAGAAAGTAATGGAAATTTCATACAATTAACAATAACTGATTTTAGAGAACTTTCTACTCTGAAGTGAATCATTAGCTTACTAGTGATCTCTTGGACTCTTCTGGTGTCATCCGTAAGGAAGGAGGGCTTGGGGTCCAGGAGTGTCTGTCATGAAAAGTGACTGTTCAGGGTATGTCTGTAGAGTACAATGGATTTGCTGTTAATGTGTAGAAATTTCTGCTGTTTGGTCACTAATACCATTGCTCTTTGGACCATCTAGCTCAAAGCTAATGCAGATAACTTTATCTGCATTGTGTCTTTGATGGCAGGCATTTCCAAGCAGAAAGCATATTTCTCTGCAGTAATAGAAGTAAAGGCACATAAGTAAGTGGAACTATAAAAGCAAAGAAGATAGAGAATGGACATGGTGAACCTTGGAATAAATCCAGCCTCTGTTGCAGCCAACTGGTGGCATTTAGGTATCTCTCAGTTGCATTATCCTATAGAATGTTTTTAAGGCCTGCAGGACTTAGCAAAGTACATAGTGAAGACTGAAGCAGGGCTGTGGCAAAAAGTCCAGCAAACAAACAGAGGTGTTAATGCTAGCCATAAAGGATAAGGAATATGGAGATTGTAGCGATTCAGGTCGTGTAACAACTTGCAGGCAGAGATACAGGGGGGAACTTTACAAATGTCAAGGGAGAGAATGTACTGAAGAGAAAATAAGCCTTGAATGATTTTGAATGGTGGATTTGATGTTAATGACACCAGAAGAGCACAAACACTTAGCTTTTGTTGTAGAATTGATTTGGGTAGGGTTTTTTACCATTTTTAATTAAAAAGGTAAATAAAAGTATTAGGGATGTTGACAAAGCAGACTGACATGGCAGTGGAGAAGTTCCAAAACCAATATTTGAAGGAACAAGAAAGATTTCCATTGAGGTATATTCTTTAAATGAGTGTCACCCCCAAAGTACTCGCATTGGCTTGTTAGTACTCACAAAGAGTTAAAAAATTCCAGACTGCTGAAGAACACAAGGATGACTTAAGGAAAACTACTAAAATGTAGATCAGTCTCCAGAGTAATAGGCAGTAAATGAAGTGGGACAAAACTCAAAAAAATTGTGCTGGAGTGAACTCCTTCAGCCCTGAAGTTAGTCATGTAATTGGTTCTGTATGTGAATTCAGTGGTTTTCCTGTACATATCAGCTTGCAAAATGGGGATGTGAATGATCTAATGCCCATCTTCTATTTCAGTATGTTCACATCATTTTAACTACACCATAACTCACAGAAAGGTTTTCTCCAGTGCTGTTCCCCAGTGGCATGACGACACATGACATTAGATGTACCAAGTAATATCTTTTTGTATCAGTATATTAAGTAAACCTGATACTTTATTTAAAGAGGGAAAAGTATGGATGAAAGAACCATGAATTCAAGATGTTAAGGTTAATAGGTCAAAATCTAACCTAAATAAAACTCTCAATGAGAGTTTTGCCTGGGCAAGGACTGTGGGATTTAGCCTTAAGAGAATTAACAAGGTACATCAGGTCTCTTCACTGTTCTGATTGCCAGAAGCCTGTCTGGACTGTGTCCAGAAATACATTCTCAATCACAGCAGATTAAAGCAGCTAATGCAGGAAATGATGTGTACTGTTTCACATTGTCTGCTCTGTTTTTATCTAGACAGGTACAGTAATAACTGTACAGAGAAAATAAGAGGAAAAAATGCTGAATTATTTTAATCAGCTGATGTTTTAGTCATATACTTGTTTTCTGAGAAAGTAATTATTTTCAAGTAATTGTAAGCTGACTTCTAAAAATCCTGTTATAGTTCGTTCTTCACCTTGGGAATCCTTTTTGATCTTTTAAAGCTGTTGTGGATCCCTCCCCCTTTAAAAAAAACCCTCATAAGATGTTTACAAGTCTTGTTTATATTCCCATAACATTTTTCATTATGCTGTGACAGCTTCACTGAAAAATTATTTTAATTATCTCAAAATGAATCGCACAAAGAGGGAATATGAAAATATAAATCTTATGTCTGACTGTACTTTAATTGCTTCAGCTAATGAAAGAGGTATGAGATATCTACACAATGTGAAAGCTAAATTGCATGAACAATATAACCAGTATCAGAAATGTGCTGAATCTGTAGTACTCACTCTGCTTCAGTGGAAAGATATGGGGACTGTACCTGTTTTGCAGTGCTTGTTTCCTGCTCCTTGTATGGCAAGTTAATTTCAATGGGAAATGGTGTTGAAAACACCTAATAATTATCTCTTCTCTAGGTCAGCAGCATGGAGACATTAATGAACAAAACAAAGTAAATTTATGTTCCAAAAGCTGTGGGCCCTCTCCTGCCAACCTATTCACAAGAATTTCGTTATGTGAGTAGTTCTTATGTGACAGTGTAACGTGAGCTAATGCCTTGTATATGTTATTAAAGAAAAATGTCCATTGATTATAGTAAGTAACCTATTACTACAAAAATGTCAATGAAGCAAGATAAAAGTGGGCACCAGCAGACAGTAGAATGATTTTAAATGTATACACACATAACAGGTCAAATCTGTATGTCTAATTAGGTACTGTCTGTTCCCACAGTAGAAATTTTTGCTTCATCAGTTCCTAACCTTGTGATCTTTGACTGAATTTTATCCAAGACATTGCACACAGGCATTTTACTTTTACAGACTTCTGAGCTTTCAGCTGTTTAGAAGCTATTGGTTGAAGGTGATGAATTCAACAAAGAACAAGGGTATGACAGAGAACCAGTGTTCGAACTGTTACTTTGTCAGTGACTCTTCCACCAACATAATGCAGGAATGCTGCAAGGTTATTAACCAACAAATCTCTCCTCTGTAGTCTAAAAATATCTCCCAATTGGGTGCCTTGGTGAAATGCCATGTGTTATAAATGGCAAAGCTGATTTCCAACTTACAGGGATAGTGAGGAAGGACTGCAGGAGCTTTGATATTTAGCGGAGTGGTAATGGACATGTTGCCATACACGTAGCTAGCCCTAAGTAATTGTTTTCCTCCCTTAGATTAGATGCTTCTTATCTTGCGATAAAGTCAAATGTCAAAATCTTGCCATTGCTTACTGTTGTCTTTATAGGGTTGGGGGTTTTGTTTGTTGGGGTTTTTTTTTTCCTTTTTTTTCAGTTTTGGGATAATAATCTTTAATAATCTTTAAAACTCAGAGGGTTTTCCTTTGGTTCACAAATATTGTAATGAGTTGTAAATCTGTGTGATTAGTGACAGACATTAAAGGAACTTGCTGACTCAGGAAATTAGTAATGACTAGGAGAGGCTTTCACTTAGGTCAAATCAGCAGTTGCAGAAAGTTTTTGCCATCTGACGACTGCTTTAGGTTCATACTGGCCCTGGGTCCTTTGAATTTGCATAGCACATTGCCTCTTCTGCTAGGATGTTTTACATTCTGTGTTTTCAACAGTAACAGTTTTATCCAGTGTAGCAGTGGGCCAGATTTTTCATTAGTGTAAATCAAAGTCATACTATACTCTCTTATGCTAGCAGTTCATCTGATTGTATATATCTCTAATACCATGACATCAAGCCAAAACTGGGAGACTTTTCCTGGAAAAGCTAATCTATGTGTTGTTCATGGGAGAAAAGACGTGGACATTTGTAATCAATGCTGTCTTCTCACATGCAATAAAAACACGCAGGACAATCTCAATTTCTTACAGTGTATAAACCAGCATGGCACACTATGTGTCCAGGGTATAATGTGTGTTCATACTTAGCTATGTTATTTCAAATTGTTAAATATGTTTTCTCCTAAGAATGTCTTTCCTAGTTCAGATTTCTTTGTCTCTACTCACCACCTTGTGGTCCAGCATTCTGTCGCTTTACTGTATTGCATTAACCTGTGTCAGGCAGTGATGGTCTTACTCTTTGTCAATATGAACACCCTTGCTACAGGGGGCATCATTAGCTTCCTCTCTTCCATGGTAATGTGATCCCTTGGGAGTAACCTCTCACATGCTGCTGAAGCAGTGCTCAGATTGCTAATGGATTTTCCTGTTATTTTGTTGGTTTAAAAAAAAAAAAGAAATTTTCAAGTATTATAAATACAGAGTTCATATATAAGTCAGATGAACAGGCAGCAATTTCAGGGGTTATGTTGCAGACACCAGTTACACATGCACATCAGAGAAACCAGCTGATTTACAATGTCATTGCATGAATGTGAGCAGATTTTCCTCAGCTGAACATCTACCATGTTGAATTAGTTCCAAGCTGTTGATTCACCTAAGGAATGTCCCACCAGTGAGCAGCACTGTCTGTATTCTTCTTTCTAAATACTTAAACTAACTATGTATTATTTCATACTCATCAAACATTTCAAGGCTTTGTAGTCTTTCTAGACTGTAGTTTGGAACAAATATTTTGGCATCTGTTATTGTGTGCTCTTGTTACTAATTCTGTTTCACCATAATTGATGTAAGTGTTTATTTAGCTCCCTCCAGTGACTTGATGAGCAAATAAGTCCGTGGTGTGCTGTCATTCTAGACACTGCAAAACAAGTTACAACTTGCAAAAGGCAAGTTCAGTTTTTAGATGAGATTATATGTAGCATTCTGCAGCATAATGAGTAAATACTATGTGCTAAAACCGTTGTGGCATATAATAAACAGAGCATCAGAGATTTACCGCGTAATTCTACTATTTTTTATTATTAATACTTTCTTATACTTGGCAGAATTAATGAGTGAATTTCAACATTAAGTGGGAGTGAAAAAGCTCCACAGTTTTAAAAGAGTTTAGTATTTTTAGGAGAAAAAGGAGTAGGTTCAGTATTTGAATTCATTTTGTGAGCTGTATTGAAGACGCTCCTTCAATCTTTATAATGATATGCAGAAAAACACTAGCTATAATCACCTATGAAACAAAAGTATTATACACGGTATCCTGAGGAATATCTGTGTGCTTTTACTAATGTTGGATGGAACAAATTTAACTGAGATGGGGTCCATTTGTGAAAATTGTACCATTTTTGAAATATATTTGAAGAACAAAAAATACAGTTGTTTATGAGCTAAATTGAATCAGGAAATGCTGTTGGAGCTGAAAAGCTGTGGAGAAGGCTGTGCAGATGAATTGCTGTAGTATTCATAATAGGAACAGGAAAAATGACAGTATAAAGAAAACTGATTAGATGCTCAGAGGGAACTTTTAGTCCCATTGAAGTAAATGGAAGTTTTGCAGCTGATTTCAGCTGTACCATGATTTAAATATGTCAGAATGAAGCTTTGGGAGAGGTTCTTTGGGTTTGCGCCTCCATCACTGAAAATATGCCATTAAAGACTTTAATTTTAGAGGATTGCATCTGAAGTGTGAAGAATTTTTTTTTTTATTTCTTAATACCCCACCTCAATTCTTTAGGTATTGCAATAAAAACAAAACAAAACAAAAAGCAGTGAAATTGCTCTTAATAAGGTTCTTCATGTTGAAACACATTCTCAGTGGTTATAATTTGTTATTTTTTTTACTGTAGCATCTAGGAGGTCCCCCTCAGGACCAAACTATCACTATATTAGGCTGAAGCCCTTATAACATAATGCCAGCTCCAAAGAATTAAGAGAATATGAGAAGTTAGTATAACACTTCATGAATGGGAGTCAGGCTGAAGGCAATGACAGGAATCGAAATCCTGACTAAGGCTGTTGGCATCTTATTTTCACCAAAGAAAGGGGGGGGAAAAAATCACTACTCCAAGAAATTTTCATTTTTATTTTATTCTTCACTTCTCTTTTCTACACTTTACACTCTTCTCCTCTGCCCTACAACTTCCTCTGCCTTCAGTGGAAAAAGCAATGAAGAAAGCAGAAAAAAGAATGAGGAGGAGAGGAAAAAGGTGCAAACAAATTTAGATTGTTACCTTGAAGTTATAAAAAGATGCTAAAATTGCTAAAAAGAAGAAATAATGTTTCCACAGGAATATAACCTGATTCAAACAACTCCAATGCATAGAGGTTGATCTATAACAACAAACCTAATGTGTACAGCTGTAGAGCTGGTGCAATCATGGTTTACTGTATGGTGACACGCAGCAAGCAGAACAACGGCTAGTCCCTCACCACCTAGAAGGAAAACTTTTTCCAGTATGTCAGTAATTTACAAGTACCAAAGCCAGTTTTAGGTGGCGGGAAAAAAGCTAGTGATCATCTTCTACAAAAAATATGCACTTTCTTGTGGAGATTTGATAAAGCAAGTTCAAAAAATTACTGGAGAAAAATTGATCATCAGGAGATAGAATGTCCTGAAATCTTGGGTCTGGATCTTTATTTTTTAAGGGTGCTTAATGATAACATTGCACCAATTTTATGTACTAGGAATTTTATATTATAAATCATTTCCTTATGGGCCACATAATTTTTCATTGTGCAATAAAGTAATGCAAAATACAATGTATTCCTATTCCAACTGACAGTGAAAGACTACGACTATTTCATGAATGTTAACCATTCAGTGGGATTTTCTTTTGTCTGTTCTGGGTGGCAGGAGTTGTGTACGTGTATGTGTGTGTGCATGTGTGTGCATAAACTGGGACCTCTAGTTCTGCTGGAAATATACTTACTCTTCATGCAAGGTATTTCACCATAATTGCCATGGGCCTGCATAATTTTTACCCAAGTTGAAACATTGTCTATCATTTCTTGTTGTTTATGCAATCTGTAGAAAATTAAGCAGGGAAAGGTGGGTCAGAGAAGCTGGGTTTGTGCTATGTTGCGATCATGATGGGAGTACTGCTCATTTGTATCTCTGGTTCTGGAGTGAATATTGTTCTGAGTTTTGTGTTCAGTGACTATTGCCAGAGCTAGGGAGTCACTGCAATGCCCAGAATATCTTCTATCTTCGAGCTCCCTACAGTTGCCACCCCTGCAGCTCAGTGTTCCCTACAGTTGTACAGCTCAATGCAGCCACAGCCAGTGTGATCTTGACATATTTGCTGCCTCTTAGGGGAATGTTGAGCACTTCTTTCTCCTTGCTTTCTGGCTCTTGCTCTTTTCCAGTTTATTTGTTGAGGCAGGACACAGCTGACACTGGACATTGTACTTGTGCACCGAATGGCAGGCCAGGGCCGCAGAGGGCTCATAAGTATGCAGAGTTCAATAATATGGCTCTCTAATCCATGAGGCATGAGTCTGAAAATCAGATCAGTGACGAAGTAGCAGTATACTCTGTGGCTTAAGAAGGAAATTGTTGTGTTCCGTACTAGTTCACACTGTAGCCCCAGGACAGGTGATCCTATTCCTGGGTAGAAGGAGGAACTTCGGTGGATGCTTTGTGGGCAGGAATGCCCCTTACGTATAGCCAGGTCTGGATCAGATGATATGAGAGCATAGCCTTTCAGTCAGCAAGTGAAGAAAAATAAAAATGGGCCTCCAATAGCAGTCTAAGCTACTCTTCTGTGTGAAAAAGAGCATAAATGTTTTAGTTCATTTGGCCAGTGAGACAGAAGAATTGTTTATACTAGAGTTGTTACAGAGAAGAGTTTAAGTATTATTTTTTTTAGGTTGTCAAATCAGAAATGTCACCCATCTGGAGTATTAAATTTTGATCACTGAGTTAGAATGGCAGAGTCCTTTTGCTAGGTCCTCTGAAATTAGAATGCTGCTCTGTTGCTAGGCTGGGTCTCTCTGAATCTGGGTTTGTGCTGTTCATGTTATCGTTTGCTCATGATTAATAAAATATTAAGTCTCTCTTTCTAGGCAGAAATGAACAGATGGGGAAATCAACTGATCTGATGAACTCTGTGTGTACATATATGCAGTCAACAAATAATCAGAAAAATAGGAAGGATCATGCTCAGATGTTACCTATTTAAAAATATTTATAAAATCACATACTAAATATGCTGCCAAAAGGGTGGATTGACTAAGGAAAGTTTATTATTGTATGCGTTATTTATCTGCTCTTTCATTCACAACAGGTTTAATTAAAAAACCTGCAGTTTTTCTAAATATTTATTCAGGATGCTGTTATTAAATGTAAATGTGGCATTTTGCATAACGTCAGTGTTAACTTTTTGGATTAGAATTTTAAAGAGAAGTAAACAAATCATGAGTATTTCTCAGGAAGCATTTATGTGCTTTTCATTTCAATAACACCAAGTCAGCTGGCAAAATTGTGTAGAAAATAAGCATCTATGAGAAGTAAGAAATGGCTCTGGAGCATATTCAGAGTCTCTCTGGCATGTTTTGGGTTGCAAAACCCAGCAAACCCCTCACATAAAAATAGCCTGAACACAACAAAAGACTAAATCCAAAATAATCCTCAGCTGATAAAGTAAACCTGTATAATTACCTAGTGTACCCATTCCCCAAATAGTGTCTCATGCCAGTGTTAAAGGTGAAATGTCTCACAGAGCAAATTCCATCACCTGGAGCAGAGTTGCCAGCCTTGGGGAGAGTGAGTGAGCCCTAGGGAGGTGTGAGAAAACAGAGGCGTAAGGAGTGAGGTATTCCCAGCCATGGCTCCCAAATCAGGAATGACAGAGAATCATTAATCCTGAATAGCTCTCATGCAAGTAGGGGCTCTTTAGAGTGATGGCTATACTGAGGAAGCAGGCCGCAACAGGATTCTTTGGTACAGAGTTGTATCCATGGAGAAGTATGAGGCAAGAAGATGCCTAGAAGCAGTTGAAATGGCTCAGTGCTACAAGAATACTGCAACCCACTTTAAGCCCACATCACTTTGGCTGGATGTTCCCACCAATTCAGTAACAGAGGTCTCAACATCCAGTTTTGCCCCTGAAGGTCCCCAAATGCTAGCAGTTCTAAAGCCCGACCTTGTGTGAGTCTCAAGGACGCAACACTCACAGCCCTGTTGAATACTCAGGACTATAAAAGGCACATGTCCAAAAGAAGATATGCATTCCTATGCATCACTGGCTAAACTATGTTTGGAGGACCATGACCGAAAGAAGGAAATCTATGTTCAGAGGACAGTCCTGAAAATGGGATTTACACAACCCAAACTGTGTGTGATATTGTTTCTAACCTTGAACAAGAACCACCCACAATTGATTTAACACTGGACACGGCTGGAGGCATATAAAAGACATTTTGCTTATCTGTATTTCTAACTTCTTTGCATCAACCCAGCAGTCTTTTACTGAAAGGTGATTTCCCCATTGAATGACAATCAGGCTACATTGCTATTAATAGAATTGAAGAAGTACACATCTGCTCTACCCTCCCCTCTTGCTGTCAAAGCTAAGCACCTAGGAGACAGCAAATGTTTCTGTTTACTAATGGAAAAGTACCTGGACAGACCTCACTTGCCCTGGGAAGGCTAAAAAGTGGGCCACAGGCACTTTCAAGATAAAAAAGAAAGCCTAGATAGGAGGCAGACAAAACTCAGCTATGAACCAATACCGAGAAAATACAGGAAAAATTTCCATTATCTCTCTTCATCCTTGTGATTTCCAGCCAAGATGAACTTTCAGGACAGCTTTATTCTGTCCATCAGAAGGCCTGGGGTAGAGGAAATTTGCAATTTTCCCAGTCACTGACCTGCTGACAGGACAGGAGTTTCTGGGGTTGAGAAGCTGTCTTTCCTCTCTAGCCTGCATGTCTCCAGATACCCTCGGCAGTACACAACCCTGATTCACTGATAGGGCACCTCGTTTTGTGTATGCAAGGAGGCAGAAGCCATATGGAAAAACGTGGTATAACAAAAACTGAATCTCATTTAATGATAAATGTCCAGCCCTTCAATAACTCTTTCCAGAAGCAGCCTTCGGACCACATAACAAGTGAGGTCATTACTATTTGAGATGGGGAAACTGAGGCAGCATTTTGCAGTGCTTTCATACAAAGTTGGAAGTAAAATCACAGACGCATCATTAAACATTACAAAGCATGATAATTATTGTTTATTCTTTGTACTGCCTGAAAGCTTTAGTGATGAAGAGAGCTCTGTGCAAATACTGGGTGAACTTACAAATGCATTTTGAATGCATTACACACAATGATTTGGTTTAAGGGCAATTTAAAGCTTTTACCAGCTTCTTCAGCGGTCTTGTCTAAAAGTTCCCTGACCTTCCTGGGACAGGTAGGACTGCAAAGATGGGTAGAGGTTATATGTAAGATGTCAGAAAGTGTTTCATGTTACACATGTGCATATTATCCAAAGGCTCCCATGTTATGTCTCACTTGGATAGAACAGAGTTTGCATTCAATACTCTACCAGTCTTTGGAGATTAATGCCCCAAATGTCTCTTTTCATGAAAAGGGACCTTGTGTAAATAATAAAAAAGATTCACCTCATACAGCAATTGCTGGACTGTTAATAAGTGAAAGAAAGTGTAAGAATCCTTCGTCAAAAATACCCCAAGAAATAGCATCTCATAAGTAATTCGTTTTGTTAGTATATAGATTGTTTTATTAGTATATTGATAAAAATTGGTGAAACCTAATTTCTAATCTTTTTAAACTCTAATATAGCTCTGGGCAGTTCTGTGCTGGAAAACTCCTCTAACTTTCAGGCAAAATATGGTCCAATGAGTTTATGAGTATCTCTGTGTAACAGATCTGATACCACCTCACCTAGTCTCTCTGTGCTTAAGATACCTCAATGCCATCACAACCCTGCCTTTTGTAATAACTTTGAGTAGGTGCAGTGCATATTACAATAGCCAGATAATTAAATTTGCTGAAATGTGAATTTTCCCTTTGATGCTACACCCCAAGTAGTTTGCTCCCAGTCTTGTTGCAGCTGGCTTTGTGGAGCCACAGTGTCCAGAGATGTCTCACTTGCTAAACAGCCTAAGAAACATGGCTTGATAAAGGCTACTTGGGACCACGTTGGAATACTTAAATACAGCTGACACTGTGCCCATGTGAGGCTGCTATTGCGTCTGGAGTTGAGGACTGTAGCTTGTAATGGAGTACAAGATGTGAAGGTTTTATTTCTTTGTCCACTCCATGATTCGTGGTCAATCTTTTGGGCCAGGTGGCTTCCATGTGAATTGGTTTTAATGGGATTTCTGACTGTTGGATAAGAACCATTAAACAGACTTGCAGAAGCCAAGTATTATCAAATGCTCAGAAAGATCTTAGGGTATGGGAATGACTCCAGTCCTGTGAACTTGTGCTTGCACTGTGAACAGACGCCTCAGCGTTTTCTGCACATTGCTGAGGAGCAGAATCCTTGAAATAGTTGGAATGGTGCCTGTGAGTTCAGTCCAGGTCTCCTTCTCTAAATGGCATGTTTTATACTCTGGAAACACTTAGTTCTCAGCACTGTTGTAGTAAGCCTAGTGCATCCCAAAACAAGTGTCAAGTCCCTGTAAATTACAGAGTATAAAAGCTGTAATTTCCCCTGTTCCCCATGGGCAAAATGTAATTCATACATAACATTATTTTAATGGAAATCTGTTATTCTGTTCCTTAGTCAGGAGGGAAAAGGTAGAAACTATCAGAGTGGCTAAATATTTCTCCTTGGGCGTTCATATGAATGCTTAAGTTGATTTTTCATTTCATTTAACACAAATACTTTACACTCCCAGGGGAAATTATTTTACATCATATTTTCAGTGTTACTGTCTTTCAGGGACTAATTTGTTACATACAGCTGTTCCAAGGTGGAGGTGAAAGAGGAATGAAAGGAGAAGAACAAACTAAACTTCAGTAACAGTTTTGAAAAAAAACCAAAAACTTGTGGAGTACTGTAGGAATTAGCCAAGTCTTCTCTACTGCCCACTAGGTTAAGCGGCAGCTGTTCTGCCTGCTTGACTCATCTGGGAAACATTTGTATTTGAATCGTTTTCACAGTATTTATAAACCATCCTGAGAAAAAAAATTTTGTGGCCTGTGCCACGATACCATTTCATTGCAGTATCTGCTGCTTTTTACAATTTTAAATGAGAGCAGAATCGAGCTTAGTGAGAATATTACAGTGATCTTTATCAGACTGTTCGGGATGAGAGTTGTTGCCATTAGGGATTACATCACTGTTTTAGGCAAATTGTTCCAGATGTTCTGCTCATTAAGAATATGAATCTTTTTAGAAGAATAGGACAAAGTAATTCTTTAAAAATCGTGGTGGGCTGACAGACAATTATTTTATTTCTAAATGTAGGTTCCATGGAACTTGCAGTTCCTGAAGTGAAGTAAAAAGAGGAAATTAAAGGAAAAAGTCCCATTTTAATAGGCACCTATCCAGAAGGAAGTTGAACAATAAATCTCTCATTGTTCTCACTGGAACTTGGGCTGAAGACCTTGTCTTTTCTCAGTGGAGGGGGAAAAAGTCTTTAAAAAAGGGTTCATCTGTCCTTTTGTATCAGTAACTGGAATTTATACAATACATACAGCGAATAAGGCTTTGTAAGGATGAAGCTGAACAGATGCTTCATTCTGTGCATCACAGAGGAAGACAATCCTTAAAATCACTGGAATGTATGAATGGTCTCATTGAAGTTAAAGTGTTGTGTAAGGGTATTAAAATTCAGCCCAGAGGACTGTACATGTGAGAACCCAATTCATTCAAGTGCTGCTATGCCTTGCAGTATTGTTTCTCAGAGTGCTTACGAGCACATTATCCTTTCTAAACATTTATCATCTATTAGAAATGATCTGAGAAGCCATAGTTTGATGTATGCAAATTCTTAAATAAAACATGGGATTCCCACATTTGAATATGAACTTTCTCCTCAATTATGCACCAAGAAGAGTTGTTCTTCAAGGAGACCCTCTAGTGACTATGTTTCTGTCCAGACAGACCCTTGTTTATACCAAAGCCATAGTGACCACTGACAACTTCTAATTCATCAAAACTACTCATTTTTCTATATAATTATCTTACTCTGGTTACAGGTCTTATAGAGTAGCAGGATTCAACACTGAGCACAACTAGTCTCTTTTACAGAATGCAAGACTTTCTCTGATAGAGGACCATAATAAGTACTATGTTTTGTCTTAGGAAGAAAAGCCATACAGAAGTCTTTTGTTGATGCTGAAAATCTTTGAGGTTACTATGTTTTTATATTCTCACGGTCAGCTATGTTCCTAGAAAACGTTTGTATTTCCAAGTATTTCAGACTCAACTGTGTGATAGTTCATATTTCATGGAATGCATTTTAGTTTCTTGTTTACAGGCACACACATGCAATAAGTCTGGATGTTTTATTTAACATAGATAATTTTTATTATTTTTTTTTCAGTGTTTTTTGGCCAGCTTGAGATACTGGTTAAGCTTTTGGTGGATTGGAACAAACAATATGTGATTAAGAAGTGTATGTGATTGATTGAGATGTAGGACAGCAGAGAAAAATGTTTAAGAGCAACAAAATTATGATTTGTGGGAGGAAAGGGAGAGTTGGGGGGGGAAGGAAAGAAGAAAACAGAGAGGTTTAACATGTGAGCAACTAACATCAAGAGAAGAAAGAAATAATCTGTCTGCAGAAGCAGAAGGTTTTTATGTAATTTGCAGTGATTTTTTTGGCTATATATGATAAATCTTCACTAATCTTTTCTGAGTATATACAAATTTACATAAATGCTCATTCTTATTTTGACATGGCTTTAATAAAAACAAAATGAAATCCAGCCTTCATAATGACTTTTGGCTCTGGCATCCTGGAGAGGTGGATTCCATGGGCTAAAACCAGATTTTGAGAAGCAGTATGACCAGAGTGAGTGAGGTGCCTTAGTACCACTGAATGTTTGTAACCTTCAGCACTGAGACATCTGGCCCTCATTGTGCACAGGCCAATTAGCATAACTTGTTATTAGTGAAATCAGTGATGCCTGTAAGAGTTACAGGGATGTTTAACACATTTCAGAATCTGAGTGTTCAATGTCATTTATCCTTAAGGTGCTCAAAGAGTAATGAAGAAATTAGCGCACTGTGTGGAGCTACGCTTCTTTTATACATTCTACATTTACAGCTATTAATTCCAGCTGAATTCCTGTCAGGATATAAAAGCAGATATATCAGATAGCAAAAGAAATACCTCTGCAGCTATTTCAATTATGATGTAGAACTCAGAGGATAATAGCCTTGATGTATTTCCTGCTTAATGAAGTAACATTCCTGTCAGATGGGTAATTGCTGCAGCAGGGCTCCGTTCAAAGAGATTTCTTCTCTCTGCTCTTATTCTGCACTCGTCACTGTGATACCTCACCTTCTTGAAATTTAGGATGTTACTTTCCTTTTGTGAGCTGCAGTCTTAATGAGGGCAATTGCTCCATGTTGGCCAGCACTGCTGATTGGTAACAGACCCTATATTGCAAGAATTCTCTGTGTGATCCCCACTGAAGTTAATGGGGCTGTAGGTAGAGAGTTTGTTGAATAACATTCACAGTTAAATGGAAAGACTGATCTTGCATACAGTGAGATTAAAGGTTGAATTTCCATTTTATTTGGTGGGAGCAGGGCAAGGAAGAGGTAGTGGAATAAAGTACTGCTTAAACCTGGAATCTGAGGTGCTAAGAGCACTGGTCCAGCAGCATTTCTCTCTGTTTGTACCTGTACTAAATAAATATCTATAATTCCTGCTCAGTTTGTACCAGGAGCACTCAACAATCTTGACTGTACAGGGCGCTGGCCCACTAACAGAGTTCAGTGATCCCTCTACTGGGGAACTGATACGGTTCCTTATTAGTCAAAGCTGAAACAAGAACCAGCCAAAAAAAGAGGGAAAGGTTTTTTTAAAAAAAACAACAAACTATGCCAACTTTTCTACTTTTGCCACTGTCTTCTGCTGTCTGCATCCGAGCTGCATCAGGCCATCAGTTTGAACTGAGTCCCGACACTGCTAATCATGGGAACTATGAAGAAAAACAGTGGCCAAGATGAGTCGTGGGTGTACTCAGAGGAACTGGGAAGCAGAGAAACATGAGTTTCAGACTCCCGTTTTTTCCTGGTTGCTTCTGTCAGCCTATCATTGCCACTGCTGAATTACAGGTTTGCTGCTGGACCGTATCGCTGCTGTTTGTTGTGATGAAAGCAAGGGCTGTTGCAGGTTAATGCCTGGTCCATGTGTTACATTGTAGCACTGTATGCAGACGTATTAGGTAATTTGGGTTATAGTCTGCACTCATTCTAAAATAACATGATCAAAACAGCTGAACAGAGAGTGTATATATTCTTTCTGCACCTACACGTGCATATATACAGGTGATGGAGCATGCGGAATAGGTGTCGTTTCAAACACTCTACATTGCTGTTAGGCTTTGAAGTCACACTAAGCTTTGGATGAAATGGCATGCTCACTTCCCTCTTATGCTCTTTCCCAGTACTTTCAGGGCAGCCACAACAACTGAACACTTGAGACAAACATTGGCAGAATTTATTGAACTGAATGACATCCATAATTAAGGCTTTTGTACAGAACATTTCTAAATGAATGTTAGAAAACTGGAGATCATTGACATTTACATAAGTAAATTAAATTCTTTCAACAGGAAGTTAGGGATTAACCCTCTTTATGGAGTTTAGATTGAATCTGGTTGAGATTTCACTCAGAAGAGAGAAGAAAAGAAGTTTGAAGTGTGTTCCAAGAAAATGAACTCCCTTCTTTTCCTTTTTTTTTTTAATTCAAATTGGTGCATATTTGGAGAATTTTGCTGATGTCATAGCCAATTCCAATGACCTCTAATGGCATGAGGAACCTTGTTTGATTACATGGCTAAAAAGACAATGCTACTTTCCTTTTGATTCAATTGCTGGCTGTAGTAATACATGTGTTTGTGCATCATGAGCTGGATCTCTGCAATTTACCATGGTTTTAGTAATTTCAGTGATGATGAAAACAATGTGTTCTGTTATTTGGAGAAAGAAAACACCGTGTGCTCCAATGGTGTATGCATTTTAGATCACGTAGATACCTCAACTCTTTTATTCCCCAAAATCATATGCCACAATGCATATCTCCACAACAGCACTGGTTCTCTGTAATCAGGAGACTTGTCCTAGTGAAGCCTTTGGTTTCCATGGAAATGGGCATCATGGGAATGTGTAAAAGTGATTTCTCCTCCTCTTCTGGGCCTGTCCCTATGAGCCCCACAAGCAAAAATGGAAAACCAGTCACTGTAGGGTATAAACAAGAGTAGAGAAAAGAACCTGTGTTTAAATGATCTGTAAAGAAACCATGATGAGTAAACATGTACTCTCAGGATCAAAATACATACTATAGAATGTGTTTAAGAGAGACTGGATAACAAAAAAACCCCACCATAAAACCTGAACTAATTCAATTTTCTTTCCCTCTGCCCCTTGTTTAATTCTGGCAATCATTGCATGCTCTATATTTCCATTTCAATGCATTATTTAATGATAAAGGCAGTTTGGAGAAAGGGAGGAAGATAGTTTCACTTGGACAGCAATCAGAGAGAATTTCTGTAAACATCTGGTTCTGTTTAAGACAGTTTTTAAATAGCATAATAATAATAGCATAAAATGCTATTAGAAGGTAGCAAATGAATGCTGAGTGTTTTCACTGTGTAAACGATGCATTTTTCCCTCCTGAAACTTTGCATACAATTGAATATGAGTCAAGTTTGTAAATAGGTTTCACAAAGATAACCTTGCGTTATCTAGTGTGAGTGAAAGAGACTTGCAAGAACAACAGTTAAAGTCATTAAAGACCACTTTAAAAAAGTTCAAAAGATGATAAAGCTGAACTGGATACATTTCAACCAGCTGGATTTCAGTAATTGAATGAACATAGTTGAACAAGTAGTCAGAGATGAAAAGAGAGTAGTGAATAAAAATGGAGACAATGGAAAATTCATGACACAATGGTCTAGTCTTTTTCTCATTTGGACAGGGCTCAGTAGATAACTTGGAGGATTGCCCGTGTCTTTGATATTCTCATATTAAGTGATAAGCTCAAGTGATAACATTGAAGAGTATGTTTTTAGCACAATTTATTATTAATAGCATGTTTTTATTGTCTTGAAACACTTCAATCACATTTTTTATTCGCCAAAAATAAATGCTCCAAAAGATATAAATAGGATTAATGTCACAGCTGCAAGTAAATGTACTTGATTTAGAGATTATATTGGGTAATTGCAAACTTATAAATGTTCATTCATAGAGGAAATAACATAGGCCAAGAATGAAAATTGCACTTTTGGATCTTACTGCTTAGGCCTTCCTATTTTGCAGGTCAGATGCTGTTGATGCTTGCTGAGCTGTCTGTAGCCAAGGTAGTCCTTCCTATAAGGGTTATTCTTGGGTCAGGTTTTCATTTTAGAACAGAAACTCTGAAATAGACTAAAGACAGTCAAATTCCTCTCGTTTTCAAAGCAAGGACCTCAAAAAGGTACCTGAGGCCTGAATAAGCAAACACTTTCTGAGACAACTTTAAGTATATGAAGTGTGGATAACATCCAGTATGACTCTTCTGATATATATGAAGACATAAAAATTTGAGGGTTTCCTCAAATGCTTGGGCTGAAAAATGTAGGGGTTTGTATACTGTGACCATTCAAGATTAGCCCTGAGTATTGGATTGTTATTATGTAGTTGGTACAGGACTGGCCCTTCCCAAGCACGTTTAATCTGAACAAAGCAACTGAACAGGCTAAGCTTAGAGAGGGGACATTTTAAATTTTTTTTTTGTCCCTAGGATTTTTGTTAGCTTACTGTTTACTTTTTCTTAAGAATCTGTCCTCACAGCTTGCTGGTTTGTGCTTCTGCCCTAGATTGCATGTTCCTAGTAAAGAGTCTGATCCAGACCTAAGTATGGGGCTGCAAACAAAGAAGTTTTGTTTAATCTTTTTTAAACAGCCACTGTAAATAAGATTGTTTGTGGAAAGAACACTCAGAATAAATAATTACACCTCTTCAGCTTTAGATGGATCTCCACCCTTCCTCTAAATGGACTACCAGCCTTTTCTTTCCTTTTTCACACACACTTCCTGACCAGAGTTAGCTTCTTTCATCAGTTCTCATCCTCCTGAGGTGTTTTACTGAGAATTAATTAGTATCTAAAAGTGGCCTAAGTGAAGGTCCAGGTGGGTTTATTTGTGCTGGTGAAATTGCACTTCAGGAATAAACAGCTGCTTCCTACTTAGCTAGATGGAAGATGTGGGGCTGGGGTTTTGCTGTCGAAGTACAGTCTCAGCCACTGGCTGTATTTACTTAGCACTTCCTCTTCTAATTTAATTCAGGTTTTCTTTCACGGTTACTCAGAGCCTGAAGTGCCAAATCACGACTTTGTCACACAATCCAGTAACTTGACAAGAAAACAGCTGCAATATATGTTAGAATTCAGCTCAAAGAACAATGGTAAAAGACAAAAGAGAACTTGTATTCCAAGCCTGAAAATGTAGATACATCACAACTGTCTTCTCTTAACAAGGCCTTTGTGTGTTTTTCAGAGTATTTACAAAATAGAGTAACACCACCTTTAACTGGGTAGAAAAAGGAGTCTATGTGCCACTTGATGATATTGTGAACCCTGAGAGTGATAAGTTTGTAACACAAGAAATATTTGATAAGATGAATCACTTAGCTTGGTCTATTTAAATTTTACACCCAGGAATACTAGGAACAGGCACTTTTTTATGTTTAGAGGTAGCGCCAGAGAGAGAACACGGGCAGCGCAGTTTGCAGAATTCATAGCACAGCAGATTTTGAACCCAATTGGGCCCATGCTGGTAAATCTTCCTGGGATGGTTTATGATACTTCTCTGTTCCACTTCACCTTCTCATGGAGGTTACTGAAATTGTAGCAGGAAAAGCAGGATGGGAATCATGTGTTTGTATCTTAACTCCCCAGTACAAAACAAATTTCATGGTCATGGAAGGCAGAGATTCAGACACATAGTTCCTTCTGTTACCTCTGCACTGGGAACAGGCCAGAATGCTTTTTCATAGCATGACACGGGGAGCCTGGGCTGCATACCCTTGGGTATGCTGAGGTGATCTGTAGAGTCTTGTAGGGCGACAGCACTGCCTGCTGGGTGCTGGTGGAGGATTGATGCTGGTGGAGGGGAGACAAACCAGATGTGGTCCATGTCCTAGCTTCCTACTTCATAATACTAGAGCTAACCCAACAATGAACTGTTCTGTGCTGCAGTTTCTTCTTGGGAGGAGCTAGTCAGTTTGCTCTGGAGGGCAGCCCAGAAGTGAACAAGGAGATATGCAGTGTGGATTAGCAGAGGGCCAGGCCCAGATGTGAAAAAAGGACTGAGAACAATAGACAGGAATTCTATCATGAAGCCAGGATATACCCTGGGTTCCAGACCAGTATATAGTGCCATCCTTCCTTCCTACCTTTGTGACCAGGTAACAGTTTCTGCCTCTCCTGATTGTTTTTGTGTATACTATTGCCTCAGTATGACCCTCTCTATTTAGAAAGTAACATTGCACCAGAAGAAGCCAGAAAATAGACGTGCTTGTGCTAGTTGCTGACATTTTAGAACCATTTCTTGAGTATAAAGGATGTGGCTATAATGATATTGTAACTTTAACCAAGATGTGCTCAGAGAAGTGAGGTGACCCAAGTAACCTTCCCCAAGATGTCTTATTGCACATTTCTGAGTGTTCATGTTCACTTTTTTTTTTTTTAAGGTAATAATCAGACAAGGTGTAGGCTGCATCAGCAGATGACTGTACTGAAAAGTGTTTGAAGTATAAAGTGGCACTCTAGACTGACTACATTTTTGTTCGATTTTAATGCTAACCATGTGAGGAGCCTGGCAATTTAAAAATTGGCCATTTACATATATTACGTGAAGAAAATGCATGAAAGGTGACCTGTGATACTTTGAAACTGCAGTACATTTGGTTGCCCAATATAGAAACATAGAATCATTTAGGTTGGAAAAGACCTTCAAGACCATCAAGTCCAACCATCAACCATGCCCACTAAACCATGTCCTGAAGTGCCTTGTCTACGCACTTTTTGAATACCTCCAGGGATGGTGACTCAACCACTTCCCTGGGCAGCCTGTTCCAATGCCTGACAACCCTTTCAGTAAAGAAATTTTTCCTAATATCCAATCTAAACCTCCCCTGCCACAACTCAAGGCCATTTCCTCTTGTCCTATCTTCAGCCACCTGACAGAAGAGACCAGCACCGACCTCACTACAACCCCCCTTCAGGTAGTTGTAGAGAGCGATAAGGTCTCCCCTCAGCCTCCTCTTCTCCAGACTAAACAGCCCCAGTTCCCTCAGCCGCTCCTCATAAGACTTGTGCTCCAGGCCCCTCACCACCTTGGTTGCCCTTCTCTGGACACGCTCCAGCACCTCCATGTCTTTCCTGTAGCGAGGGGCCCAAAACTGAACACAGGACTCGAGGTGCGGCCTCACCAGTGCCGAGTACAGGGGAACAACCACCTCCCTGCTCCTGTGGCCACACTATTTCTGATACAGGCCAGGATGCCCTTGGCCTTCTTGGTCACCTGGGCACACTGCTGGCTCATATTCAGCCGCTGTCAACCAGCACCCCCAGGTCTTTCTCTGCTGGGCAGCTTTCCAGCCACTCTTCCCCAAGCCTGTAGGGCTGCACGGGGTTGCCGTGACCCAAGTGCAGGACCCGGCACTTGGCCTTGTTGAACCTCATAGAGTTGGCCTTGGCCCAACAATCCAGCCTGTCCAGGTCCCTCTGTAGAGCCTCCCTACCCTCCAGCAGATCAACCCTGCCTCCTAGCTTGGTGTCATCCACAAAATTACTGAAGGTGCACTCAATCCCCTGGTCCAGATCATTGATAAATCTGCGGTACTGCTGTAATAAGATTTGCAAGCTTTTCAGAAGAGGCAGAAAGGATTTGCAAAGGCACTGCTACATTTCAAATACTTAACTAAAATTATTTTAAGGCAATATTAGAATAATGTTGCTATTCAAAGGCACCTTGAACTTTTCTGTTAAAAATTGTACTGCTTTTATGACATTCTCCTAGAGAAGACATGATCTCATGTTGGTAATAAGGGAATAATAGTGAGATTTGTCTTGAACTTAGGATTGTCTATCTTTATTAGTAAGCTTACCTCTTAAAGTATGCTGGAGCGATTCAGCAGCAGTGAAGTACCTTGTGAATGTCTTATCTTAGATGCTTTCTTAGGAGCACTTTGTCTATAACAATATACTTGTACGCTATGCTGTTCAGCAAAATTCAACTTATATATGACCATAATTCATACTGACAAAACTTATTGTGCACACACTCGTACACACCTGTGTATGCATGCGTGCATGCGCACACACACATTGAATCAGCCAGCCCTGTCAAAAATACACTTTTGCAGGCATCAGTTGGTCTACTTAAGAGCCTTTTGCTGGCACATTGTATCGGGAAGGGATGACATCTCTGTGGACTCTCAACTAGTAGACCCATGCCAACAAAAACATCTAATGAAGATGTAACTGTATTTAGAAATCATGTACCATACTTCATGTATATAATACATAAGTTTTGCACAGAAACAAAACCCACTTACAATTTAGCAGATGTGCAAATATGCATTTTGGTGGTGTTTTTTTTAAAGTGGAAAGACAAACCTTGAAGTCTGAGGTGAAATCATCCTTAAATGAAGCCATTGCGTTTAGGCTGGTTTTACCGTCTGATTCTCTCACTGATTGTATTCAAATCAATATCACTAAACATTTGACTTCACGTAATGCAGGCACAAGCTTCCATCTATTTAATGTCCTTATGTTAAGGGAAAACTTAGGAGATAATTAACTGAAGCGTCAAGACATTGAAACAGTTTTTATTACAAATGACCTCTACACAAATTACTGATGAGGGTAGCGATTCTTTGCATATTGCTTGGTCTTCAGGCCATTTTCAGGAAAGGATAAAGGAAGTCACATTGTCTTGTTCAGTGGTGGGTATCCAGTGTCCCACAATAAAAGTAGCAACTTGCTACTGGCTTGATAAATCAAGCTGGTGTCATTAAACTTCCTTACAAAGCTTTACTCATAGAAACACCTCAGTTGTCAGGAAATTGCATGTAGTTTGTCACTAGGAAGAGAGGACATGCCTTTTGGCTTTAAGAAATGGAGGGCGTAGGGGAACAGTTCTGTTAGCTCACTTGTGGAGGAGAAGGCAAATTCTCCTAAAGTCTGCTCAGATGTCAACTGATTTAAACTCCTTTGATTTCAGTGGAGTCATGTCTATTTTATACTAATGCAAGTAAGTCCAGAATTAGGATCTCTTGGTATTGCACCTAGTATTCTGTTTTTTACAGGTTCGTCATGCAATATGAGTCATGGATTTACACTGATATAGGGGACGGCATAGGCAGGCATATAGCCCACAAATTATAGTATTTTCTAGTACTTCAGTGTGGGCTGGTCTTGAATTTAATGCTATGAGAACTGTGTGAAGCAACGGTACTTCATGGTCATGACTGTTATTTGGTCGTTGTAATAATACGTTCAGCCAAAGAAAAATTGTGTGTCCGACTACCAACTAGCAAGGGGTACCCAGGAGGAAGATGAAGGGAATGCAATCTATGCAATGAATTCCGTCACCAGTAAGGTACCCCATAGATTTCCTTGAAAAGAACATTTAGGAGGTAGGCAAGGGCACTGCACAGTAGGTTATGTGTGAGAAACTTAGTATTTCCTTTAAAATCACATGCTCCTTTGCCTACTTCTTACAAAAAGTTGGCACTGCCACAGCAGATCATTCCTAATAAAGAAATGCTGAACTGATAGAGTTAGAAACTGTTTTCTATTTCTCGTCTGGATTCGTAGTGACAGGTGTGTTATCCCTGCAGGAAAATATGGAAAAAACAATGATGTCACTCATTTTCACAACTCTGTTCCAGTAAAAATAACTGCTTAACCTGTAAGAACACAGAGGCCCTTCAGCTGAACCACAATGACAGCCCTATCACAGTTACAGCTTCATCATCTGTGCCTGGCTCTAAGTAAAGGAAAAGACCAGCTTCTCTCCTTCTGGATGCATTGCATAATACATGCTCTTATATTCTGGATTACATGCACTCTGGAGTTTATTAATCGTAAGGAAAATTAAGAAGCTAATTAACACTTTCAAGCAGTATGTTACATGGACATATATTCTGCTTGCTGTATACTTACAAGTGTAAATACATCATTTTTAAAAAACCTTGGAAGCATAAAGAATAAACCAATGGCAGGAGTTAGAGTAGAACAAGTTCCTTTCTTTTTCTGTAGAAGACTTTCTTTTGATATTTTTTAATTCATAGTTTTATTTAATATCTTCAATGGAATAAACCTGGGTATCATGCATGGCTGGGATTGAGTAAGGAAAAAGAGTCTGACTTTTCGAGCGTTCACTGCTGCTGGACAAGTATGTGAATGGGTAAATAATGGAAAAGCATTTCTTTTCTATTTAAGTCTGATCCCTTAAGACTCTGGATGGTTCTTTTCAGTTTTTCCCTGCAGATCATGTTTTTTGACAGGTCAAAGCACAATGTCTTGGAAATAAAATATGCAGGAAACTTGTATACCAGAAGATGCCATGAATATGATTAGTTGGCAGCTGGTTATTGTTCTCAGTATTCTGTGGTTGGGAGACAGACCTGTCTTTGAATTTTGGAAACTTTTGAAAACCGTGACCTCTCCAACTCTGCGTAGTCTGCTTAAAGGCTGTTAAAAGACTCTGGGCTGCCTACTTCAAGGCTGTACTGAGGAGCCAGGGGTGAGGAAGTGTTTAGGCTCCTCATGGTGGTCAGGAGGTTCAGACCACACAATTGCCAGTTGTGTGGCAGTTGTGTCAGTGAACTTGGAAGCCTGACCTCTGTGACTATCCTGGAGCACACACCAGAAAGCTTTGGCGTCCCTAGCAGACTGCTGTGGTCCTAGGGAGGATTTGTAGATACTCTGAATTTGATTTATTGGAAATTTGCAAATCATGGATGTTTAGAGAGAAATACTATATGTTTGCCCTGTTGATATCACTTTGATGAGTCTATTTATTTTGCTGAAATTTTTCTATAATTTCCAATATACCTAGCAAATTCATTAGGAGGACTGAGAAATGTCAGCACCTTTCCTTTCCTGTTTCCACCCACAGGCACCCCATGCTATGCCAGCTGTGTGTAGATTGCTTTCTGTCATGATTATGTTATGATTGTGCAGCATTTCCATTTACACTGGTTCTGCACCTCCCCATGGTTTAACTCCTTAACATTAATTCTCTAAAACAATTAATGGGATATTTTCAGGGATATTTTCCAGTTCTTTGCTGTTCCCAGGGTGTCCCCTTATTTAAAGGAGACTAGAGTAAATCTCTGGGGTTTGTAGCACAAACTGAGGATATATTTCACAGCACTGTACAGATGTGAGTCAGAGACAGAGAGTTTTGACAAGCTAAATAATTTTCTGAATAACTTGTTGTGTCTTTTTACAGTCTGACTGCCAGACATAGAGTCTTGGGCCTTTAAAAACTTCATGTATCCATCCCTTCACCCACAAAGCATTTGCAGTCAGGCTTTGATGGCAGAGAAGGAAAATAGCATTTTTAAATTTTGGTTCAAAACCAGCAAGTTTCTGTAGGACCCACCAGAGGAGCATTGATTTTTTTTTAAATTATTTTTGGAGGGTTTATTTCTCAGCTTGAAACTGCTTGAACTTTATTATAGTGCTCGTTTTTTAAATAATAGCTAATAATTCATCAGAACTCCTTGCAGCAACCAGTTCTGTATAGCTTCTAACATTTTTTTTTTACATTTTAGCCGGTTTCTAATCTAATTTCCACATCCTGTTTTCCTGCAGTACTTATCTGCTCCAGTGAAATTGTTCAAGGGAATTCCATAATCATTAACTTTCTATCTGTGTTTCCATGACTCTTTCCTAGAAATGGAAAGAGGACTGCAAAATTGGTTCAATGGTGAGGACTCCTCATTTTTTTGGCTAAAGAAATTTGTGTAGAAACATATACCCTAGTGCTGGTAGGTACCACCCTGGGAAAGAAAGCAACAATGTTAGCCTGCTTATCCCTGGCTTCATTGTTACCTGCTTTTGTATCTGCTACCAAAATGGAGTGGGACAGGCTTTAAAATTACATTAGACTGATGTGACATGCCATTTGTGTCACATTGTCATGTCAGGGATGATATCTCATAATGATAATAACAAATAAAAATGTCAGGTAATGTTGCTTGGCAGCTATAACACTTACTGTATTTAAGAACTATCCTCCAATTCTATTTCACAAAAGGCAAAGTGTTGCATTTTAAGCACACTGAAGCAGTTTTCATAAAAGCCAGCAAAGCCATGGAAAATTTATTTTCACATCATTACCACTCTTACTTGTTTTTATCTCTCATCTGCCTCCTTCCTCCTTTCCATTGATTAACACGTGCTCTTGTTTCTGGTTCAGACATGTTGGAAGTTCCCTGTATGAAAAGGTTGCACTGCTAAACTCACAGGAAATTCCTCTATCCTTTACCTTTTCGTAAAACTGATGAAGATCAGGAGTTATGAAATTTTGCTTCTGATCCCAGAATTAAGTAATTTCCCCCTTTAAACTCACATACTATGAAGAAGACCATGTCTGTTTATTATGATGATTATTTTCTGTTTATGCTAAGGCTTTTTGTAAAGCTGTGTATAAATATATATGTCACTTATGCTTTAGAGAGGCAGAAGCTTTTGTTAGTTTTTACAGCTGACAAGAGAGTATTAGAGCTTGGACAGAAACTGAAATAAATATATGAATATTATTTTAATATATGAAACAGCACCTGGTTCCTGTTCATGGAGAAATAGGAACAATTAACTTGTGTTGCATCTAGGTTTTAGTTCAAAAGGCTTATAAACTAACTAATGGAGATGTTTTAGGATTAACTATCCTTACATGACATTTATGAAGTCAGACTTGTTTTCCAAGACATTTTCAATGTTAATCTTTAACAACTCTGTAACTCAGATAATATACTAATGTAAACATAATGTCAACCAATAGAATAAAAGCACTGAGGATATTGTGAAGTACCTAATTAATATTTATAAATGACTGTTAGGAATTATCTATTTTGAAATTGTTTTTAGCTGAGATTTCTGTCTCTCATCTCTATCTTGCATCCAAAGAGATAAAGAAAAAATTTATTAGTACAAAATCTGGTAAGGGTTTGCTTTTGCTTGAAGGCCTATGAAATAAATGGAACTTAAGGGCATTAAACAGGTATATCTCATTGATTTTACTGTGCAAATAACTGATATTTCCTTTCCATTTGACTCTTTACATGGATTAACAAATTAAAAAACAGGCATTTGATTGGACTCATCCAAAAGTTTATAGGTGAAGGATGGCTTTTGAAAGTTTGCATATCCTCCAATGAATACATTGGGAATCATGTAAAATTTATAAATTAGAGTCAGCCTCATGGTTCCAGTTTCTTAAATTGTTCTCAGTGTGTAGAAACACAGATTGCAAGCATATTGAAAGTCAGTTCAGTCAGTTTTAACAAATGAGGCCTGCAAACTTTCAAATAGCATTTACTTGGTTTTCCAGTTGACTAGTCTGTCCATTCAAGAGTAAACAGAAACAAAGGTGTTATTTAAAAGAGAATAATTTAAACAAAGAGCCAACAATGTTGGGTGGATTTTTTTTCACTTCATAAACTCCAAGTTGGCATATTTTAACAGGAGAGTTCTCTGTTATGCTAGTTAAAATGAGTTTAAAATTAATCTAACTAATAAAACAAACAATGTCTCCTGTAAAAATCCTTGCATTTGTTCCATGCTGATATAATAGCCAGACCTACTAGTCTAAGTAGGGTCTAGTTGTTAGCACGTGGGCAGTTTTTGCATGCAAGTTGTTGCAGCATTGGACTCATCTCAGATCTTATAGAGACTGTATTTTCTCCTGGGGATAAGTGGAGTTTTTTATACACTTCCTGATAATCTGAGGTGAAAGCGTCAGGCTGGATTTGCAATATTTTGTAGCAGCCACAGCACTGAGTACCGGTTGGAAGGACAGCAGCACATCTTAAAAATAGGACCTGTAATTCTGAACTTCCATCCACAAAGTATCCCTGTTATTTGATCTAGACAAAATGTTTGCGCTTTTCCTGAGTGGACCCTGTATTTATCACTCTTTGTAGTGTGATTACTTAACAGTAATGCAAGAGGACCCACCAGGCATAACTAGAGGATTTTCCCAGGTCTGTTCTCTGGAGAAATATGGTCTCAGCTTCTCTGCAAATGCAGTGGCTGGTAGTAGAAGTGTGGGTCATTCCTGAGTTCCAAGTGATCATCTTTTCAGAGCTAGAAAAAGTTTAGTGTGGTGTTACTATTCAGGAATGGTCAGTTTTTGTTATTCATATTATCAGGGGGTTTTAAAGCTTTTTTTTTTTTTTTCATCCAAAGTTGCAGTAATTGAAACATCATTTGTAGTCAGAGATTCCTGTGAATATCACCAAAGATTTTGTGTCACCATGCTGTGTATGGGCACTTCACAGGTGAAAACAAGCTAGAGCAGTCTCTGTGGCCAAGACACGGCACCAATCTATTTGTTTCGAAGAACGTAAGTTTGTTCTTTCCACAACTTTTGATACAGGTCAGTGATTCCATTAATGTCACCTGATAAGCAAGCCATGGCCTTTATAAATTAATGGTCACATGCCCTTGGAAACCTAGTCCTTGTTTTAATTTAAAACAGAAGTTCTTTAATTCTAGGAGGATTTTTCCCCCTATTTGGAAGCAGTCAACTATGTATTATCTTTCTGCCACGGCAGTTCCTGAGTACGTCCTGGAAAAGATCAAAGTCCTGTGTTAATTGGTAGGTATGATATACTTAATCATTTTATTGTGATTTGTTGGATGGAAATGTATGCTATGTTCTTCCAAAAATAGAAAAAGCCAACAAACACATAAGGAATCAGAGCATTAGAATCTCTAACTTTTAGAACAGCACTGCTAGCATTACACGGTGAAACTGCCCCTTCTTTCCTATTGTTCCTCATGTTTCAGGCTGGATGCTGATAGGGTTGGAAAGACACCGCTACCTAAGAAAATGTAAATATGGAGTTTTTACTATTTCTGCATTATAAAAAAAATTACTTTTGTATCAATAATAATAATTCAAAGTGGCTTGATCCTTTCAGGAGAATTAGTAACTTTTCTAACATTTAGGCATGTATAGCTGTGGCTTTTCCCTGTACTTAAAAACATATGACAGCCTCAGTAGGTTTATCTATTCTTAAGGAAGGAATGCTATAAAGCTGCTTTAAAGGAAAAACCTGAGTAATAATGTGTGACTTCATTTTGCAAATCTACAACCTCAAATCCTTAGTGATTAGGGGAAATTAATTTTCATTAGACCTGTCATCTGCATAAAGAGACAGTTAAGCCACCTAACAGGCTGGGGTGGGAAAGTGAAGTTAATATTTCTGACAAGAAAACTTGGGCACAGAGATTGTTCCATTCATGCCATGTAGAAATTTAGTTGGATTCTTAAGTCTATTTCACATATACATGCAGTGCACAAAGCACTATCTCAAACTTGAAATTCTAACTGATTTGGATAGAATTTATGAATGGAGGGGTCAAATTCAGTTTTTTGATATAAACCATAAGACTGTTGAACTCAATAGGAGTCATGTGTATAATAGAGGAGTGCAGCATAACATTGAGGGTTGCTGAGTGCCCTGAGCTTACTCTGAAGTGAGCTTACTCTAGAACGCTCACCATCTCCCTGTTGGATTCCTAGTCCATGTCATACATCAGCAGAAAGAATTGTCATGATAAGAACCAACTCTTTAGCTGAGCAGTTGCTAGGGATGGTAAAACCCAGTACATTCAGATGAATCCCAACCTGACCTCTTCAGGAGGTGGAGGTGTTATTTTAAATCTTTCCTGAAGTGGAAGCTTTTTGAGTTTGAAACTAATTTTCCTTCCAGTTAGTGAGGGGACTAGGAACATTTATGTTGATTCTGACTTTCTACAAAGTTTTGAGGACATCGGAAAGTCTCTGTAGAGCCTGAGCCCTCTCTCTCTCTCAATATTTTTTTTTCCCCATGGGCTCTGGCTATTCTTTGGTATTCCTCACCTAGAAACCTTATGGCTAGTAAGACATGGGTAGTGTGACTTCTTATTGTCTGTATCCTCTCATGCTCAGTATGAATTCCCTGAAAAGAAGCAACATTATGCAGCTAGCATGAATCTGGTAGTTTTTTCTGGTTGTGGTGTTAAATATCCTGAACAATTCTAAATGTGTCTTGAATCTCATTCACTTTGCTGATTGCTTGTGAAAAATGAGCATCACAGGAGCTGAAGATCCCAGTCTGAAATTATAAGTAATGTTCTATTATATGTTTACAGGCTCATAAAAAAATAATAAAGCCCCAGACAGAATGGAAGAAAACCGAGAATGAAATGATAGAATTGAACCTCATGCTTTTCAGGCTAGCCCCTTGTTTCCTGAATGGACTTTCCAATCCTTGATCGTATCTATGTTTATTTTTGCTTGACAATGTTTTATTAAGAACTTGAAGGGTATGGAAGTTAGTCTTATAACATCAATCTGTTCTGTAGGCAAGGAAAATAGGTGTACTTTGGAAAGCCAGCCCTGAAACCTGAGTTAAACAAGCAGGGTAAAAAGGGATGCACAACCAAGCGTGTACAACTCTCTCACAAGTGCTGAACCTGACTGCAGACTAGAAAATGGTCAAGTTTTGTATCAAAGTACTGAGACGCAAAATATTCCTTCTTACCAAGCAGCTGGGTCCTTATTACAGCCATGCTACTCATCACACCTAATCCCGTGAGGTGCACAGTCTTCCTAGGTCTCACTGAAATTGAGCTCTGAATACCTTGTACAGTGGCATCTCTACAAAGATGCTTTCAGACTGCACAGGAGGGTTCAAAATACAGTTCTTGCAGCAATTTCCTGTGTAAGGCATTGATGAGACAATAGAACCCTTTATGAGGCTCTGTTTGACTACAGAAATGAGCAATTGTTCACATTATATTTAATAAATCCCTCAACACCCTGTTAAAAGGACCTATGTTTAGCTGAAGTCTTGGCATGAATGTACTTCCAGAGGTTTAATGACCTTTCACTTTTCGAGGTGTTCTTTATTTAAACTAATGAAAATGAGCTCCACTTAAAAGGCTTTTAAATGCTGATTAAAAATTAAATCAGCTGTTCATTATCCCCAGGTGGCCTTGTTCTAAGAGCAGTAATTCAGAGAGAGTCAAACAAGTAGTCTTTTTTAATGTAGCTAGATCTTGAGTTGGGAGGACTTTATTAGAGCTGTTTATTAATCACCAAACTTTCAACTTCTAATGCAAGTCCTGTAAACACAGGACTTCTCCCCTCCATTTCTTTCCCCTGCTTGTTAGAAATATGGAAGAAAATCAGGCACATTTCTCAAGATTCCTTGTGGCATGTACAGCAGAAATGTAAACAGCTGTGGTATTTTGCAAACAAACAAAATATTGATCTAGTGGGTGCCATAACATTAATAACAATAAACCAAGAAATTAGCTATAGAAAGTCTCACTTTACATATTTGATTATTTTGCTCTAGGGTTGGTGTGGTGGGTTGACCCTGGCTGGACGCCAGGTGCCCACCAAAGCAGCTCTATCACTCCCCCCTCCTCAGCTGGACAGGGGAGAGAAAATATAACAAAGGGCTTGTGGGTCGAGATAAGAACAGGGAGAGATCACTTACCAATTACCGTCACGGGCAAAACAGACTCAGCTTGGGGAAAATTAACTCAATTTATTACAAATCAACCAGAGTAGGGTAATGAGAAATAAAACCAAATCTCCGAACACCTTCCTTCCACCCCTCCCTTATTCCCGGGCACAACTTCACTCCTGGATTCTCTACCAACCCCCCCAGTGGCACAGGGGGATGGAGAAGGGGGTTTATGGTCAGTTCATCACACGTTATTTTCTGCCGCTTCATCCTCCTCAGGGGGAGGACTCCTCACTCTTCCCCAGCTCCAGCGTGGGGTCCCTCCCACAGGAGACAGTCCTCCATGAACTTCTCCAACGTGGGTCCTTCCCACAGGCTGCAGTTCTTCATGAACTGCTCCAGTGTGGGTCCTTTCCACGGTGTGCAGTCCTTCAGGAGCACACTGCTCCAGTGTGGGTCCCCCACGGGGTCACAAGTCCTGCCAGAAAACCTGCTCCATGGGCTCCTCTCTCCACAGATCCGCAGGTCCTGCCAGGAGCCTGCTCCAGCGCAGGGTTCCCACGGGGTCACAGCCTCCTCCGGGCACCCACCTGCTCTGGCATGGGGTCCTCCCCGGGCTGCAGGTGGAGATCTGCTCCACTGTGGACCTCCATGGGCTGCAGGGGGACAGCCTGCCTCACCATGGTCTTCCCCATGGGCTGCAGGGGAATCTGCTCTGGCACCTGGACCACCTCCTCCCCCTCCTTCTTCACTGACCTGGGGGTCGTTTCTCTTGCATGTTCTCACTCCTTTCTCTGGCTGCCGTTTTCCCTCTGTCCCAACTTTTTTTCCTTCTTAAAAATGTTATCACAGAGGCGTTACCACTATCGCTGACTGGCTCGGCCTTGGCCAGCGGCAGTCCGTCTTAGAGCCGGCTGACATTGGCTCTGTCGGACACAGGGGAAGCTTCCAGCAGCTTCTTACAAAAGCCACCCTGTAACCTCCCCCCGCTACCAAAACCTTGCCACACAAAGCCAATACAGTTGGAAAAGTTTCAGAAGCATTTATAGTACAAATCACAATGAAAAATGATAAAACCTCAATGGATTAGCTTTTTTGGTTTGGGGTTGGGTTTTTGGTTGGGTTTTTTTTCATTATGGCTGCTGAGACCACTGGCCTGGTAGTAGTTAAACATGATGTAAAATGCTAAGAGAACAAAATCCTCAAGCTTATAAAGTATAATTTATCTGAAAAGCAGGAACACTCACTGCTTGAACACCAAGATTGTTTTACAAAATTTTTTATGTACTTTTCAGTTACAACATTTCACATGATACAGAACTTCCTGATCTTGAAATACAAGCTTAACTAGTAAGAGATACACTTGGATAGAGCAAAATATTCATGATCACTTTGAGAAAAGATAAGGCAGTGCATTTTTGAGAACATTTAGACATAAGAAAGAAACAGTGTTATAGCATGCAAAGCCCTTAGTTCCACCATAGATAACACTTTCCTCCTTGTTTTTTATAGGCCATATGACTCTGCTCTTTGTTACTTGTAGTAAAATGAGGGCCAAAAGGGTGCTGGGTGAAATATGCTGCAGAGTATTAGGGGACCTATGCAGCACTCTTACCTTGTTTCTGCTGCAGCAGGAAGGGTGGAAAAACCAAAACCCAAGGCTTTGTCAGCCAAAATATCTGAAATATTACCTGCCTTGAACAGAGGCTAGGGCCTTGACTCCTATTCCTGTCTAGCAGAGTTATTTTGCCTGTTACAGTGGCTGCTTTAGGGATGCACTAGAAGTGCATCCTTATATTCACACATTGTTTGAAAAGTCTGGCAGGGCTGAACAAAGCTGTGTATCCCAAATGGCTGCAAGGTAAACTGGCTTAGTGCTAGTAGCCAGCTATTACTTGTCTGACCCCCTCTCTTGAATGCTTTGTCTGGAAAAACTTGTAGGTGGCCAAGATGCTCCTATTCCCAGGTTTATGAACAGGAGCAGGAGACTGCACTGGTGATGTTATGAAGACAGGGTTGCAGAGATATGAATGTGTCCTACTAGCTTGTGGGTGGTTTATGCAGTCACACTCACGTGCCTTTTACCTCGTGACTTTCTAATGGATTTTGGAATTGGGCACATGACACCAGGGAATGCAGCTTGTGTGTCTGAGGTAATGAGCAAACGTCCCTAAACAGGATGCCTGGCTGGAGAAGTATTCAAAATTTGGTCAGTGAAACTTCAATTTCCCTCCCACCCCCCAGGTTAAAAGACCTTTTTTTCTGTCCTTGTTAGAGAAGGAATAATAATTTAATCATAGTGTGAGATTCAGCTTTAAACATTAAATTCTAGGAATCCTTTCTGCTCCAATGCTAATGCAGAACAGATTGTAATACAATGGTAACTGCATGTCTAAAATAATGAAAAAGCTGATGTTTTGAAGAATGTCCTTGGCTGATAGCTGTATTTAATTATCTAAAGTAATTGGAAGAAAGTTATTTTCTAAGGTAATGAGTATCCTTCCTAAAAACTCCTATTGTTCCTACTGGTGAAGAAGCTTCACTATTGTCTGTGGAAGGAATGTGTTTGTAGGAAGAACAGTGCTTTGAATGCAAAAAGCAAAAAACTGTAAATCTGGAAAAGTGTATTAAAAACTACATGGATGGGGTAACCCTAGCTGTCTGCATACATTAGTAGTGCATGCAGTGTTGTACATGCAGTAGAACAAGGATTCCATTCTTCTACCTGTCACGTAATGTTACAATTTTTTAGCACATGTGTAGGAGCCTATATGAAGAGCTATGCCTTTCGGGACAAATATAGAGAAATGGCAGATATGCACACACTAATAAATAAAGAGCATAGCATAAAAGTTTCACCTTGAAATCTACTCCCTCCTCTCTGACTGTTTCTGATTTCAGGAAAAACCTATAGATTTTTAGCCTTTTTTTTTCTTTAAAAAAAACAACAGCACAACAACAACAAAAAACCCAGAACAAAAAAAACCCCAAACCCCCAACCAAATATTTATTCTGAGTAACTATAAGAAATTGTCACTTCCTGTTCAAAGAAATGCTTTATATTCCCTCTACCTCCCCTGGAAACAAAATGGTTGTTTTCCAGGGGAGGGAATATCTCTGCAGAGAGGTCAGAACTGTGTTAGCAGGGGAAAGAGATTTAACAGGCTCAAAAAGACTGGGAATGAGAAAATATTACTGCAAAGACTTGTGTTTTGCACAGCGCATCTCTAATCAGAAATCAAAGGTAAGATATTCTTCCCTCTCATCAGCAGCTTTGGTGCTTTTTCACAATCGGAGGGCGCTGTTGTTCTCGTTGTTAGCGATATTTTAGAAAAACTTTAGTACAGATGGAGATACCCCTCCAAAAATGGATTTTTCTCCCCCAATAGTCAAGACTTTTGTAATTAGTTCTGGTGTGTATTCTTAACTTTCCTACATGAGAACATTGCTAAATGAAAATTACTCTTGGCCCTTGGGCTAGATCCAAAGATCTTTTGTTTTCGAGTGCTCATTGTGACTGTGTCCTGCTCTAATGTGCCTTCTTTACTTACAGGAATAAATCACTGGCTCATGTGAAGCATGTCAGCTCTCTAGATAATCTATCAGGGCAGTTAGGAGCTGGTCATATTTCAGTTCACTGTACTGTCAACCTAAATAGCACATTCTCAGTCTCATTTAGATGTCAGACACAATCTAGTAATAATAGCACAAAATTCTGTTTATATTTATTCATCCTTCTCAACAGAGTAAATTCGTCTAGCTGGAACACGGTGCTGCCTTAAGAACAGTTTAAGCTGAGCCTGAGTGTTTACCTGGACAATTCTTCCAGACTAGGATGTATCACACCAGTTACAGCAGCTCTGCTGACAGATGGTAACTTATTTAGTGGCTGGGATTTTACTGCTTGCAATTGAACATCCCCTGCAGATTTAGCCCAAAATGTGATGCCGCATCCTTCATAAAGTCAGAGTATTTTCTTGCTCCCTTCTATTCTTTTGAGTGTATTCAGTGCTTATTTCAGAGTAGTTTTTACTTGGAAACAGCTTTTTTTAAAAGCACATTATTGATTTATGGGTTATGTCTTCCTTTAAACAATGTCAACATTGCTCTTCATGAAAAAATAATTACATTTGAAAATCTGATGCAATAATTAGAGCCTTAGAATAATTATTTAGTTCAGGCATCTAAAAGAAGGCACAAGACTGAGACCTAACCCTAGTGAGGCCTTCTGGTATTTACTGTTCATGCTATTGAAGTAAACTTTACTGGACAAGAGGATTCTGAGGTGTCCAAAGACATTTACATCTGTGTGATGAAATAGATGCAGCCATTATTCAAATAGTCTTAAAGAATATTCATTTTCCAAGCAGTTTATTACTATTGTGTAGTGAACAGTGAGTTGGGTATTGTCACTGGTACTGAGAAAAGTAATAAAGAATTATTGCCAGTGGTTTTATAATCAAATCTTGAGAAGAATTAACTACTTTGGGCAGACCTTAAGTTTAACTTCATCTAGCAGCAAGGAAAATGCGTATCAAGAAAGGACATTCCTATTTCACTTTTTAATTGATTTAAGAGTCAGAAATCTTTTGAGGAATGCCAGAAACACAAGTGATATTGTTAAGTGGTAGAACCTACATTTACAGCTCTGATTTTGCTGAAAGGTGTGTAAAACTTTATGTATCTGAGTTCCTGTGTGACTGAGCAGGCTCCAGCATAAAAATTATTGTTTCCAAAGTCCATTTTGACTTAATCTCAGAAGATTGCCTATGGATCAGTAGGCAGAATTAGAAGAATAGGTTAACTTTGCCAGAACAGCCTATTGTATCCCAAACCAGTGACATTTTATTGGGTTTTGCCATTGCCAGCATGGAAGATAAAGGCCTTATTATGGAAGCTGTTGTTGGCCTTTTAAAAAACAACTCCTGAGAGCACAGAGAGGATCTTGTGATGAAACTCCCCAAGTGAAGGTGTGAGCACTTGTGCCTGGAAGAACTGAAAAATGGTATTTGAAATAGGTCAGGCTATTTATATGAGTGTAGGCAAACACACCCTCAAGTTTTCCTTTGGGAAACTCTACAGAAAACTATGTCTTGTTGCTGTGGAATAAGTTTAGTTTCATGAAGTAATTATGAAGTCAAACTCAGGACACTGAAAATAAAGAGGGTGTGGAAGGAAGCTGCAGGGTCCATTGTGCAGAGAGGAAACAGGGATTAGATAGTGCTGACAGTCCTTCTAGCAGCCCTTAGGCCACAGTATCAGACCAGAACTTGTCTAAAATAACTTTGCCATAATACATACTATGTGGTCATCAAGTTCCCAGCACTGTTTTGTTCTTGCCTTCTGTCCTGGCTTGAGATGCTCTTGTCCGGATGGCAAAGAGGCAGGTGACTGGGAGACGTGTTCTTAACTGAGCATTTTAACACGAACCTGGAGTGCTCCTGCAAGCTTAAATGAGTGACTTGCTGTCTTCTTTGGCTTCTCCTGTATATGTGTGATCAATCGGAATCAAAGCAAGACTTAGTAAATAGTTCCCTCCATCTATCTATCCTTGCTAATGCAGGAATGCTCCTCCAGTGCTTGGAAGGGAATGTCCAGCCTAGATCTTCCTGGAGCAGATTGCAGACACATCACAAAGACAGCTAATGGGCAAGATGCAGTAAATACCCAGCACACCAACCAATCCACAATTTGATTTCAGCTTATGATACAAAACTTGTACCTGCTTCTGCAAGCTCATGGATTTAATTCATTCAGAGACTGGCTTGTTTGCTGTCTTTGTGTTTGCTACTCAGTCAGTGTCAATATAATTTTCCAACATTGCTGTAGAAGCATCTATAAACTATCCTGTAAATGCAGAAGAGTGAATCACTAAATAATATTCTTTCATCCATCAATCTACTGGTAGGTTCAGAAGATGTACTGCTGGTATCTTAGGGATTGTCAAGGTGTTATTTTCATGAGAAAATAATTCCTGTCACATGTCAAATATAAGGATACAATATGTCTGTACAAATGCAATATGGGGTATTGTTATGAGGGAGTAACAAAAAAAATCATAGGGACATGAGTAATTAATCACTTGAAGACTCTAATTCATTTTGTTGCTCATTCAAAACAAACCAAGCAAAGATATGGAGAGTCAGCCAGCCTTAAAGATTGTTCAGGGGTCTCTTAAAACTCATAAAAGAAAGGTGATTTACAGTAACGAAGCATCTTTGAAAAGTTGTTTTCCCTTCCTCTTTATCAGCTTGGAGATGTGTTGGCAGCTGAGATATGATCAACAGGCCTTCACACTCCAGACTTTCTCCAGAACACTTCAAGCCAATGTCCCATTTCAGTTTTCTGCTAAATAATTTGTCTTCATAAGTTAGGCGCATATCTTTAGGATTGAACCCCTGAGCTCATCTCCTTTTTTGGAAACACTGCAGCAGTTGATGCTCTTCTCTGTTTCACTCAGCTTGCACATACAGGCCAAGAAAGCCAAAGGCATAAGGAAATGTGGATGTTTACTTGCCTTACGTTGCAGGGATCACTGGTAATCTACAATTCAAGGCTTGCGACTGAGGTTTCTCCAACAGCTCCAATGATACAGGCAGAATTGATTTCATGGCAGAAGAAGAGAGGTGTTAATTAATCTCACATTATTTTCTAATAGTGTTTTGAACATTCAACCTTGAATGTTCAAATCTTCTTGAGAGTATTCTCTAGGCATGAAAAACACACAATGCGGCTTTTTCATAGAAGAAAGAATTTGATGTTCTTAAAATCTTGTGGAAATATGTGACCCCTGCAAATGTGGAATTTAAAAGAAATTTCTAAGTAGTGCTGAACACACTTTGTGTTAAATGTTTTAGCTGAGATTTATTACACTAAATTTATGACCTCTTAAACATGATGTAAGAGTCTAGGCCTGCATGATTAGAAAGGCAGAGTGTTAATGCTCACTTATTAAAAACATCTGTACCTAAAGTATGGGAAAATAGCACTAGGGTAATATCTTGGCTGCAGTCTTCCAAGGTGCTTAAAGTTCCCTGCACTCTCTCCCTAATAACAAAAGGTAAACCTGCTTATTCAATCAAAGGTTTGTCAAGATGTGGTTTCACAGTAGTTTCTAACCCATCACAGGAAGTCAATGTAGTTTTACTAAATCTCTACTGAAAGTTCTTCATGTAGTTACAACCCTGATCCTTAGTTGCCTGGCCTTCTCTTAAGCCAGATGATTTCTTGGGAATCTAGTTCTTTCTTCTTCCCCTTGGCAGCAGATGTTCTGGGCTCAAATATATTCCCCCATCCTCCTTCCCTTGCTGCCTGTCTACAATGAACAGAAATCTAGGCTAGGGAACCCAACTGGAGAGGGGAGCAAGCAGAGCTCGTTCTTGACTGTAGGGATGATTTTGGATCCAATAATGCTTCCCTATGGTTTCCATGCAATCATGCTGATTCCTACCATCTTCTCTACTCATTCAAGCAATTAACAAATTAGATGTTTATCTTCTATTCTCTCAAATCAATTATTTAAGTTGCTGCTTGATGTAAAAGTTAAGACCATTAATGTATTGTCAGTGTTAATATTTAATGATCTAAGGCATAGGGAGGAAGAGGGAAATCAATATTTGTGCAGTGTTTTCCATCTCTTGAGAGGTACAAGATTTTTACTCTCTTCTATGTATCCAGGGATAGTACTAATGTTAATTGAAGCAAGTGGATTGGCTGGGTACTGAAATTGGGCTCTCAGTCTCATAGTTATTTCATTCTAGCTGTTCTTACTGGTAGCAGGAAGCCAGAGGCTGCCTGACTTCTGTAACATAAACATGTTAAAAATGTCCAAAATCCTTCTTCTCTGAAAAGGGGAAGTCTTTCTCTTATGAAATTTCCTAGTCTTGATAAACTCTCAAGTCTTTCAGGATCACAAGTAAGGAATCCATTTCTAGCACGTACATGTATTTCAGGGAAATCAGTTTTTAACGTTGCAAGAAGGAAGAGGGTAGAAATCCAGTAACATATGGGGAAACATTTGAGGTTGAAATCATTTATGTTTATTTTCAGCAACTCAGTAATCATTGGTCTGTCTTGAGACTCGTCTGCGTAGACAAGGTGTTTGTTTATTCATACACTCAGTCTTCCAATAATGTACCTGTTGTACAAGAATTCTCTCTTCCTGCTCTTAAGAATTCCTAGTGTATAGCAAGCTGGATATGGATGGGCTTTGTTTCCTTTAGTGCTGAGGAACTTTGGAGTTAAGTTGGAATGAAATTCTGTGAATGTACTGCATTCTAGTAAAAGGGAATGGTAACAGATGCTACCATTTGACAAAGCAAAAAGTCAACAAACTCTTGCCTTTGCAGCATTGTTTTGGGTGTCTTTAGGCTAGGAACTATCTCCAAAGATAAAAGAAAGTTATTTTTCAGGTTGTTGTAATCCTTGTAAATGATGAACATAAATCCTAGAACAACTGAGAAAGGAGACAATTGTCTATCTGCTATTCCTCGTGGATTAGCTGTCCACATAAAAAAAAAATTTGGTTGTGTATACCTTTCTACCATAATGCTACAAATATCTATGAGATTGCAGCTAATGACAAGACTGAGGAAAGTCTACTTTTCAAAAAAAATGTTTATAATCTGAAGGAACTGTCAATCAGGCAGTAGGCTGAAAGGGTTCCTAATTTATACAAAGTTCTACAAAGCCAAAACTGTGAAGTCAGCCATTCTGTTAAGCTAGCTTGGATTTGTCTTTGCTGCAACCTACAGTTGGAGGACTTACATCTCACTGCCTACTTAGCATCTAGAAAGCTAGCCAAACACCTCTGGGGGTAGAAATTATCTGGTTTCTGGTTTGCTGCTTTCTGGGTTTGGGGAATTCTGAATGAGGACTGGCTTAATTGGGACATTTGTGGGAAGTCAGCCAGGACCTATGGAAGAGCTGTCCAAATACTTCTGCTGGCCAGATTTACAGACACCAGCTGGAGTGTGTTTGTTGATTTTGTTTTGGTTTGTGATGGATCTTTGGAGTAGTGAAGAGCTAATACATTGTATACCAGTGGTAGATTTGTGTCTGTATCAGTTGCATTCAGAAAGGCACTAATGCATCTTTTAAAATTTGGGGTTTAGTATTCCTAATAATTAAAAATAGAAGAGGAATATTTCAAGCAAAAACTGATTCAAGTCAGTATTAGAGGGAGTTATGTTTCAAGGGTGCAACAGAATTTTTACTCTGATGAGAGCTGGTCAATTGTTCTGAGTACTGCAGTGGCAGAGTTAGGTTGCTGCATTAGAGACGTGGAGCTGGATTATTCTTTGCCTCCTCTGTAGAAAAGTTAACTTGCCAAAAAGTTCAATTTTGGCATCATTAAATCTTAGGAACATTGGTAACACTCAGTGAATGTTTCTGTCTTTTCCTCTCAAAGCAGGAGGGAAAAGTCAGATGTTGAAACAAAACATTTTAGCAGTCAAGAAAAAAAAAATTGTTTCCAAAAGTTTTTCACTTCTCTGTGTGGCTTGTCAAGGGCCTGTGTCCACCAGCCTGCCAGACTGGCCCTTACCTTTATGATTCTGTGGAATGGTTTCTCATGTATTGCTTTGTGGATCTCTGGTAACCTGTAGAACAATGAATTTAGGCTTGCCTTAATCTCTTCTCAGAGATGTTGTCTGCATTTCCTAACTACATTGTTGCCTGCTCAGGAATCCTTTCTGTTGCAAATGATTAGACCTGTGACATGGGTGTAACATCTTGGCTGATGCTTAAGAGAATTCTGAATAGCAGCATATGGGAAATGACTTCTTTTCATTACCCTGAGTCTGTGATTAAATTCCAAAGGAACTTTTCACAGTCTCTTAAAATACATCTGGTTGCCTAACTTTTGGATGTCTGATTTTGCTTCTGAGTATCACGCAATGATTAAAAAATTACCTCCTGGGATTGCCAGTGTGTGTGATGAGACTGAACTGAATAATTGGGCCTCACACCCAAGAAATATTTTTACTTAAAAAATTGTCTTTATAGAGGACACATATTCCACACCATATTTCCTCTAACCCCCAGAAAACCCACAATCTCCTTCACTGTTTTTGACCTACATGTCAAGTTTTTCAGTAACCATCCTACTGAGTTGATTTGAGATGGGGAGGTGACAATATACGAATTGCTAGTCCTTCGTCTTTCATCAGAAAACAGTTGGAGGAAGGAAATTGAGTGCAGTGTGTATTAATGGAATTGAAACTGGGCTGGGGGGAGCTTGTAATCATCTTTTGTTCATGAGGCCCAGTTTTCCTTGAAGTAATCTTCATGGGTACAGAGAGAGGCAATTGTCCTGTTGGCTCTGGGCCAATGAGAGAAAATAACTAGTATATCATAAATTCTTAGTAAAAAGATTTCTCTAGAAGATGCATGTGAGAATAAGGAATAGAAATATGTGTTAGGTGCTGGAGGTCATTGGCCCACTGGCGCCTAGGAAGTCATCTGGATGTTGAACAGGCAGCAAACACTGAGATGGCAGAAGTACCTAAGCTCATTTTAACATGGAAATAAGTACCCCTTTCACACAGAGACTGACTCTTTAACAAGGAAGCAGAGCCATAGGATGAAATATTTTTTCTCTTGTTGAGCTTAGATGTTTCTGCTTATCTGTGACAAACCCACTGCTTGGTTTCTTTGCTTCTAGGTTCTGCTCAGACCTCCAAGTACATTCAAGGCAGAGTGCCTTGAGAAGTTAGGCTGGGAGAGGTCCTCTTGAGTCCTAGCCTGACTAACTCAAGGTACCCAGCAGCATTAAAACAACCTCTCTCAGAGCGATGCCCTGATTCTGGGGGTAAATTAATTCAACCGAAATTAATAGGTCTTCACCAATGCAGAACTGGCTGCAGGATTGCATGTTCAGATGAAGTTCTTCTGCTTAGAGACAGCAATTGTGCCAGTTTCTCACATAGAGAGAAGGGGAGGGGAAGATATCTAACATATGTGAATGGTCTGCAAGTAGCATATGTTTTATATATTGGATTTAGGATGATGAATGCATTCTTTTATGTGTGTTGGCAGGATTTTATTTTAGACACGTGGTGTATGGTATCTCAAATATTACATGATTAGATGTAAAAATACTATGTAGTGACAACTAGGATCACAAACTTGGTGTATATGCTGATGATCTCTCAACTATATTGATTACGTATAAGTAAAGCGTACGTGCAGTCGTGGGAGTCCACTGATCAAATGTATTTTCATGCACTTTCACAGAAAGTTTGTTTGTCCTCTAGGAACTATAACCCTATGCAAAATACAATTGCTCTGTGGTTTTTGTCAGCCCTGTTAGCAAGGCTAGGATAAAGAATACCTTACTAACTCAGGGTTCCTCCCCACCTCCAGAATCTGAAAGAACTGAAAACAATGTTGCTGATAATGTGAATAGTAACATTAGTCCCTGATTATTTTAATCATTATTTTAATAGCATGTGGAGCCGTTATGCCAGATGGCCGATAAAATTTTGAGTGTGGTTTAAAGAGCAGTAAACCCCTGATCAATTCAGTTTTATTCTGTTATGAAGAACTACTCCTATCATGAGACTGTTGGTGGGAGCAATGTGTTGTGCTCTTTCCCCTGCCCTGCCTTCTCTGCTGCTGCCTTCAAACCCGGGTAGGAAGGGAGTGAGCAGCCCTTGGGCACTGCCGCTGCCTGCCCTTACAGGTAAGCGGCTACAGGGAAAGTACTTCGTACAGGGCAGTGACAGTTCCCAGTGCCACCTAGTGGTGTTCTTCCTGAAAATAACTAAAGAAAGAGGCATAGAACGGAACTTAATTTCCCTGTATAATTTCCCACTAGCTTGGTGAATTCTTCCTATGTGAAATGGTGAAGAAACTATAATAGGTATTGGTCTAAGCTCATGGGCAGACTGAAAAAGCCTCCCTTTTTATATGCGTGCACACTCCTCTGCCTTTGCATGGGCCCTGAGGTAGCTCTGGGATTAGGGAAAGGCCAAAGGAATGGGAAATTGGAGGGATCAGAAACATCTCAGAGTGCCTCAGGGGATGCTTATTTTCTGCACGGTGCTGTGGTGTCTCCATGCACTGTCTTTCCATCTTCATCTCGTTCTTTGTTAGGAGCTAGAAGGTAGGCTAGCTGAAAAAAAAGGCTGGGGGTTGCCTATTTTCCTTTACTGAAAATTTTTAATGCATTCATTTTACCTGATGAAGCAAACAGCGAGAAAAGCCCTATTCTATTCCTCCTGCTGTTACCCCTCCCTTCCACCCGTTCTGCCAAGACCTCTCTTAAAAGCTCCCTTTTTATATCTCACAGGCATATGTTTCAATTTTCACTTGCTAGGTGTGATGTTTGATAACATACGGATGAGTCATATTAATAACTTATTGAATCAAAACATAAACTGCCCTCAATCATTGCTAGATGTGCTGTACCCTTTATTCTTGTGGTAGCACCTGTCCAGTCTTAATCACACTGTGCTATTTCCTGCACCTGAGCTTTTCTCAAATGCGTTAGACTTAGAAACCTCATCAGTTCTAGCTCCAGCAGGAATATCTCTCTACTCTGATTTCCTGAAGTGAATTTTCATTTTAGGCCAAGAAAGGACTATGAAAATCCTTTAACACAAACCATCTGATGAGTCTCTTTTTAGAGCAACAAGGAATGAAAACTGTGGGATCCATTTAAGTAATATTTTTACTTTCAAAATAAAAAATTGGCAAAATATAATCAAAATGTTACGAAAACAAACACTGAAACTGTGTGTCAACATAGCCACATCTGCTATAAGCAATATGGGAGTATCACTCTGCTGTAAATTGCTATAGTTTTCCAAGCCATAGAACAACATGAAGTCTGTCTCCAGATGAGACTGGAGTCATCGCATCTCATATGACCAAGTCAGAAGTCCTATCCTACAGTAAAGTCTATAATTTCCCTACATAAAATCCTCCTGCCAGAATATAGTGACTCCCAGATCTTACTCACAATGAGATTCCAACCTCTTCTAGGTCTCCCCTCACTGTTTCATGGCCAAGATGGCACAGAACTGCTTCTCCAGTAGGAAAAAACAGATTCAGTGATGAATTCTTGCAGGTGTAATAAGAGCAAAGGAGTTCATTTTCTCCAGAAACACTTGACTTTTGTTGGATTATGAATTCCCTCACTGTCCAGGAAAACGTCCTTAGTCCAGGTCCCCATTTTGGTTACTTTCTTCCTAGCTGACTAGATTGTTCTCATGAGAAGCTGTACAGGAACCCTTACAGCGCTGATCCCTGCCAATGCTGTGAGGAAGACAGGAGCCAAGTGGTTGGTGCATTAATGCTGACAAGACGTATTGCACCTGATTTTCCACCAAGAAGGAAATATTAAATCATTATTCTAGGACAGACTAAGGTATGTAAGAGGATATATGACCCGTTTGAGAACCAAGAAGGGCAACCAACCCTCTTGGTAATAGAGAGACTCCTAACCCTGAGAGTCAGCTTGGAGTCTGATTCACAGCTGGCAAATCAAAAAGGCCCAAAAGAGAGAAAAGAGACATCAGACATGGTATTGTTTAGATGAACTCCTGAGAGGAGCAGGGTGACACTTCTGTTGGATATCAAAGAGGCAGTGTGGGTTATTGCTGTCCTGATGTTTTGCGGGGTGGAGTTGCCATGTTCTTTTATTTGATGGTGATTCGTACACAAAGTAAGCTATGGGATGCATCATCCTGCTGGCAAGAGGCAGAGTCAGCATGGTTCTACACAGGTTGTGTAACTTTATTCAATGGTTGTTTGCTAGCTGTGCCTAACCGAACATTTAACAGGCTGTTCTAACTAGGATTAATATTTACTTTGCTTCTGTTTCCCTTTTTCAATGTTTTATTTGAAGAGATTTTTTTTTTTTCTTTTGGCTGTTCTAAAGCTTTGTTAAGCTGTGGGAGGTGGTCATTGTTGTATCTTGTCGAAACATCCCTGGGAATATATTTTAAGACAAATTCTTATTATATTAGTTTCTACTGGATTGAAGTTTCTTTGTATTTTGTACTACTAGAGCCAGTTCTTGGTTTTATAACAATATTGCTACAGTTCAGGACATAGAGCCAATGGAGTTTAGTCTAGATTTTAATTTTTAGGGTTTTCTTTAAAGCTTTCATTTACACAAAGGGAACAGGAACAATTTCTCAGTGGGCAGCAAAGCCATTTCAGCTTAAAATGGGGTAGTCCTAGCCTTAGTCTGTGAACTGCAATCTTTCTGGACAAGGAATGTATTGCCTTTTTTTGTGTGGAAGTGCACTCAGCCCTGACATTGGATACATTTCTGTTCTCTTTCAGTACAGCAGACATCTAAACCTGTTGCTGATTTAACAGTACTAGACAGATGAGTCTCATCTTTATTCTGCAAAACAAGTCACTACAGATATTTATATCTCTTTTAAAAAGATCTGTTTAAATGGGAAAAAAACCACTCCTTTCCTTCCTCTCTCCTTTGAGCTTGTTCTTCCATGATAGAGTGCAGAATGTGCAGCAATGCCAAACACAGGCAACTAGTGTGGTAGAATAAAAGTTCAAGAAATCACTTCCCCTATTTGCCCACTATCTAGGCAGTGAGAAGACACAGCTAGTATATTTGGGAAATGCTTTCTTCACCAAGGAAGCCTTTTATTTATGGCCTTTATACCAATGATATAAAACCAAACCAAAACAAAACAAGCCCCCCAAAAAGTTCATTTCCTAAATACTGAAATGAACCCAAAATTTCCTCTGACAAGGCTCCTGGAGTGTTCTAGAAATGTCAATAGGACAGGAGTACTAAGATGCTGCCAAAGATCACTGAGGTAAGTGCTTTTGAATGACAGTCCAGGGCACTATAGCAAGTGTTGTGGGTTGACCCCACTAGGCAGCTAAGCCCCAAAGAGCCGCTCGCTCGCTCTCTGCAAGTGGGATGGGTGAATCAGAAGGGTAAGAGTGGGAAAACTTGTGGGTCAAGATAAAGGCAGTTTAATAAGTAAAGCAAAAGCTACATGCACAAGTAAACCAAAATAAGGATTTCATTCACAGCTTCCCATCAGCAGGCAGATGTTTAGCAATTTCCAGGAAAGCAGGCTTCATTACATGAAATGGTTACTTGGGAAGACAAATGCCATAATTCCGAATGACCTCACTTCTTCTTTTCCCAGCTTTTATTGCTAAACATGACATCATTTGCTATGGGATATCCCTTTGGTCAGATGGGGTCAGCTGTCCCAGCTGTGTCCCCTCCGAACTTCAGAAAGCCTTGATGCTGTGTAAGCATGGTTCAGCAATAGCTAAAACTTCAGTGTATTATCAACACTGGTTTGGTCACAGGTCCAAAACATCGCACCAAATGGGCTGCTATGAAGAAAATTAACTCTATCCTAGCCAAAACCAGTAGAGCAAGGTATGTGATTCCTATCAAGAGAACTGAAGGAACAGATATCCATGAATGCTATGTATCACCTATCAGAGAATCGATTTGGATGTCATTCTGAATGGCAAAAGAAGAAGTAGGTCTGGAAACTAAAGGATCATCCAGGGGAACCACAGAGCCAGTTTCTGGAAGGACTGCTGCTGCAGTCCTGCTGGGCACCAAAGCTCCAGTTGGAAAGGAGTTAGCCTAGGGCTAAAACCTAGTACATATAGGTCATTCTTGAATATCATTACCAAGCGGCATTGCCCCACACAGGAGAACTAATCCAGCCTAAGAAAAGACCTATCAGCTGCAAAGAGATAGCCAAACTGAATCTGATGATCTGCTGTCATAGTGATACATTCATCTTCAATGATGAGGTCATTCCAGAGTGACTGCAGCCAGTACTGATGGGATCTGAACCCCTAAGTGACAAGTAGGTTTCAAGGAATTATTTCAGTGGGCTAATTTCAGCCATATTCACTCCAGAAATTTCCCTTCAGAAGGTGCAATTGTCAAGGCAAAATGCAGCATCTGAAAGCTGTTTTAAAATTCCTTTTTTTATTATTTTTATCTAGCACATACTGGTTCATGAAGAAAGAAATTATGTGCTTTCCCTGGGCTCTCTTGATGTAGAATTTTATTTTGTAGCAAAGATTGTGGTTATCGGTGCCTGTTGCTGAGGATGTTCATTAGACATTATCAGCTTCAAATACGAGAAACAACCTTTGCTCCTACTTATTTTTGTGGGAAAAATGATAGCACACAATGATTGCTAGTCATCAGTATGCTTTTCTGACAGTTTGGTTATGCAGCATGCCTTAAAGAGATGCTTTTGCTTAAAGGAGAATTCAAGAGTACATATCCAAGTGTGACCTATGGCATGGTGGAAAATAAATAAGAATTCAAAAAAGAGGTAGGACTTTCTGATTTGTGTTATCCCTGAAAGCTACATGGATAATTAAGGATTTTTCAAGGATTGTACTGAAGGTTGGTTCATATACAATAAAAATTACATTTTTTTTTTCATAACATAGTAGATTAATTGTCTAGAAGTTGAGAGGAAGATTCCATCAACTGGTGATGTGAATGCAGGTATCAAGTGATGCAATACTGCCAGATTACTTTTGTGTTTAAATCTCTCTTGATCTACAGTTTCTAAGGGTTTGTATCTTCTGAAATTTGTGCTAATAGTTTTAAAAAAAAAAGAAGGAAAAGATAATAAAAATTAGAACAGCTTCTACTGTTCTTGTTTAATATGCTAAGGATACTAATGGATTAATGTTAGACATAAAGATTTTACATTTAGAAGATAACTTGCTGGATTTTCAAAATCAGCTTTTGCTCTTAAGGTTGATCTGTTGTCAGTTTGTTTAATCTGTACCATATAAAACAGCAGTAACAATCAAGAGGGTGTGGATTAGAACATGGTAAGTGTATTTCCCAAGAGCCTTGGAAAATACTGCTGAAATATGAAACTTAATACACATCTTAGAGCCTATAACTGTGCTTAGGCAATGAAGTCTTCAGTATTATTCAGGAGATCTGATACTTCATTTTGTGTGTTTGGTTTTTGGTATGTCAATGTTTTGTGCATAATTAGTAAACTAACTCCTTTCAATTTTAAATTCTGCTTATTTGTTCCATTCACTTTAGGCTATTTGCTTGAGAACCACATTTTAGTAGCTATTGAGCTGGGTAGGGAGTTAAGTTTATGCCAACTTTCATGGAACAACTTCCCTTCAAAGCCTGTGGTGACACTTGATTGTCCTAAATGGCATTTGGCTCCTTTGGCCAGTCTGTCTTGTTTTGCAGATATAACATAAGATGCAGGAGAGAGAAATCAGATGGATTTATGTAAGGTACACCTAGAAATATTTCTACCTGGAGAGCAGGGGGCTTCTCCTAACCCCCAGACTAAGGGCTATTACTTCAGTGCCACCCCACATCCCCATTCTTTTCACCTGAGCCTCCTGCTGTAATGTTATCAGACATTTTTATGGTCCATTCTTTTCTCCACAGAGGGATGAATGGGAATCAATAGCAAGCCCTTTCTCAGTTAAACGGATTTCATCAGACAGTATAAATTTACTCACAGATGAATGTTTCATGGAAACTATTTGGGTTTCAGGAAACTTGGACCAAACTGCCAGGTTTCTAGACAAAATGCTGTGTACCAGCTGGCTTGCTTGTGCTACTGGAAATCTTCTGGTGGTCTGATATCCTTGCTCCAAGGTGCCTTACAAACAGGGATCATGATCTTGTCTTTGTACTGAATACTCTGAGAGCCTCAGCACAGTGAGGACTCTGAGGACTTCTAGGCTATTCTTACAACAGCATGGGAAAGGAGCTAAAAAGTTCCTTAAGTCCAAATATCCTGAGTTGCTCCTAGTGTAGTGCAGCATGGGGAACCCCTGGAGATGGACAAACACATCCTCTTTTCCCCCACATTAAAAAAATATAAATTCAGAATGAATGTTTTTCCACATTAAAAAGTTACTTTTAAGAATGTTTTGTGTCCACAGGAATCTTTGAAATGTCAAACTTTCATACTCAGCTGGAATTAAGACTTGGGAGAACTTTAAGCTCTAGTGGGGATGGTTCTTGAGAAATAACACATTCTCAGCACTGAGACATGAAAATCTCTACTTTTCACAGACTGTTGTCTTGTCTGGAACCTCCTACTCCTCGATCCTTATTTATAAGGGCCCACACTAAAACAAGTCATTTTTTTACATCTGGGAAACTGAGGCCCAAAAGGAACATCGTTTGCAATGTCATGACTTCAGAAAGCTTACTGGAAAGCTTGGCAGTATCTTGATCTGATCTGACTCACAATGCCTTCCACTTACTCTTCCACCCACACTCCAAAAAAGAAAGACTCCTCCTTCTCTTTAAGGAATAATGCTGGTAAAAGTTGTAAACAGAATGCTCTACCTTGTACTCTTTTCCTTCTTCTTCCATAGTTAATCTCTGGAGCCTTTTAGTGGCTCCATGTTCCCATCACGTCAGTTCTGGGCACATGGAAAACCTCTCACTGTTCTAAGGAAGAAAAGATGGGAGGAAGTTGTAACCACAATCTCCCTGTTAGAATGAAGGAACTCTGCCTTTGGCCAAGATCTTTTTACCTTCTTGCCAATTCTGGATTATGATTTTCTGGGAAACTTGCCTTTGAGTGCAACTGGCAGCATTTTTTGCCTTTTGGTTCCTTTCCAAGGGGTAAGTCTCTGCATAAAGTCATGCCCTCAGACCTCAGGGTCTAACTGAGCCTGTGCTAAGCTAATGCCTTGTGCCCTCCTGCATCCAGCTCTGAGGCACTGATATGCAGTCAGGTTAAGAAAGGTGAGAGTATAGTCCTGTAATGCAAGCAGAGCATTTAAATATTGGGTTCTTTTGTCTTTTTACTGTATTCATAAAAATGTTGAAGTGAAGGTACAATAAAAAAGAAGAGTGGCTTTATTAAAAGAGAAAAAAATACATTTGTAAAGTTGTTCCAAAATCTCCCTAAGATTCATCAAATTACCTGAAGGCAGAGGATTAAAATAAATGTGAAAATAGCTGAAATTCAGAGCTACTTATAAGTTACAGAGAGAAAAATACTTCTGTGTATTAAAAGAATAAAATGTCCATTTTCTTTGCTGGAAAATGTGCTGTGGTTTGGTGTTCAGGTAGTACCCGATCTGGACCAGCTGTTGAGTGATGCAGTGGCTTGAAGCAGAGACCTGAGCAAAGTTTAACACGTGAGGCTGGGGCTCCATGGAGATTCTACGTCAATAAGACACCTCTGAGTCACTTCTCCTCTTTGGCCAATCCTGAATGGGGGTGGGATAAGAATTTTCCTTCTGACTTAAGTTGGAGCTATGACTGAAATGCCTTTCCTTCCTCATCCACTAGATGTGCAGGCCACCTGCACCAGCTCTCTCCATCCTCCCCCACATGGAGCGTAGCCATTGGGTGGTAGAACTGTTGGAAGAACTGGATCTTTTCTTCTGTATCTTGATTTCCATCCTGAAAGTAGCAGAACTCATAGGACTCATTGCTCCTGGTTTTGGTGCTCAGGTGTTGAACATGCTGTGAGTTGTAGTAGAACCATATGCAACTGCTCTTGCTAATGTGGAGTTGGTACCTACTAGCGGAGCTCATGTCAGAGGTTTCCACTTAGTATGTGCACTAATAGAACCTCCCTCCTTTAGCTTGCTGTTTGTTTTCATGAAACTTCCAGGAGTTTTTCTGTTCAATTGCTGTTGCTGTGCCAGGTGTAATTAACATTGGCTACTGGGTGTCTGAGTTATTAGGGGGAGAAAATGGTGGCAGCGATGGACAGGCATGCAAACATTTTCATAATATGATCACACAAGTCTTGTTTTCTTGTGTGTTCTTTTTCCTTTTTGTAAAGTCAAAAGGTCTCTGAATGGATGGCATGGATTTCTGGAGAGTTGACCTGAAACTTCAATTTCTTCGTCAAATCAACTGTTAAAAGATTTTCTTCCAGTTCCATCCAGTAGCCTTGGTTACTCCTCAGTGTAGGCTGGTAAACAGTTTGGTGAAGAGTGGGTCTTTTTTATTTCACCACTTAGGCATACAGCTCATATTACAGGGTATTTCAGAGAGCCTTTCTTATCTCAGAATGGTGGCAAGGGTACTAAGCAGGTATCCTAGGAGAAGACTGTCAACTTCTATGCTTCCTGCAATTGTTTTAAAATATTGTTATTATGTTAGTTAATCTGAAGAGGCATACAGTTGGGCAGGATGGCAAGGAAATAGGACAAAGAATTTCTTGAATTAAAAAAAAATCTACATCAGGATCACAAATGTATAGTGAAAACAAGACCCTCCTTTGTTCTTTCTTATAATACGTAAACTTGGTGATATTAAATAGAATAAATGTGGATCCAATAAAAGGAAATACTACTTTTATTCAGTGTCTGGTAAGTCTGTTTAATTCATTGTCAAAGAAGGTTGCCAAGATTAATACTGTAGCTGGATAGTTTAAAAGGGCTGAATAATTTTATGACCAATAACACTTCTAACTCCTTAAGCTATGTGAAATCTCATGCTTCAAAATTATGTTGTTAGCAAACCACTCTTCGCTACTCTTTTCTTCCACTACAGCAACAGCTAGAGTTTGGCTTCCAGGTGTTTTCTGCACTAAAGCACTAACTAAAGACGGGATTTCAGGATGAATTGCTAAAAGCAACTTGGTAGTTCCATAGTTCCTGTATATTGGGTGCACAAGAATTTAGTCAGACTGTGAATTCCATCCTACATGTAATAGTAACAGAAATATAAGAAGTTTTTTTTGAAATTCAGACATTTTAACATTGTTAGTTTTAGCTTCAGTGTTGTATCAAGCCCTGTAAAGGGTCAGTCCAAGTAAGCTTCTTACCTGTAAAATATATACAGTCCTCTTCTGGACTACAATGGCAATTTCATCTTTCCCCAAGATTTCCAGTCCTCCAAAACATGATTTGTAGCCTTATTTGACATGAAATAAAAATGGAAGTCTTTTGTACTGCTTCTCACAGAACAACTTCCAGATGAAATCAGGAAGAGAAATGCGCTTTATTAGGTTTCTCATTTTTATCAACTTCTAAAAAGTTTCAGTTCATCTTAAGACTTCCACTTCAGTCAATCTTAAGTCACTTCTTATGCAGTCTTAGGTGTACCAAACTTCTAAACTCTTCATGTCTTTCTAAATAGTCTTTTAAATGCATGTCATTTGGTTTTGCTATTGTAATGTTGCCATTGGGGTTCTCATGTGCAGCCATGAAGGAATGTGGTTGTATTTCCTGTGGTAGAAGTCTTGAAAAATTGCATTCTAATTCTAAGATTGTGTGTTTTGTATTACTAATTTGAATCTTTTTTGGTGGGGGCAGTTACTATGGGGGGAACAGCATATAACTGTAATCTGTACAGTTAGGATGCTATTCATTGTGACTTGCATTTTCCTCCTCCTCTCCTCCCCCTATAAACCAATCTACAACTGAGACAAAAATAAAATGAGATGAATCCGAGAAGATGCAGAGGTCTTTTAACGTGTCTCAGGATGGGGTAGAGGGAGGTTGCTTTCACTGTGTAACCTGTTGAACTGTCCAAGTTCCAAGCCAGATGGGATTCATGGCAAATGAAGATGAGGAAGACACATGTCAAGGAGGGTAAAACCTCTGACAGTAGAATAGCTCAACAGCTACTCTAGACCCATTGTAGCCATATGTTATTGTGACTTTCATAGAGGGATTCCTTTGCCTACATATCTCTGACCTTTCTTTTCTGTTCAGAGTGCTTGAGAGAAGTAAATTGGCTGTTGTTTTGTGTGACCTACTGATTACACCCTTCAAAATTGTTCCATTTGTAAAAGAATTACCATCAGTGTGCAATATTGTTACATCAGATATGACCAGAAGTGGCTACATTCTATTGCAGTCAGCTGAGACATAAAATTACCTGTGATTTTCAATAAGTAATGTCAATTTCTGGAGGTTTGTAGGATCTCATTTTTCATTAAATTCACATAATTTTTATATTTTTTAGTGCTTGTGTCTCCAGGAATTTTCAAGTTGCAGTAGCAGGTTTTGATTAGACAGCTAAAAATACAGCAATTGCTTTGTTGCAATCATTTACTCTCTAGTTTAAAAGTGCAGACAGTTGGGACAAAAACCAAAATACGGCTTTGACACGGTTGGCTTTTGACACAAATAGAAAGTAGTCACAGCAACTGACTTCGGAGTAGTTCATAATATTAAGAAATGTTCGTCCTCTGCTTGTTCATTCTAAAAGGTTGAATTGGTTTGTGGCCATGGTGTTAACTGAGAAAAGGGTAACTTTGGAATGGATTGGACTCATAACTAGCTCAGCTGCATTGGTTTACCTGAGGTGGGTGAAGTGTCATGCCAAGGAATCTAATCTTCTGTAACGTATGTCAAGAACTTCTTAGATGGGGGGCAGAATTTCACTTTGTTACAGTTTCACAGGAAATTCAGTGAGCATTGCTTTTTCCAGGAATAATTTAGGTTTCACGTCCAGAAGGATTTCTATTGTGTTTGTACAAAGGCAATATGAAATAAAGTAAAAAAACCCACAAGAGTGCTATAGCAATATATGGGACTTTTCTTTGCCATTTATCACTGCTCTAATCTGATGACCTGGACTGTTCAGTGCTAGGGACACCCATAAAACCTGATGGTCTGTTGATCTTATTCTATCTGATTCCATGTCTTTCCCACCCTGCTTGGCAAGGAGCACTTGCATGCCAAGCAGTGCATGCATGTGAGCTGACACACTGCAGCAGCACTCTTGGGAGAAGCTGCCATTTTGTTTCCAAAGTATGGGTGTAGTAAGTAAAATTCTTTGTTGCTCCCTTAAAGAGATGACAGTGTTTTAAATAATAAAATGACAATGCAAAGACTAGAGGGAAGAGCTGTCACAGCCTAATTGAAAGTTCGTTATGCTGCTTATACCATTATCGTAAAACTCTTTATCATGTGTCTGTAAATGTGCAAATTAAAAACCCAGAGGTAATTTTGTATTTTATCTGCATGTAAAAAGATTGTGAAATTATCATCTCTTTCATAGTTAAATAACTTTAACCTGTATGGTGACCTTTGAATATGCAAATAACAGAGCTTTGTTGGATGGAATACATTTTGTTAATTGTAAAACGATAAGTGGAGAAAATCTGAAGAAAACAGGAATTCATTTTGAAGTAATCATAGTGGAAGGTTTATGTGATAAGGAAAAAGGAAACGTTTTATATTTATGTGCAGGCTCAGAAGAATGATTGTCTACTGCTGTTCAAATCTGTGACTCTGCAGCTGTAATCAAAACCAGCAGGAGAATTTCTAACTTACATCACCAGCAGCAAACTTGGTGAATACATAATGCATGCCCAGAGACTTAAAGAATTTCAATAGGCTCTTAGGTAACAGGGCTTTTTCTGGTTTTTTTGTTCTCAGTTTGTAAGGCATCTTTGAAAAAACTTAATGCTGTGACCATGAAACTGAGCAATAATTAAACATTTTTCTACAGGTCAGAATGATCATTTTCACATAAAGAGGAGAGAGAATGTAATGAACACGAGGAGAGAATTAGTTGCTCTTAGGCATAGTACAAGTTGGTTTTGAACAAATCTGTCTAGTCTCTTGTCAAGACAGGCATGCTGACTTGCGACTGCTGTCTCCAGGCCTGCTCACTTCTCTCTGTGTGTGCGCACATGAACATTTTAAGTGACTGTGTCTTGATTTCGTGATCTTTGGAATGAAGTGGGTTTGGATTTCACTTTATACCTGGGACCTGACCACAGACTTCAGTTTACCTCTCCAGAAGTCTATAGTGGGAGTCATAAGCTGCTATGCTGTTCTAGCTATTTTGGAGTGCTTCCACATACCATTATACTCCTGGAGGCAGCAAAGTTTAAGCAAATTTCACCACTGATCTCAAGGGGAACAGTTGCAAACTCTCAATGTCATTTATAGCTGACTTGTAAGCAAAGGCTTGGAAAGAGCTGGTAATAATGCCTGCAGAATACAAAGCTTTACTCAAGTGATACTTGCTTGAAGGTATGGTTAATAGTTAAGGTAGAGGAAGTCTGTGTTCTTGGCCCATTTACTGTTGGTATACCATTCACTGGCAGAGTTAAGATTCATGACTAGCCATAGCAGACTTCTGTATTACTGTAATAATGGTTAGGCAGCTTGAGCTCTGTTGGATTATATATAAGAAGGAATGACAGAATCAAATTCAAACTGTAAATCTGGGTGAATTCTACTTATGTCTTTTATAGGCATATACTTATTTTCATAATTTCCACATTAACAAATGTAAATTAGAGTCAAGTCTTTCTTTCATCTCTCATTTTCTTTTCAGAGTGTATTTATTCTCCATTGAGCTATACCATGACCAATTCAGATTTGTTGCTTTGAGGCTGCATTGTTTGTTTTGTAATTCTGCTCTGGAAAATCAGAAGATAAAACCCTTTTCTTTTGTCTCATTGGATCCTGCAAAACTCATTCTTTCTCACAGTAGATCTTTCTGATTACTGCTTACTCTGTAAGTTTTGACAGAAAGTTAGACAGACTTGGAATTAAGATTCTGAGGGGCTGCAAGCATACTATGTTTTGACTACTGCATATGAATATTTTTAAAGGCTGCAAACTATGCTGTCAGTCAGAAATACATCATATGAGCAAAATATGGTTTCTCTGGCTAAAGTGTGAACGACTTTATCAAGGGACATGGACATTTTTAAAAAGGAAAATCCCTAAAGACATGGTTAGTCTAAGTGTCTCAAAAGAGCTGACAGTAATGTAAATAATTCTTGAGGATATTTTGCTGTGAATACTCTTTTATAACATTCATATTCTCCATGCCATAAAGAGAAACCTCTTAGGTTGTTATGTTCCAAGAAGTGCAATAAAGGTATATGAAAGTAGAGAAAATTGAATTCTAACATGTAGGCAAGTTATGGACCATTTGTTGAAATAGTCTCATATTTGTACCTGCCCTGGTAATGTTTCTGCTCAGGGAGTGAGTGCAGAAACTTCAGCACTGCCATCACACATGTCACAGCAGTTGAATTTTCAATCATTTTCTCACACGCTCCTCCCTATGGGTTTTCATTCCAGAGTTCAGTACTTCTGTTGTTATGGGGTTTTTTGTAGGCATCCAGATCATAACAATATTGTGAAGGACTTGGGGCAAATTCAAATGTAGGCCAGACTCTGTTCCTTTCACTCATGGAGTGCAACTAGTTCTTGACATCAGTCTATAGCTGAAATCAATGGGAATTGCTTAGCTTACATATTTCCTACTAAATTAAACCTGTTAGAAATTATGAAAGTATCAAGGCCTTGAGGTTCACTGGCACAGAGCAGCATGTAATTACACTTGGAAACTATCTGGGCCTCCACATGTGTAAGTACTGCCAGTTGGGGACAGCTTCTGGAACATCATGACTAACACACACCTTCGGTTTGTAGGGGTGAATACTGTTTTGCGTGGGTCAGAAGCATGCCAGAAACCGTCCTATCTGCCTAACTTCATAGATGTTCACATTCAAGTGTCTGGAAGTGTTCAGGGGCATTATTTAATTTATTACTGCACTTCAGTGTAGCCATAGTGGGCCAAAGAACTTCAGTGAAGAAGTAGAATCCAGCTACCCATCCATTGCTTTATGCAATCCTGAGAGTACAAGCAGAGTTGTCTGGGCAAGAGCAAGCTGCAGGGGTATCGTGTTCTGAACTAGGATCCTGCACAGATCAGCCTCAGGAGCCCTTAATGAAATTTTTTTGCTGTGCTGGAAAAAACTTTGTTAGGTAAGTACCTCTGTGTCTTTTCTTGTATTTCAGCTTCCCTGGCAAAAAAGGTGATTGCAGAGATGATTATGATGGTGTTTGGATCACTGTTAATGGAAAAGAAATTACATGTGCTTTTATTCATTTTTGTATTGCAAAGATAGAAGACTGCAAAAGTTGAAAACATGAGCAGCATAGTAACACATGCTTGGTACTGGATTCTGGGGAGCATGCATACGCCAAAAACTCATTCGTAGCCTCGTACCGATAACAGACTTACCCCAACAGGAAAGTCAAAGCCTGCAGACTTCCAAACCTAAAATATTTGAATTCACTGATGCTGGTATCTGCTGATTCCTAGACATGTAGAGGGAGAAAGTCAGCTGGACCAGAGTAGGAGCATGTCCTAGGGATATATGAAAAACTCCGTTTCCTGTAACATCGACTTGCTTTGGGCTTCTACTAGCAGTAGGAAGATATCTGAAGGAATCTATTTATTGTTGCTGTTCCTGGAATGGAGATGAGCTGGTGAAGAGAGAAATGCAAGCAACAATTTCCCACACATCTTCCTGTTCTCACTGTTACCAAAGAACACCATAGCTGATTTAGACAGTATTCCCATCCATTGAAAAAAAAAAAAAAAGGAATGCCTTCCTACAGGAAACCAGGGTTAACTCTTCAAAGAAGCTACATTCCGTCAGTATGCTCATTTACCTTTTAACAACAGAAGAGGTAATTGTACCTCTGAAACTGTAATATTTTTAATGTTTGCCATTATTAACTATAAAAGTGTAGTCATATACTAATAACTCTTGTGATAGAACGGAGAAGCGAACATATTCTTCTCATACAGAAAGGCTGTGTTAAAAATGGGAATAGACTATTACAGGAACTTAATAGAAAAAAAATCTTTTCCACTACCATATGGTTGTGATATAACACAAAGCTTTTTCCTGCCAAGATATCACATTACAATGGCAGGCTGCCAGTAGCTTCTCTCTTCTTCATTTAAACAACAAAAATATCCAAAAAGAATTATTTGGCTGAATCAGGCTGTTGCTTATAAACATATACTATTGACTGGTACTCAATCTACATGCTCGGTTTCTCTGGAGAGCCAGTCCATTTCACTGTGTTTTATTCAGAAGAGTACTGGAAAATGGCTTCCCCAGCTCAGAGGCTCTAGGACATTTCTTTCTGTTCCTGGCCTTAGAAAGAAGAGGTCTTGCACAGCCACAGTCATCTGTCCTGATTGCTAGTTCATGTTTGAACAAATTTTGATGTTGGTGCAAAACTCAACCCATCTTAGTCATCTGTCTTTGCATCTACACTTACGAATGTGCAGCTTGAAGAGGTGTGAGGTCACTATTCTCCAGACATTTTGGCAGGGTCCATTTGTTCACTACAGCTCAGACTAGGAAAAGCCTGCTGAACTAGGCCTTGTCTCTGGCATAACAAGGATTTGTCACGGGATCTGTGGTTCCTTCCTAAGGCTACCTTCTGTGATTAACATATGTGACATCAGATTATACTTTCTGTGTGTTGCAAGGAGGAGACTGGGAACCTTCTTTCTTGCTTAATCCCTACGAGTAGAAAAAGCATAACTGTTTAATCACAGAGCCTAAGGTAGTCAATAATATCCCCAGCATCAAAGTGCATGACTAGCTAGGGATACTGATGCCATATACAGCAACATCCCAAATTGATGCTTGTGTGCGTTCAGGAAGCATTAGGCCTTTATAACCATTGATGCCTGTTCCTCTACCTGAACTATCTACCACTAGGAAATTAATCTGCTAGCCTTTACCTGAAGTCTTTAATGAGGACATGGTTGTATATTGGGCCACACCCTCAGATGGTGTAAACTATTACAGCCTTTTTGGCCTTCGCACAGACATCTCCAATTTTCTACTTCTGAACTGTATATATATCTACTAAGTAAAGTGCCATTAGATGTAGTTACTTTGTGACCTGAAAGGACATTATCAGTACCCCAGGACATCTGACTTCATTATTGTTCTGTCTGTCTTTATCCACACCTTTGTTTCTGTGTAGTTCCCTGGAGATCATGTGAATATATCAAACAAAATAACTGTCCTCCGGGAGGCAAAACAATATTTGCAAAATATTGAATGATTTGTCTTTTGGCAAAATAATTTGTTACTGTGTGTGCAAAGCTTGCTGAGCTTTCAGCCTTGCTGAGCATAAGAAAGGGTCCTATTTTCCTTGTTGTCCTCACTTCCTAACCAGCTAGAACTGAGTGCAGCCCAAACAGATGCTCGTATTGCACTACAAATAATTTTCCTCAGTTTCATCTGTGTTAATATTAGTCACAGGTCATTTCATTTTGTGTGGACAGACTAATGTGATTAGCCACATTTAGATTTATGTGTGTGCTGAATTGAGCTTCATTACGTTGCATGGTTTTTAGGTGCAAGTGGTATGGTGATTGATGTAATCCCATGTTCCAAATGAGGTAAGTGTCTTATCAAGACACTTTGTTCCTTTTACTAATAACTAAATTGCTTTTTATTTCAGTTCACTTAGGTGAAGATTGTTCACAGTTTCTTTTTCTCAGACAACTAAAGTTGTTGGAAACCTTTGGAAAACAATTAGTCAGTCATCTTAGATATTGCATGAATCTTTGACAATCAGCTTTAACAAATTAGGAATGATACATGGAATGATAGATGGAGAGCCCCATGGCTGTCAGCCAACCTGAGGGACTGCCATTTTCTTGCTGTAAAGAATTTGAGGAAGTTGTAACCAGTATGATTGTGTGTAAGCTGTAACAGGCCTGTTATCTTCCAGTACCAGAACTCTGGAAACCTCTGCAGTTGTTTCATCTCTGCAAACAGGCCACTCCTCATTTGGAGGCTGCAGATTCTTTGCTCAATTTCTTAGTGCATGTGGCTTTCAAGAAGTGGATCTGTCACTGAACTTAATCTAACAAAATCTTTGTCTTGCAATATACTGAACCAAGATTTAACACTTGGTCTAACACCCCCAGTCTACAGTGTGACAGCTGGTGCTATTATCATAGAAGCCCAAGTCTAGGGCTAGGTCCCCAGTCTTAAGTAAACTACAAATAAAAAAAAAAAAATGTGCTGTTCCTTCTCCTGAGCATTATGGAAGCAATCTACCAATCTGTTACAAGCACATCAGCGTAAATGCTTGTCAAAGTGCTGTACGCAATGATAACAACGTCTTCTCCATACCAGAGGATAGAACTCCATCTGCAGACCCAGATGACAAAAGGGAGGGAGCCTGGGGGAGAGCCTGGCAGCCATACCTGTGGGTCTCATGGACCCCCTGGTTCATTGTTAGAAGGCTGGAAGATCCAGTGTGAAGCACAGCAGAGTGACGCCAAACAGAAAGATAACTGTGAGATCAAACTCTGTCAAAAACAGAGAAGTTGGAGGCTGAGAGGCACAACATGATGTCCTTTATATAATTAATTACTGTCAGAAAAGATTATCGATCTTCAGGGACACTCATGTTTACCTCAATGTAAGGGGTTTGCTCGATATGCTGTTGTAGCTGTAGGGCAGCATGGATAGGAAACTGGCCACTATTGACTACTCTGGAACTATGGCTTGACAGACTGGGATGATTCTAGAAGAGCCTGACTGCACAGCTGTGTTTGTGCTCTTCATATCTGGCCTTTATTGTCTTCCTCTCACAGTGGCTGAAAATATTAATATAGACAATTGGAAAACTTGCTGAATCACTTGATATTCAGGCAAGCTATGGAGCACTGAAGAAGTTTGTATCTCGTAAAAATTGCCAAAGGAAAATGGGGGCCCTAAGTCATGTTTTAAGTCACTTAAAAAAAATTCTCCCAAGTCTCAGACCTGTCTCTAAAACAGTGATTTAATGCAATTTTTTTCTTCTTCTTCCCACAAGCCAACCTGACACTGCTAGTTAATCATCCTTTTTCCAGCTATATTTGAATGCAGTTGGAGCCCAAAGTGGATGAGGCCAAAGAGATCTGGACTGTTGCTACCATCTAAGATCCCAATCCTCTTTGTTGTTAAGGTAATACAGAGAAGTGGGGAAAGCAGTGGAAAACTGGCAGAGCTGCCCTCTTCTGTTTTCTACTTGGGGAAAGGGTCCATCTCCCTTTGGTCGGTCCTCCAGTCTGGTTTCTCATCAGTTTCACAGTCTCTTGTTGCAGTTGCAAGCAACTATTTCCGATAGACTTGTTCCACTTGAAACAGAAAGCGATCCTGCCACTGCAGTTTGTCCTTCCTGGGAAACTTTCCAAGCACAGGTGAATCTGAAGAGCTTTCTGCTGTTTTGTTCTATGTTGTGCACCAGACAGAGATATCCTTGGATAATCCTCCTGTCATACTGTGGGAGTCAGCAACAGAGAAAAGAGAGCTTCAAGCCAGTGATGATCCACTACATGCAAGCCTAATTGTTCAACAGTTAAGTATAGAAACAGTTTCCTGATCTGGCTCTTTCCAACTAGGCTACATGACTTGTCATTCATCAGGCAGTTAGGCAACATAGCTGAGTTAATACAACAACACACTCTACCTCTCTTTCCCCTACCTCTGCTTCTTAGTTTCCTGCTGAATTAGTAAATTGAATCAAGGAGCTGCTAACTGCCATCAGGTGAGCCCCAGGAGCAGCAAGAAGGGAAGGGAGGAGCTTAGTGAATAGGCAGTTGGGAGGGTGAAAACTCTTCTTGTTGCAAGCAGGGAATTAGATTAGCTCAAAAGCTTATGTGCATGTATTCTTGGTCTCTTAGACATTGGATGTGAAATGAACTGCCCTGATATGGTAAGAGCATTTTCTGTCATCCTGTGTTGATAATGAAGTTGTGAATTCAAAAGCTGGTTATTTTGTAAAGTTTTCCTATGTCTTTGGTCCGGGTAGACTCAGAAAAAAAAGGGATAGATATGTTAATTATGACATATATAGTCTCATAGTGAGGAGAAAGGGAAGACAAAGAAGTAGCTCACCATCTGCTAAGTTAGCTGCTTCAGGAGGGTTTGTTTATATCTTGCATGCAGTAGAGAGGAAGGTAACCTCTTCTAGTGGGACTTTATCCTGCTTGAGTCTGTCCTGAAGGATTATCTGCAGGTTTCCTATTTACAGGACAATTGAAAGTAAGGGTATGATAAGAATTGCTGGTGAATCCTACCTGTCTTTTGCCACATTGAATGTGTGTGGTGTGAATAGGTGTATGGTACCCCGTGGTTGTGCAAAACTGTGCTGAAGTCATTACAGGGAGCATTCAGTTATGGTAACCACAGGATTAACCAAGCCTTCTGCCTGCCCCAGAGTAAGGTGCAACTGCATGCCCCGTTTCTAACTGTCCGAGTACCATTCTTTTCTCCCTGCTTCTCTCCCAGTGCCTGTGGCCTTATTTTAATAGCTGTGTGTGTATAAGCAAAGTGCTTCCAAATGACATCTAGTATCATCCGAAATGCTACTAAGTGTTTGAAAAAGACATGGTTCCTCACTCTGTCCTTGAAATGTGCAAATAGAGGGCTTGGCTATATTTTTCTACGTAGCTGAGTGAAACCTCCCTGTGGTGATGTCCCTTCTCCCACATCCCACAGGACTACTTGCTGCTTTTAACAAAGTAGTAGTTCGATTCACAGTAACGCTGCCTTCCACTAGGACAAGGGTGCCTGTGCAGCATTTTCTGTTGCTCTCCTTAACCAGTGTTCCCAACTGCTGTGAGATACAGTGGGAAGGCAGTGATGCTTGGGGTTTACTCACTTTTATTCTCAGTTTTTATGTAGCATGAGGTCCATCTTTCAGAAATGACCTTAAGTTATAAGGGATCCTTGTCCATAAGGCTGCTTGGAACAAAGCTGTGTAGGAGCAAGGGGATGAGAGTAACCTCTCAGGACACAGAAAGAAGGTAGAATGAACAGGATTAAATTCTCTTGCTGCCACTATGACTCAGTAATGGACTCTTTTTTTTTTTCTTCTTTTTTTCCCTCTTTTTTCTCTTTTAAACACTTGTAGAGAGTAAGATCCTACTTTCCATGAAACTGTTAACAGTGACTTGTTCTAGAATGAAACCTTTTATGCTCTAAATTGAGTGTAATGTTGAATAGTGTCTTTGCTGCAGCTTAGACCTGTTATCTTGCAAGGTGTTTATGATAGCTGTTTCCCTAAATCCTCTATCCCACTGTGAAAGTGTGGGTTATGTGTTGTGGGGCTGGGTTGTTTTGTTTGTTGGTTTTTGTTGTTTACTTTTTCTTGAGAGTGTGAGAGCAGTATAAATCTGAGGTAAGGAAGTAGTGCAAGCAACAAACAATTGTTACTGATGACAATAAAATAACCAGCAAAGAGCCTGAAGTCTGTAAATAGGACATTACACAATAGGAGTATGAAATACTGAAAGTGGAGAGCTCAGGGTGTTTCACAATTCACAGGACATGTTTTATGCTCTGTCTTGGACATGCTATCTTGGAGATCCAACAGTGTCTGACATGCTTCAGACCTTCTCTGTTAAGACCTAATCATTCTTCGGGACAAATAGTGTTTTTCCTACTTCCAGGGTAATTTCTAGTTCCTAGTAGGTACCAGTTCTCTCAGTGCAGCACAATGAAGTATGTTGTCCTTCTAAAAAGGTTTGGTTTCGGATGATGTGAATAATTGGTGCTATTGCACATCTGTTGAAATGGCAGTGACAGGCTCTTTAAATTGCAAAATGAATATTTGCTGGAGATTGTTATTGGAAACACTTCCATAGAAAAGCCACTTTGAGAACTAGCTTAGATGCATAGTCAGTTCCTGCTGTGTTTCCTTACAGGCCATGTTTTCTTCCATTTTCAGTGCTTTAAAGAGAACCTTGGCTGCAGAGCTAGCTAAAAGTACAACTTGCTATAAGAAAGTTCTGTCCAGGATGAGTTGTATGGAGGTAGAAAGATTTGGTGCAAATTAAAATGTGACCAGCTGAAGATTTCTTAAAGGAGGTATCAGATTTGCTTAGTTTATTTTATTCAAACTGAGAGGCTTGATGTAAGCTATCCCATCTACCGAAATAGACCTTTAAAACACAAGTGTACTGCCTTAAAGCTTTTTGGGAAGAAACAGTTCTGTTAAGGAAACAATGCTGTAAAAATCTTCCCTTCTCTCTTCTTGCTCATTCTGAAAGGATATTATTTCTTATACTCAGCTGATGAAGTGAAGGACTGTAACTTCTGAACGATGTTATTGGTAAATGCATTACATGGTATTTTCTGAGGAATTGCTCTGTGGCATTAAGGACCCCAGTAAACATCCAAGAGGTGAGAATAAAGCCTTTTCTAAGGCTAGTTTTATGATGTTGACTGTCTCTAGGCCAGCCTACTTCTGTTTCATTCCCTCTTTCTGCAGTGGAAAAATTGATACAGCTGGTCTTTTTTTAATGAGGAAATGGACTTGAAATCATCTGATGGGAGTACAATTGAGGTAACACAACTGGGAGAAAACAAAGAGCCTGTTTGAACACTCTTCTTGTCCAATTGTGGGCCCTTTCAAGAGTCCTAGAAAACCCTCTACAGACAGGCTGTCTTAATTTCAAGTAGTGAAGGGTTGGCTACTGTGGTACAGAGGCTGCAGGCAGAATGTGAAGACTGAGTGTCTTCTCCAGGCGCAGCCCAGCCTCTTAGTACGCTCCTTCATAATGGTGCGCATAGGGTAAGCTTGCTAGAGACCCCTTGTATTTTAAGAGTTTTTCCTTCGTGCAATGTTTGGTTTCCTTTATGCAATGTTTTGGTTATGCAAAGCTTTGGATTTCTGTTTGCATGTTTACACATTACCTCAGCATTTGCTTGGACTGTGATATACAACTCTCATTTAACTTTCCAGCCTTCAAAAGATGTGCCTATCATCTTTTGTTATAAGGTCTCTCTTTCTTTCATTCTTCTCAGATTTCAAAGGAATTGTCCCACTTCAAAGATGTCCTTTGAACCTGCATAATTATTGTAGGTTATACTCTACTGCTTCTTTTAATTATTTTCTACCTGTGAGGTTTTTGGGGCCATGTGTTTGCTACTACAGTGAGGCCCAGAGCCTTCCTATGTAGGAATTAGTGTTTCTTTATAATGTAACTTTAGAGTCAGCATTTTATGAGTAAAAATACAATTGTATCTGAATCCTGTGGAAAAGAACCCAGTACCTTCAGTCATATTAGCTTTCAGTTCTCAGCACTGATCACTTTGAAAAAAGGCATCAAAATCTGAACCTCAGTTAGGTGCATATATTTGTCAGCAGTGGATGCTCTTTAACTTTGCTAGGTGTTATTTGTATATGGATTCTAGGAGATGTTAACGGATGTTTTAAAGTGTCCTTCAGCCCCTGCATTTGTGCGTGCCTGTTTCTCTCATCTAAAGTTGCCCCAGTGCTAATTTACCTAGGCTTCTCTCCTGACCATCTTTTTGACAGGTTTGTGCTATAATCATTGGTCCATCTTCAGCAGTTGTGACGCGTCTTAATTTGTCTCTGTATACAGCCATGATAACTCTGCCTTGTCAGATCTCTCTAAGGGAACTGCCTGCTGCCTCTGTAGTGTTTAGGTTTCTCCTCAGCATTTGTCCCTTCCCGTTTGCTCTAATACCTGAAAAATGATAATGTTTGAAAAGAGTTGTATGTGTGTGGGAAATTACTGCAAAATATAATGTGATGGAATTGGGATAAAGATTTTGTAGGAGCCATATGTACTTTCTCTGTGTATTTCATAAAGATGATTATGATCAAGTATTTTTAAACCTTTAAAAGAACCTTGTACTTTTATTGTAGTATTCTGTATCTTGAGAGTGAAGTTTTATCCTTGTTCTCCGTATATGTAAGTGTCAGCAGTCCCTACGAGGTTATGGAGTATTGTGCTGTAAGGGAGTACATCCATTGTAATCAGCCCTGGCTACTGCAGAGTGTATTGCTAACTTTTGAAATCAACATTAGTATAAGTTGATGGTGGTATAAGAGAGACTAGACTCTAGCCCCATCAGTTTAAACTTTGAGGAAGATAATCAAAGGGAAATACAGTAGTGAAATCTTAGTTTTGTTATATCTGATTTCAAGCTAAAGATCTGCAAAATCACTGCTTGATTTGTTTGAATGTTTGTGGATTGCTCTAACCTGGCATCTATTGGTCACTTAAGAATTCCCAAGCCATCCTTTATAACCACCATCAACTTTTGACTCAGTTTATTCTTCTCACCTTTCTCAAGCCTACACACTGCACTGTAACACTGTAAAAGGTGCAAAACTTTACACAACAGAGTGGTAAATGTATTTGTCCTTCTAGAACATACTCTGCTGCAGTACAAGTACCTTGTAGTGTAGAAATTGCCATAGTAACTACTCATTTCTTATTGATTAGATGGATAAAAATTCTCATAATATACAAGCAGAGTAACTAGCTGGCATATGGCTTCAGGCTACCCCTGTGGCAACTCTTACTTATGCATTCTCTTCTTTTTTTGCATGTAAGAGGTTTTTTTTAATGAATTAGTATTCCTTGGATTAGACCACAAAATAGTCTTTTCTTTTCTGCCACAATGGAGCTTAAATATTAAGTTAAACTTGATATGCAGCTCACAAGGCAGAACATTAACTCATATTGGTTTGTTGCTGGATCAGGACAACTAGATTTCATCTCAATGTGAAATCTGGAAGGAAAAAAGGGAAGGAAAGAAGAAAGAGTTCTCCCTTTCCCCTTCAGTCGGAGACAAGGCTAACCACTTCACAGAGCTGACCTCTAATGAGTAAAAGAGAGTATTCTAGTTTGGCAGTTGTGATAAATCTTTTTGGAAGGTGCTTCTTAAAACATTCAAATTGGTCACATGAGAAAGTGAGTCCTGTTTTTATGTTTCTGTCGTAATACTACAGAGATAGTAATGATCTTCAGCAGTAGCATTGGGAACTCTTACTGAAAGCAGGATTAGGCCTACAGTGAGTTATAGTGTCTGACAGCTGTCTTGGTTCACGTACTGCAGTTGCTGAGCATATTATTGTCTTTGGCAATCCTGAAAGATGCTCCAACAAGGCTTCTGCCAAGTTTGTTGTGAAAGACAAGTTTTTCTGAATTCTATCAGGGGACTGAAATTGTGAAGCACTTAGGCAGGATGCCAGATAAAATTAAGCCCAACACATTCTTCAAATGTGAAGCATCAGTTTATTCAGAGTAATATCAAATGAAAGAACAGCAAGACTCGACTAGATTTTTACACTGTAAATCTATTCTAACACTATTCTGGAGTCTTCTGTGAGGCCTGGGTGTTAGTTGTGATTATATCCATTCTGTATGATTATTTTAGGATACTATTAGTTAGATGTATAGGAGACTGACTATTTTAGAGCAATTTTTAATTCAGATCTTCCTAGCTGCTATTACACATTTTACCCATGCAGGCCTGCTTTACGTGGCTTGGAGGCCTTTTCTACCTCCCAACATTAAAAATGCTGGGTTAGGGTATCACTCTTGCATTATACCACCCTTCAACGCCCTTATTTTTACGTGCAGTATGAGAGCCTTGTTTCAAACTTTGTACGATGTTAAGATCGTTTGAAGGAGATATCAATCCATAGGGCTACAGAAAATGATGCTGCTGTTTAATAAGCTAATCCTTCACAGAAAGACGACTCAGGAAAACATTCTTCCCTCTGTAGAAGGCTACAAACAAATGGAGGAAACTCTTTGGCAGCTATAGATACCTTCCGTCTTTAACAGGAAGAAATAGGCTTGGATCTTCTTAATCTTTGGCCTGAATTCTTGTGTGTTTTTGTGAAGACTTTCACAAGCAGCAGTGGGAAGTTCAGTGTTTAGCATCTTTTGTCTGTGTATCGAGATCTGGAAGGTGGGCTCAGAAAGCAGCTAGAAATGTAGTTGAGGAAAGAACAGCAGTATGCAGCGGATGAGGTAAGCGTTTAGATTGATAAATTAAATTTTTTTTTATATTGTTACATCACTTTCCCTCCCACCCCTTTAACCCAATTTAAAGGGAAAAGACAAGACTCAAATGAGCACAAGTTATGAAAAGTTTGCATAGAGCTTTCTAGGGTTACCTGCAAGACAGACTCAGGATCCCTGGAATTCCTGCATTAGCAGCTTGCTGGAGGTCATTGGAGTGCAGCTGGCTGACAAGAACTCTTCCCATGTTGGCTCTGAAGGGCCACGGAAGGTTTTCAGAACACAGCTCGTGTGTGATTTTTCCAGTCATTAGTATCTATTCCATTAGGGGTCTGTGTCACTGTATTTCCCTGCTGGTGTAATGACCAGTCTTGGGCAAACATCTCTGCTACTTCTGCCATCATGACTGTTTTTATTGCCTCACCATTACAGATTAAGAATAATCTGTTTTCCTTCCTCTCACAAGGAAGGAAAGGCTTCCTTCCACACAGAACAGTGTGGAAAAAGATGGAGAATTGAATGCAAAGACCAGAGGACCAAGGACTCTCCAACCTGGTGATTTCAAGGCTTGTCTACTTTCTATTGACACAGAACCAGAGAAACAGCCTTCTGCGGTTTTAGATGCTAGCGCTCTTTTCAAAGACTTTATTTTTGAGGGGGAAATAATGATTGGGTAGGTTTCATTCAGCTGAGGAAACCTGCATGGAAAGGATATATTCCAGGGAACTTGCAAAAAAAAAAAAAAGTATCTTAAATCAGTATATTGTTCAGAGAGTATTGTATGCTTAGTATTTAGAGCCCTAAGCTTTAAGATATTCATAATGCTTAGGTATTTCTGTAAGTGTTTTACAGGCTTCTGCAGAGTGTTTTCATCAGCAATCTCACACACCATAACAGACATAAAACCTGTATGTATTGGGCATTGCCAGGTGTGTATGTCTAAATGCATATATGTATTTGTTTGCATCTGTAAAACGCATCCTGTGTGCAGATATTAAACACACCCTCTCTGGGATTACGCTGTGACTTGCATACTTGGAGGCAAAGGCTCTGGATAAAGAAGAACCTATCCAGAATAGAGTGGAATTTACTGCAGTTGCTGTGGCTTTTCAAAGCAATGGCTGCAGTCAGAATCTGGCCTAAGTAATTAACTTACGAAGGATGGAAAGGAAAAGCAGCATGTGGAAGATGTAATTAATGGGAACATATAACAGTCAGTTCTCACATAATAAATTGGCAGCTATGCCTGTGGTAACTGCCTTTTATTTGTAAAATACAGTTGGAATTTTTTAAAAGTAATTGCACATTTTCTTCCTTTTCCACGTGGTCCCAGAAAACATAGTACAGTACAAATACCAACAGGAATGCAATAAAACCACGGTTGTTGGGTTTTGTTTTTTCTTTTTCAGGCTCAGGGCTATGATCTTATTTGAGCCAATGTCCAAAGGAAAGGAGGAATACATTTTAGCTCAGGAAAAGATAAGTGGTAAAACATTTCAGTGAGGTTTAATATGGAATAATCTAAAAGGACAAGGCAGGAACAACCAGAATAAATAACAGTAAATGGCTAGATATCTATTTGCAGAACAGATTTAGTAATGTAATTCCCCTGACTCAAGTAAATAATGGTGAAGATAAATGTTCTGAAATCCTTCCATTTTGAAGGCTTGAATTTTCCCTGTCTGAAAGTTTACCGCAGCTTTTCCTGAATAGCAAGCATGACATCAGTTGTTCTTTAGATAGGCCACAGATGCTGGCAGATCTTCAAGAAAATGCATTCTACCACCTGCCTAGTGCAAAGCTCTGGAAGGCTGCAGGATGACACAATGCCTTCCCACACCCAGCTGCTGATTCAGCTGACTCAAGCAGCCTGCTGGAAAAAAATGGTGCTGTAGTCCTCCCTCGCAAAAAAATTGCAAAAGGAAGGTGACGAGGGCTCGCAACTGGGGTTTGCCGCTGTGACCAAACACACAAGCTACTAGGCTTCTTAATTGCCATTTCCAGGCTTCTCAGTGGAGTGAACCAACCGCATGCCATTCCTGCTGCTACTTGGCATATGGGATTCCCCTCTGCACACAGGTGGGGAGGTAGGCTACCCACCATTTAAGTGCCTAGTTTGTCTGTTTGGGTTTTCTTTTGTTTTTAAGCAATTTGTTTGCCATCACCCCTGATGGGTGGTGAGGAGGAAAGGGGAAGTCCAAATCTATTCTATTGTAAGTGTGAGGGAGGATCCAGCCTATTTTATCTGGAAGGGCATGGGGATAGGATCTAGTGGTAACAACCTAGCATTGGAGTGAGTTCTTCTCACTGTAAATCTGACTAGAAGCTTTATTGCTGTCTAAAATGGAACAGCCTGAAGACCAGGAAATACAGTTCTCTAAAATATTCCTGCTGTAACTAGTCTCTGTATTGCTGACCCCAGGGGATCTTGCATTTGCTGCAGGCTGGGCCTGGTAGGCAGTTTGTTGCTGAACTAAGCCTTTAAACAGAAAGCAAGTTTTAAAAAGTACGTCCTGCAATTTTTGTACTGATGAATTTAGAATGATGTTCTAGCAAGCTCAGTACACTCCAAATTAATTAGCCAGGATCCTTTTAACAGGATAATTACTATATCAGCAAGTGGTAAACTTGAAATGAATGTGAGTAGTCCTGGCTTGCATCAAGGAAGAGACGTGTTGCAGTTCTACCAACTGATTCTAAATTCACCCTAGTATGAAAGGTTTTAGACAGTGCAGCTGGTCAGCAGCAGCACTCTAGCTTTTTTACCTCTAGACTTGAATTAGAATCCCAAATGAAGTTGCATTCTACTCTCCATATGTCTACCTCACAACACCATGGCAAATGATGATTGGCTTTTTTAAATTTCTGCTGGAAAAAGGCCCAAAATAAGAAGAGCAGAAGGTGCTGCACATTATTACTAAAATAAGATGGTAGAAAGGGCTATGAAGTATATGAGACTTCCTTCCTTCTTTATGCTGTGCATTTTCTTCTTTCATAATGGAAGGGCTGGGTCCTGCATAGAATAGTAACAGCTCATAAGTATAAACACGTTCACATGTTTGGGAATTGGAATTGTTAAATGAGGTTCATCTTTCAAAGAATAAACATGTCCTTGCTTATCAGGCTATGGATAAATAAGTATATGACTGCTGCAGTTGTGGCAGAAACACTTTTATTCATTCTGGAAACCAGATTCTGTCTTTAGATAGCTGAGGCTTTAGAAAATAAGGTTTAACTGGGAATTTTTAATAAGGGAAATTACCTTAATTAGGTCACTTTATATTTGCTAGATTTTTTTATATGCTTTTCTGCTCTCTTTTAGAATAGATGTAGAAATTTGTAAAAGCACCTGCCATTTTCTGTGAGAATATAATTTTCTAGGCAGGCTTTCAAAAATCACTTATCTTACTTTCAGCTTCTACAAGCTAAGCCCAGCAAAGTCAACGGTCTTACATGGATCTAAAGTGTGTTCTTGGGAGAAATTAATTGGGCCCTCTGTTGTTCACTCTAAATGTGGAAGTACTAAATTAATAATTATTAGCCATTTCTTAAAAATGGATTTTGACACTCAACAGACCAGACAATCTCTCAAGTTATTTCATAGGACCTTGTGGTGCTTTATGAAATGTGAAGCACAAGCCTGAATCCTCTTGTCTAGATGGTCTTGTCAAACTTGAACAATGCCATTTTCTTTCTAGCTAGATTGTATGCCTGAGTTGGGCCACTTTTTAAAATGTCTCTGTTTTATATGATTTTTTTATAACTTGTCTCAACTGCAAGCACAGTGAAACCAGGAAAAAAACTGGGTGGTTTTGTTTTGTGGTTTTTTTGTCTTCTAACTGGTAGAAATAGAAAGGCAAGCACCTCTGTTGAAAATGCCTGTGACAAATGCAGTTGTCATCTAATGATCTGTGGGGCTGCCTTTTTTTAAGGTTTAGGTTATTCAGACCATGCAGTTCCTAGAGACAGTCTTGTGTATGCAGTTTCATGGTATTGCGTGGTTTTTTAACTGAATCCAGCAAGGATGAGGTAACATTTTGAAGAAGATTGTTCATTCAAGAAACTTAAGAAAAATGTTTAGATGTCACAGTAACAGTAGAAATCTGTCACCACCCTTCACTTGCATGTCTGCACAGTTGTTGCTGCTGAAGTTGTTCCCATACGTGGTTCATCGTGCCCTACTTTATAGCTGGACAGTTCAAGTAGAGCTAAATGCTTCCGTACTTCCTATAATGGATAGGCTTGTCCTTCTATTTGAATACATGCAAGTACATATGTTAGCACAGTGCCACCAAAGATAACAACCAACTTTAAGTGTGCCAAACCTTTCTTGCTACTACAAACTATGGCTACAAAATCCCTGTGGATAATATAATAGGGAACTAGTAAAAACCCACCATACAAATGGATTTAAAAAATGTCCCATTTCTATGAATTTGCTTCTGAAATTTCCCCTAAATTCTAAATTCTTCTACAATTTAGAAGAAATTATTGATCTCTTGGTGGAAGAGATGACTTAGGCACTCAAGGTATGTTTGATCGTAGAAATAAGCTAAGCCCTTCTGAAGAAGCTGTGGGAAATGCAGCCTCTTTCAAGTCAGTAACTGTGCTCACTGATCTTCTGATGGAGCTTGGGATTGCTCTTTTGGAGGAGCAACAAACTCTTTCATTTCTGTATCTTGGTCAGCGATGGCATGAGTAGTAGCTTCATAAGGCTCGCAAGGGCAACAGCTAACTTCTTTCCTGCTCTTCTGCAGGATGGTAGCGCGGAAGTCTAATGTTATCACTGCCAAACGATACAATTGTAGAGTCACAACTAAGATATTCTTAGCTGTAAAAAACACCAGCATCTGATTGAATATTCTGAAGTGGCCCATCAGGATTGAACGCACAATGAAGAAGGGACCATCCTGTATGAAAAGGCTGACCCCAACGTTCCACAGTTCTGCACTGTACCTGCACAGCAGCAGGCTGGGGATCCGCCTAGTTGATGCAGTTGGCTTGCAGCCAATGTGCTGTACTGGAAATAAAACACAGTTATGTTAAAACAACTTTCTAAAATTGAACCAGGGTTGGCCTAAAGGGCAGTTATAATCCAGGGTACCCTGGATTATAAATGCATTCAACTGTGAACAATTCAACATAAAGCATATCCAATTTCTAGGATCTGTTTCAGCAAAACACACTAAGCTCATGTTAAGCAGGCACTTACATGGTCTGCTGAACAGGACCAAAACCCACTTCCCCTTTTCTATCCCACAAAGCTATCAGTGTTTATACACTTTTAGAACAAGAAGCAGAAATAGAACACCTAATCTTTCTGTAACAACTTCTCCAGACATTTTTCTGTTAAATCAACATGCTAGGCTAATATGTATATTGAAGAAAAAAACCTACTATGCTGAATGGGAACAGCTTGAGCTGTAGCACTTCAATATGTTCCAGGCTGTCTAAGACCTTGCTTTTAAAAGATTCACCAGATAACCATTGCCTTTTTCTTGTGTCATAGTAAGAGTAACTCATGTCAGTGTGGGGCAATATCAAGCACTATGGATAGGAAGAAACTGTGGTCTCTGCCATATAAGACTTGAGCCACAGTTACTTGTTCTTACCCTTCTGGGTATGAAATTGCATGCAAGTTCTGGTGGGCTAGAGTGCTCTTTGTGGCATGGTGCCTAGAGAAGGATCATCAGAACGGTTTGTGTGTGGTAAATATGGCTGCCCCTTATGAAAATGCATGTAGCTTAACTAACCTGTCTCTCAGGCAGGAGGATTTCATTAGTTTAAAAAACATAGCTACTTGTGATGCAGTAACAACGGCCAAACATTTCAGCTTACCAAAAGAATTCTATTGTTTTGAGTCAACACTGGGGGGAAAAAAAAAAAAAAAGATGAGACTCAAGTGGAAAATGAGTTGTAGAATGTAGAAATTTGCTGAATGCATTAGGCAAAGGTTCAGCAGCAGGTAATTTTGTAATGTGTTTTTGCACCGTTGCTGTTTAATAGTCCTAACTGCATTGCTGTAGTCCAGTAATAAGTGCCTAAAAAAAATCTCTTTTTCATGTCATGTTTGATGTGTGAGTAAACGTTCTGATGCTTGAATAAGAAGTACTATCTGTGCAACTGTATAGAGCTATCTAAAATAAACTGTACCCATAGTAAATTTCAGGGCAATGTGTATTCAATAATTTAATGTTTAACTAGTAAATGTAATTAAATAAGCAGAAAGGCAATAACCAGAGAAAAAATGCACAGTACAAGAGGTTACTTAAATTAATACTATGATTGTTTAATTGAATTTATTTGGATGGTGGTGATGTGTGTGGGGGGGGGGGGGTGGTGGTTGTTGGTGTTTGTTTGGTTTTGTTTGGTTTTTTTTAACTTGAGTGTTGTGCATCTTTAACAGAATGTATTTCACCAATAACCTCAATTTTAGCTGTGATAAATCTGAGATGTGGTTGCATCAGTTTTTTCAGAAGGTGAGCTGTTGAGCTGAAATGCTGAAATATTTTCGTAACTTCAGTGTTGAAAACAAAACCTAATGCTGTCCGTGAAGAAAAGGCTAATGAAAAATGCCTGGAATATTTTTTTCATTATTATTTTATTAATTTATTATTTTAGTCAGTGTGTCAACCTAGTAATCAATTTTATATAAGATGCTAGTGAGGATAACGTATCTTTGGACTGGTATAGTTGAGTTGCAAACTTGTAGTGATTGGTTGGAACAGATGATGACTGAGGTAGCTTTCATTATTCTTTTTGTACATAGAGAAGCCCTTTTTTCCTAGGGACAAATACAAGCCTGAACATTGGGCCTTTTAGATTAAGATAAGGGTGTATAGTCCCAACGTTACATGGTCCTTTAGGTTCCCTGTGACTAGGTAATTTCTCCTGTGATGACGTCTTCTGTGCTCTTGGCTGTGCTGTTCCCTGTGGTTAACAATCTCCTATCTCTCCATAGGGCCTAGTGACCTACTCAGATTTGAGCCATAATATAATGCGAGACCAGATCTAACTTGAGAGCTCACATAGTGAAGTTTAAGGCGGTAACAGGCAACTGGAGTGGATGTTCCAATACAATAATGCAATTCCAGTTTTTTCTGAAAGTAGAGAGTTTTATCAGGGAGATCAGAGGTTAGCCAGAAACAAGTGTTTCCTCAAAAGAAACCACAATGGGCTTTCTTCAAAATCCATCATTGTTATATGAATTGCTCTCCACCAGAAGCACTTGGCATAGTCTGTAGTGTATGCACAGCCACAAAACATGCCAGCAAAAACTTAAAGCATTTGTTCTCTTTTCTTGTCTGAGTGCAAGTACTAACCTGCAAGATCAAGTGGAAACTGTAACATACTCCAGGTCCATACAGCAAGAATTGCATTTATGAGAGCATAATTCTTCCTATGGGAGGGGAAAAAAGTGATAACAGTGAAGATGCAGTTTCCTTATGTGATAACAAAAATGTTTCCTGTAGTATTTGGAATGTCGTTTAAAGGATGGTTGAGCAAAACAGTGGTTACTGCATACTTTTCAGATGTAAGACTAAGGAAACCAGAGGCACCTTTTGCTATGGAATTTTTGCTGTTCAGGCTACGTGTTCCAGCTGTGTAATTAGGCTAAATATCTGATGCTAACATTATAATGCTAAGCATACGGAAATAGGCTCTGTGGCTCAAAGAGGAGATATCTTTGCCCTTGTAGCAATTACACATTCCTCGCAAGCCTGAAACTTCTCTGCCAAGTGGGAAGGACCTCTTTTCCTGCTCTAAAACCTTTTCTTTGATATTTAAAAAAAGTAAAATAACATAGTATGTCTGTAAGAGAGGATGAACCTCTTCTGTGATTCTTTTTCTTTATGATGGATGTTCACAGCTCATCTCAGTGCTGTGAGGGGAAGATGAGCTTACTTTCTCTGGGAGAGATTGCAATGTTGAAAATTCACACCAGACTATTGACATTGCCTTTCTTCTTATCTTTGAACACTTTGTCGTTGTATCATGAAGAAAGTACGTATGACATAACCAAAGAAGCAACTTGGATAATGAATTACTAAAGCAAGCTCTAGTTGCTTCCTTGCCAGTCTAAAACAATTCATTTAACCTGAAAGAAGCTTACTGTGTATCCAGTTTCAGCTTCTGTAGCTGTAAGAACTGATGCTGCATAGAGTTACGCTAGTTGGTTGGCTCTTTGTACCCTTTTATTGGGATGGATGTGATGTGCTTCTCTGCCGGCAACAGATGAGTAATGCCGAACAAAGCTCATAGGACTTAGGCCTTTTACAGAGGGACAGGTGAGAGTAGGAAAATGGAGACCTTGAATGTAGCCTTCTGTTATCTGTGGGATCCACAGTTCCACCAGTCTGAACGCTGCAGATCGCACAAACAAATCTTCAAGCAACACAAAGGTCTTGCACTATGGAAATTATTTATGTCAGCAAATAGTCCTTACCGAACATCTTCGATGTCCAAGGTTTCACTAGCAAATTCAAGTATATCTGCTGCTGTTCCCACAAACATGAGAAGCAGCTGAGACAATTGATCCCGTGTGATTTCAACTCCAATGGGGAGAAGCCATCTCCCAACTACTAGTAGCAGTAGAAAAGTCTGGTGGAGGGCCAGTGTCCATACGGTCTCACAGATCGTGGAAAGGTGATTCACAAAGACTTTAGCCTGTTTAAAAGACAACAACAGTAACATATTGTAACTCCAGGAGATTGACATTATAGGTACCTTCAGAGACTGTATTTATCCTTGCTTTTGTTCTCCTTCACTTTGTATTAGATCAGATCATTTCTATGTGGCAGGCATAATCTGAAAAAGGCACATTAATACAAACTTTGGGTAATGGATAGCAAGTCTTTCTCTGTGTACTACTCTTCTTGTTCTCTTTTTTCTGCTGGACATTATCCGTTGCAGAACCATCACCCAGATGCTTTCCAAATTCAGTTACTGAGATTTGGAAAAGAATGGTAGAAGAGTCTCCTCTTCACGCAGAGACTTGTCCTACCAACAACAGTTAGCATGCAGCACACTGTAGGCCATTTTCACAATATGGTTTTCCAAAACTTCTTTTCTTTCTTTTTCTCTTTTTATTTTTACTCACTGTGTGAGGAGCTTGCGCAAATAGGCGCAACAGTCCTCTCTAATTGCTCTAATATTATAAGATCTCTACTAGGAATAGGAAAAGGTGTCCCACCGTCTGAATGATGTGGTGACCTGTTCCCTCACTTCCATGACTGGTGTCTCTGGATTGATTGAAGTCTTGGTTGCTGACATTCATTTGAACTGCTCCAGGCTCATTACCACAGTACTGTTGTGAACAAAACCAGACATGCGTAAACATCCCACACAGGGAGCAGATGTGCTCTGTGCTGGAAGAGTCCTGTTTTGCTGAACTGCAGAGTGTTCATTTGTGAAAGTCAGTTGATGTTTACAAAGGTACATGCTCACTCGGATTGTAATTGCCTTCTTGCTCAGAAGGGAGGAATTCCTCTCATGAGGACAGGAGTGAGGTGTTGGTAGGTCCCTGAGAAAGTGTGGGATTGTCCTGTAGAACAGGATGTAAAAATCAAAGGCTGATGCAGTGGGTGACATCTTTGTGCTGTTAAGACCACACTCTGTGAATGCGATCTGTCTGCAGCTCTCCTGAACAGGCTGCTGGGCTTCCTACATAGTCTCTCTCTGGCTAAAACAGTAAAGTAGGGTAAAAATTGGTTATGGTCAGCCTGCTGGTTTATGTTCATGGTCAGTCTCTATATTCAAACTTGTTCTCAGAATATCTGCTGCTCACCTCTACTATCCAGAAAGTTATCTAAAAATGTCATTGTTTCATTCTTCTGTATGACTTCCCTCAGGCTGAAATGAATAGAGTTGGGGTAGGATGTTTGGGTTGTATTCTCTGCTGCTGCCCCCCCCACCCGTTCCTTATTCTGCAAGGAAATTCAGAGTGTGAGAGGTGAGATTCAGATATAATTCATAAAAATGGGCCTGTGTTGTTGCCTACTCCTGCAGAGTAGAAAAAAACCAGGTATTTTTACTTTCTCCAAGTACCCAGTGCTCTGGGAAATTGAATGTTGGCTAAAATATACTGTTACTTCAGCTGCAGTAAACCAGTGGGTGGGACTGTCCTGTCTGAGGTCTGCAGCACTGCACTGCCCTTCTACCTTCACGCCCAAGGCTGGCCCTGGAGCAGCTTGGGGTATGGTTCTAAAATCTATCTTCATAACAATCCCTTAACATCTCTCTTCATTGTAATAAAAAAGGGGTAATTAGAAAATCAAACCATGCTGTTATTAAAGACTTTTATCCTATTCCATTTGTGCCAGAGAACACCAGATAATTTGCATTTCTCCACTGGGCCCCCCACCATTTTATTGCACGAGGGGTGATTTTTCTGCAACAATCAGAATGTGTTCTAGTGCGTACTGAGTAGCTGTGTTCAGCATAATGCCTACCAATATAAAGGCAACATTTTCCAGCAAATGTCACATTCTAGCAAACTTCAGATTCTACTTTGATACTTTACTTGGTCTCTGATAATGTTGCTTAGTATCTGGGTAAATGCTGCCTCTTGCCCCACCTTGTCGTAGATAAATGGAGCAGCTTCCCATGGTGTGAAAAATCTGGAAAAAAAAAGTCAGTGCTTGTTGCTTTTATAATTGGTGGTAAAGGCTCTTAAACTGAATGCTTGCTGTATTTGGAAGGTGGGTGTGAGAGCATTGAAAGGTTGACGCACAGATGTGGGCAAGATGATATTTCCATGTGGAAGAGGGAAGTCTAAAGTTCTGGCCACGGAAACGGTAAGATGGAGGGGCTGGTACTCTGCCCAGCTACAGCCTTGTGGGGCTAATCTCTCCTCTGGTTCAAGGGCTAACCCAGAGAGACAGAACAGCTTTTTCAGAGGATGTTTCAGAAAGGAAATTTAACTGGTGCTCTGGAGAAGCCTTTTTACCTGTTGCCTGGAGAAAAAGTCTGAATCCTATGGAGACCAGCCCCCAAGGTCAAAGTCAACTTTCTGAGTAGCCCCCACAGGCACTGTGACACAGTCAGCTGAGGAGACCATGACCTAAAAATACTTCGTAACTGGCATAACCACCCCAGAGTACTAAGAAGTGAGTATCTACCTTGTAACAAGTAGCCTGGGTAGGACGAAGGGATTGCTAACTTGTGCTGGAGGAGGAAGGCTAATTCACTTTGGTTTGTCATTAAGTCAGCATTTGAGCTTGACCCTCTGCCCCCTTGCGTGGTCTGGCAGGGGTGAGAGGAACGGAGCCATGAACTTGCATTAAACTTCACATCAGAGGTTGGGGATTTTTTTGTTTGTTTTTTAAAGCCCTGTTTCTCAAGGATGAATTTGCCAAAATTTGAGGCAGGACCCACGTGAGGCAGCCTGCTGCATTTGCTGTGTGTGCAGGGATGGTGAAAATCCCTTCCCAAACACTGTGAGAACTCCTAGCAAATAAATCAGTTGGCTGAAGGACAGGAGTGAAATAGAGCCTGTAGCAGTTATACTGCGTGGATAGCAAGGTGTAGGGGTGCTGCTCAGCAGATCCTGTGGCTCTCCCTATGCCAACAACAGAGCGCAAGTGCTCTCACAGCACCAGAGCGGCTGGTCTGCTGGAGGGAGGTGGAGGAAAGCACTCCACAGCTTCCAGGGAGCCTGCAAGGGGTCTCTTTCCCAATTTTTTATTTTTTTTTCCTTAGTGGCACTAAGGTGCAGAGAATACTTTAAGAAAATTAATTCACTTTATCAGTGTCTCTTGTAGGTTTCTCGTATGTAATTTTTGAAACTACTCCCAGCAGAATGGGGGGTTGCTGTTTCAGTGCAAAGTTCCATGAACTCTGACCGAATGGCACTCCTCAGGGCTGAGTCCACGTCTCTTCTCAACTGCACGCAGGCAGGAAATGGAAAACCACATCTGCAAAGCCAGTCATTTAAGTAGCCTCCAGATTTTTAATTTAAATATGTTCATCTCTTGTTTTGGTTTGTTTCTCTCTGTATATTTATTAAGTGGTGATTGTGGTGGTGATTCACTTGAAAGTCTGGAGAAGAGCCTTTAGTTTCGTCATGTATATGCATGTAAGCAGGGCTGTTGGTGCCAGGCATATTTGCCTAGCCAATTATGTATGTGCAGTGACTTAATGGGAATGTGACAAGGCAAAAGTGAATACTAAGTTTCACAGGCAGTTGCTAAACGTCATTTACCTCTTTACTGCTAAAGCCCAGTTACTCCTAGGTATCGAGACTGTGTGGACAGCTAAACAAAAGTGCCTTTTTTTTTTTTTTTTTTTACTGTGCAAAAATAAAACGGGAAGAAATTGTACACATTTTCCATGAATTCTGGCTTGGTTTACTTCACTTCTTCGCAGGTGAAGCTTACGTTTCTCTGATTTATAAAACATCTAATCAAAATGAAAACTCTGTTGCATGACAGGGTGTTGTCCTAGTGCGTGGCCTACAGAGAGCTCGCTGTCAGTGAGTGGGGAACTCCTGAAACCCTGAGCTAATTCAGCAAACTTCTGTTTGCATGTTATTCACAATCCATTATTCCCAAATAAAAACGAGGTTAGCTGAAACTTTCCACAACGGGTCCAGCATTGAGATGGTAAAATTGATGCTGGAATACCGGGGCAGAGTACCCTCAGTCCTGTTAACGTGCATTTAGGGTGCCCCCCCCGACCCCCGCTGGAGCGGGCCCTCTGCCAAGCAACAGGTACCCCGCTTGTTCGCTGTGATTTGCTGGAAACCGTGTGGCTGTCACTATGGCAACATGTGTGATGTCAGAAATTCAAAGCAACTGTCACTGCTTCATTTTGCTCATACAGGAAAGCTGAAACATAAAAGAGGGAGAAAAGATTGCTTAAGCTGTTTTCCAAACTGGGCAAGATAATGGGTATGAGAGGGAAGAAATGGTCGAAGACGTAAGATTACTTTTAGGAGAGTAATACACTAGAATTTTATTTGGTAAGGGAATCCCACTTTGGAATGAGGCTGAGGGAATGGGCAGTAATATTCACTATTCCCTTAAAATGTTTGCTAAGTATCTATCTTATTACTGACTGGGAAGCCTACATTGACTACAGTACTGGTAGTCAGTAAGCCCTGCAAAAGGTGGTCAGTTATCGCTTTCTGTGGTAGTTATGCACCAGGCATTTGGAAAGTTAACAGAGGTATTTGTTTATCTGAGATCTTATACAATATTAAGAAAGAATGTTTAGGGTTTTTAATGGATTAAATGGTTTTAATTTTCCTGCCACTCTATTTTGCAGACAGGAATTTTTTCACTCAGTAAAGTTCCATTTACTTTATAGTCTCTCCCAAACATGTATTTCATCCCCAAATACTTTACCGCAAAGCACTAGTTTCTATGCAGACAGTATTTTGCTGTTGATATATGAATGGTATTACTTATGTCCAGTTCTGCAGTACTCAGAGGCAGAATTGCCTCTGTCTTCAGGAAGAGAGACTGCATATTAGTACATGCCTTAAATAATAGCACTGACACAAGCAGTTGATGTTTCCTGTTGAAGATTCAATGTGAGATCGAAGTTCTATTGCCTTAAAGACCCCAAACTGTTTTCGTGGTGTATATATTAAATATGTGGATTTAGCAACTGCATAATTACCCATTCTGATATTATTTTAGTAAGGAAAATCCCAGCAATACTTTAGTATGAGGAGTAGTACTAGCCCAGGTGCTGTGTTAGAGATAATTGTTAGGAAGGCTGCTCCCCTTCTGGAAGTATTGTTTTTGAATCTATTAGATTGTGTGTTTCCAGAACTCTCTATCCTATCTCTCCAGGTATAAACTAAGCCGTTAACTTGATATACTCCCTCTTTAATTCACAGTAGCAGTATATCAATAAGAACAAAGTATGCCATGTTCTAACATCATTTTGGGAAATAAACTGCTGCCTTTGACTGCAGAATTAGCCTGTTTCTTGGACCAGATTTAACTATGACAAATGTTCTCAATATCCACATTACCTGTCTGTGACTGTTTAAGGAGATTTGGCAAAACAAGAAGACAATAAATTCCTGCTGCTGTATTTAGAAAAAGCCTCAGGCATTTTCAGTGTAAACACAATTTTGAATATTTGATTATGCTTCTGTGGGCTCTAACAATGTTTCAAAGGAGAAAATGAGGCACTATGTTGTCTTAGTCTAATTTATGTGTTTTCTTCTGTTACTTTTTGCTACTGTTTCTATCAGGCCCTTTTCTGCTGTGGATGTAAGGTACTGCATATGCGCAAATGCTGGGACAGGCAAAATCCCCCTTTCACTCTGTGGAAGTGCTATGGGGACTTGAAAGCAGCCTGCATGAGGAGGTAGTTTACTCAGTGTGAGCTGCTGGGCTAAGTGGCTCTGTCCTGGCCCTAACAGACCCCATCTGCCAAAAGAACAATTGCCTTTAAAAATTTTACCATGTGTTTTAGTCCTGAACTGGAATCCAGATGCCTGCCTCCCAGATTACGATACAGCACGAACAAAGCAAGGATATAAACACTGACAGACTACAATGTCAGCTATCTGTGGTAGCAATCCGTGAGTATTCTCCTAGGTTGCTGCAAACATGAGGTAATTTGAGTTTAAGACCCCTTTCACTGATACCTGTCTCAATTTTGGCTTGTTTGGAGTTGTGATATCTGCCTGTAAGTGCTGTGAAACTTGGACTTTGTTTTACAGAGGCCTCTAAAGCAATGAAATTTTTCACCATCCTGAGCAAGACTCAAGCTGGTAACCTGGGGGTGAAAAGCTGGTTTTCAAAACTCTGCTCCTCAGTTCCCCAGACAAATACAGATAAATGATGTCATTTTTAGCTAGGAATGAGGTTCATTATTTGATATTTAGGAAATGCACAGTTGTCATAGCATAGCTGTAGCTAGACTGGGAGACCCACTGGTATATAACAGAAAATTGGAACAAGACCTGGCAGACTTCTGTCTGTATGCCCAAATCCAACCCATCAAATAATGCATCAATTTCAAACTAGTCCTTCTTGTCTCATAATAAATACCTGAGTCCCATGATGAATTTCTAGTAGCCATAGTGATGGTACTGTGCAAATCAGATATAAAAATATTGCTGGTGAAAACCTGAGAAGGAAAAGAAAAGATAGCTTAGTATTATATCACATTGTAAATACCATATATCCTATCGTTATCTGCATGGAAAAGTATCTTGTGCCTCCTACCATATGGGATATTAAGAAATAGGGTAACTGCAAATGAGAGTTGCTATTCTTGCTGAATTCCTCATACTGTCAGTATTATGAATCATAGGTTTATTTGTTCATCCAACTAAGATCATAAATGGAAGTTTATTTAAAATACCTTTTTAAGAACTAACAAAAGCCACTTTGCCATTTTATTTCCATCACAGCATTCTCTGTACTTAAAAAAAAAAAAAAAAAAGCCTCTAGCTAACATACTGGTTTTGATTTCATGAAAGGTGAATTAATACATCAAGTCATTTCGCTGAATGATGCTGGGATAAAGGCTGTTGATCGGAATCTAGTATGTTGAAACGGGAAAGGTAGAAATAACATCAGTTTGCCTAAAACAAGCATTTCTTCAGTAGGAGTTTTTTTGGTGCAGGTTAAATTGGTTTATGAAAATGGGCCTTGGCCTTGTTTCCCCATTTGTGCTGGCAATTGTATAATTATTTAGGATTTCTGTCTAGTTCTTCTCTCCCTGCCAGTCTTCTATATAACTTATGATGGTGAAGCTTTATTATCTTCAGCTTCTTAAGCTGAGTTTATTCAGAAGTACTAGAGAGGTTTCATTACTCCTTCTGCAAGCACTGATTCTTGTGAGGGTTGCTGATGTTTTCTTATTAAACATGTGACAGTTTGGTTTGGGGTGGGTTTTTTTGGCAATTCCTATCCTTTTGGAGTAGGAATGAGGTCTGATGCCACTAATGTTCCACCTAGCTCTGCTGTAGTATGGAGTGAGCATCACTGCAATGCTGCTGAGACGCACAGCGGCCTTTGCATCACACATATGTACTGGCCCAGGACAGGGCAGTGGAGTCAAACTTGGGATACTGGCTTGATTCCATCATTGTCGGCACATTCTGCAGTGAATTTAAATTGCTTATAAGTATGTAACTGTAGCAACATTTTTGTCAAATGTTGTTGCATTTATTGTTTGTTCCTACCCTGAAAGTACCTTTATTTTTGTAATCATGGCTTTTCCAGTGGAGATTAAGTATTGAGGAAAAGAAAAAACCCTGCTGCTCAGGAAAATGACTGTGTTGCTGAGCTGCTATGAAGTGTTTCAAACAATCCCCTCTAAATAAGACAGTCCTGGTTTGGTTTTTTGGGTGGGGGTTGGTTTTGTTGGGGTTTTTTTTTGTTGTTTTTCTGTTTGGTGGGGTTTTGGGGGTGGGGGGTGAGGGGGTGTTGTTTTGGCAGTGGTTTGTTTTGTCGTTTGTTAAAGTTAGTGATTCTGTGGGGTTTTAGCCTGGTTATTTTGGGAGAGAACACACCTCATTTGAATGGGACAACTAACATATTTTACAGTATTTCCTGTAGGACTTGAGCACATGAAAAATCTATCCAGCTGGCAGGTTAGCAATACTGAGCTAATGATACTAGATCAGGCCAGGAGACTTCAGGGGTTTTAACCCTGCCTTTCTTTCAGAAGGAGCAATCTAGAGGAAATATTACATGGCCAGGCCCACAATAATACTTTTTCTCCACATGTGCCATTTAATTTTTTGTGCTGGTGTAATAAGTAACAGTCTTCTGTCAATAATGAATGGAGAGAATATGAGGCTCTTGGAGGCAGGAGAGACCTGTAGCACTGTCTGGCCATTCCTTGGATCAGTGATTGTCTATGGAGGTATTTCTATAAACACAGAGGATACTGCCTGTTCTGAATGTGAGCGTTTTCCACTGGAGCAGAAAGTTATCCTGATGCAAATAGGTGCTGGCCATTTGTCTACAGTTCTCACCCATAAACGTTCTTTACTGTGCTGCTTGAAGTGCTGGATGACATCCATTTGTAAAATTTCCTTCTAACTAAATTTAGCCCAGTCTTCTAGCACATGTATTCATCTAAAATGTAGCTGCTTTTTCTGTATCTATTTTTCTTTGGATTTTCCAAAAGCTGCCACAGCAAGTCTTCCTTCATGAAGAGTTTACTGCTGCCTCCTCTCCCCAGCGAATTGGGTCTGCTCACTCTGCCTCTGTCTCATAACTGTGCATTTGGAGCTCTGCTGTGGTTAAATTTTCCTGTGTTCCAGACTTTATCACTGCTTTTATTACATTCAAATTTAGAGCACAGAACACTTGTGTGAATTGTCACACAACACTGCTTCTGTTCTAATGGGTTTCACAGGTTGCAATGGGCAGGAATTTAAGATCATTGAAATACTCTAGGGCTTTTTTTTGTCCTGGATTTGTCTCAGGGCCTGCCTCCAGTTTGAGTTCTTAAAAATAAAAGGTACTGGTGAAATCTTGACAATTAGTTACATGACCACTTCCTTTTTACAGATCATTTGTTTTGGCTGACTGAGTGCCGATGAGCTGTAGATGACTGCAGTCGTTCTTTAGATGCACGTAAAAACCCATGTGCCTGGGCAAACTCTGCTATGGCTAACTCTTTTGTTCATTTCTCAGGCAGCCTTTCGTGTGTGAAAGTTCCCCTCTGGAACAGCCTCTCCAACCCAAATCTTTAAGCCACTTTGCTATATCGCAAGAGTGGCCGCTGCTCACCTTTTACCTGTCACCGGGTTTGGGTTCGGGCACTAGCGGGGTGTTAGTAGGGGAAGGCAGAACCAGGGAAGGAGGTGCAAACCCCGGGGCACGGCAGGACGGGCTAAGAGGTGCGGGGCATCTGCGTGGAATAGCCTGCGTGGGCCCCCAGCGCCCTTCGGCACGTCACGCGTGTACTCCCTGCCACGGTGCTGCTCAGGAGGCGCCCAGGGAGGCGGCGAGGGGCGGCGCGTGCCCCCCGCTTCCCCTGCCCACCCCATCGGCAGCTCCCCAGCATGTACCTCTCCTCCTGAAAGCCCTCCGGGTTTGGCAGTGGGCTAGCGGGGGCTTTACCAGTTTTCCACCCCACACCCCCCGCCCAGGTGGAGCAGGGGAGAAGACGCAAATCCCCTGAAAGCCCTGGCAGAAACGAAGCTCTCGGGCAGCGGCTGCAGAAGGCAGCCTCGCATCTGCAGCCAAGTACATGCAAAGAAGCAAGAGGGGCTCCGGCGGAGCCGGCGGGATAATGCTCACCATTTGTAGCCTCTGCCTTGTTTAAACTTGAGGGTGAGCCCTGTCTCCAGGCACAGGAGAAGATTGAGCAGTGCCAGCAGCCAGTACTTGGGTTCTTTCTTCACTGCGGTCACTCTCCAGACCCCGATGAGAGAGTGCAACACAAAAAGCAGGCGAGTAACCAGAGCATTGAGCAGCACCATCAGCTCCATCGTGGAGCAGCCCCCCCGCCCCTTCTCCACACACCGCAGGGGCCCAGCGCTTTTTAGGAGCCCTGGGAAGTTACCCTGGGAATCACTGGGAAGCGTGCGCACCACAGGCACACAGATCTCTTCTTTTCCATCTCCACAAAGGGGCCCATTATAACAAAAAAGAAACAGCATTGCCCCTCCCCCAGACTTCCTGAAAACTTTTTAAAGGGAAGAAAAAAAAAAAAGAAAAAGAAAAAAAAGCTCGCGCTTCCAGGCTGCAGTGATTTATAGTGCTTGGTACAGCTCTGACCACGCTAAGACAGGGGCGTGAAGGGTTTTTTCTGTCCCCTCTTTATCATCTGCTCAAGGACTAAATGGCAGGGAGGTTTCTATCTCACACAGTTACCATCTCTCTGCTAGTCCCACTTGCTGCTCTCACCTTGTAGATTTCTAGCAGAGACAAAATATAAGAAGCATTATTAATTTGAATCTTCCTTGCTAAAAGATCTGCTGCATTACAGAGACTGCAAAACCCTCTTTCCCTTCCTCCTGAAAGATATAATTCATATCGGGGAGCTTTTAACATTGTTCATTTGACACTGCAATACAGAAAGCAGAAACTGTGTACTTAGTTCAATAGTGGAATCCCTGTGTGCAACAGAAGTTAGAAAAGCTAATCTGGGCTAACGCTAATGTTGCCAGATAGGCCAATAGGGACATACACAAGAAATACACAGAATTTTGACTACTAGGTGAGTTACCTCTAGACTGACCTTTAGTGTCTACTGTGGGAACAGTTTAGAAAGTACAGAGTATGTTTAAAAAATTGCTTTAATGTTTCTCATAGTGATTATGAACTTTATTTGAATTTACACTTGGGTAACCAAAGACAAATTTCTTCTTGATCAAAATTGTCACTGTGTTGCTCCAGTTTTGTGTTGATTTACTGCCAAAGCACTGAAATTGAGATACGCCACAGTAAAATACAAATGGAGAATCAAGTCCACGTAACGTATTGTGGCACTCCAAAGGTCCTAACTTCCTAGCTGATTTAATTTTAAATATCCTGTTCTACTTTAAACACAAGGAGATACTCTTCTAAGAGTTGTGACCTTTCTAAGAAGGTGTTTTTCCTCAATTGCTAAGATCCAAGTATTCCTCACTGCAAAACTAAGCCTCTTTCTCTATGAAGTGCTGAAGCTGGTGCTGGCCAGCTGATACCCTTGGGGGGAGATGGGGGAGAAGACTACTTAAAAATAACCCTGCCCAGAAAAAAAAGAAAAACAAAAGGCCATTCCACGGTATAGATCACTCACTCAGGAAATGCCTGAGTAAATAAACGGACTGTGCAGCGTCCCTTTTTGAAGCAACAAAATCAAGTTCCTCTCACTCACAGGAAAATTCATTCAAGTCAAGGCCTACTACTGATAATACCCTGCCAACAGCCACCCTGCCATATCGTGCCTTGAGTGCTGTTGGTTCACAGCCCTTCCGTTGGTGTTAAGGTCAAACCTAGTTGAAGAGGAAACAGGGAACAGACGGAATAGAGAGATTGTTTAAACAAGATACTCCTCTGTGGGAGTGCTTGATGTGTCTAAGAAATGACATGGGGAACTGGTATGTCTAATTGTTCATGGAGATCCTGACAGCACAGATGTCAAACTTGGAAAGATGATGATCAATGGGATGTTCCCATGATATTATGTATTCAGGAAGGATGTGGTGATCTTTGCTTATAGCTAGTAGTTCTGCATACTAAGACACCTTGGAGCTGAACTGCTTAATAAGGGAACTTCATCAATGAGCAATCCAGACTTCACATCAGTAGAAGTCCCAAACACAGGTAGGAATTATATATAATATTGACTCTGCCTAGCTGACCAGTGGACCATGATGGCTGGCTGATGAAGGAATGTGAGGGACAATCGGGGAAAAAGCATAACTAAAATGTCTGTTATCTGTTCAAACACATCGTGAAGAGGAAGTCTGCCAGGGAATTGTGGGGTCAGTGGATGGTCAGGTGGCACTTCTGTGCCCTCAGGGTGATAAGGCTGTGCAGAAACTGATGAACTTTTTGGAGTCCCAGCATGAGTATAGATGTACACTGTAGTGCAGAACCAGAACAGCACTGACTCCTGCACAAAAGCTTATAGAAATAGTGTGGGGGGGGGGTCCTTATGATGTTATATGTACTAGTGTTCCACTAACTCTGTTCTTTTCATAGTTTCTACTAATTTGCAACTTACAGTTGCCAGGCTAATTGATCACGGGCTAGGGAGTACTTGGGGCAGAAACTTTGTGTTTACCTTGTTCTTGTACTCTTCCCTAAGCATGGAGCTTGGTCCACTCTTGGAGGCAGATAGTGGAATAGATGGACCTTTACTCTGACCTGAAATAGTTACTTTAATAGAGTAGAGACTATAAAGTCTCTAAACGAATTGACCTGGAGTGAGAGCAGGACAATTTATGCATGTTGGTATTTTTGGTTGGATCCAAGCTCAAAGCAAGACTCATGTCTGTATGGAGTGCTCTGCTAATGAATGATACACCCTCTTCTTCCTTCTGTCTGGAAACTTTGTCCATGTAGATGCTGAGAATTTTCTCTGTCTGGGAACCTTTGAGAGTTAGATGCTTCCAGATGAGCTGCTGTAGTCTGGCAAATCCAGGACACAATGGTGTGAACATGTCATGGCACGTGGGACTTTCATCCAAGACACCTTGGCAAGACCTATTGCATGCCTCTTCCATGTAATAGCCAATTGCAGCATGTCTGATGCATTTGGGAAGTGTTAAACCTTACTGTGCCGCCAGCACCAGTGACCTGCTGCAGGAACAGGAAATCTGGCACTTCAAAAAGCCGTGCCACAGAATCTTTGCACATGCATTTGTCTGATTTCAGCTTTTAGGCTGAGTGACTATGCTGATTTCACTAAACAAACCCCATAACTGTCTGAAAGTGCACCAGTTCCCAAGAAGAAACTAGGGTTGGAGATGGATTGCAAGCTGAATGCAAGTCAGCAGTACCATGCCATTGTGAAACGGATGGTGACATTAGTAGAGATACAGAACTGAAACCTGCAAAGTGCTCTCCTCCATTTGGGAAAGCCTTAGCTGAAGTGCTGCCCTACTTTGGTCAATGAGGGAAAATCTAGTGGAGAAGTGCAAGAGTATTTCTATAGTAGGAAATGAATAAATTGCAGAAACAAGTGGTTCATATTTAAATAGTAAAAGTGACATCCTTATTAGGTTGCAGTGCTTATAGAATCAAAAGACCCTTGTTCAAGTACCTGGAAGACTCCAGTTTGGACAGCAGCAGTACAGGGGCTGGAAATCCTGTGAGGAAGAATTCCAGTACAGAAGTTCTGGGGGGTTTGGTGATCACGTGTAATGTGTTTGGGGTTGTTTTTTTTTGAAGGGGAGCTCTGAACAAATGAGATTGTAAATAAGCAATGGAAGTAAATTCTGAGACAAACTGGAATGTTTTGGCAGCAAAATTTGGGGGTAGTGGCTATTCGCCATCTTCAGTTCAAGAGACTCTGAAGATTTGATTTACAATATTCATAAAGAAATAATTATAGGATATTAAGCAAGTAGCTGAAAGAGGCTGTGGATGAGAATGGCTCATAAATTCAATGTGAGTCAGTAGTGTTGTTCTGCTCTGAAGGAGGCGCACTGGGATGTATAAACTTACCTGTAACATGCCAGATTTGAGTTGCTGCTTCCACCTTTCTTGATGCTGGGAAGGACCTCGGCTAAACTACCCTAATTCTGGTGATGCATTGTACTGACAGGATAGTGTCCATAGAAGAACAAGACTGCTGAGGAAAGAAAAAGGGGGTGCTGTGATTCGGTCTAGAGAAGAGAAAACTGAAGAGAGATGGAAGTGGCCAAGTGTTCACGAAGCTGTTGCAGGGAGGCCAGGAATAGCCCATTTCCCGGTCCCAAAGCATAGGGAGGAGGTAAAAAGCTTAAACAGCAAGAAAGATTGCAATTAGATGTCTGGAGACATATCTTGCTAGGAAGGACAGTGAAGTACTGAAATAGATTGCACAGAGAGATATTGAATCTCCATTGTCGCAGGCTTTTAAGCACAGATTAGGGGAACATCTGTCAGGAATGACAGCAGTTTACTTGATCAGACTGGGGCAGAGGGCTGGCTGGAAGATCTCTGGAGGTTTCTCCAAGTCTTACCTCCTAGAGCTCTAAGGTTTATTTCTTTATTATCTGATCACTGTCTTGAGTCTCTGAGGAAGTTTCTTGCTTAAATTAAATCTGCTTAATTTTACTTCCAATAGGGTTCTTGAAGAGGAGAAAATTGTTCTGTTGTCTGAATGCTTGACTGCAAACTGTGAATAATTACGACAGCCTTATAGAGAGATCATAACAAGTGCCAATTAACATACATGTTGAAATGAATTGGAATGATTCCGTTTCACATGTGAAAAAAAAAAAACCAACTATCTGATTCTGGCATAAGTGAAAGCCTGAATCTTGCCGATCAAATGCAAGAGGGGAAAGCCAAATCTTTCAAAACATGGTATGTGATAGAAGGTACTAGCTATAGCTCAGTAAGGGTGTGAAGGAAATGGATAAAGGAGTGAAAAAACAGAGTATAAAAAGATTAGCTCTCCAGTAAAGAGCCAATATGATTGCAGAAGCATTAAAATCCCTGCAGGAGATTTACTGAGGACTCTGCCCTGGATTAGAATTTGATATAAAATAACTTAACTGAAGTCATACAATTTCTGTGCCATTTGTAGCTGAGTTAATAGCACATGTTCCTGGAGGATTACAGTCAATGATTAAGGAAATTAGGTTTTGTTTGAATTTAATTTAGTTGTATAAAGCTGCTACAATAATTTACAGCTTTGATATTTAATATTTAATAACCCAGATCTTAAAAGAATCCAAGATATAGCAATGTCATTATATATTGAAATATTATCCCCATAAGTCATTTATATTTGCTAGTTGATAAGAATGTTCATCAACTAGATGGGCTCAACAGGAGCTACTTGATAAAAACCAATGCAGTTTTACAGGTGGTGGTGGGGAAATCTTTCTGTATCTGTTAGCCAGTAAATCATAATTCACTTAGAAAGAACTTTGCAGTCTCAGTTTCAGTAATCACAAGAATATACCTCTTGATAGTTCTCTTTTGTCTAATTTCTTAGCTTTTGGCTTCATGAACATTACAAATCATATCTCTTCTTTCTTATAAGCCTGCTTCTGCCCCTCCTCCCCTTCCTTTTTCTTCTCCAATATAGCAAGCCATCCTGCCTCTGCTCAGAGGAAAGGAGGCATGTAAAAAAACACCCCAACCTGAAAATCCATCCCCCAGTATTTTGGGGCACCTTTCTATTTGCCACTAAGTTTATAAGAGCCACAAGACACAGTCGAAGTCCTACCCTGTACCCACACCACCAGCTGCAGAATCCAATCTCAAAAAAATACTTGTACAAGCTTATCATCCAAAGTGCAACACTGCGTCATACAAAGAAAGAGCAGAAGGCTTCCAGTGGCCAGCCTGTTCTCATTTTCTCTCTTTCTCCTCTATAACCTGGACATAATTCTCACTCCATGCTTCCCTTTTTGTGCTTGTAGTCATTTCTCTCCTCCTCTCTATCCCTTTTTTGGATGATGGGGCCCATCACATGGTTGACTGTTTTGGATAGCTACCACCTATTGTGGGCCACTGCCTTCCAAGACAGGACTGATTCAGAAGAGTGACCTTGGCACAAACTTCAGTTCATATTTTAATGAATCGTGAGTACAGCATTCTAGAAAGGAAGGTGAAAGCACTTGCTACATGCCATTGTCATTTATTAGTGGGCATGGGTCTGCAATGGCCACAGTGTCAGATGGTGTGAGCTGGCAGAGCTCCCCTGACATCAAAGCTTCTGCAGCCCCAAAATATGGCAGAGGGGTATGTTTTCCCCTCTGTTAAAAGCTGGGGGAAAGCATATGAGCAGTTTATAAATCTCTACAGTTATACATCTTTTCTGTTGGTTTTACAGTTCAGAAAAAAGCCTTCTGGAAGGACTGTTTTTTCTGAAAGAACTAGGAGGGGAAAAAAACCCCAACAAACAGTTTCAAGTATTTTTATTGGGATTTGTAATTCCTCCACCAGTCTGGGCTTTATTTCCGGGAACACACAGGAGTTCTACACCACTGCATATTTCAAAGAATGGAAACAACCTTGTTCTAAGGCACTATTTCAACCATGGTTGAAGTGGGATAGCTAAAGTTACAAACACTGGAAAACTGTAACATTCATCCTCAGCAAAGAGGAACACTTTACATTTTTGTCTGGGAATCCTTTGAATGGTCTTTCTAGTCATTCTCTTTCCTGTTTTCTAGTGTAAGAATCATGTGACGACCCTGCAGGAAAAATGTTTACGTTTGGGGCACAATGAAATGGTGGCTAGGCACAGGTTCCTGGTGCAGCTATTGCTAGGGAAAAGCTCACCTCCTTTCACAGATGGAACACTAGGCATACAGGCAAAATATTTCAGGCTTTAAGACAGTTGCCAAGATAAGTTTGTAAGCTAAAAGTTAATGTCACTGCTTTTGTTTACACTGTGGGTACCTCTGCATAGTATCTTACAATTAAGTTCTTCCTCCATGATCTGAACTCACTGGAATTTCTATGAAAGTAATTATTATGGCACCAAGTCTAAGCTAATGGGTCTGAGGTCAAGCTAATACAACCAGTGTCTCACTACAATTTGATTTATTTGGGCATGGTGTCTTGGTAATCAGTCATATGCCTCTGATAAACTCAAAGCATAAGTAAGAGAGTTTGATCAATTGGCAAAAGGTTGAATATATAAAAAAAACCCTGTAATGTTAGTATTGGGTACATGAGAACTCAGGTCTCTCTCAAAGCCAGGCTGTATCTCATCGGGGGAGTCATGGAAGGACACTGGCTTCTCTGCACATCTGTGCCTGATAGTGTCTTTGTTGATATTCTGTTTTATTTTCCATGCTACGAAGGTTGTGTGTAGGCCTTTGCCATCATTGCTCAGAACAATTAAACAATGATACTTGGCTATGGTCCTAATAAGCCACTTTCCTCCTTGAGAATATTGGGGTCCAGTGATGATCTGCATGTATGTGTATGTATATTTGTATGTATATATTTTGTCTGTCCCCTGGCATGTGTTCAAGATTTAATGAAGAAAACAATACTGAAGCTGTGTACAGAACTCCTTAATATTTCTACAAGCTAATTTGTTAAGCTGGCTTTTTAGTATCTGAGTTGGAAAGGACTGAAAAGCTGGACTGTGCCACAAAATACAGGTTGGCAGATTGGGAAATTATTGCATGAGTGCAGTCAAGGGGAGGGGGAATGTGTAAAGGAAACAACTCTCTCCTCCACAAAAAAAACCCTCAGTCACAATCTGCTAATCATATTCGTCATCAGCGCAGTAGAAATATAATGATATGAGTCTTTGAGAGCAAGGCTTCCATAAAGCTGTCAAGATGCTTAACTACGTTCTTCTGTTGCATTTGACTGCCACAGACCTGCTAAGTAAAAAAAGAAAAAAGTATGATTAGCAATACTCTTTTTGAACTGGAATACTGTACTGACTTTCCTGCCCTCTTGTTATCAGGGAAAACTTCCTAAGGAAGAAAATTTCTACATCTTTGTTGGTTGCAAAATATATTCAATTTTACAAACAAGCTTCTTCCCAAAGGCTGCAGTTTCTGAACAAACCATCTGCTCAATCATTTTCTTTCCTGGCAAAAAGAGGCTGAGTGCCAGAATTTTTTTTCTATGATGTTTACCCATAAGTTATTAATACCTATCTGAGACCCATAGAGATTTTCAACTTTTTTCTTTTATTAAGTAAAACAATATTGTTGAGTTGTCTGACAGTATAAAAAACGGAGTGAGCGTTGTTTCTGATCACCCCCGCCATACAGCTAAAAATGCCAGCTTGTTTATAAATAATGTCATCTGTTGTCTCCTCTTGAGTGCTTTATCCCATTGACTATACCTCCCTTGTCCTTTATTTGAGACATCTGTCTATGCTGGCCCTGGTATACATAATGACTTGAGAGACTTGAATAAAGAGAGATGATATGGTGTAATAGGCACGTACAAATATCTTCTGGAGTTTAGACTCAGCAGTGTCACAGTATGTTCCTAATGGTCTTTAAACTGCCTTGAAGTCAAATGTCAATTCTGAGTACTGCTGATGCAAAAAGTCACACATGGAAAAGCCAGTTTAAAAAAAACCACAAACCCAAAACCAAAACAAAAAACTAATGATCCCAGCAAATGGCTACTAGTTCTCATGAATTTGCTAAGTCTGATAAAACTGTTTGAAATGTCAAAATCTTACTTGACAGGAGAATCTTCAGCATCTGACAAGAAATATTAAGGAAAGGTCTTAGAGTTTGGTAATTATCTGCTGACTTTTCCATGTTTAGTATACACGAGTAACAGCACTGCAGGAGTCAAATGAGAAGACAAAAAGAAGGGTCTGTTGTGATAGGTCTGGCATGTGTTTAAGGCAGCTTTACCCTCAAATTTCTTCAGAGAAGACTTTAGGAGTACATCAGAGTATTTACCATACTAAATGACAGTCACAGGATAAAACAAAGTCTCATCAAGCTGGTTTGTTTGTTGTTTTTTTTTTTAGGAGCAAAAATTAACTATTTCATCCAAGAGTTCCCACTGGAGTATTTCAGTTATGCCAGCTTCTGTTAATAGTTTCAATGGGGGAAGATAGTCCTACTGCTCTTTGAAGCGTCTTGGCTGATTAATTTCCATCTCCAGTACCTCTATTGACTAGGAGCTGTGGAGTCCCGTTCTGGAATTTTGATTGGGATCTACTCATTTAATGTTTTAATGTTAACTTTGTAGAAAGCTTATCCAAATGTAGTATATTTTTAGAAATCCTACTAATTGATTCTTTTTGTCAGTAATTGAATTGGAAAACAGGGGCTTTTCTAGAATAGGATACATAAGATTGTCAGTTCTCTACTTGAAAGTCCCTTTCAGTGTCTCAAAGACAGACAACACAGTTTTGACATGCTTGTTGGAGGATTTGAGGAGAGAGGTAATTTGTTCACAGAAGGGGCTTTTATTATTTTGACTGCACCAAGTAAAACCAAAATCTTTTAGAATAAGCCCATTAAAATGTAGAGCTCGAAGAGTCTCAGCCCAAAGAAAGAGCTGCCATATTCAGAAGTTCCACAAAAATGGACCACAATTACAGTTACATCAGTAAGGCCTTGCTTTACTAATTACAGCTAGTCTGTGTGTTTTGAGTTTTGTGTGTTTGTTTTGGGTATGTGGGAGGGGTTTTTTGTTGTTGTTGGGGTTTTTGGGGGGGGGGGAGGGTGGTATTTGGTGGGTATAGGAACCAGAGAAAGAGAGGTGAGCAAGGGTGATGGAGGCCTGATCAAGCTGTCCAGAACTACTTTCATTGCACAGAGGTAGTATAAATCATATGGTAAGGTATGTTAGTTTAAAATGCAGCCCAAAATGCCCAGAAGCTCAGGATCCTGATTTACAGTACTCTATGAGCTGAAGACACTTTGCCAATTCTTTCATTCCTGTGGTGAGTCAGGAAATATTTAGTACTTCTCTTGAGACTATTGTGAAATCTCAGGCTTTTCTTAAAGTATGTCTAACTCTGGCAGGAGAGAACTTTGCAACTCTGAGATTCAGAAAAACATTTATTCTTTAAATTCACAGAGTGTATGGGGAGGATATGACTCCTGATCTTTGTAGCAAAGAATGTTGCCTTCTATGGCCCTGAATTGCCATGACTGTTGTACAAGCCAGATAGGTAATGCTTACTCAGCTGTGGTAGATATACAGGAGTACCGAACGAAGTGAACCACTGGTGCTACAGAACTGGAAATTGAAATTGGTATGACAGAACTGAAGTACTAGTATGACAGCGTGAATGGCACATGAGCATATGATTTATAAACTGTAATTTGGCATATTTTGAGGAAATATAATACACGTAAATGATGTCCACATTCTGAGATACTGATGTTGTAATGTAGATGGGCAGTACAGTAGTTTTGGGCTCTGCATAAACTTTCTATATGTATTTAACTGATCAACTCATCTTTATGGCTTGACAGGTGTTTTTTTTCCTCATCTGCTGTCTTATGCATGTTTGATGGCAATAATTAGCTACAAGTCTGTGAACTGTCATGCACAAATGAAATGGATAGTTTCCAAATATAATACACTTCTAGAATGGATTTTGGTTCCACCAAAAAAAAGACAGCTTTTTGTATTACTCATTGTTGTAATTATTTATTATTTATGAACTTGTTTATTACATTGATAGGACAGTATGAGGAGGACTATACTGGTACTTCTCACTTATGATTCTCATATTTTATCATTGCATGTTAATAGCTTTCTTGTGACACCATTTTATTGTGCACAGTATGTTTAATGAAGCTATCCCAAACTAGCTTACTGCAGATCACCCATTCAAAGGATTAGAGAGGGTAGTGGGACTGTGATTTGAAATAAGGTGCAAAGATGAATAAACTTCCTGGCTGTTGTTACAGTCTCTGAGAAGTCAGAGGAGAAAGCTATTGTACCAGATGTAGAAATTAGGTGGTGTTACTGTGTAATGAGAGGTCACTAGTAGCTAAATTAGGAGCACCAAAACAGGTACAACTTGAGATATGCTGAAAGAGGCATCTGTAAAGAAAGAAGTGAGCTTGGACAATGAGAAATAATACATGTGCTGACTGTTGCTAGAAGTTCAAGAATCCTCCAGTGGTGGTTGGATATGCATTCTTGAACTTGTAATAAGAGTCAGTTCATGAGCCTGACAAGGAACCAGAAAGGCAAGATGTGGTTTGAGATAAGGCACAATTGAAACCGTATTGGAGATGCTGAAGGGCAGACTTACAAATGTAGCAGGGGATGAAAGAGGGCAGCATTGTTTAGGATGATATCAGTACTGAAACATGAGTTAATGTATCTGGAAACAAAATATGTTGTGCAGTATCCTAAAGGGACATACTACACACTCCGGAGGATGTGGGTGAACTGTCCACCCGTTCTTGGCGGGCTCCACGATTTTGAAGTCCTACATAACAAGGTTACAAAACTGAATATTTAAAGAATGAGGCATTTGGGAACTGAAACCAGATCTGCATTATGCTGTAGATAAATATGTTTACAATCAAAGAGTCAAGTAAAATAAAGGAAAAAAAAAAATAGAGTAGGCAGAGTTGGTTTCTTATAACCTGGAGTCCCTGGGTCTTCCTTTTGTATTTCAAGGCAGTTACGCAAAGGAAATAGAGAAGTTATCAGATTACTGATTCAGTGGTAGCAGAGATGTTTTACAAACTCAGCTGGTGTGTGTGGGGGGGGGGTGTTTGGTGGTATTTTGGAGTTGGTTTTTTTGCAACGGGCTATACTGCAGGTTTGTGCAGGCCCTCAAACCCACCTTTTTCCATCTTCCTTCTCAGTAATATGAATAGCTTTTTAATACCAGCTTTTAAAAATGTTTCTTTCAGTAGCGCACCTGACCTCCTCTTGTCAATCTGTCTCTACCGGAAGTTAGTGAGGGGGGAGGACGTTATGCCCGCCCTGACTCTTGATACCGTTTACCTTTTCATTTGCATGCATATCACATTCTAAAATGAGGATTTTCTTTGTTTTAAAAGCAAGATATTTAGTCACCATTACCCATGTATCATACACTAATAAAACTGGTAAGAAGAGAAATGTCACAGTAAAGCATATTAAGTAAGGGACACTTCATGGAATATCAAAAATATCACCATAAGTCAAAATAATTAGCCTTGAAAAACTGGCAACTGCTATTGCTATAAATACAGCTGCACCAAAGAGGTTAAAAAAGATGTCTCCATGGAGGTGTTTAAAGGTATTTTAATACTTCTGTCACTACAGTAATTACATGCCATCCATGGGTGCAGCCTTAAAATACTCACGTGTGAGAAAAAAGCTAAATATAAAATATCTAATAATAAAACAAACTCACGCATCTTTCTTTTGCATCTTTTTATTGTATAAAAAAGGAAACATCCTTTAAAATATAGGGTCTGTGTCCCTGACAAATTTGCAGGGACTTGAAAATAGGTGGCTCTGAGTGGGTTCATTCCATTTCTTGCATTAGCCTCCAAGGGCAAGCTTTTAATGGAATTTTGATCTCTCTTGTATTTGCATGTAAGCAGCTTTGAGCTCTTGCAGCAGGGTAGGCAGAGCTGGTCAATGAGTGTTGCTCAGGGACCTTTTCTAGACATGATGTCTGCATGAGCAAAGCTACCAGCACAGGACAGGCAGGTGTGCTTTAAAGCTTTGGCAGATAAACCATCGATATGTCATGATGGTGTCTACTGGATGGAAAGTGGTTTAATTAATTGTTGTGTGCTGGTCTGAAGCCACTAAGGAAGGAAGCTAAACAACAGACTAAAAATAGGTTGATGAATCAACGCCGCCTTCTGGCTCTTGAGATGTAGACCAGGAAATCCCTGCAGCTGTCTGGGGCAAAGGGGGGAAAAAGCATCCAGGTGTGGCTTTACCACTTCTCATGGATGATGCTCTTTTACCCCAAGTTTTCAAGACCAGTCCTGCAAGCCAACATTACATGTAATGAAGTGACCAGTTACTGTGAAATTACAAGTTAAGCCTGCATTGCTAAACCAGAGACCAGTTTTCAAACATTTCATTATAAATAAAATACTGCTGGCCAAGTCTGAGGTAATGTAACTGAAGCTTCATATTGCAGTCCTAGGAAAATCTGGATTTGGGCCAAGAGGTGAAACTGAACATGCTTTAGTAAAACTGTGGGGATGACCTTACAAGGGAGGGACTCAAGCTTGGAGAGTGTCAAAGCCCAGGGTAACCAAGTCAGCTAGTCTGAGGCCTTCTTGGTGGATACTGGTGAAAGGCTGCACCTCCAACTAGAGCAACCTCTTCCTATTCCAATTCTTGTCCAGTTGTTGCCTGCAGAGAACTGGACTGAGCTATACTATGAAGGTGACACGCATCCTATTTGTCTTTTCCTACGTATGACCAAACACATCATCCCAATACCATGCCATGCCTCTGCAACATGGCATAGTTAGCTTATGGTTGAAGAATAGATGGAAGAAGCTAAACTTGAGCAAGGTGGCAATGACTCCAGTTAGCTGACAAGAACATTTGTAGATGCCCTTGTGATGAGACACTTTTGTAGGGGAGCTTAGTGGTACCTCGCCATAAAGACTTGTGAGTCTTAGAAGCTCCAAAGAGCACAGGAGTCTCCTCATCACCATGGGCTCCCTGAGCACATCAAGCCCATCTTCTCCTCTGTGCTGACTTACTGTTTGGCACTGAATCAAGTTCAACTCCTCAGCCCTTCTATTCAGAGACCCATGGCTTAGACTCAGCCCTGCTAAAAGGCAGCTGACAGCTCTGTGGTTGACAACTTTCTTGTTCTTATGATCAAGATACAGGCCTGTGCCAGAAAGTAGACTTTCCAAAGGGGGCAGCATAAGACCATGTTATAAACTTCTCCAAGAGCTAGGGACCCTCATGGATGACCATATCCTGCTCCAAGTGCAATATACATCTCTTTGGAGCTTGGTTCCTCTAAGATAAACATGTAGTTGTGTGCAGTTTTTTCTTTTAATTTCCTACCAAAACAAAACACTTCACTGCAAATGCTTTTCCCCTTGAGGGACAAGAGTACTAATGACACATGACAGATGTTAGTCATGGTTGCTTCGTACACTATTGGAAGGCACTTGGGTGCTATGGAGGCGTTTATGGCATAAGAAGTTTTAGAATAATGCAGCTGGAGCTTACGTTGGTATTTAAAGTTAATCACTGGCTTTCAGTTTTTTAGCCACTGAGTTGACAATTATTTTCAAGCCATGTGAAGAGTAGATCTCAGGCAGAAAAATAAGTTATTTTTCTGCCTGAGATCGTTGCATTAGTAATTGATTATTTATGTTGAAGGGAATTTGAAATCCAGTACTTAATGGTGAGGTATGAAAAGTGCATGTGTGTGAAGGGGGAGAGGAAATTCAAAGAGCTACTGAGGGAAGCAAGTCTCTAATGTTCTTTCCTGGCCCACTTGCAGTGTTGATAAAAATGTTAATGGACCTCTATTGTGCATGTATCTATTTCGATAACCACAACGCAGGGGGGAAAAAAAAAGCATTAAGTTGGAGTGCTGCTTCTCCAGGGTGTTTATTGAGCTGTTCCACAAAAGCCAAATCTGGGCTCCTAGCTTAAACACTGGCTTCAGATACCAAATTCTAGATATTGCATACATGGTGTGAACCTTGTCAGAGGAGCTTAGAGCCTGTAATTTTCACCTATTCTTATAGTCATCTGACAATACCTAGGTTTTAGTTTTATTTATTGTAGACTGGGTAAATGCAAACACAGGCAAGATCCTTAGCATCCCAAAGGGAAGTTGCCATCCTAGTCACAAGGTTCAGCAATTCTTATATACAATCTAGTCTGTACTGCATCTCTCTTTCCCAAAGCCTTGCAAAAGAAGATGGCTTAGCTACTAGCTAGCAGATTTGGACTGTCATTTGGGTTGAAGACATATAGCACAAAGTTTTGCATGCCTCGGCAAGAACATCTGTTTGGCAGCTGCTTCTGGTTTCAAATCAAATACCACATCCTACCTCCCCACTGTTACTAAGAACTGCAGATGAGAGGAGTTAGTTGTGGCTCGCTTCCAGTTCTGTTGTATGATCAGCTTACACACCAATGGGACAATCAGTAATGCAGAGAGCACTCATCAAGCTTGGCTTTTTAGCTGTCAGATAATCCACAGTGTGAAATTCTGTAAGAAAATTGAGTATATGTAGAAAGTATTTCCAAGTGTGTTTGAGCTGACCATTCATTTTCATGTTTTGAGGAGGTAAGACCTCATCCAGTATCATGGAAGAGACATGAGCATTCCTCAAGTCCAATAAACATTGAAGCAGGTCTTTAAATACCCTGTGAAAAATCTACCTGCTCCACATAGAATGATTCAGTGTTTGTTGCTATTATTAGTTCTTTGTAAGAACACTTATCTCTGTAAAATGGCATTGGAAAAAGGACTTGTTGCTGGGAGTATTTTGATTTTTGACTTGTAACCACATCCACAAGGGCTTATCATAGAATCGTAGAATCATTTAGGTTGGAAAAGATCTTTAAGATCATCAAGTCCAACTGTCAACCCAACACCACCATGCCCACTAAACCATGTCCTGAAGTGCCACGTCTATGTGTTTTTTTGAACACCTCCAGGGATGGTGACTCAACCACTTCCCTGGGCAGCCTGTTCCAATGCCTGACAACCCTTTCAGTAAAGAAATTTTTCCTAATATCCAATCTAAACCTCCCCTGCCACAACTCAAGGCCATTTCCTCTTGTCCTATCTCCAGCCACCTGACAGAAGAGACCAGCACCGACCTCACTACAACCCCCCTTCAGGTAGTTGTAGAGAGCGATAAGGTCTCCCCTCAGCCTCCTCTCCTCCAGACTAAACAACCCCAGTTCCCTCAGCCGCTCCTCATAAGACTTGTGCTCCAGGCCCCTCACCACCTTGGTTGCCCTTCTCTGGACACGCTCCAGCACCTCCATGTCTTTCCTGTAGTGAGGGGCCCAAAACTGAACACAGGACTCGAGGTGCGGCCTCACCAGTGCTGAGTACAAGGGCACGATCACCTCCCTGCTCCTGCTGGCCACACTATTTCTGATGCAGGCCAGGATGCCCTTGGCCTTCTTGGCCACCTGGGCCCACTGCTGGCTCATATTCAGCCGCTGTCAACCAGCACCCCCAGGTCTTTCTCTGCCGGGCAGCTTTCCAGCCACTCTTCCCCAAGCCTGTAGCGCTGCACGGGGTTGCTGTGACCCAAGTGCAGGACCTGGCACTTGGCCTTGTTGAACTTCATACAATTGGCCTCATCCATCGATCCAGCCTGTGCAGATCCCTCTATCACGCGGTATCCCTCCTACCCCATGATCGAGGGATTTCCCAGATCCCAGCTTGTAGGCAGTCTAGGCAAGAGCATGTCCCACCACTGTCAGCAGGGCTGTGCTGCCCTGGGGGCTGCTGGCTATGCAGGGCAGGAGCAAGCAGGGTGCCGAAGCTGATGCCACTGGGCCTTGGCCACAAGTGAAGCTCAGCTCCCTCCTGTGATGGAGGTATAGGATTGCAGAGCGCCATGGTTCCAATTTGCTCTACTTCCACATGGCTCTGAGGTCTGTCCGCGTAGTTTGTGACTCGTGGCTGTGTGAAGCTTTTGCTGTGCTGGCTGATGCAGTCAGCAATTATGATCGTCCTTCTGCAGTTTGCTGGTGTTGCTGTATTTTCATGCATACAAATTGCATTTGGTATAACCTAACTTCTTTCTTCAAATACTGTGTAGCTAACCAGGTCTTTGCCTGCCTAACACCTGGAACAAGGAGGAATCCAAGGCAGGAAGATGACTAGGGAATGGAAGATGGTTTAGAGAGAGAGGGAGGAGCTGGGGTGAATTCCCATCATATTTCCTATACAGGGATATGAACCCCAGTGCTATTGGTGCATGGATTTCAGATACCTCTCAGAAGGTATGTATGAAAATGTAGCAACTCCTGGCATGTACCACAGTTTACTTGAAAAAATACAATATTAAATGGTTTGTGCAATAATTTGGGAGTAAAGACTTATTTTTAAAGAACCAGAGCTGATATAGCTGATTTTCCCAGAGACCATTGTTCAATTATTTGGCTGTTGTAAGTGCGTGCTTGTTTGTCTAGTTGTTTGCTAACAGTTGTTTGCCCAGTAGCTTGAGTTCATTTACCTCAATGAGCCTTTTGGGTGCACAGCAACTGCAGAATAACAGGTAGCTGAATGCAGCTTTTTCCACTGATGATTGTGTTCAGCCTCTGAGAAGTACTTGCTGTTAAAAGGAAGCTTCAGTTCAGAAGAGATGGGGGATATGAACAATGGGATTGGGTTTCAAACTATAGGAGATTAGGGTAAATATCATTAAAAGTACTTTAAAACAGAGCTATCTCTGAAACCAATTAACAAGGTCTTTGAATTGGTGGGGGCATATTTTTAAGGACCTCTTCTTCAATCTTTTATGGTAATCAGGCTCTCACATTTACCATTCAGCTGTGTTCTCCAATGCAAATAACTAGTTAAAATTCTTAATTAGATTATAGTGACTATAGGAAAAAGTTGTTCTAAAAGTAAAATTACAGACTGTTATGACTAATGCTGTACAAATTAGCATAAAGTAGCTCAGACCAAATTATTCCTGAGAGTTTGCAATTAAGAGCACCTGCTATTAGTGCACTTGCTAAACTTTTATCAATTAATCATCACTTCCTTGAATAACAAGAACAAAACTGAATGTTGTGAATATTGTGAGAATGATTAATTGCTAGTGGTAAATTGCTGACTAGCTCCATTATTACTTCTACTTTAAAGATTTACAGAAATGTGTCTATCAGTTTTATGAATGCATAAATTACGCTAATGTACTCAGTATCAGTTGTATTTTTTTGTGCTACTTAACTGGTAGCATCTGTTCTCAAACTTAGTCTCGGAGACTTTCAGAGCATGAACTATGTAACAGACCATTATTTTTACCTTGATTTTTTTTTTCCTTCTCTTTTCCAAAATGGACCCTAAACTCAGACTCCAGAGAGTAAATCAATGGCTTTGTTAATTTTTTCAAGTATTGGGTATAGTCTAATTCCCATAATTTGAAAACACTGACCTTTGACATCTGAAAAAATATTTAGTGTTGTTAACATCATTGCCTAAACTTACCTGTTTGTCCCAGTTTTATGGAACAGAATTGTCCTGCTTCTTTTTCAACACATACATTAATATATAAGGGAGTATTATGCCACTGGTGTGTAACTAAAGTGGATGTTGTAGTCTTTTATTTTTCAAGAAGCCTTTATTTCCATGGGTCTTAGACATTCTGAAAAGGTCAGTGAAGTAGAATACTAATTAATGGTTCAATAAATTACGTTATTTGAAGCCTTTTTCTTTACACTAACTGGGAGTGGGAGTAGATCTTAAATTTTGCCAATTCAGGAGTGCTTTTAGTCCTGTGTAATCAGAGGCACTGCAGCTTTAACATAAATTGGAAAAATCTAAATTGAAGAACACGTCATTACAGCTGTTGAGTGAAACAACAGCAGATTGCTAAAATGCATGATACTGTGTTACCAGATTCATAAGAAATATAGGAAAATCTGGAAATTATCAAGAGATACATGAAATGTTATGAAATGGTTAGAGTTGTTTATCTTGGCTGTTCCGAGATGAAGTCACTACATGGATGAAACAACTCTGAAGTGCAGCTTGTGAACACTGCCAGAAATATAGATTTCACAAAGTTGGAAAAAAAAGCTTGTAAATCAGCTAGCGGGGCGGGGACAAAACCAAAAAACCTAGATATTTTTGACATGCCTCAGAGATGTAAGTGGAGAAGGTATGGGTGAAAGATTCTCCTCTTTCCCAGACCATCAGAGCTGTAAGGAAAAACCACTTTCTGATAACTCTTTGGCTTCCTAGAGAAAAATGTACTTGTAAATTAAGTCTACCATTTTTATTATATTGCTGGTAAACAGGTAGTGCTAGTAAATATTGCTTAGATCCCTTATAGTGAAATGGAGACAACAGAGGAGCAGCAGAAAACATGTAGCTACCATATAAAGCTAACCCAGCACCTGAAATGTTCTTAAAGTTTTATGAACATAATGAATGAGATAACAGTCTTTGTTCTAAATCTTGCAATCAAGAGCCTTGACACGGTGCTGTGGAAATTCCTACTGAGAGCTCCTGGTGAGACAAGCTTAGTGCCTCTCTGTGAAGTGCACCCTCGTTTGGAGCACTGTGCTACCACAGACAAGGATAGCAGGAAGGCAGGCAGGAGAATTTGTCTGCAGGGCCTTTCTGGCGAGTAAAAGCAGTAGATTCTGGACCACTTTTCTTTCTAGTTTTTTAGACCTTAACCTGGGTTGAAGAGGAAATTAAGAGCAATGAGGCATTTCTGTGCAGTTACTATCAAGTCAGCCTTAAGCAGCCATGTCATCCAAAGCCGTGTTCTTCTTCTCTAACGCTGCTCTGTCCAAACATCCATGTATGTTCAGGATCCATTGTATGAGAGTACGTGGCAGAGCAGGTCTGCCGTAACGAAGTCTCCCTTGTGATTAATTCCTACATTGCATAAAGTGACTATATGAAGGCAAATAAAAAGCTAACATGAGGTGCTTATCATGTTTCGATAATATATATGTACAAGTTTCCATTATTTCATAACACACTTATAGAAATTAATCTAAATTCAAATATTTCACTGAGAGCTTAGACTTGAGGCATGTGAACGATGGAGGCGGACACTGGAGCCCTGCGGGGGAAGCCTGGCAATCGTCAGAACATAAGTAGCCATGTAATGCATAAGCATAGTGAGGGAGTCACTAGCAACACCCTCAGGAAATGCAATGAGAACAAAATGTTGGCATCACGAAATGCAACGTTCATCGGAGATTTCCCTTGATTATTTCTTCTATGACTGATAAGCTGGCCAAAAGTATAGGTTCAGCAAACAGCAATGAAAATTACGGAGCACCTAATGATGATCATGCTCAAAAGCATGAAAATTTTTGCTGTTTCTCGTGCTGACGTTTCTTTATTTCCCACCTTAAAGGCCAGGTATTTTTGACAGATTAAAATTTTCTCCTTCTATACCTTATCAAACTTAAGACAAACTGAATTTGTGTTTTTAAATGAGTCATTTGTACAACGTGGCTGTGTGCCTGCCCTCTTCAGTAGCCTCAAGGTCTGCAAACTTGTTTTCTGCCTTCCTCTCCCTGTACTGACCTCACTCTTTCACTGCACAGCTTTAGCAAATGAAGCTGGTTTATGTATGATACAGCGCTGAAGCCTAAGAAGAATCTCCTTGGTTACTTTGATATACCCTGGATCCCACTCATATTTGCACAATGCTGCAAGTAATAAATAGCTTTGGTCATGATGGGTGACTGTCACCATAACTCTTACTCACCTGAAGCTGCTACCACAGCATAATGAAAGAAATGGGTGCTACTAGCTCTGTCCAAAAGACAAAAAAAGTCTTAAATCCTTGGGATAGATGCTGAACATAGCAGCACTGATTTTAAAGAAGCTGCAGTGATTGGGGTGAGTTGAGTATATAACCACATAAGGATATATAGGTCACCAGGGAGCTGATGTTTCAAACACTTCTGCTAGGCATTCCCTTTGGCAGTTTTGTTGACCTAGTTGGGAGCAAATAATGAGGAAAAAGAAAGTGATTCAGGTGACCACTGTGTGGCGCTTTTCTCTTTCCACTTCTCTATATTTACACAAATCATGAAATATTTATTTTTAGTCATTCTAGATGTCTGTTCAGGCCCTCCTCTTCTAAACATAAGGCAGGAAGTGTCACAAGAGTAGGTATTTCTCGTGGGAGTTTCAGCATTTCCCCATTTGGACTTGGTTGAAAGTTCTGCTACAAAAGCTATTCTCATAATACTGCCACTAGGCGCTTCGCCAAAATCAGAGAAAGAATGAATAGGTATCTTAACAGATATTTCCCCAACAATTGTAATGCATGTTCACTTTGCTTTAGTTTTTAGACCAAAGAATGCAGCTGCTCTCACTTTACTAAGCTAATTCCCCACTTTCTGACTTCTATAGGCTTCTTTTTTTAAACTGTGCTGCCATGTGGCTGCATTTAAGTTATGCTTATAGCTCATTTGGAATGAATAAATTGTAGTTGAGAGCTGGCCCCCAAATACAGCACTAGTGAGAGCTGTGCTTTGCTTTTTTTTTTTTTTTTTTTTTTTTTTGTGTGTGTGTGTGTGTGTGTGATTCATATGCAGGGAAAAAATCAACATAAATGTTGGTGGGCACATACCCAAAAATCTACTTTATGTGCCAATGCTTTTCTTGTTTAGTTCTGTTTCTACTGATCTTGTAGCAAGTGGTGATAAGAGAGTTCTTGCATTTTCCCAGCAGACAAAGGGCTCACCTCTCTTGATGCTACACCAGCACCTCCATTTCAAGCCATGATAGGAATGGAATCAGAATCAGAGGTAGTTACGGTCCTCAGCTAGCTGGCCGTACATTCAGATTAGAGCTAGTTGGCGTACGTTAGAACAGCTCTATCTGTATGCTACACTGCTCCAACCCAATCTGCTGAGATGGATTGATCCAAACCATCAAGGGCTGAGGGAAAGCTCTTCTGCCTGGTCAGAGAGCATCTGAGTATGAAGGAAAAATTGTTGCACTTCAATGATTTGTTGAGAGTGTTCCTGATAGCTTGTAAACAATCATGTAGATGTCACCACTCATATATATGTTAACATTTTGTGAATCTAACCTTTGGAGTTCTTGCAAAAATTGCAGTGGTGTTTGGATCAGTTTTAGACTTACACAAGTTTTTTTGTTTTGTTGTTTGGTTTTGGTTTTTTTATTGTTCTGTACCAAATAACTGTTAGCCCATTTTGACCAAATTTAATGGAATGATGGAAGTCAGAGATCATCAAGTTTTCACAAGTTTCACCAACCAGGAGAAAAGCTGTCATGTCACTTGTTAGATACCAGGGCAAGTCATAGAAAAGTAGGAAGAACTACAACCAAAGTTTGCATATACCTTCACAGATATTGAAGTCAATCAATTGCAACACACTAATATTAAAGAAATCAGTTTGTTACCCTGCTAGTGTTCCTTGGGGCTGAATAAATTGGTTTCACAATACTACCCCTTCTGATCTTTTTCCTGTGATAATTTAACTGTTGAAAAGTTGTTTTTTACAGAATGTCTCTTGGAGATTGTCAATTGCTCAGTATTACTATGTCTAAATTCGTGTGAATTCAAGGGGGTCTTTGAAATACTGTTGTAGTCTCTTAGGACACATTTCAAAGATTTCCATGGCACTTGCAGAGACTGAAGTACATGATTTACTGAGTAAATGTAGCTTGTGCTAATTGTCTGTGGACCTCAGTTTTAGCAATATATTGTGTTTCCTGTTCTGAGAGATCAGTGTAGTCAGTAAAAGGCTGGTTTCTTTGAATGTAGGAAATAACTGAAATCCAAAATTGGATATCATTATAATGGACATCTTAGGAACCCCACAGAACAAACGACATGAGGTTACGCGCATAGGCCTTGTTAGAGGTGACTGACTCTATTCCCTTCCTGAAAAAGTTGTTTTACTTGTACACATGCAGTGCTAAGTAATTGCTTTATATCATTAATCCATTTTCCAGTACAAATTAGTCTCATTAAAATTGGCTAGTGAGAGTTAATATGGCAAACTCTTCTAGAGAAATATGTTGCTGCGTGTAAACAGGCAGTCTTAGGTCTGCCTTTGCTGGCCGGCAAGGCAAAAATTGCAAGTACCCTGTTCCAGCAATAACAATTATACTGCATACCATGCAACAATATGTCACCACTCCTTAGTTACAGCAACTTGGTAAGGCTCAGTGATATTACCAGACCTCTGAAAATACCCTGGAAACAGTTAAATTTCACAAGGACAAACTCTATTCCACTATACCCCTGCAAGTCATAAACAGCAAGAATGCTGTAATTTCTCAGGTGAGAGAGTAAAACTGTGGTGAGTGTCAGCATGATTTATAGATCTTGATTTGTTTAGGCAAAGGGCAGTGTGTCTTTGTGTCATGTGTAGGTTGTGCATATCTGCAGAGACAATCAGTATTTGACTTTACACTGTATTCCTGAGTAACTCTGTGCGTGGTACTGTTTGCCTTTAGCAAACATTCTTCACTGTTTTGCATTAAGTATTTTCAGTGATTGATAGTTTTCTTGTTCAAGGATTGATAAATGTGAACCTGCTTTTCATCTTGGCCTAAAGGGACCCTTGATGGAGTGGAGCTTTTAGGGTTGTTTTTTCTATAAGCTTTGAAAAGAGACTGAAAGACTTGATGTTGAGTCACTGGGGAATGCGAGTTACGACGCGTGGCCCAGTCTATCACTCATTATGTAGCATAATCAACTAAGTGACCACTTCTGATGGGAATAAAAATGCTGTCAGTTTTCTTGGAGAACATCAGTGGATGAATATCCTTTGGCAGACTTCTAACCAAGCTCCAATCTGAGAAACAAACTATGCTGTCTTTATGAGTGAAGAGCAAAATCATGAGAGATTTGTAGAGATGCAGCGGAAAAAAAGCAGTGCAGAGAGGGTATCTGTGTGCAGATCGGAGCAACTATTTTGCCAGGTTGTCAGTGGTAGTGTTTTTTAGGGTCTTCACTAAGAATAGTGTTTTGAACTGTAGAAAAGCACATCTGCAAGGTTAGATATGTGTGAGATCTAGGAGTCAAACTGAGGGGGTCTGTCCCAACAGTATGTTGCTGAGAAGGGAGCAATGAGGGAGGGCATGCTGATACACAGTGATTCCAGCACCAGCCTGCACCTACACCTGCACCTATACTGCACCTGGGCAGTAATTTTAGTTGTTTCCTCCTCAGCAAAAGATGATTCCAAGCCAGACTGCTGCTTTTGTCCCCTAGCTGTGCCCTGCTGGTTTTATCCGGCTGCTCCTGCTCGTGCTGGCCAGCCCAGCCATCCTGTGGACAGTCAGCTACTTCCAGAGACAGCTGGGGAAAAATAAACAGGAAAAATATGAAATAGACTTGTTTGAAGGTAAGGGCAAGGAAGATAACTAAGGAAGATAACTAAGGTCCTGCAGTCCCTTGCCCACAAGGAAAATCTGAGGTATATGAGTAAGGTCAGGGATTGTGAGCTTTTTATTTGTTGTGATATATTCTCAAAAGATAATAATCTGTTTCTCAAAGCTCTGTGCCATGTATCTAGGGTATAGTTTTATGGAATTCTGTGATTTAAAAAAAGCAACCAAAAAACCCCAACAAAAAAACCCCAAAAAACCAACAAAACAAACAAAATGAAAAGGGGTCCATATCTGTGCCCTAAAACTGAAATATGCAGGCCTTGGTACATCTGGATACAGTTTGGAAACAGTGCTCAACATAAGAGGAAACAATCAAATAAATAGATATTAAGGCTTAATATATAAAGAAGCTTATTTAAACCAAAACATCCAGGAAAATTCTAGCAATGAAAGTGTTAAGTGAAAGTGAAGGGAGAGCATTTTAAGGGGGGGGGGGATCCCTTATGAATTTACCAGGATAAAAATCAAAACCTTCTGATGATCATATAGCTTTTGCATCATAAAAATGTAAATGAGGAGTATTTATTGCTAAGCCAATTTAAAGACTCAGTTGAACATTAAATACACTTGGCTAACTTTCTTTTGTTAGTGTATGTCACCAGTGGAGAACAACTATAATTCTTCAAGCTGAAGGTGGCAGCTTTGCCTAATACCTGTAATCTCTTCCTTCTGCTCTGATGGATTCTGCTTACCCTGCTGGCCTAAGAAATCTCATGTCTCTTATTGTGAATCAGGAAGGGGAAAAAAAGCAACCAAAGAGGTAAAACAGTTAATTACTCACTGTTTGGTTCATATGTGTGATGTAGCTGCTGGTGACAGTAGCAAAGTCAGAATATAATGAAAGTCTTAGTTTCAATATCATGCAAATGGTACGAAACATGAACAACAGGACTTGAAATGAAAACATCTTGAAAGGGAGGTAGGCAGGGGTGGAGAGAGAGGGAAAGAAAGTGTCTGATATGTACCATACTAGCTTAAATGGGAAACATTCCCCCAGACTAATTCTATTTCCCTTGTTTGGCTCATTCATTTTTTGTTTTTATTTTTCCTTTTTTCCTCATCCTTATTTTCTGCCTTAACTTTGCATTTGGAAGGAAGCAGTAGTCCTCAGCAGCCACATGGACTGCAGTTATTACTGTAGTACTGTGATTGCTTTCTTGAAAGAGGAAAGTAGCATAGTAATGCAGGAGATATTCTGGGCCAAAGGAACCATAGTCATTGTGTGTGGGAATAGGGAATCACAGCAGCTGAGCCAGAAAACTAATATACATGTGTTTCTAACTTCCCAGATGAAGGGACACTTTTTCAGGTACTATTTGAATGGCAATGATTAAAGAGAATTTTCAGGTTAAATGCAAGTACTCCAGTTTCCTGTATACAAAGGTGGATAAAAAATTGTAGCGGGTATCTTGCCATCCATTAGGTAGCAAACTTGTTTGCTGTGGAAGGAAACAGCATCATTTGAACGCTTTTAAGTTGTCAAATACATGTCGTGATGTAAATAAAAGTTAAAGAAAAAAAACTGGTAGAAGTTATAGAAGAAATTACATACAATAGGCATCTCAAAAGATGATTTTGTTTTGTATAGCAGTGGCATTTGAATTTCTCAAAAAGCAATTTCTTTAAAAGATCAGGTCTGAAAATCTTTTGGTATGGAATTTTAAAAATGAATCAAAATTTTGCAGTTTCACAGTGGATTTTCATTTGAAGTATAGGTTATTTATATATTTACTTGACATGAAACTAAGTGATGAGCTGTTTTTCATTGCAGGGAACAAACATTGTGATCAAGGAAAAGAAAAGGCCATTTGCATTAGAACCAAGTAGTAGCTGCTGTTATTGACTCTTTAAATCCAATACAAACAAACAAAAATATTTTAACTATTATGTCTGATTGCAACAGTAGTAGGGGAGATTGTTATATTTGCTGTTATTGGCAAGCTGTGAAGTAACACTTATAGATCAATTTACATTACTTTAAGCAATACATTTCCAAGAGACACTTTTAAAAAATAAATTCATTCCAATGTGCTGCTGCTTCCTCTATAGCAATTTTTACTAAAATATAGTTTTATGTTGGGGTGGGAAGGCAGACTTTGCTAAAAAGAGCATTGCTAAGGACAAGCTTGCATGCATGTACTCACATACATGCAAAATCTAATTGATTATTATCAGAAATAAGTCTAATACTACAGAAATCAGGGCAGCTGTATCAGATGAAACTGGGAGGTGCTACCCAATCCTTAAGCCTGTGACCAGAATCAAAAAAGTGACACACATGTGAAACGCTGTCAGTCAGACTCTCTGTACGTTTAGGGCAAGAATGTCCCCCCCCCTTTTTTTCCCCCACGCTTTGAGATATCTTTTGTTCCCATGCAGGTAAAGTGGGACTGGACACACTGCGCTGTCTTTGCACATCCCAGCACCTGCCCCAGTGACCTGGTATTTCCTCTCCCTACCCTGACAAGGTGCTGAATTTATCCCTCTGCAGAGTGATAGCTTTTTTTTTTTTTTTTTGGGGGGGGGGGGGGGGGAGTTGAGTTTGGGGGTTTTTTGTTGTTGTCCTACCAACAGGTCAAGTCTGACAAAAGCTTCCATATAGGTCCACCACTTCTTGGCCATTCCTGATTTGAACTAGTGCAGTTCCAGTGATTTCAACTGACCTGTATCTTCCCACACTCAGGCTGTGTCTCAGGACTCAAACAGGATGAATGTGGGTTGCCTAGTGTGCTACCACCCCAACTTTTTCTGGAGACCGAAATTTTTCTATATATAACACAGAAAAGTGGAATGGAAGTCCTGTTTCAGGACTCTTTTGCTTCTTTTTTTTTTTTTTTTTTTTTTCACTGTAGCCTTTACCATTTTTCAGAGAAAAGAAGTTAAAATTACCAAAATGAATCTCTTGAAACCTTTAATCAAGTATTGGAATGAAAACAGGGAGCTTTAAAACTCAGAAGTCTTATCTGCAGGAGGCAGCTAATATCATCTATTCTTTAAAAAAAAAAATCATATCAAACTGTTGAAGCAAATTTTCTTTGGGAAAGGAATTAAAGCAAAGTAATGGCTTAGGGCCAAATGCACTCCTTTACATTCCTTGATTTTACAGAGAGGCAGGGCAGATGCAAAGTAGCTGAATGATTACAGAAGATGAGAGCAGCAGTGGTTCAGGTCTGTGGCCTGCCATTTCATCTCAAGATCCAGCAAGAGCCTCTTCTCGCTCTCTCACCTTTGATCTTTTAACAGGAACTAGGGAGCAGAGCTAGGGATAAGGATACAAAGCAGGGAATTTCTCTTGCAGCCTTTAATTGCACACGCAGCAGATCCTGTTCCCTCCAAACTCTGTGGGGCCATTTCAGTCCTGTGCCTTTGGAGGGGAGGTGAGGAGGAACCGGAGCTGCTGTGGGAGGCCAGGCAGAGCCCTCTGGACAATGAAACAAGCTGAGAGATGCCAAGTCCTGCCAAACACGCAGAGCAAAATTGGGGCGCTGTGTGTGCAGGGTAAGAATGTAGGCTAAGTTGCTGTAATGATCTTTGTCTCAAGATCATCAGTAGCAGATAAAACAGCTCATGGAAATGTGATATTTAATCAAATAGCCCAATACTTTTGATTCAATGCAGTCTATATTTGGGTAGGGACCACGCTGAACTAGTTATCCTAAGCTTTTGTTTCATGTACTGCAGCTTAGGCAGGCTGGCAAATAGCTCGGTAACACCACCTGAAATATCCTGGCATATACCTGACAGCTCATTGAGAGAATATCCTGTAAAATTGATGAGCTGACTCCATTACTCAAGAATAAAATTGAGTTGGTATAGTGAGGTAAACATTGGTAAGGGTGTTTGGATGCTGTTACGGGAAATGAAATCCTCTGCATATATGGCAATATTTATTTTACATTTTGTGTGCTTCAATAGGAAATGAGCTCATATTTATCTTCTCTCTATAGCGAGAGGAATAGAGCTCCAGCAAAAGTACAGTAGCAGTCTCCAAAGGTTTTCATCATAAAAAGCTGTATCCCTGAATCTCTCTTGCCCTGCCTTACGCTTATGCTTCTGCATAGGATGAAAAGGGGAAAAGCCCTTTGAGATGCCCTTTCTGTTTGCAGGCTTACTTGCTGCAATATTGTTGGGGGGAAAAAGTGGGGGAGGCAAGAGTGCTCTTGCTAAGTGGGGGAAGCAGGAGTGCTCTTGCTGAGTAAGGAGCAAAAGCTGACTTCTCTCCTCATTTTTAGGAGCAGAGGTTCACCCTGGATCCCGGCACTGTAGTCCAGGCACCAGCTTCAGGAGGGTGGGCTGGGAAGGGAGCTCTGTGGTGGCAGATGACTTGTATTTCAGTGCCTTGCACCGTGCCACCCATTGCTCTTCTTATGGAGGTTTACTGCCCCAGTGGCACTGATACTGCCTTGGTCAAGTTCTGCGCCCCACAGATCTAGTGTGGATTGCCCAGACACTGAGATTTCTTTTTGTCTTTAGGGAGCTTTCAGTAGCCAGCTCATTTGCCACACTCCAACAACAACAACAAAACACAATTAAAAAAAAAAACCTAGACTTCATAAATTATTTCTGCACTTAGTTGGGATAACATACCCTCCTGACTCTCCTCAGATGTTTGGCCAATAGGACTTTTATGGCTGCATCTTCAATGTCATTAGAAATAAAAGTACATAATATATCACTCAGGGACATAGACATCAGGTAAACTTGTGACAATTCTGGACATCTTTGGATATATGAATGAAATTGATGTTAGTTATCACTTATCAATCTAAATAACACAATAATACAGAAATAGGAGGAAAAAAAAAACTTTTGTAATTTATTTTCTTAATTTCCACCTTAGGATCATCTTTCTGCATTAGAAATTAGTATCATCTTTAAATACATGTCTTGATCTGGTCCTGCTTAAGTGAACAGCAAATCATAAGCTGGAATGGAATATAAGACTTGCTCTATTTCTTATCTTGAACTCATTCATATACTGCACATTATTCCTCATTCATATGACCATAGTGCCCAGGACCTGAAATCTTTTCCCCAACAAAACACGGTTATCCTGTAGAGCAAGCTGTGCTTGAGAAAAGTTTGCAAGTTTGGACCTTAAAAAGGAAAGCAAATAGTGGAATGGAAAATGTTTATAGAGATAATTGGGTAATACATATTTGTCAGATATGTTAGAGTTGAGTGACTTTTTTTTCTCCTTACTGTAACACTCAAAAATGTGATAGCAGAGAAATTATCTTATCCTGTTTCTTTATTCTTAGCTCAATAGTTGTTTGGGCTCCACAATTTAAAAAACGCTTTCTCACAAAAAGCACTTATCTAACATATGGCCATCATCACTGCAGTGACTAAATGCTTCATAAGCATAAATTGACTATTCTCACAATAGCAGCACCCTGAGCTGAGAAAGTTTTCAGCCCTGCTACATAGGTGGGGAAGAGGGAGAGAGAGGAAACAAAGTGCCTTGCTTATTTTTCTCAGCTACCTGTTGCTGAGAAGCCAGTCTTTCCTTCCCTTGTCTATAAAGAGGCTGTGATTTTCATAAATGCCAGGAGGATCTTTTCTTTCCTCTCTATATGGTGGGGGATGCTATGACAGGCCATCGGGGACATGGAACACAAAGTCACCAGCTCATCACCATTACTTTAAGAAGTGAATATTGAGCCTGGTGATGGTATGGGCAAATGGGGCTGTAAAATATTTGGCCTTTAAGGCTCAGACTGAAACTGAGAATGTTCCAGTTTAACCAGGTTTAGTGTTCTAATCAAGTAGAGAACAGGAGCTAAGGTAAAAGATATATAGTTCATGCTATTTCTTCTTTCCCAGCAGCACCTGCTGGCCAGTATTTTTCTTCTAACATTTTTTAGTCTACCCATTATATTAAAAACATACCTTAGTTGGACTCTACATCAGAAACCTTACCTGGTGGTTGCCAAACCACCATCGTAAGCATGAGAGAATGAGGCATCTTGTCCTGGCCATGTGGAAGGGAGCAGAACCCAGGTGCATGCCCCAGTCACTCTTAGCCAAAATGCTGATGTAGGTGTTGCACCCAAGGACACATCTGCAGAAATGAAACGGTGCAAGTGGAGAGTGTTCTGCATGTTATTGAAATTGTTACTGAGCTCCTTTTATCTTCCAAAGCAAAGAATATGGCCAACAGCCTTCATGTTACCATTTTAAACAACCCACCATGACAGGAGGATCACCAGCTAGAGTTTCTCCTCATGGCCAGTAGACTGGGAGTATCTGACTGTACAGTCAGTGTTTTTATATTATGTCTCTTCTGTATAAAAATGTGAGTACTCAGCACCAAGTAGCTGTAATTAAGCACTTTTATATTTTTTCCTGAAAGCTCTAAAGTATATTAGCATGTATCCAAAATGTATTACACATTCATTTCTAACAACATGCTAACAACAAATACTTGATTTCTTTAGGCCTCTCTTAAACTTTTCTTTTCTCTTCATAGCAGTTCCTAAGCATAATGCAACTGTTTCCCAACCTGTAAAGCCATGTCTGTAACTATGGCTTTAATTTTTTGTTTTCTTTGTTAATGAAAAGAAAAATCAAATCAGTTTTATCAAGCTACTGGTAAAGTAGAGAGAGCATTTACCGTAATTAGGACATTGCATTACAGAAGTGATCTAAAGAATCCTGTTAAATGTCATTGCTTGTAGCAAAGAAACTGCTGAAGTTGAAATGGAAATGGAGTTTTGAAAAGGACAGTTGAGTAATTTACTTAGCTGTTCAACCATGTTCACTGATGTACTCATGAGCTGTGTTTTAATTTAACAAGTTGGGTTTTCTTTCTGCAGTAAAAGATTAGGAGAAGTCTTTGCTATAACCCAGGTGATTCTACACTTGCCTGCTCTTTGTTTAGCAGCTGTTATGCCACCCTCCATTCCTTTTGGCAGTTGGCACAATGCAGGTAATGAGAAGGTGCATGATGACAAATACCTTCAGTGTATCATGTCCTATTGATTTCATATGCCAGATTCTTCAAACCACTGCAGAATAAACCCAGTACTGATTAGAGTCTAATTCTCAATCCTTTTCAAGTTTATTTTTAAGGAATATAAATTTCCTCCAGAGTAAGTCCAGTCCTTCAATCTTATCTTATATGAATGTAGCCTGTATCATTAATTCATTGGAATTAGGTGCCTATCGTCTTGGACATAAGAACTGCCACTGTTGATTCGATTGCAAGACTGGAGCCTAAATAAGAACCCCTGTATTCTGCAGAGAGAAGTACAGTATGATGAAGATCTGCTCATATATAGCACCATTCAGGAATTAATCTTGCAATCAAACTGAACACAGGACTAGCTCTGCAAGCCCTTTCTTATATCTGACACACATTACACTAACCTACATTTCTAAGAGCCAGGCGGCTCCTTCAGGAAAGTGTAGTCATTGTTCAATTGCTATGAGTTGGCAAATATACAATGGTAAAGGCTTGGCCCTGGCTCCTTCTTTCCTTGCCTCAGAACTGGTGAGAGCAAACCTGGCCTGCACTCAAGACAGAAATTATTACATACTTCATGGAATCATTCAGATTAAAATTTATTCTGCTTACTCGTTCACCATGCCTGCTCTAGGCTTACTGGAATTCCTCACACTTTGGCTGTATGTGTGAAACCCCTCGTTCTGCAGAGAGGAATTTAACCTTCTGTTCTTGCTTTCCACCATGAGCAAGATTATATTCTCTTGTTAGCACAACTATGTAGCCACATAAAATCCCCTGAGCAATGTACAATGTGGAGGTGGTGACTTTGTTTAAAGTATTTTATTTTTTTACCCCTTATAGAAACATTTCCTCAGATGCTGAACTGTCTTATTTTATAACATAAAAATCAAATGCAGGTTGGGTTGTGAAGGAACTTATCCCTATAGACACAGAGTATAATACTGAATATATCAACTATATCTCTCCTCAATATGTGCAGAATTTTGAAAGAAAAGGATCAAGCAGTTCTTTAAAGTTCAGATCCTGAAATCGATAAATTTTCATCTGCCTCCATCTGCCCTCCCCCACCTGCTATCTAATGATCTCTAAATATCTTTAGACAGAGAAATGCATTGTAGTATTTTGGACTGACCTGGTTTGAGGATAAAGTACACTCTGCAGAAGAAACAGGAAAAGAAAGTGAAAAGAACATAAAGGCAAACATTCAGGGGTGATCAAACATGCCATATTTGTAGACAGACAGGATGTCAGGGTGAAATAGATTATGAAAGCATTAAGATCTGGCAATTGAAAGGAACATAAAGAGTGCTTTTGATAGTTAAACACTGAAACTTTATTGAAAAGGGGTTGGGGTTGTAATGAAAACAACATCTGGCTGTGATTGCTAAAACTTGATTGCAAGAGGGAAAACTGAATGATGTTACCTCACACTGATTGACATAAAAAAAACTTGAAAAAATGGACATTAAAAAGGAAAGTTAGACAGATGTAGCAAAGCAACAGCTGCTGGAGATGGACAAGCTTTCCCTGGGGACACATTGCCAAGGAAAAATAAGAGTCTTATTCTGACTGCCTGCTGCTACAAATCAGCATTAGCTCCACTGAAGTCAAACTGGTTGTGCCAGTGCAAAACTGGCATAAGATCAGAATCAGGTATTGAAAGCAAAGCAAAGTGATAGAATATGGCAAATTTCTATCGAGAATCTAATTAGTTTGGAGTTATTGTCACATGGAGCTGAGTTTGTAACCAGGTTTATTTTTTATGATTGATGAGCATACTCAAATATTGGCAGCGTGGTCAGATATTCCACCAGGTGAAACACCCAGAGGACTATTCTAGATATATGAAGTGGAGAAAAGGGTAGGCACAGATTCCTTCTGTTGTACAGTACCTTGGTGAGAGAAAAACAGTGCTTACCTATTCTCAGGGACATTTGGGGGTAAGATGGGGGCAGAAGGAAGATGCCTCGAGCCTGCTGTGCTCCTCATCTTATTGAAGGCTCCTCAGCAATAGTTTCCACTGATGGAAGGTGAGTGTTCCCCAAACCAGGACTGCCTGGCTTTGAGACGTACCCAGATCCCCACATCCAAGCTCTGTAGCCCAACATGCTTGTGCCTCCAGGCTGGAGGTGCACAGGCTCATGGCAGAGCCATCAGTCAGGTTCTGGGTGTGCTGCTTGGACTAGAAAACAGGCATACCAGCCTCCTGCTGCTATCAGCAGCTACAGAACTGACACTAGTATCTGCTTTGCTGAGCTTTGCCCAGTGTGAGGAACTCCTCATGTATATGAGTTTCACCCCCAGCTGAGTTAAAATAAACAAACAAGTAAATAAAGCCTGCAAACAAGAAAACGTGCTTTCCAGCCAGCCTTCCATATTACATTTTTCTAAACAGTTCTTTCGTTTTATAGGTAGTTTTTATTTTTCACTCTAAACTGTGACTGTGTGTTAAGGGAGAGCAGTTTCTTAACATCTTTCTTAACTTGCTCTAAAGAGTATGGGTAGGGGCCGCTGTGTTCTGGTGAATAATCCCTTATCCTCTACATCACAGACAAATACTGGCTGTGAGACAAAGAGTTAGAAATGAGTGTGAGTAGACTTATAAAGCTGTGATAGGGAAAGGGGGATTGGGAGGGGACAAAGTATTGGAAAATCAAAATGGATTTCCAAAATAATCTTTTAAGAGGCTGTTAGTAATAAAAATGTTTTAACACAGTGTTTTGTTTTTATGTGACACAAAAAAAGAATATGCTCATAGCACTCTGATGCCATTCAGAGAAAGAAGGCAGGAATGGAAGTGGTTGGGAGAAGGTTGGTATTTAGAGGAGAATTTGCATGGTCTGCTTTATACAGCTAGCTTGCGTTGGTAAAACTGAAATCAGGAACACGCACGTACGTCAGTTCCAAGCATTTTATTGTGCCTTCTCTCCTACTTGCTGGAAAACCATAAGGACCTTGGAGAGACTAGCTCTCCAGCATGAGCGCAGAAAGTTAGCTGCCCCAAGCAGTGACAGTACCCTATTAATGCTGCCCCACAAGCGCAGGACAGCAGCACAGAATATAATTCCATTCAATTTTATCTTCTCTTGGAGAAAACACAAGATTAAATAAGTCTCACCACTGCTAACTATCGGCTAACAGAAGAAAGGATGAATGCTCTGCCTCCCTTTCTCATCAGGCAGTTAACTGCATGCTTCCTTTGCCAACTATATGTACTTTGTGCTGCAGCAAATTTCTTTAAGCTGACAGGAATAGAAGTAAAGTGTCTCATCAATTGGGCTTTCATCCTGTTTCATCAAACTTCTTAAGCTTTTTTTCCCCTGGCTTTCTGATTTGTGTCTGAATCTTCTCTCTCTTCCTCTTAGACCTCCTCCAAAGAGCATGTTGTACAGTGGTTTCCTTGTACAGAAACTAGATTTATGGGATTTATAGCATAGGGGAATCTGCTTTACAGTGACCATTAGCCCTTGGGTATCAACATATGCTTTCTATGCTACAGAAAAAGAAAATCTATTCACTCTTTCATTGTGTGCTATTGTTCAAAGTGTGGTATCAAGATCAAGGGGGTCACCAAACTGAAAGCTATCACATAATAATGCTTTCTTGCTTTGGACAGAATAATTTCCAAACAGATTATTGGCCCTGGCAAGAAATAGCAAAAGTGTGCATAAACCCTTAGTAAAAGATCCTTTTCAAGAAACTAGTATCATCTAAGTAGTTGCGAGGGTTTAGGTGGTAAGACAATGGCACAAAATTAATCTCCTCCTAATTTGGATCTATTTATGCTGATTGATTTTTAAATCTGTTTTGTGATACCAGGAGGCGGCAATTTTATCTGGAGGCCTGGCACTTGTGTTAGTTGGTTGCTTAATGCTGTCTAATTCTGCCCTTTCTGCTTCTCTGAACTCAGGGATTCTCATCGTAAGGTTTATCACTTTCACAGGAGTGTGCTGTAATCGGAGTTTTTCTAGGGTGGGGTACATGTGTGGGAATCTGTCTGCTGCTCATCTCAGAATGTATCAAAACGGCCAAGTGTAGGTAGCTCGGTATGTGCTCTCCCCACCGCCCAAGCTGATGCCTGAGCAAATGCCAATCTGGAAATCCTAGATGGGTTTCCTCTCCATAGCCCTGATATCAAGCTGGCGCAAGTGCCTGGAACTGGCTTGCATTCAGCTGACTTGAAGTGTGATCAGAACTGCCTGTTTCCATACATCTGCCTTTACATGGTCTTTACGTTTGCTCTGTGATGGAAATAGGCCATTTTGATAGTGAAAGTTATTCATAAAATGATATTTCAAGTCTCCATATTCTTCCTGCCATTGCATGTTGCCTAATCATTTTCTTGGTATTTACAAAAAAACTCCTTTTCTCTTTAACCATATATCAAAGGTACCCATTTCTGATGAACTTGAATTCATGGCTTACTTGGCCTTCATTGGAATCTAAAGAAACGGTGGCTGCTCTTGAAGCATAATTTCAGTATTTGGTTGCAATTCCAGTTTATTACAGCTGGTGTCAGTCATAAATTCTCTCAGAATTCCATCCTTAAGTGAAAGCTCATCAAATTACTGATTTCCATTTGCTGTGTTTAGTGTTTGCATCTAAAATAGTTTAGAACCTTGTAAATAGGTTCTAAGCAAAAATTCAGCTTCATTTCATCAGGCTTGAAACATGGCGATAAGTCTTGCAAGACCTATAATACAGTGTTACCCAATGTTTGGAAGTAGTTTATCACTTCTTGCTTGTCTTCCGTGTCATGTACTTGAGATCTCATCCCTTTCAGAAAGTCAGCATTTTTCTGTCTGCCTGCAATCATAGGGACTTTTTTTTTTTTATATGAGGGTAGTGGTGGATACTGTGTCAAATTGCATTTGATATTGCAGATTGCAAGGTTATCATTGGGGAATTTACCTGCGTGATGATCTAATTATTATTTTAAAAAATTATTTCTTAAAACTTTTTTTTGTGGCAAAGTTTACTCCTTTTATTTCTGAGCAATGTCTAAAATAATGGATCCTTGAGCTGGACTGGAGTGTCTTGCTTATATTTAAATATTAATTGGTAATAATTTTATGTATAATGTAAATCTTTACACAATTAAGTGCTCTGGCATTCATCTCATGCAGTTATATTTGCTTTTTGATGACAAACTAAACTGTCACCTGCGTGTGTAGCATTCCAAATGCCGTCTACCGTTCCAGCCTGATTTGCTTCAAACTTGCGTGGTTGTATTTTAAATCAGGAATATAATATTAAAGCAATTATTGGAATACCAGCTTCTGAATACTTAACACTTCCCAGCTGGAATACCTGTGGGTTAAATGTGGTTCTGATGGAAAAAAATGCTACTTTCCTATTGTCTCTCAAAGGACTTGCTCCCTGTTATTCCACAACTGAATTTGACCCTCAGTTTGCAAGTCCCACTCTTCTTTCCTTTTCATATGCAACGATCTGTGACAATAGAAATAATGTTCAACCTTGTTTTGCCTTGTTAACAGCATGTGGTTAGAATATTGTACTGGCATTTCAGTAATATTTTTACACTTGTCCCCTACTGTCTTGGCTGGTTGCCAGCATGGTGATTTATGCTTTGTTTGCCTCTAGATGTGATTATTGCTTTTCTTTCCTGGATGGGCTATCTGAATGAGTTCTTCCCAGGTGAAAATGCTGGAGCTCTCAAATCACAGACTTGCTTAAACTGATTTTCAGTGAAAATGAGCATAAAAATTCCTAAAGGAACAGAAAACACCTGGACAAAATTTTGATTTCAATAAAATTTTGAAACTAAATTATCTTGGCTTTAAATGATGATGTAAGCTACTAAAGATTCAAAATATGTAACCTCATCTTTTTAAATGCAGCCGTGGGCTGCATTTTCTAGTCAAGGGAAACTTTTCTATGATGCTTAGTATGTTTAGTAAAAACTCACACCTTTATGGTGAAAAGACAGCTTGAACAGAACATTTTTATAAGCCTTTGACTTCTTTCTTCTTTCATTTTAAAAATTACTTTAATTCCCACTTTAAGATGTTGAACTTAAAGGAAATTAGAATTTTATATTCCTAATCAGTGCTGCGTTCAGAGCACTTAACCTTACAAATATCTTCTGCTTCAAGTAAGACTCCCTTTTCCCCCCACCTTCCCCAAGTATCTGCAGACAATTGTTGACCTAAACAAGTTAAAAACAGGCATGTTGGAGGGGAACACCTAATCATGCTTTAGTGACCAGAGCAAAGGTTTTTGAATAAAATAACCTATTAGTTTTTATCCTTCTATCAAGGCCCCCCTCGTCCCCACAATATACACGCTCCTGAGTTTCTTGGGTTTAAATGCGTGTTGTCTCTGACTCTGGTATGAATGATATAGTAGCATAGTTTTCCATAAGATGTAACAAGAAAATGCATTATTAATTTGGAGTACATATGAAATCTTTAGAGGAAATGACATGAATTCAGACATCTGGAAAATGAAAGCATTATGTATTGACCTAGTGTAGTTTGCTATGATGCCAGTAATTTCCTATTCATTTGCCTTGGTACTAGTGAAAAGAGTATTGTATTTAAAAACAGAACTGCTTGTTCTGTGTTTAGAACAGTACTCCAAACCCTGAAATGCCTAAGGACAACCACCACAGCTATATCTAATCAAGCAAGACACATTCCAGTTCTGTTGCCTTTAAATGTACAGGGTCAACATGTATTCATTTGCGAAGGCATTTTCACTTCTGTAGCAACAGGAGGCAGATCACCTCCTGTTTACATGTGTAAACTGTTACCAGTTAGTGCAAAAATGCCCCATCAGCTACAAGAAATCGGTGCTTCTTAGAGAGTAGCTGTACAGGTTAGCCTCTGAAAGTCCCTGACCCAAGGCAAAAAGGACTTTTAAAAATTAAATAAAAAACTGAAGTAAAACATGAAATAGCAATGTGCACGTCTAGCTTGCAATTCTTTTTATTAACAGCAGAACTGTGCACCGCTTGTTCTTTAGAATGTGTTTGCACTACCTTCAATTACTTGCTGAGAGCTGCTCAGATCTGGCCTCTGTGTCATTGTTTGTACTGCACAGAAACATGAATCAAGTCTGTCAGTCTTTTGATGTGTATGCCAAGTCAACAGTGCAGTCATTGTAAGGACTTATCAAAAACCCCTCCATGCTTGCTACCAATGAAGATAGAACAATTTTTGCCCCTTTGCTTGTTTTTATCACTCTGCGGAAGATTCCTTTAAAAGTGACATTTATTTGTCAGGTGGAAAAAATAATCTTGTCAGGTGTTGTTCTTAATTATAGATTTTGAGATTTATGAAGTTTACATCTTACTTTTCACTTCATGATATAATGTGTCAAAAAGCATAAAGTAAATATTAGAGCTAGCATTGCATTTTTATGTTTTCTTACTTTGGCAGTTACCTTATAAAATTCCTCTATTTGTAAGGAATCAGATCTAGCAATAGTCCTTCCAGAAAGCAGATGTTTGGACAGGTAGACATTTACTGAATCCCAAAATACAGTTAAATTCAAGCTATGCTAATCTTTTAATGAGGGAATATTAAGCTGACATTGTCAGTTTAATTTCATCAAAGGAATAAATGTCCTGTTGCCTCAGGGACTCCAGGAAAAGGTGTTTTGAGTTTTGGTTATTATCTCAGGCATAATAGTCTCTTTTCTTCTGAATCAGTGTTATGGCCTTAAAATAGGAAAAGCAGCAGCATACAGAAAATAATACATCAAAACCCCTATACACTTCAGTTTGGGTTCTCTCTGATGGACAAAAGCTCTGAGACAAGATAAAACCATGGTAAAATTCCAGCACTGGAAACTAGGAGGTCTTTGTTTCTGTACCTAGTATTGTTAATCTGGCAGATCTCATTAGACCCACAGGTTTGGTTCTGCACGCCTTAAAGTTCAAAGCAGTCGTAATTGAAGAGTTTATGCCAGTGTCACAGTTTAAGACCAAATGACAGCGCAGAGACTAAATAGATTTGGATACCAAAACGCTTCAGTTGTAGATATATGCAGTTTTGGGAATTACGCCTCTTTCCTGTTCTGTGGAAGAGGTAGTGCAGTTCAGAAGAGAAATCGACAGGTTAGCGTAATTGTTCCAGCCATGCCACATGTCCTTCTTTAGCTACGACCATCTTCTTCCTCGCAGGCAATCCTGGAGATTGAAGAGTTGGTCCCAAGACCTGTTGCAGGGCTGTGGGTCCCCTGGCTTCTCTCCCTGCGGGACTCCAGGCACTGTCAGTGACAGCGTCAGGCAGAGAATACCTGATTCTCAGCTGGTTCGTTCTTGCACTCAGTGCCTGAGAACCGGCTTAGTGTTGCTGATGCTCACAATCTGCTCCTCTCAAAGGTTCCCCACCCTAGAGTGACTTCTTCATTCTTATAACAAAATTACTCCTTACGCTATGGGGTTAACCTGCTACAGCAGGTTATTCTCTTTAAAACAAGTCTGCAGTGAAATTCTCAAATGTGTAATCATTCATTAGATGCTAGGTATTAACTCTGGAACTGCTGTATTTAGATTCTCACCTACGGCCCATTATTCTGATACCTAATAATAATCACCAACAGCCATTTTTTAATCCCTTTTATTACATTTAAAACAAACAAAAAAAGCTAACTAATGCTGCTAATGACATTTGCCATAAAGCTTCAGCTGTACGCTTAGTGCAAAAACCATAAAAATCAACTGCACCAACAGCCACCCCTGCATCCCCAGCCCCATTGAAACAACACAAAACCCTGTGGCTTTATATAATGCAAAGATTTCTCAACTGGGTTTGATCCAATTTATTTCCAGTAAGTTTCACAGTCAGGAGGAGAAAAAAAAAAGTTCCTCTGTTTAAAGCATAATAAAAAAAATAAAATTTAATAGCTTCATTTGCATTTTCCTATCAGTTGTCCATGATTCATACTTGTATCTTGGAATACAATACATAGAGGAGTCATACAGAGAAACAGCCCCTCTGCACAGGAAATTACACTGTCATTTTAGAGTAACATTGCTTTCCCAAACTGAAACAAAGATGGGCCACTAGTAATTACAGATATATCTCCACAGAGTTGGAGGACTTGTTTAGAAAACACGTTCCCCTCTGTGTATACAAAACCAGAGCCTGATTCAGAGCATATGGAGTACACAGTTACTAATTCTCATTAGCTCTGGTGGTCCTGGGAACTTCTCAGGCTCACCACTTCAGCTTATGTTTTTTCTAGGAACAAGATACCTTAAAGGACAGCTTGAACTTTGGTTGTCAGAGTGAGCCTCCTTCCAGGGCTGTTCTCACTTTCTTGGAGCTATATGTACTGAAGTCAGGTAGTTAGGTGTCAGGCTTCATGTCTTGTACAGGCAAACTGTTACTGTGCGAACACTTAGCAATCTTTCGAAGTGGCTCGCTGAGAACAGCAAAGTCAGATGTATGTGCCAAGACAAGGTCCCTCTAAAGTGGAACTGCTGGTGTGACAGCCAATGGCTGTCCCAAATTTGATAGGAAGTTGAGCAGTATCTACCTGAAGAACTGCGGTCATTGAAGCATACTGTCTAGGGAGATTAGATTACTACTTCTAATACAAGACCTTTGATGAAGTAGTGTCCCTTGTACATTAATGTGTCCTCTTAAAACTTCTGAAGGCTCAGAGAATAGCCTTGTCCTCATGTTCTCTCCTGTATGAGATCATCATTTAAGACAGAAGGAACGAAGCCCTAGAGCTTCTTAGCTTATCCAGGATGCTCTGAATATTCCTGAATGATTGAAATGGGAGAGAGAGAGAGAGAAAATATCATACCAACAGCATCTGCTGACTGCCAAATGTGTTGTAATTCCCTAGCCTTTTAAATAAATGCTATTCATACGCGTTGCAAAGCCTGCAACAGGAGGAACTAAACATACCAAGATTTGAGGCTCTGTACTCCAGAGGCTGGATATCACTCAGACCATGGTTTCTGAGTCCAAATATGAGTAAACCACAAATTTTCCTAAATCCTGGAAGCACAAGACTACGCACCTTTAATCACTGGTGTATAGTTTACCTGATTAATATTTTCAGAGCATTAGTAAAACTCAGAGGGAAAACAGACATGAAAGCTAGAGTGTATGCATGAAATATCAGTGATTATGTTATATATGCATCTGAGAATTGTACTTTATTCAAGTCAGGATCTAATCCAGCTCCCATTAAGTCGGTGGGAATTTTGCCAATGAAAACAATAGTAACAGGATCTGGCCAAAATAATTTAATCCACCCTCTTCAGCTGCTGTGCTCACAGCAAGAATGTTGCCATTAAGAAGTTTATATGGACATAAATATTCACTTTAATTTCCTAGAGTTTGTCTACTTGCTTAAAATTGCATTTGTGATTAAAAAAAGAGCAACACAGTGTATTATGGCTGCATTTTAATCACTATAGGTTCAGGGATAAATAGAAAAACAGCTTAAATATTTTATACATATTATATTGCAATCTTGAATTAACAATTCATTTTGGAGTTGTTTATTTCTTTTTCTTTCTCTGTTGGTTTGTTTTTCTTCTGTTGGTTCAGGTTTCCAAGCTACTGTGTGAGGGTGACTGTGATGGGTTTGGATTTTTTCTCCTATACTTGTAGGCTGGAAAATTGTCATTATGCATGTTGTATCACTGAATCATATCTTGCCCCACGCTGTGATTCCATTCCAAGAGGAGGAAAAGTTTAGGGGTGTATCATGCTAAGATTATGTTTAATAGGCTGCTACAAACCTTTGGAGGATGCAAGACACTAACACAGGGAAGTCTCCAATAGCTGAAGAGTTTTAGAAAACAGCATTCAAAGGTTTACAAAACCAGACCCCATTGCCCATGAACTGCATTAGGAGCTTCCCAGATTGGGAATTGCTCAGGTTTAGCTCCTTGGCTAAAAAATTCCTCAGAGAGGAGAAGATGCCTCGTTTGGAGACCTGGTGGCTTGTCCCCCTGTGCCTGGCATCTGTTCTGAGCTGACTGCACTGGAGTAGTTCTGCAACTCTATGTCCTCCTTTCTCCTCCCTTCCCAGGGTACAGCCCTGCGTGGTGAGCTGCGTAAGCACTGCAGTTGCAGTCAGCCCTTCACAGAGAAGGCAAGCGCTGATACGTTCCAATACCGACTTCAGGATTTCTCAGGAGTGTGGGGAAAACGTGGTTCTGTTATTGGCTGGACATGGAAGGGAAGAGCTTGGGAATCTGTAGGGGCTGACCTGGAGTGGAAATGGGCGAGTTAGGGGCTGTGGCAGCCCCTCTTGCTGCTACCAGGATACTGCCTCGCTTTACAACCTGCACCGTGCCCATCTACAGACACTAGTGCAGGGATCGGGTACATTATGCCTCCTGAAATTGCCACTGAAAGCATTCAGGATTTGAAACGATTATATCTGGTTTGTTTCTGTGACAGCTTGGGAGTGAAAGGAGGCAGAAGCAAACCAGACAATATGCACAGTAGTTGCTGTTTAAGAGTAACCGTGTGTCTAATAGTACCTTGCACTTACAGTGGCCATTTTCTGTTCTAGCCGACTTCAGCGAGGAGGTATCTTGCGTGTGCCTCCCCAGCCTCTCTTCCCTTTTTTCTCCTGATGCCCCCACAACCATGTAGTATCATCTTGTCCTTTGTTACTAAAGTTAAAAAAATCACTGAAACTTCAACTCTTCTCTTCCCTCCCGCCTCCCCTCTCCTCTTTTTCTCCTTTGAGTCTAGCTGTACTTCCTCCTGTTTCTGAATCCTTGAAAATCTTTGGAGGTTAAACTAAGGCAAAAATGTACCATGCATCCATTTTAACACCCCTTTATGGTCCCACAACAATGTCTAGTATTCTCATTCTTATTAGGAAATCTGATGATTTTCCTATCTTAGTTTTAAGTACCAATCAAAAGAAAATCATCTCGGTGAAGCTGAGGCCAGGCAGAGGGGAATGAAGGAGGCAATAATGCACCTGCAGTGTGTACCGCCTTGTACACGTATTTTAGTTGCCTAATGACGGCACTGAGAAATTGTGTATCTAGACCCCACCTCCTCATAGGCCAAACTTTAAATTCACTTTTGGATTTGCTTTATGTTTCTTATTCTTGCCACAGTCTTGGATGTGGTCTTGGTGGTGGTATCTGAATCCTTTTCTCTGCCGTTTCTGCTGACTTGGATACCGTGGCTCGCTTTTGCTTTGCCCTCAATGTCTAGTCTTGGTTTCTATCACTATCTCTGTACTGCAGCATCGAGATATGTGCATTAGCTATGTGTTTTTTAAAAACATTAATATTATAACTGCAAAGGCTGTTACCCAGGAAATATTTGGATCATTTCACAGTGGTTATCTGAATCCTGTTAGTGGGTAGTGAAGGTTACAAAATTCTCATACTCTCTCCTAAAAATGTTTGGAAGGATTTTATGTGTCTCTCTGCAAAACCATTTTAATTCTGCATTCTAACTATCTGGTTATAAAGTTGATTCTATATTAGATTTGGTTTATGAAAAAGAGACAGCAAAATTCACTGGATTGAATTAAAATCCTGAATAGGAAGCAAGATATGAAAACATTCCTCCTGGATATATTGAGTTATGAGTTCTGTGACTGAACATTATTTTCTACTTACATTTAGTGACTTATTTATTCCAAACAGATTAATTACAAAGATGACTCTGAAAATGAAACAAGATCTCTCAACGTTTTGATTTGGGGGGAGGGGAGTGAGCGGAGGGGGTGATTACCTAACCTATTGAGAGAATCCATGAATCTTTATTATACTACTTAACAGCCTGGAAACACATTACAACAGCATAGTAGCTTATTTATAGCTATATAAAGTTGAGTTACTTTTAATGAGACATTTGCATACAATTATTGCAATCACACTGAAATGGAACAGCTACCTCAGCACATTTTTGAGACTTTGACTGAAGAACTCTGAGGACTTCCTTTTGCAGCTTCTGGAAAAAGTAAAGTTCTGACCCGTTCTCCAGGATGCAGTACATGCACTACCACTGCCTCTGGAAGGAGGGAGCCCGTGTTGTTCCAAATTAAACTGTAAACACCAATTCCCCTGAGAAGTCCAATAGGCTCGGTGCAAAATATGAGTAACTAATGTTTTCATGGATGTCAGCTCTCGTAGTAAGTCTGTTTTCTATTTCAATTAATATTTTGCATAAATCAGTGTCTCGGTAAAATAAGCAATACCAGACTGAAAAGAACACAAGGCAACTGTAATTAAACCACATGTTTAGTAATGTGCTGAACAAACAATGGAAAAAATTACACTTTGGTTACTCAATCAATTGTAATCAACCTCATTCCGCCCACTCATCCACCTCTATGAGGGGATAATACAGCTGTAGATATCAGGAACAAATCCAACAACTAAATTAATAAAAGAAAATTGGTGGTTCAGCTACACATGTTGGCACGAATGTATCACTCCCTACAGCTTTATCTCTACAAACATCTTTTTGCTCCCAGAAGGCACTTTAAAGTATGTACTATTAAAACAAATATAAAGAAATTACTCAGCCTTATAATTACAGCATCTTTTAAGAGTCTCTCTGCCTGTTGCCAAATAGTTTGAAATTTGATGGATTATTGCTAACAAACTACTTATCTCCAACAGTCTCCAAATATAACCTATGGGCTTATATTGCTTTAATCTATGTAAAGTGAATAAGGCTTTCAGAATATCTGGTGTCAGTTTGCTGTCAGGCAGCTTGTCAAGCTCAAAATGGTCGTATAAGATAAGGGAGTCAGTGGCGCAGTGACTACCATCAAATGGTATGGGGTAACAAGTCAATATGATTCTGCCACTTTGATGTAAATACAAGATAGTACAGGGTCATCATTCATCAAACCTTCCCTAACAGATGTGGCAAAGGAAAGGCATTTCCCGCTTACCAGAGTGAGGGGGAAGATGCAAAGGGGCAGGTTTAATGTCTTCTGTAGCCTGAAGCCAAAAATTACATTCTTGTTAGCTGTATGGAAGGCTTGGCAACTGGTCATGGCTGCTGGCTGTTTTGCTGTGGTGTATTGCTTATTCCTGCCAAAAAGCAGTGATGCTGATAACTAGAAAAGCATAAAAGAAAGCGACTGCTCTATGTCCATGTGTTTGCAATAAGGAGCAAGGCAGCATCCTTGCCGCAGGAGAGGGAAGTCATTGTTTAAGGCACTGATATTCATGTTGCGCCTGTCTAGAAGCTAGTGTGAACGGAACTGGACCACAGACTGAACCCTGACATTAATTTTAACATGCTCGTAACACACAGACATTGGTGGAATATATGCACAAACTTTTATAATCCTTGCTAACCGCAACAAGTCAGCTGAGTTACTGACGATTCTAGGTTTGGTTATCTGGCAAATTGCAGTATTCACATACGGTATGAAGTGTTTGGGAATTCACCTCAGGTGAAAAGCATGCAGAAAGTGTGCTTAATGCTTTCATCTTATTAACCTGTAACTGTTAGTCAGTGAACTGTTTAAAGAGCTAAGGACTATTTAAAAATAAAGGACATCCCCTTGCCGGATATTTGGTAGTCTTCCAAGAGTAGAGATGGCTTATGGGCATGAAAGAAAGAAGCAAAAGTGTCTAATTCCTGGGTTGAAATTCCCTGGAGGTGCTTGCCCAAAGAGGGGAAAATCCAGATCCCCAGAGCCTATTCCTAAAGAGAATATAAAAGTGCATTACTTTTCTATATTTCTTATGTAAGGTTCCACTAATCAGGATTTCCTGGATAAATGAATGTCAGCTAAATCTTAATTTTTGCGGGCTTCCCATGGAGTAGCGATTATAAAATCCAATAAATACCTCCTACAAATATATAACTGCAATGCTAAAAGAGTAATTCTTATTGTAGGAAAAAAAGCTTTACAGTTTTACTTGTGGTTTATAAAATTAATGAAATAATTTTTAGTAGATCCTTGTGAACTTAGAAGATACCTAGAAACTGTATGCAGTTATTACATGACGAAATCAAGAATATGAAGGAAATGGAGACAAATCTTGAAAGAAAATTTAAGTTTGCATGAAAAGTTCAGATACACACCTTTAGTGATTTTTAAAAACACTTTGAGGTCTAAGTTACATTAATGCCTTGATGCTTTTGAAAATCGTGGGTGCCTATTTTTATAATGAAAACACTTTTTAAAACTCTGTTAGTGGCTTGACCAAAACCACAAAAGTGAGTGCAAGGCAAAGTTAAGAGCTGGAAGCGAAAGTCCTTATTTTAATTTTTAAGATCATTCTGCCGTGACCAGCCTGTGTGTGTACTGGACTGATTTTGTTCCAGCTTTCTTGACTCCAGAGATACACAAACATTGCCTGTCTAACTGTCTTAAGGTGCTAGTTCAGCTTTGTATGTTCAGTGAAATTATGCCATAAGATCTGAGGATGACAATGAGACACCAGGCACAGACATCACTGGACCTTATGATTAAAAGTGCCAACTGCAGCAGCAAGCTTGTGCTCTCAAGTACCTGCTTTGAACATTTGGTAATAGAGGCTACACTAACAGCTAGCTAAAGAAAACATTAAACTACAGAGAAAGCGTAATAGCATGGAAGAGTTGTCAGTGGCTGCATTTGCAGATCTTCAGTAGGAAGTAGAATAGGACGGGTGCCCTACAAGCCCATTTATTTCTTTCAACATTGTTATAAGGTAGTCGGAATAATATAGAGCATGCAGATAATCCTGGTGTTGGAATGCAAAGCTACTCCCTTGGCACAGAATGCTCTTCTAGGGAGGGAGTTGGGTGCAACAGTGTAGATGCTGCTGCACTAAGATGAGATAGGTTTACTGATGAGAAGCAGCTGTCCAAGGCAGGAGCCCAGATAAATGCATCTTTCTGTACTTTATAGGCATTATAGGCAAAGGGTTAATAATAAGCCCAAGTATTCTTGTCAAACCTGAAGTAATTCCAGAGTGAGTAGCAGTCTGCCACTTCTTTCATTTCACCTTTTCTTTACTGGCAAATGGAGAGTATGTGAAATAAATATTGTGACCATATAAAATAAATCCAGGTGAACCTGTATCTACAAACTTACCATATGGCAACTTGTTTGAGATGTCAGTTCTGGGAGCTGGTAGAAGCAGCCACATTTGGTTTGGTGTCATCAGCTGGCAAGGGGCCGGACGTACTGCTAGCAATCGTTTACTGTTACATTTACAAAAGCAATGCCAAGAAGTGCTCACACAACTGAAGGATGGGAGGCTGAACAGGATGTGAGTCAGACCCTGAGTCAGCTATCCTCCCCACAGCCAAAAGCTGCTTTATCATGTATTGCTGCCAATGCACTTGAGAAACGCGCACACCGCTTGAGAGGGACGCTGGTTACTGCTGGGTAGGGGCATGCTGGAGGAGCCGTTACGCTTTCTCCCCTGCCACCCTGCTTGGTGGGTTGCTGTAGGGCCACTGAGCCACAGCTCCTCTTGGCTTTCTCAAGCTGTGCTTCGACCCAATTAAAAACTTTGTGTCTTGTGGTGGTCCGGGCACTGCGGAGTGAGGGATGCTCAGGCCAGCATCTGAGTTTCTCCCAGCTAGACTGGCGGGTGGAGATGTGGGGTATCAGCTGCTTCCTAGGAGTGGAAAATGTTGTCCTGCTGAAATCGCATAAAGCTCAGTGGTCTTACAGTGCGTTTATATGCATTTTAAGTAGAGTGAATCAAATGGAAGTAAAGGATAAAGAGAAGAAATGTTGACTTCATCAAGTTTTATAATATGTCAAAACCCAGGAGAAAAATTTGCGGTAATGATCTAGCAGATGAAAATAAGTTGCTTTGCATTACTAATGGACAGTTTACATTACAAAGCCACTATCCCGTATTACACAATATGCATACATTATATAATGTTCTCCCTATCTCGAGTGCATAAATAACATTAGCACAAAGCCAAGAAGATTTATGGCAAGAATGAATCTCTCTCTATTACTCTTTTCCAACTAAGTTTCTGTACGTATTTCCATCATGTATGAACTACTCCACTGGCCAAGATAATTCCTGGAGTAACTCCCTTGGCTCCAGTGGAAGCACTCCAAAGATGGTTTTGTAGCTGTACACTAAAATAGGTCATACATAGAATAGATGGATGTTATAAAACGAAGTACTCCTGCTAATTGGCAATGACATCATCCCGTCACCCCAGAGCAAGTGAATTGCTTCTGGCCTCCGTTACAGCTATCTCTGTTAAAGGCCAGTCACTTCTTTCTTTTCTTTTTCTATTGTTTGTATTCTAAAGCAATTAGCTGCTTGAAAACTATTTTTCCTTTCATCTGGAGACAGAGTCTACTGCTGCTTATGTTTTTAGTGTTACTAGAAGCTAATATGACTTTTCTCATTCTGATAGAACTGTTCCGTTGTACTTAATACTGCCTGTCACCTTGCAACTGAAGATCTCAAAGCACATTACCAATCTTATGCCTCGTACCACTTGGAAGGTAAATAGGTACTTTTGTAGGTACTTAGTAGACAAGAGAAGTTAAAACTCTGTCTTGCCTTCAAAATTCTCATGGGTTTAGAGTGCTTGCATGTTGGGAATGGTCCTTGCACATTCACATACCAGTTGTTCCTTCTGGTGGAAATCTGAACGTTGCTTGGTGGACTGTGCATCTAAACGGACTTCATGTTGTGGGTGGAGGTTACATCGGCACCCTGACGGTTTGTGTATGGTCCTGGATCTGCTGCAACAAGCTGTTACATTTCTTCCTAACATGTGTTTCAGATCACTGCAGAATTATCACATCATCACACAAATGATCAATGCTCTTTTGAATCCAGGAGGGAACCAAATATAAAAGGAAACTGTGCATATGCACAATTTCAGAATTTTAAATGGGAGCTGCTGCTAAAAGGCTCATAGGAAAATCCTGCTATATACTGAGGTGAGAAAAGTGTCTTTATAGTTTTAAAATTTCAGATCCAATTTTTCCAGAGAGCTCAGCAGCATTAATCGAGATGAAAAAAAAACCCCAAAGTTGTGTTAATTATGCATGTACAAAAGTCCAGGAAACATGGGAAATCTTGAAATTATGAGGAAAGCGTTTGATGTTCTATTTAATATTTAATTTCATTGACACACCCCCATAATTAACAAAAAGCTAAATTGTGCCTGAACTTTCAAAAATGCATATGGACTGACACTAAGTATGAACATTTTCAAATTTAAAGGAATAAAATTGAGAAAATAGCAAGCAATCAGAAACAAAAGTTACATTACATGCCTAACTATTGTATCTATAGTGGCCTCTGCTACTCCTATTATAATACACAAGAGAATTTGAAAGCATTTAGATTTGCTTTTTCAGCTGACAATCTGCCGCAGGTGCTGCGCTATTATAAATAACTATTCAGCTGTTATGCATTATTGTCTAAATCACCATTTTGAACCTGAAGTATAAGCTGTACAACCCATAGATCAAATCTAAGAAATTGGCTCTTGTTTACAATGTAGTTATTTTAAAGGAAGAAAATACCCAGGAAATCAAACTTGCAAAGAATTTTAATTATGCTACTTGTTCCTAGGAGCAGTATTACAGTTTTACATTCCAACACTGCGTGCATGGGAAATGAATACACAACACCTGTTAACAATACATACTCTGATGAATGCTTGGCTAAAAACTGATTTCTTTTTTATTTATTTATTTTTTTATTATATAGGGTGGGGAGGAAGAAGATTGAGTCCATTTTTTCCATAACCAGGCAAATATTATCAACTTAGTGTAATGATTTACATTTTATTAACATCAGATGAAATCATACAGAGGAATTTTTTTTTTTTTGACTGATACAGAAATAATTACAATTACCATTATTACATGAGTGATAATGGGATTCATGAATAGCAGCAAAAGGTGTAGGTAAGACTGGAAAAATGGTTTCCATTATAATCCCCTACTTGCAGCTTCTGATTTTTATTTCTCATTTGGCATCAAAAATTTACATAGCTGAGTTAAACTTAAAAAAATGCTTTATTTGGATTGCATTCAATTTCTCTATATTTTCAACAAAATAACTTTTCATTGTGGCTATGAGAAAAAATATTTCTCTTACATGTATATAAAACATCCAGTTACAGTTTATACTTTAAAACGCAGCAGAGGCAGTTAAAATTTAAATAGTCATTTATCAAGAGTAATGTCTTTGGCTTGGGTAACACAGAAAAGCTAGTAACCAAAAAGTAACGTGTGATCTGTGTGATAGTGTAAAAAAAAGCAAGAGGTAGGAGAAAAATTAGATGGTGCTTGATAGTCCCAGGAGATAAAACTTTAAGTCAGTTTGGTGTAGGAAGGCCTATAATCATCTTTTGAAGCTAAATCTGGTTTTGGAGCTTGATCTTCTTTTCGTCAAAGGGAGTTTCCAAATTTACATCAGATGCAGTAAGGAGGAAGAAATCACAGTTGAAAGAGCATCCCCAATCCTCCATTTCTGGGACTTCCCATTTTTACTGCATTCAAGTTCTAATTCCTACTTTTATAAATAAGTAATGGCTCGGTCCTACCAGCCTCGTGCAGGCTGAACTCCTCTGGATTTTGCTGTAAATTGACGAGGTGCTGTCCTGCTCAGGTAGCTGCAATGCTGAGTTAAGGGAGCCCTGACTAGGGACGACAACGGGTGGGTGCATTGCTGGTTCTGGGCAACCCAAAAGGTTGAGGAGAACAACTGGGAATCTTACTTATGCAGCCTAACAAAGCCCTGTGCTTCTGAAGAAAAATGCTTTCACTGCAGGGTTCCCAGGGAACGAAGGAAGTCGTGGCCTTTACAAAGTACACAAAGGGAAGAAATACTTGTATACAAAGTCTGACTCACAGTTCATGTAAAGAATATGACAAACTTCTTAGTCTAATTCATTAACTCTAAATAATGTCCTTTCAAATGCCATCCCCAGAAGCAGTTTCTATTGGAGCTATTTTTTCTCTTTTTGCCACAGATTGTTTTTAAAGAATTATGGGAAATGACAACAGTAGAACCAAAGTTCGATTTTTCACAGATGAAACTACAAAACGCATGGAGTAATGTAATCCAGTCAGACAAGTGAGTAAATTATATCTTGGTTGTAACAATGCACCACTTGCTGAATATCAATAAGGATATGTTCCCTTCTTCAGAGTAAAAATAGTGTTTGCTGTTAATGTAAATGGTTCTGAACGTCCCTGGCAATCCACACACAGATGCCAAACAGCATTAAAACTTGAGCAGAATCTTGTGTGTTTCGTTTGCGAGGAAGAGGAAGACAAATGTTAAAACAAGGAGGATGATTCATTTACATCGGTTTACAATAATGAAACTCCATTAACTTCTATCATCTTCCTTCAAATTTCTCTTCAATTAAATGAGAAAAGCATAAGCTCATGTTCAAGGAACATTGTCAAACGGTGCACCAAGGTTTTCATTCTGCTTCTAAATTTCCTAATATAAGCTGGTGGGTAATTCTGTTCCCTGTGGACCAGAAATATGCCATTGTTCTTCATAACTCAACAGTCACAAATATCAACAGAGTATGTCTTGGTGCTCAAGCTGAGAGAAAGAGTGGCTGATGTAAGCTGTGCCCCATCTTTGTCTTCCTTTGAATTTTGAATTTCAAGATACTGAAGAACTCAAGAATGGGTTAGACTGGGTTAGACTAATTAGTCCTTCACTGTCCAAGAGGCTAATTTTAGATTCTGCCTCAACTAAATCAATAAACTACTTTAATAAATATCTTATGAAAGCATTTGACCCCCATTCTAGAAGAAATCCATGAATATTACTTATGACATCACAGGCAGAGCTGGTGTTGCAGTTAAAGTGATATTCTTAGCACAAATATATATGCTGGCCTCAGGTCCTCTGCTCAATGAGTTTTATTTTTACTAGGAGTAATATACTTAAGCTCTCTAGAGCTCTGCAAATTCATTTTTTACATGCAACTACATAATCTTTTCGGAGTGAATATGGACATTAACTCCTCCTTGCAGCTCTCTATAAACCTCTGCTTGCACAGCAGATATTTCAAACTCAGAATCCAGGAAGGAAAGTGCTCCCAGGACTGATTGCTGAGTTATATACCCTTTTATTTTAATGTACTCTGCCAAGATGAGTCCATAACCTCAAATGAGTCAGGGAAGAAAAGGAGAAGGGCAATAACAAACAGCTTCATCGTAATTTTAACCATATTGCCTAGTGATCACAGAATAACCTTTATGCTTAGATATTTAAGGAGACTACTTGGACACATTCTTCCTGAGCGTGCTCATCCACTCATTGGGATTTGTACTCTGTGATTCTAAGTACACAAGGAGAAGACACATGTGCCACCTACGCCGATTTTATTACTTTGTCCCAGTGGCAGGGACACTTAGGATTTTTTGCTAGACTGCACAGTGACAAATTTCACTCTCTTGAATAGACCTCGCTCTGTAAGGTGGAGATACACTTGCCATACTGACTCTCCGGGTATTGCTGCTATAGTTGTGATCTTGCTCCAAGACATCACTTAAACATTATGTTATGTCCCAGTAATTCAGGCTTGCCAGTCCATATTAAATAAGTAAAGAAATATCGAGATACCTTGGAAGATGTTTGTGTAGTCCAGCAAGCAAACTGTTCACAAATGTATAAAGAAAAAATACAGTCAATTTAAACTAGAAATAGTGACAAGCTTAAAGTTGCACACAGATCCAGTCTGGCATAAAAGTCACAGGGCATTTTTTTTCAAAAGATGGTTTCGTAAGCTCCAGTATACGAGCCAACTTGTGTCTTGGGTAATTATAGTCTCTCTATTGAAAATCCTCCCATAATTTCAGCTGGATGTATTTTTTCACTTACTGCCCTAAGTTGTTATATGTTACTCTAAAAGCTGTTTAACATCATATGGAGAAGGTGGCAAAAAATCAATAGAGCTTCACAGCAAAGACATGAAAGAAGTAAAATATGAAATCTCTGAAAGAAATGATGTTCCCATTTGGGGGCAAAAGGGCAAGGACAATGGAATCCGTGAATTTATATTTTTTTGCAGGTTTTGCTATGTTATTAAGATGTAATAATAGTTTCAGGCTTTTACTTTACACAGTTGTGCCTTTCTGTCTTCTTTGGTCTGCCAACAGAATGAAACAGTAGTTCAAACTGAAAAGTCAAGTTTGACTATCAAAATGAAATTTGAAGACGGTTTGCCCAAAAGATGAATGTCTCGTCTTTTGCATGGAGTTTAATATTCCAGTTCATGCAAACTTGTCAAGATTAATGGTAGTTTATATCTTTAGGGAAGACATAGAGGAGATGGGAATCTGAGCTCAAAAGGTAGTCTGAAGAAAGAATATATTCATATGTATTATATAAAAACAATACTTGCATATATATGTTTAATATATAATATATATTTTATATATTATATAAATATATGTAAAATTGTATTTAACAACTTTTATCTCTGTTTGCAATTATAATATATTTTGTTGTTTAATTTGGGTTATTCCTTCTGGTAATTTTCCTTGCTACGCTAATTGGCATGTTCTGTACTGAACAGCTTGTCCCCCTGAAGAATATAGCTCTCAGTCAGTGAAACATTGCTTTCCTATGTGCTCTCAATAAACCCAAAGACCTACATTAAGCTTATGTTAAATTATTTGTTTATTCATTGTCACCAGTGTACTCATGGCTGTATAAGATTTAGAAAGTTAATTCCTGTCCTGAGGGGCTGAGAGTCACTTAATGGTCAGTGCTGTTCTTTTTGTCTCTTATTTTGAATTTGGCAATTCTTAGTGGATTGTTCTGGTCTGAATGCTGACTGTGAGGAGATCCACAGAGATCCACAGAGATTTTGTTTTGTTTTAGCAATTGGTGACCCTGGGGGTAGGTAGTCTGAAATAGCTGCGCTCTAAATTATCTATATTGCTTCACCTTATGCATCAGGTCTCATAGTTTAGATTCTTGAACTGAAAGGTACTTAGAGGGCAGAAAATCCTCAGCTCTCTTAGTTCATACTGATAGCATACTGCAATATTATATGCACATTTACATTACTTCCTCAATGTAATTCATAGTAAGGGACTGTCCTGAACTACTGGGTTAAATAAATTCATATTTCTTCTTGAAGTTCTTGTTGGCAAGAAAAAGTACAGGTCCCCTGGAGATGGACTACATGTCCTTTTAAGTCTTTTCTATCTAATTTTTAGGATTTCTATGAACCTCAATTCAATTTCTTGGCACTAGATATAGCAGTCTTTTGGCTAAGATCAAGAATAGAATCAATCTACTATTTGCTTTTATCCTCCATTGAGCCACTTCTCTTTATGGGGAGAGGATAATGGAATCATTGATAGAGTACCTGTTTTACTTCTTTCGTTTCTCTGTATGCGTATTGCTTTGAATAATTGAAAATTTATGATTTGCTAAATTAAACTTCATAGAATCATAGAATGGTTTGGGCTGGAAGAGACCTTAAAGATCATCTAGTTCGAACCCCCCACCACGGGCAGGGACACCTTCCACTAGACCAGGTTGCTCAAAGCCCCATCCAACCTGGCCTTGAACGCTTCCAGGGAGGGGGCAGCCACAACCTCTCTGGGCAACCTGTGCCAGTGCCTCACCACCCTCACAGCGAAGAACTTCTGCCTCATATCTAACCTAAATCTACCCTCTTGCAGTTTAAAGCCATTAGCCCTTGTCCTAGCACTACATGCCCTTGTAGAAAGTCCCTCTCTGGCTTTCCTCTAGGCCCCCTTTAGGTACTGGAAGGCTGCCATAAGGTCTCCCTGGAGCCTTCTCTTCTCCAGGCTAAACAACCCCAACTCTCTCAGCCTGTCTTCATAGGAGAGGTGCTCCAGCCCTCTGACCATCTTCGTGGCCCTCCTCTGGACTTGCTCCAACAGCTCCATGCCTTCCTTATGTTGGGGGCCCCAGAGCTGAACATGGTACTCCTGGACTTGTACTTTCCTATTGCTGGGCCAAGTACTAACGTTACAAGTCTCTCAAAATCACTGTGAAATCCCATGGAAACTTTGCCTACCTATTAATTAAATAGTGGCAGATTCTGAGCTAGATTGTATTGAAGAATGGTGAGCTCAAAGAAACAGCATCTCTCCCTAAACAACTCAGGACTCAGTCCATCCTACTGCTGATACACTGAAGGCAGTGATACTCTTGTACTTGTATCTTATTTTAATTGGATAGTGCCTGAGAAATGGCAGAACTATCTTTTTGTTTTAAAAACAAGTTTCTCTGACAACCTGGGATTTATGTGTTTCTTTTTCTAGTACATAATCATGCCCTGAATTTTTTTCTGAAGATATATGATATGTAAAACAGAAGAACATTACCTAGAGGGAATACTGTTCCCTGGATAGAGTATATGCGATGAATGTTATAAAGGAGCCAGGAAAGGATGATTAATTACTACGTTAATGCATCTACATACAATAACGCATGACTCGTTACTAAGAGACATGTAGCACTAATGCACTGTTGTTTTCACAAATTACCCATTTGTTACTAAGAGGGTCAAACGCAAATACTGTGTGCAAGATCTCCACACGTGCCCGTGCTTTCTTGATCCTTGTCCCCAGGGCAAGAATATAAGCAATTTGTTGTCGTGAGGGCTGGCAGCCAGGGGAGCTATATGTCCGTCTGATGTTGTTGTAACAAGCAAGGCTCCGCTAGGGATTTCCATCTGCTTTCCCACCTGAATTTGCCTATGTATAATTACTGTGCTTGGTGATGCTTAACTAAAGGTGAATGGAAACATGTTTGCAATTGAACATTTTCATAGGATCTCTATCAATAGGAGGATGCGTAATAGGCTTGGAGTTTACAAAAACGTTGCTTTTTAAAAGAAGGCTTCTGAAAATTCTTTCCTTTTCTTGAATTCATAAACTTCATCTACTGCTGAAATGCAAGGACCTCTGCAAACAAGTAACAAAACCAGGCTGAATCACCTTGGTTATTTAAACTTTGGAGGACTCAGTGGAATATTTTGGAGCCCTCTTGCAGCTGCTGGTTTTGTTCCAGTTGCAGGTGGCCTGCACCATCAAAGCCCTGTAAAGCTTCACGTGCAGCTATGACCTTTTTTCCCCTTCCAACATGGACTTGTGTGATGCAGGTGAGCCTGCTCCCTTCCCCAAAGATGTGATATCATGAGGAAGAAGAAAGCATTTCTAGGAAGACAGCAGTGTAGTTCATTGTGCAGGGAGCAGCTTGCAGTTGCTATATTCATGATGCTTCACTGCATCATTACCGAAATGAAAATCTGAGGACCTGATGAAAATTGAGGACAGCGGGACTGAGTGTAAGTGGGCCACGTGGTTATCTTTAATAGGCTAGAGGTGGGCCAGGCACCATGAGCTTAAGAGCTTTAATCAGACAGAAAGAAGAGGGGGAAAGTATTCCCTCCGAGATACTCCTGTGCTGGATGATACCAGCCTTGGCAAAGCAGCTCAGAAACCTGAACTCCGGTTGCTTCCCAGATAAGTAGAAGAGCACTTATAGTGTAACGCTGTGTAAAGCCAGATTTTCAAATATGGTCTGTTTAAATTACACATGCTGGAACAGACACTTTCAGGGAACCTTTGCATCTGACACAGCTACACCAGTGGAGAAGAGGGAGCTCTATAGCAGGAGCTGTTGTTCTCCTCTGACCTGAAGTGTCTGTGACCATTAGCAATAATAGAAAATCTACCATGGTTACCTGTAGTAGGAAAAGACTAGATCAGAGTTTTAAGACCACTACTTCTGTGTTGCACTTACAAGTCCTGCATGTGAAGGAAATTAAAAAGCCGCCTTAAATATTCACATGTGTACAAATGTGGGTTTTGTAAACATGAAGGATCCACATGAAATTAGAATGGCTTAATGCCACTGTTGAATCTTTTTTGTTGGTGTCTTTTTTTATATCTAACCTTTGTGACACTGACTGTCTAAAAATTTAAATTGAAAAGTAGGAAGTTTAGGAGCTCACTACTGGAAATGTGGGCTGAGCTTCAATCAGTGCTCAGCTTCAATCAACCTGCTCAGTGCAGGTTTTGTGTAAGAAAGAATACAGTCCTTTAATATTGAGTAAGAGAAATGGAAACAGCTCCTTCTAAGGGATTTGAGCCTCCATGTCTTTTTACAATGAAAATGTTCCTGGAAGTTGGTGGGCATTTTCAGTACTAAAGGAATGCAGGATTAAGTCCAAAATCTACCCGTCACCAACTAGATAACATCAGAATGAATGTACACAATGTTACATTGCATCCAAATATCACATTTAATTCCACAGTTTTTTACACCTTACTACGTGTGGTGCTTGCAGCTCTGAATAATGTTCTTATTTGGTTAGATTTATATACACAGTAAAAGGGGAAGTAACTGCAGCTGTACTGCCGTCAGCTACAGAGCATGGCACAAATTGTAGGAATTCACAGTGTGGGCTCTACACAGAGCTAAGCAATTCTTTAAAATACTATGAATAATTCCACAAAACACTGCAGGATCCAGCTCTCTGAACCTCATTCAAACAGATTTCTGACTGCTTTTGGAAGCGCAATTGGTGTATGTGTGTCAGTGAGGGTCAGGGTGTTTGAGCAGGAAGAGGACTTACATACATGTCGAATCTCACACTATAAATCAGAATCTTAGTGGGTAATGGGCAGGTTCTTGTCTCTTGTGATCCAGCTAAGACACAGGTACTGTACTTAGCGGTTTGCACATTTTAAGAAACTGATGATGGCAAACTTCAGAAAGTGGCAAACTGCTGAGAAACAGTAGCAGACCTTGAAACAGCTGCAGAAATCCCAGGAGGTCCTTGCTTTATGTGGGGCACTGCAAAGAAATTGTTTTGTCATACCAGCTCCCTCAGCACATCAATAAACTTTGCAAAATAAGTTAGCTTTTTCTTTGTTCTCGTTACTGTTCACCCACCAAATGCTTACATTTTATTTGATCTTGCAGGTAAGTGCTATTACTCTGAATTGTTGCTGCTGCTGCGAGTCTGCATGCAACACAAAGCTGACAGAGAAAATGTTTCAGCATAGCTTAGTTTATTAGTCCTCCAAGCTTAAAAAAAAAATGAAAAAAGGACAAAGAAGAAACAAGAAATACTGATGTACATCGTAATGAAAATGCAGTTCAGTCTCTAAGTCTTCTTCCACTTACTATAGTTTGTAAATTATCCTGAAATTGTACATAAAATATGAACATTTAAGTCCAGATCCTTAGCTGGAGTAACTACATATCCCTCCATCAGTCCCAACAGACGTGCTGGTTTACACCTGCTGACATCTGAGCTATAGTAATTGGTGTTGACTTTCTTGGACTGTATTTGGGTTTAGGTATTTAGGTCAAACATGGTTTTCAAGAAGCTGAAAACATTGGGATGTTGTTACGGTAACTGCAGGGATAACTGCATGATGCTATCCTTGTAATTGTTATTCAAACAACGCTTACAGTAGTTACTGGCACTATTTGGATTAGAAAAATGGTATGATCTAAATTAAAACTGCCATGGAAACATTGGTTCATGGTGTGTGATATTCCTAAGACATTGCCTCATAACGTCTCTCCACACAGGCTTTGAGGCAGCGGTCACGGGATCGTGAAGGCAGACGCGGGCATTGGCCCTGAGGTGGCACAGCCCTCGAGGCGCAGGAGTACCTCAGACCTCTGACTGCTCTCACAGACTCCATGATGCTGTTTTTAAGTACGCCACATCCTTATGTGCCTGTGCCTTCCTTACAAACACCATCTGTAATGTTTGCTGTGTGAACTGTGCAGTTCACCCACGCTGCTGCGACTGACTGGCTGGACATGCTGCAAAGAACCGAGAAGATCAGATGGAGCTGTTGGGCTGACAGATCACTCCTCGCGCTGGCTCCTTCCTGGGTGGCATGCCACTGGGCACCCGAGCGAACGGTAAGCCGCATCCTGGGCAGGAGCTGTGAAGGCAGCTCACCTCAGCCTTGCCTGCCCTCAGCCCCATGAGCAATGCTGGGCTACTCTCAAGGCATCTGCCACAGAGGCCCGCCAACCCCCTGCTCCTGAGCCACCGCTGCTGTGACAGTGCTGCGCACGGGCAGCCTGCGGAGGGGAAAGGCCATCCGCAGCCCCCCGTCAGCCCGTGACGGAGGAGCGCTGAGGTTAGTACGCCGGGCAGCCAAGATGGCGCCGGGCCAGGGCGAGAGCAGGCGACCGGGTGCCGGTGGGAGGAGCTCCGCGTCCCGCCAACTGCCCGGGCCCCGCCCCCGTTTCCTGGGCGACGGCGACGCCGAGCCGCGGGCGGCATGGCGGCGCCGGGGCAGGTACTCCCCTCCCCGGCGGTTGTGCGGCGGCGCGCCCGGCCTTCCTCCCTTCCCCGCGTGTTTCACCGGCGGTAGCTCATCCCGTGGGAGCGGGGGCGGGGCGGTGTGAGGGGCCTCGGCGTGAGGGGCCGCGGCGCCGGCGCCGCCGAGGCGGCGTGCTGCGGGGGCAGGGCTGGGGCGGCGGTCCCCGCGTCCTCCCCCCGGCGGTGATCCGGCGCCCCGCCGCCTTCGCGCCCCCTCGTTTTGTAATTTATTTTAAACGTCTTCGCTAAGCTTCAGAGAAGGTAAAAAGGGTAGCGTCGGTGTACGTACCTGCGTAACCTTCGTCCCCAAGAGAGTTTAAGGCAGAGTCGCCCGCTGGCACATGCCCGGCCCGTGTTCGCCTCGTCTCGCCTCACCGGTGAGCTCCTCGCCCGCCTCCCGCCACGCTCGCCAATTTTCAGTTGCTTACGGACCCTTGTTTTTAAGCATACGGCTACTCGTGGCTTGTTCGTGGTGGTAGGAATCTCCTAATTTCTGGCTGTTGAGGGAAAGGTGTATGGTTTCCCTTCAAAGAGCACTGAGGGGGCGGAAGCAACCTCGTACCTTGCTTCCAGCAACATCACGGTTGTATTTCTCACCTTCTATTACTTTAGGTAGTCAGAGTGCTCTAGAGGATTTCACAAATCCACATTGTTTTCCATAACATTTGCTTTTTTTCCTTGTCTCTGGCCTTCTCAATTTTTTTTTTTTCTTGCTTGCTTTTTTTTTTTATTTTGCATTGCAGTTTTTGACTTGGTTGACAGAGGTGTGATTTCTGACAAGCAACATGTCTCGTGCAGCACGTCAAGAGAAATCTAAGAATACAAGTTATTCCTCCCAAGAATGTATGAGGTGTTGCGTCAGCTCAGAATTTCTCCCTCAAGCCTGTCTATATAGTTGTAGCTACTAGGAGATAATTTTCTTCTGGTTGAACTGCTTCGTTGTCTTAGATGGCCAAGAAGTTACTGTGATTGTTGTGGAAGCGATTAACTGCTTTCAGCCAGTGTAATGGTTGCATCTGTTGGCACAAAGCTACTCTAGTGTTGTTGGTACAAAAGCTTAACGTTTATGTTTCCTTAAGCAAATAAATCTTCTTCTGTGTGAAACGTATTATTACATATTCTAAATACTTTATGAAAAATACATGCATCTTTCACAGTATTCTGTTAGTGTTCTCTGTAAATATTTTGGCAGTTGGAACAGCGTAACACTGGGGTAATGCAGTCAGATCATAGTAAAAGGATACAAGGTATACTGTATGGGAAATGACAGGCTGTCAAAAATATATTGTACATCCATTTGAAATGTACCACTGAAATTTTTGTCATTTTTACTTCGTGGGTTTATAGAAGGAATCTTTAGAGGAATTTAGTGAATTTTTTTTTCACTTATTTTCTGTTCCTTATGTACTGAAGTCTGTTCTACACATGATAGCTTACCTTTGTGATATTTTCTACTATCCATTATGATTTATTTTTATTGTAAACTCTGTGGAATTGTGTGGTTTTACAAATTCAATTATATAGTTTCCAGTTTTGGCTGAAGCTAGCTTTGCGTGGTCTATAGGTAAGCTGTAAGAAACACCCTATTCTGCCACTGTTTTTGTTATATTGTTTCTTAGATCCTGAGACAAATCATTTTGATTTAAATTGAATATTTATAATTGTTCTGACTTGTAATTACTTTCAGCAGAAAGCATATTAGAAAAATCTGAATCCTGATCTTAGCAAGTCTCGCCACTGCTTTATTTTTAACAACATTTTTTCCAATAAGTAGTCTGCAGCTGTGAAAACATCAGTAAAGTTTAATGTCGTAATATATTTGGTCATCCATAAATCTTGATGTTTGGACTGTGTGAAATTTTTGAAACATATTTTGTTATTAAAAGGACAATATCAGCATCTGTTCTTTATAATGGTCCTCTGAAAGCTTTCCTTCTATCGAGGTTTTATCTTTTACATTTGACATATCTGCATGTTTCTCTTTTGAATGTAGTTGAAATTAGTGTTACTATTTTTATTTCCTCATTTGTTTGACAACAAAAGAAGTATCATGACTAAAAATAGCAACATTGATTTTAACTTCCCATTGTGGGAGCGGACAAGTGGGGCCTTTTTAAAACAAACAGGAACAGTGAATGCATTTCTGTTTCTGCCTTAACTATTTATGTAGACAGCTTCAAGATTTTCTGCTTCTGCTGAAGTATTTGACAGCTTGATAACAAAATGCATATAATAATACAAATAACAGCCTGTGTTGCTGGTGTGGTTGGGTTTTTTTCATTCCCATTTTGATTAAAGTTGTAACTGATATGTAACACTTTCAGGGTACATCTGTACTGCTGTCAGCAATATCGCTCAGACAGAGGTAGCTGAGCTAGCTTTAAATGAACTAGCTCAGACACTGGAAACTATCTAGCTGTGGCAGCAGAGCTTAGTCCAGTCTAATTTCCCTGCTGGGGTGTGGACAGGAGCACCCTGGGTTCCTTATGCTTTAGTTACTTGCTATAGTTTAAGAGAGCTGGTAAGCTATTCCTTTGTAAATATATTTTTGAAAGTCATGATTTTGCAAAACACGGTGTTGTGTTGTTAAACAAATACAAATAATAACATCTTCAGCCAATGCAGAGGGCTCATTCCAAAGGACAAGCTTATTTTCCTTCAGGAACACTGGGCTAAATTCCATTGCTGTTTCAAGGTTTTGCTGCTCTGGAAAGGCCATCACCAGAACTGCAGGTAGTGGGGCATTTTTTCTAGCCAGGGGTAACTCATTTGGGGTTTGGGTTTTTGAGAGAGATTTCTTCTCCACCTCCCCAAACACAGAGGTTTTTTGCAATTTAACTATAACACTCTTCTGCTAATATTTTCTGCTTCATGGTGGCTTGTGAACATTGGCTGAGGGATTCAAGGAAGATCTTATTCTTTTGTTTTAGAACATCTGATTTGGTATTTTGATTTGATGCTGTTGACAAGGGGTGCCCAAAGCATTTGGAGTAATGTATTGAACAGCCAGAAACGTTATACATTCAGAACAGCTAAAAATTCTTTGAAGGAAAATAAAATAGTAACAAATAATTCTCTAGTAGTGGTCTGTATTTAAGTAGGTTAAGTTTACTGCTGGGAGTGTGTGTTGGTAGGATTGGTTTGGGTTTGGTTTTTTTCTTTCCTAATGCATGAGAATAGTGTTACCAGAATTAACTCACCTTGGATTATCTCAGTCAGTCACTACAGTTAACGGTAAAATGAATGGTAAATTCTTTGACATCAGTGAACACGAATATAAAATAACTTCTCTTCGAATTTTTACTGGTGGTTAAAGCAGCAATCAAAAGGCAAAACAGTATTCAATCAAAATAATTACAAGCTTTTAGTCATGTCTGTGTGGAGGTTCTGCCCAAACAGAAACTTTCACAAATATGGGATCGTTCAAATGATTCATGGACTCCGGCTACTTTTTTAAATTACAGAAACACTGATAATTTAAAAAATTAATTTTCTAAATTACGTACTTTCTCTCCCATAGTTCCTCATTAGACGTTTAGAACAGTATTTCTTATTATGTGATACCTGTGCTTGTTGTAGTGGACAGTGGTGCTACAAATCCATCCTTATCATGAACAGTAACAAAGAGAGTAATGCATTGGTGGGGGGTGTTGCTCCTGGGTGTATCATTACAGATGCTAGGTGATGAAATGGTGAAATGGGAGGCATTCACCTTGCCATGTAAACTGTCAGATTTTGATGTACAGATTACAGAGCCTATCTGCAATACTGAGTTACAACAGCTTGAATATCTTAGGTTGAAACTGCAAACTTTAGTTAGTTAAAGAATATATTTCTAATGCTAGAGGACCTTTACATGTGTTGAAAGAGATTATAGGTGACTGAGTGCAAGGCACCTGGAGTTATTTTTAAATTAATTTTTTGTAATCTTATATATTGCTGTAATACAACACTATGACCTCAGCAAATTTTCCCAGAGGTCCTTCTTGCTGTTTGTAATTCAGAGAATGAGATGAGCCTTAGCATTAGCATGTTTAGTGTGCTGGGCCTGTCGATACCATGTAGGTTAGAAAGCTTCATACTGTAGTAAGCGAGGTACATACTGGAGGCAGGAGAAAATTCTTTTTTGGACAAGCTTTTTCTGACATGGTGGATGTTGCCTGATACCTTTCAAGAAGCAGCGAGGAATTAGTTTGGATAAGATTCTTGGGAGTTCAGGTAAAAAGTTGCTTTCTAGAATGTTCAACTTTTTGCCTACTAATGTGTTCCTTACAGCACGAGATATAAGCAATGAGAGGGAAAAAAAAAGAAGAATTTTGATGCTCCTCTATTTACAGAGCTACTGCTGTGATCTTGAATGGTGGAGGAGTGTTGTGCAGGTAGTTGAGAGTGTTATGGGAGGGTCGTTGTTCGTACTCACACCTGGCCTGTAACCACAGAGGGGAAGCTGGAAGATACCTTGATAAGAACAAAACTATTATGCCTTGAACTTTCTTACGCATTTCTTTCTGATACAGTGCTAAATTCCTCATGCTATACTGATAAAGTCCATCTGGGGTGATATCTTTGAAATGTTAACATTTTGCCTTATTAAGAAGTATGGACAGTAAGGGTGTTGACTGACTGACTGGTAATGGTGCAAAAATACATGGTAATATATCCTATGTATTGAACATCCTAAGAGAAAGAGATGAATAGGTTTTAATTCAGTTTCCAAAACATCAATATCAGTTATTCTTTTAATTCGTCTCTCACTACTTCTAAAGAATCTCTTGTTCAACAGGTTTCTAACACTACTTGTCAATTCAGGAAAGCATTCATATTTTTTCTATTTATTCAAAAATATCTTTTAATGATTGTATAATATTAGCATGTTGAGCTATTAATTCTTTTTTTTTTTTTTTCCCTAGCTAGGGCATGCAGCTTCAATTATATAAACATTACTGACTGTAGGAGTACTTCTTTTTATACTGCATGAATTATTGCTAATAAAACAAAAGCAAACTGATGTCATGCTCCTAAGTGAAGGAAGCCTTCGTTTACTTCATTCCTGTTGTTCCGATGAGACATTGTATTTGAGACTAACTTTTTTACAGTTGAGAAAAGTAATTTTTCATATTAAAATACATGTGAAATTAGTACTTAGAGGAAAAAAAATAGTCTGTCCTCTAAGTGTTCTTTGTTGCTCTCAGTCTTGTTTCATCAGTGTTGAATGTTGTAATTCAGCTAGTCCAAGTTTTAAGTATATCATGCAGTTTGGCAGCAGCAGGGGGAGTAGTGTAGCTTTATTTGGGGGCCCTCCTTGACCAAAGCTAGAGTTAGTTGATCGTCAGCTCAGAACAATGCTGTTCAGGCTCAAAAAATCAGCTCATGCTAGGAAATCTTCCACTTCTCTCTCTCTAGGTGAGCTAGTAACATTATTCTGCAAGCTTTGCCTTGCTGCGCTTCTGTAAAGCCCAAGTTCCACAGATGTAGAAGTGTACCTGCTACGAGTAAATTATGATCAGGTTTTTGTGTCCTGGTATAGAAGCAGATCAGGCCAATTTAGACTCTCAGTCATGAGGCTGGAAGGGATCTTTGGGATGTGAGCTGGTTCAGCTGCCTGCTCAGAGCTGGGTCAGCACTGAATGCAGATCAGGACTTTGTCCAGTTCAGTCTTGAAAACATGCAAGGATGGAGATTCTTGCACCTTTCTCGGTAACCTATTCTAATGCCTGATTATCACCATATCCTGGGCTGCATCAAAAGACACACGACCAGCAGGTTGAGGGAGGTGATTCCCCCCATTCTACTCCACTCTCGTGAGCCCCCACCTGGAGTACTGCGTCCAGCTCTGGGGCCCCCAACATAAGGAAGGCATGGAGCTGTTGGAGCAAGTCCAGAGGAGGGCCACGAAGATGGTCAGAGGGCTGGAGCACCTCTCCTATGAAGACAGGCTGAGAGAGTTGGGGTTGTTTAGCCTGGAGAAGAGAAGGCTCCAGGGAGACCTTATGGCAGCCTTCCAGTACCTAAAGGGGGCCTAGAGGAAAGCCAGAGAGGGACTTTCTACAAGGGCATGTAGTGCTAGGACAAGGGCTAATGGCTTTAAACTGCAAGAGGGTAGATTTAGGTTAGATATGAGGCAGAAGTTCTTCGCTGTGAGGGTGGTGAGGCACTGGCACAGGTTGCCCAGAGAGGTTGTGGCTGCCCCCTCCCTGGAAGCGTTCAAGGCCAGGTTGGATGGGGCTTTGAGCAACCTGGTCTAGTGGAAGGTGTCTCTGCCCGTGGTGGGGGGTTCGAACTAGATGATCTTTAACGTCCTTTGCAACCCAAACCATTCTATGATATGATTCTATGATTCATATTGAAATATTTTTATTTATGCTGTCCCATGATAATATAGCCTAGATCCCTTCTAACTGAAATATTCTATTCTATTCTGTTCTATTCTATGACCATTGTCCCTTGCTCCCGTGCCATGGACCTCTGTAAAGAGTCTGCCTCATCTCACATTTTATAATGTGCTTTGACACCTCACCTTGTCGCCTACATATTCTGTTGGAAAACAGGTTTTTCTTCTACTGTTTTATTTATTTCATAGATTTCTTACTGAAGTCTCTGGTCAAATGTTTTTGATCAGTGACACGCACTAAATAAAATATCATCAAATGTTCCTATTTTTTGTAAGACCGTTGCATTGTTGATTCATGCTCAGTTTGTTATCCCTTATAACATGTACATCCTTGTATTTCCTATAAAGAACTGTCTTCTGTATTAGAAATATACTGACCTTCCCTGAAACAGTAGTATCAGATCCTTGTACATGTATCACTGCGTTGCAGCAAACGTCTTGGACTTTTTTTTTGGTTAGGGAAGGAGTCAGTGTAGACAGTAAATTTGAAAATGCAATCAAGTACAGGGTGAAGAGCAAATAGCATGGTAATGTGTATGTATACTCATAATATCTTAAGCAGAAACTGATTTAAAAATTTAATTACTGTGCAATATAGTATCACGTTGGTCAAATCTAGATTCATGGATTTTTTGCATCTTTACATTTCTATTGTTCTTACTTGCAAGTTAATTTAATCTTGTGCTGCACATGGTATGTCACTATGTTCCCACATGAATTTAAGATAAAAATACTATTTTCCATGTATCTGCCTAGCTTTTCTCTAGTGAAAATGTGTTAGGGTATTGTGTTACTGCCATATAATTATAGCTGTGTTACATTTTTGGCATTGTTGAATTTATCCCTTGCATACTCTCTCAAAATAAAAAAGTTATTTAGATAAGTTACTGACATAATAAAATAAACCTTTTAAAATTATATTGCTATATATGTGTGTATAGGAAGAAGACCAAGATCAGGATGCCATAGTTGGAAAGAAGATTATTAATCGGACGTTTCTTTCTCTTTCCCAAATTACTGCTTTGTCAGAACAAAATCTAGAAGGAGTTCAAAAGTAAGTGGCAATGATAACAATGCTAGAACCAATACAATAATGAAATAAAAATTATAGACTATTTGTTAGATTTCTTTTGTGATGGTTACATCATTAGTCTTTAATTGTTCAGTTAAATCACTAATATTTAATGATTCATGGAAGATAGGAAGAAATACTGTTGATCTCAGACCCACTTTGTTTTACTGTATTTCCTATATCTCTTGATTTTTCTTTGACTCTTTTTTTCCCCACTATTATTTCACATTGATACAGTTTTTGACTTACAATAATATTGATTACGCTGTAAATGAAAGAGTAAGATGTAAAAAAACCAGGCCAATGCTGAGCTTTTTTTATAAGTCTCACTTGGTAACTTCTTTTCTAAAACATTTAAGATTCTGTACTGTAACATGAGCTATTGAAAAATCAGAAAGGTTTTAAAAGTTCAGAAAAGGATGGAAAGCTTAAGAAGTTATTAGTAGTTAGCCATTGTGGTGCACTGGGGAAATAGGAGGCAGCCAGAGACTTCTGATGTAAGCCCATCTTGTCTTTCCTGTAGCAACACTGTCCCTTGTTATTAGTGCTTAATAGCAGCTAAATTTAGGAGGCCAGGAGTTCAACTTGAGACTCTAGACTTATATTTTAAGGATGGGATTTTTCAGAAGTGCCCGAATTATTTAGGAGCATTTGTGTCCACTAGCAAATTCTTAAAGAATTGAAAGCCAAACGGCTGACCACTGGACTAGTTTGGGGGGGGGGGGGGGGGGAGTGGAATAAAAAATCCAACTTCATCCTTTTGAATACATAAACCATTTAATAGAGATTAAAATATTATTCCTGAAATATATTCTGTTCCTCCTATTTGTCACTGTTCTGAGGGAAAAAAGTTAATTCTGGGATATATATATATATATATTTCTTTTTTAAGAAAACTGGAAAGAAAATTTGTTCCCATCAAATTATAAAAAAAAAAAAATTCTTTCATTTACAGTTTTCTCTTGCACAATAGGCCTCTTATTTTAGAGGAGACTGAAGCATACAACTCACTGGAGACTAAAATGTGCTTAATGATGTAACTTATTGTGAAACTTTCTCATTAAGATTAAAAAGAAAAGCATTGGAAGATTGTACATGTCTTCTTAATCTCAGCTGATCACATGTATTTTTATATATATATACACACTGTACAAGTGGAACATAAAGTATATACTGCATCTGACTGGAAAGAGGATAGTTACAGGGTATTTTACGCACTCTAAGCAGTTTAGCAGCAGCATGGAAATTTTGTTAGTTTACCACAGTGCATCATGTCTATACACAAGAGCAGTTTGAAGGCCACAGCTAGGGTTAGAAAATCAGAACAGATCTGATTCGGTATGAGAATTTTCATGTCCTGCTTTCCCATCTATCATGGAGGTTTATGTCTCTCTCTATAGGACTTGAGAACCTTCTGTGAAGGAAGAAATAGCAATCAGGGTAACTAGGAAGTCTAAATGCCCCATCATTTCCCAGTCATTTATGGATACTGTTGTCAGTGACATGCCTTACAAAATATTGAAAAGATGAGTGAGTACTGGCATTGTTAGAAGCATCAGAGAAAATCTAAATCCCTGAGAAGCTCTGATTATGAAAACACAGAGTTGGCAGAAGCTTCAGAAAGAGAGGATATGCACTGTTTCAAACCTTGGAAAGTTCAGCTGGCCATGTTCCACTTCTATTTCAGTACACAGTTAAGTGTTTTTAACCGACTTGCATGTGTGCAGCCTTACAAATCTGTCATGCAGAACAAAGGAATACATGTTTAAAACAAAACTGATTGGATTATATGCTTTACTTTGTTAGCTATTGAAGCTTTAATTAAAAAGAAGAAACTCCACTTATTTGACAGTGTATCTCTACTGGCTTGGGGAAACCCCTGAAAAACTAATGGCTGCCTATCAGTAGGTCTGAGATTGATGCCCTTCTTAGGAAGGAATGAGATGTGGGGAGGGGGGAAAGACTCTGCTCCTTTACAGGGGATTAGAAACTGTGGTCACAACTGGCACCTGTGTCGTCAGGTATAGTTAAGAAGCCAAGGATTGCTTTAATGTAAAACTTAACTATCTGAGACATGGCTGAAGTTATACTGGAAGAACTGCAAACTGAAGTCCTAGCCCTGTTCCTCTTTCTTCATGTGGAAAAATGCACACAATTATTATAAAAGATATAACTTATTCTGTGTTTGGATAGAGTAGGCATAAATGTGTCAGCAACAGCGTGGTGTCCTACAAGGGAGTGTATTTTTTCATTAATTTTTCAAGTTAAAGTAAGTGGAAAAATTTCCACAGTGTGCCTGTAAAATAGGATGAGGCTCTTCTTAAGTGTCTTGACCATTATGAAAGTGGAATTTAAACTTCTAAATATTTTAAGTACTTTCAGTAATTTTATATTATACTATTTACATTAATTTTCAAATATAATTTTTCTTCAGAGGCTACATGAAAAATAATCTTGAAAGGGAAGCAAGATCTTTTTAGTACTGTAAAACTATCTCAATGAGAGTGAAAGAGTGGTAGTGGAAAGTAGAGACTAATTGTTCATTTTCATCCTACAAACCCCTTCCTGAACACTGATTTGTCTCTGGGATTTTCAGTGTATTTCTCTTTGGTTTTTGTAATGCTCTTATTTTTGTTATTTCATTAATCATATCTTAACATTTAAGTAGTGTCTGTTGAAACCTGTAGGTGTTTGTTTACTTTTTTCATCTGATATATCCTCTGATCATAAACATTCATATCTAGAAATTGGTATAGCTAAGTTGCAGGAAGATATGTAAATATACATAAAATATAGTAATAGTAAATATAGATATAATTACAAGCAGACTTAAGTTAAACTTTGGAATGTGTAATTTATTTTTTTAATTTAATTATTTTACTCTGCAATTTCTTCTAGAAAGCTGGAAGAATTTCTGAATTTTAAACAATTAAAGACATCTTTGAAAGAAGCTATTTTGCTAGATTATTATACTGCGGGGTTTTGGTGGGCTAAAGAAATGAACTTCAGTCTTGTACAGCTCTCAGGATTCATGGATCTATTAAATTTCCTGTTGGAGAACCTCAGTGGTAAGAATAATTAAACATTCTAAAATAAATATCTGAAGTGGAAGGCAAGAATGTTTTCCAGTCATTTTAATAAAGCGGTATTTAATTACAAGTAATTGTAAAATTATTTATTTTCCTCTTGAATGTTGGCATGTTATACCTTGTACCTGAAAATAAATCTTATTGGCAGATATTAAACTTTTGTTAGAGAACTGTAGTCTTTTTAGCAGAATATCCCTCAATCTTTGTTTGTACAGTATGTGGTACAAAAGGGCCAGGTCCTGAAGAGACCTCTTCTTTGCTTTGGTAAAATAAATAATTACAGTAGAGTGAGAGCAAGGAGCTCCTAAACTCCAATTCCAGCTGTCTCAGTGACTGACTCACTGTAGCCTTGGGCACATTTCTCTGCTGTTTGAGATATTCAGTACATCCTGTAGCATTACAGCAGGTGAATTACATTTATTTTATCCTTGGAGGTCAACTCTCAGGCAGCTTTCTATATGGCAAATGCTGCACTTCTGGCACAAAATGTATCAGTTAACTAAAGACTGGTGAGGGAAGTAAACTGGCATCACTGCTGAAGATGAAAAATGACAATGAAAGGACTGTAGCTCCTGCGGCTATGAGGAAATTTGCAACAAAACGCGTAGCTTGGGTCTTGTGGGAACAAAATAGCCAGAAAAAATGGTAGCAGCATCCTCTAAAACCCTTTTTTCAGAGACCACAATGCTTACTTAACATTCACTTTGAAGGTGATTATGTCGAGAAAAGTCCATCCCAGAGGAAGAGCGAAAGGACTCAGCAGTTCCATTCAAAGGAGAAGATGAATATTTAAAATCGAGCTCATATTAGTTATTATACTCTTCCATTGTAATTTAATTCAAGGGCCTTTCTGACTTGGAATTTTGACAGAATATGTACGTGCTTTATGATCGTTGGAATTCCAGTTGTCCTTCCTGTCTCCAATGAGAAAGTATCTTAACATATGCTAACTTTATTAATGTAACAATGGAGAAGAATGGAAACCTGTCAGAAATTAGTTTTATGAGACTGTATGTAATGCGTGTATACTAGACAGGCTGGTAGCACAACTGATTATTAAAGCTGTCTGACGTTTTTCAGGAATGTGATCTTAGTTGCATAAAGCTTTGCCAAACTTTAACTCTTTAAGCTGAAATTTTCCATGGCAGTGTCTGCCTCTGATTAATTTTTATATGTAAAATTACAATTAAAACAGTTCAATGGGCTTGCAGACAGAGGCTGTGGGGGAAAAAAAAGTATTATTTTGTGCCTTTTTTTTTTTTTTTTTTCCCAACAGCTCTAATACCCCTGTGCTTTGAAATAAGGACATAAGGTTTGGCAAGCAAGTGTTGTGAATTTGCTTTTTGCTGTCTGTGAAAATGCATTCGGATTTGGCTAAGACACATGGCTTTTAGGGAAAGAAAATGTAGTTTGTAAATGCTTACAGGAGACTTCTTATATTTTCTTCACAGCTAAGTTTCCCAAATAATCCATCTTATAAAGTAAGCTGTAGCCCAGGGCTGAGATGAATTTCCTTGTAATTACTGTTCTCAGCTGGTGCAAGTTCCAAGACCAAATATTTCAGCTAAGAGCAAAATGCTAATGTCTTCTATATTAATGACCATTTGCTTTCCCTTCCCTACACTGGACCCAAGCGGCCTGGAGAATTAAGCTGATTTGACCATAATAGCAAGAATAGCATGGAGCAGGAAGAATGGATTTAGAGAAGGAGAGTAGTGGAAACTCATTTAAGGCTGGTAAAGGAGAGAGGAAAACTGAGATTTGGAAACTGGAGGCTTTGGTTGTTTTGGAGCCAGAATGAATTACTTAACATGATTTGATTCATCTTCTATACATTGAGGGTAAAGTGCTGCTTACCTCACAGAAGTACAGTGAGAGCCTTCCTGAGAGAGGTAGTTGGGGCTGAAAATCAGGTGTGCAGAGGAAAGAGAAAATTTGGACTAGCTGGCAACAGGCCTGGGCCTGGGTTTTGTGACTTCTCATGATCTTGTTGTGTGGCTTTACTTCCCTACTAACTGTGATATTTCTAGTTCTACTACTCCTTCTCATTTCCCATGGCTTCTATTTCCTACATAGTCTCTGTATTTCTTTCTTGTTTCTTCGATTACAGTTATTTATATTGTGCTGCCTCTGTTACTGAAAAATGAGGTGAAATTTTCAGGGTTTTTATTGCCATACCACTGAAGGGCAAAACTATAAAGCCCAGAATCTTCTAAGTTTTTTTTTAATTTGTTTTCTATACGAAGAACCAAGGAGCAGATCAGTAGAGAATTAAAACAATATGGAAAATAAATCTATTTCACTACTGGTGGATTTTTCCCCATTTTCTCCTCTAGATTTTTTAGACTTAAAAAGACCAAGTAAATTGTGTTCGAAACTTTTTTTAAACTCCACCATGGTTCTAGTGATGGCATACACTGTACAAAAATCAGAAACATGAATTCTTTCTTTTTAAAGATTCAGCAAACTGATATATTTCAGATTTTCCTCTTTGTCAAGACAGTTAACAAAAAGAATTTAAGTTTTAATTCAAAGCTGTTTTGGCATTTGGTTTTGATTTCCAGGGTAAAAATGTAAAGTAATTATCTATTTTGGAGGGGTGCAAAAATGTCTCCAGGTTTGATGATACATGCAGAGTATTATGCATAATTCATGTTTAATCAATTATAACTGTAAGCACTTAAAAAAAACCTATTAAATTTGTTACCCTTTTTAGTATCTGTTCCTATATTAATGGTTTATGGTGCAAGGGGCATGATCAGAAGAACAATCTTTTACAATACATAAACAGTAGTAAATTTATTTTAAAGATAAACATACTATGCATCTCAAAACTACATACTATTCTGCCTGTGGTTATCTCTGCATAAGTACGAGGCAAAGCTGTAGTATCTTAAACACCCGTTATTGTGATCCTTACATTATGAAGGTGGATCGGTGATTTTTGTGGTGGAATTTTAATGTACATTTTATTGATAAGAATAATGGCAACAGACAAAAATGTTTGACTGCTGTTGCTTTTTAAGTTTCTACATGGCTCATAACTTCTTAAACTTCAAGAAGTCTTATAATTAAAATGGGCCAAAAAACCCCAACCCACCCTGTCATGTTTATACTTAGTTTTTGTTCTTCGGGATTACTTTGCAGACAAACATATGACCTTAGGAGATAATTTAAAAGAACTTGGAAAAGCAATGGCTGGAATAGGAGAAACTGCTTCAGAAAGAACTGGTGACTTGAATTTCTTCAGCATTGAGCAAGCCAAAACAGTCATTGATTACTTGAATATCAGGTATTTATTTCTATAGGATCCATTATTTCTTATTTGAATAATTTAATGTGGTGGGTAATTGGCTGATAAAATAAGTTAAAATTATTTAATTGGATATGTTCATACTGTACCAACATACTGCACACACCAAACTTTAAAACATTAAAAAGAAGAGAGAATATGCGAGTAGCAGTAAAGATCTGGCCTCAGATGTCAAATCCCAGGAAATAAAATTAGACTGGAATTTTATCAAAATGTAAGATTATGCTCAAAAGCTTCATTCTGGGTTTTGTTTTTGAAGATAAAAGGAAAAGGGGAGAGTGGTGTATAGAGAATATTTTTGGTTTGCTTTTAAAACATTCTACTTTTAGATTCCAGCTGAACAAAATCCTAGGTCTTGTCTATAAGTATTTCTCTGGCCTTGACAGCTGTAATGGACTTCCTAAGTGGTTTAAAGTTATGTACTTTACAGAATTAAGGCTATGGTCATACAATGAGTCATAAAAATGTTGCATTTCAAAGTTAGCAAAAGTTCAGTATCTACATGAGAAGGTTTCGTGACAGGTCTCAGCTTTTAAACAGAGACACAGAAAGAAATACAAACAGCAGTAATTCAGTTATTTATCTGAGAAAAAAATTAAGGGTCTGATAGCAGCCAATCACACCTCCCCATGTAAAGTCTTAACTATACAGTAACGTATACAGACCTTTCTCCACTGAAATGCCGTAGTTAAGACAGTGGCTATACTCATATACCACTGTTTCCAATACAAGATAGACAAAATGGTTCTCAGGCTGTTGTATCATCCATGAATGTTGGGGGCAAGGAGATGGAGAATGGAAAAGGTACTACGGTAATATATGCTCATATACTGTACTACATCTGTAGCCCTTCAGCCTGTTTTCTAACCTGAATGGTGGTTAGAGGAAGAGATTTTGTGGCAGATGGGCATAAAAATTGAGTAAGGTCATGACTGGTCCATACATAGAACTGTTGGGAATTTTCTGACTGTTCTTGTGCTAGGAAAAGTTTAACACAACAAAGAGGTGTTGTTAGAAAGCTTTCCTGGATGCAGAACAGTATTTCCTCTTGAAGACAGACAAAAATACTAGGATAGCTGATAGCCTTCCAATTTAGGGTACTCGGTTTCAGACTGGGGATTTAAACCCACCACAGGTGATTTCTCTTACAATTGGGCTATAAAGTTTGTCTCTCTCTCCTGGTCTCTGATTTTTTTCTTTTGTTCCTTTTTCATGGAAAATATAAAAAACTTCAGGTTCTTCCCATATGAAATGAGAACATCTCTTTAAAGCTCACATTTCTGTAGTCAAGGCAAACCAATGTCCTGCCAAGTACTAGCCCTAAACTAAAAGGAAACTTGGCATGTAAGATGTCTCACTCCTTTTACTTCTCCCTTCCTGTCTGTGCCTTTTGTATATTTATTTGGAACAAATGTTCTTTCCAAATAGCATGTCTATAGCCCTTGTGTAAATTATCCATTGAGAGATATCTTGTTCATGAAGTAATTCCTTCATAGTCGCAAGAATTTCATCCAAGAGATTAGGTGCTCCATCCTACTACCACTGAAGTATTAACTGGGTGGGAATACAATCAAGCCAAAATACTTTTGCAGCAGAATGGTATTTTGGCCACCAAATATGTGGTTGTGTGTTCAAACTGCTCAATTTATTACAAGTATGTGCTGTTGCAAGGTCATGGACATATTACACATACACTGGTCATATGTGTCCAGTTTATACAATCCATTATTTCAGTCATTTGAATATTTTTTCTAAATAAGAACTGAATCAGCACACTTATGTGGGTGTATTTTGAACTTTATGAACTCAGAAATAGGTTGACTGAGTTTTATTACAATTCAAATTAATGTATTACTTGAACATTTTTTCTTGTTCTTCACTTCTGTTTAATTTTAAATGATAGGTCTATAGCTTTTTTTTTTCTACTCAAGATAGTATGACATGTTTTAGTTCAGGTCACATTCTTACAGATAAGCTATAAACCCATGGGATTTATAAAGGAAATGGGGACAAATGCTGAACCACATTGGCACAAACTGTGCAGTAACTGTAATGACACCTTCAGATTTGGTGGAAGGTGACAGTTATCATCTTTTTATCTTGTCTCCTTGGGCAAACACACATCAACATAGCTCTTGACATTTTCTTTCAGGAAACAGTGGAGCTAGGGAAATATGTCATTGTCAATCACCCTCAGATTCTCATATGACATCATACGAGGGTCTGTTCTTAAAAATCTGACTTGCATGAGTAAAATTATTTTTGTGTCATTGCTAAAAATGCCGGTATGGAGTTTTTTAATTATTCATGACAGAAACAAACAAAAAAGCATTTTATATAATGCTTGATGGAAGAAAGAAAACTACACTGCTGTTTCAAAATAAATACTGATGTATAATTTACGTGATTTGATTTAAAGAGCATTAAATGGAGGAATTATTTCCTTGATACAGGATTAAGGGTGCCAGGCTGAATAGAGTTCTGTTTTAAAATAAATAAATAAATAAAATTCAGAAATGCCAGAAGTAATGACTTATATTTTTGGGAATATTATAAATTATCTGTACCTGTAACACAGTCCGTAAAGAATATCATAACACATTTAGAGGGGAAGGGAAAGAACTGTTATTCAGGTGCTGTAAATCTGGCTCATTTCCAAGTCACTGGAATAAATAAAATAAGAAAGTTTGAAATGTTAATTTCTGCCAGTGCAGTCTGAAAGGTACGCATCTTATTTCTTGTGTGTCTGTGATGTTCATAAAATATTTTTTGTCTTTTTCAAATAGTCCCTGTTAGGATTTTACCAAATAGCAGGTGTGTATGTGAGGGGACATGTGTATTTTCATAAATTAGTGTGAGTAATTTCCAGGTTTAGTCCAGAAGTCTGCTTAAACATAATTCTTATATCTTCACTGAAATGTGGCAGGAATTGTTTGGTGAAGTACTGCAATAAAAATGTACTGCAAATGAAATGGCAAATCTTGTAACAACTTAATTGCCTGTGTGCTTTGGGTTTGGAGGAAGGCAACTTGTAGTTTATAGTAGCCAAATTTCTTATGCAAGTTGGTAAACAAATTTGTTTTTTAACTAAGGGTAATTGAATGACTGAATTAAATGTAACAGTAGAATAAAACTTTTATATGGCGCTTAAAGAGCCAAATGTTCAGTGAGGCTGCCATAATACTTCTCACCAAATTAGGAAATGCGTCTGTACATATGTACAAAAACATCTGCACCTATTCAGGTAAAATGGATTTGAAAGTGTCGCAGGTGCATTGACTAACTGCTGGAAGATGTACTGTTGTCTTGTAAGAGAGGCAGGCCATGCCACCATTTTATTCTCCTAATTCCGAGCTGCTTTCATGAGCTGGAAGAACCACTGCTGTACATTAATCAGCACTTCAGCACTGCTGAAATTAAGAGCAAATCATCTCCAGCCTGCAGTATTTCCCGGAACCTCTGGTACTGTGGCAGTCGCCTGTGGCAGCGTGTGAGTATCGGTGGTGATTCAGGGAAGGACAGTCGGCTGACATAGTGCGTACCGAGTACCGACTCTCACAGCTGGCTTCCTTCTTACCTCCCAGAGCCGGGACTGCATTTCAGACACCTACGTCCCACCTCGCTTTGCAGGCAGCTGGCTGGTCGAGCCCTCCTGCCGGGATGCGAGGCTGCCGGGTGGGAGAAAAGCCTGAGGTCTGTGGGGCAGCCAGCCAGCTAGGGTGGCACCGGCGGGGGCTGGCTCTCCAACAGCCTCAGGGAGCGCTACGTGGTGAAGAGCAGCCTGTGTTGGGTTGTGTGGCCAGGCACTGGTGTTGTAAACGCCCTTTCATAGCACCGGCATGAGATCCTGCAGCTACTAGCAGTGTCTTTAGCGTTAGCTAGGTAATTGCATATGTTGGGTGTAGTAGTCACTTTCATAGACCCGTAGAAACGTCGAGGTTGGAAGGGACTTCTGGAGGCCGCCTAGTCCAAAGCCCTCCTCGCAGCAGGCCTCAGTATTCCAGATGTGGCCTTGCAAGTGCCAAGCAAAGAGGCATTGCCATCCCAGTTGATGGCTCTCTTAAGAAAGGAACCTGTGTCCTGTCCTTAGCCGGAAAGCACAGGAACCAGTTACAGATGTTCCCTGCAAATATTGCTGTATCTTTCATGGGTACATCAGGCAGTAGTGTGATAAACTCCTGGAATCATTCTTCAACCAGGACTTGCTATGAAATTACAGAGCTGTGTTCTAAATCAGATGTCAGAATGACATGACAGAAGCCAGAAGTTCTGTATCATGATTTTAAGAGAACAAATAATTGTAACAGATGGACTGTGACAAACCAAACCTTTGATTAAACAAATGCCATATCATTGATCATTAGGAAAGGGAACAAGGAAAATTATTTAAAACATGTGAAAAGGAAAGCTATATATGTTTTAAGGAAGATAAATATTGTAGGCCATTGAGACAGTCTGCTTAAAGTTACTTTTGTTGTAACACACAAAACTCCAGTGTGCCAATCTAGCTTTTTAGTTTTTCTTTAAGGAAATAATACCCTGATTTTGAAACATGACCTTGAGAGAATAAATGCTTCTATTCTTTATTGTTTTGGTGTTCCAAGATCAAACTTGCTCCCTGGACTGGCAGCCCATCCCAGAATCTGAAAGCTGATTTGGCTTTGTTTTCTTCTTGTCCACCACTGCTTGTATTAAAGGCATAAGTATCCTGGTGATAAGTGTTTCAGGAATAACTTTTTTCAGAGTAGAACTTTGTCTTCTCAGGGTTCAATTTCATAAGGACAAAGTGGATGTATTTTTAAGCATCATACTGTATTTTCTATGGTTATCTGATAGTAAATCCTGTAAATTAAATATCCTGCACGTTGTACCTAAAGTTAAACAACTGTTTCTTTTTAAAACTTGGAGTATTACTGTGCTGGAGAGTAACTCTTAGTTTAACAGAATTTTAAATACTGTTGCCTTTCCAAAGATTTGCAGCTGTAACAGTACTATATTCTGTTGTTTTCCAGCTTATTTAAACACTATAAACTATATGAATACCTCTTCCACAGTCCTAGAGAAGAACTTGTGATAAGTAATGAGGTAAGTCATTTATATAGATGGAACTCATTATGCAGAGTTATTTAATGAATGCACTGTGGCATATGTTTTATATTGCTCAAAGCAACTTCATGTCAACATCACTGCATTACTAACGTAAAATGGCTGATTAAAGAATACAAGTTAGATGTTTTGATCCTCATATTCAAAATTAATTTTGGATTTCAAAAAAGTGTAAATGCATTGCTTGGTTAAGATGTTAGTTGTCTTAAATCAGGAACACTTTTGTGTATGTATTTATAAATTGATGCATGTAATTTGAATTAGCAATGCATGAATCTGACTCTATTTTAAAATCAGCAATCAAAATTAGAAAAGGCTGTGTGCTAAGCCTAGTCTGACCACAGACCTCATATTTATGTATGCATGTGTCTGTACAGAGTTTTGTTTCTGCTGTAGCCACCAACAGTTAATTATACTGACTATAAAGAAACAAGCTAGCTAGAAATTCAGCATTTTGAAAGCATTCAGTTAATAATAGTGAATTGGCTTGACTGTAAACTTTGTCATGTATTCTAACTTACATGTGAAAAAATATATGGGAAAATGCATTGATGCAGGATGTGGCCTTTAATCAAATGGACAGATTCAATTCATCAAATAAACCTTCCTTTAGCCTCGCTGTGCATTTTGATATATGTTACAATACATTGAAAAGGATTTACATTTATAATTTATATTAGGAGACAACTGGTTGCTCAGAGAGGCACGGTAGTGGAATTTTTTTGATCCACTTATATTTTAGCTTATCAGTACACAGCGAAGTTAAAATTAATGCACTGGAGAATTTTCTTTATGCTTTAAGCTGGTGGCTTGACTCTGTAAATGATGTGGGATAATTTCTTTCCGTGTTGCTTTTAAATAGCCATATTATAAAAAAGAAGGACTTTTCTTGACATGGATGCAAATATTTGGAAATTATTCTCGTAATTTCTAAGGTGTCATTCCTAAGGTGGGTAAGAATTCCAACTATGATGAAATCAGTGACAAAACTGTCGTTATGTAAGTAGAGCAGGGCTTCAGCGTTACTGTGTTAGGGTTGGTTTTTTATTGGCTAATCAGATCAATGGCTGGTTAGCACTTTCTAATTGGTAAAGTTATTTTTAATGAGGCTTTGATTAAGTAATTTCTTGTGTAAATCTGGGTAATGTGTCTTATCAGTTGTAGACTAGCTTAAAAGAAATGTCTTTGTGTTTTCTTAAAACCCATTTCTGGATGGCTGAGATCTGTGTACGCTGTCCCAGCCACAGAAGAGTGGTTGCTCTGCACAGTCTGTCTGCTGGGGAGTACCGCCTCTGCTGAAGGTACCACCTCCCCTAGGGAATGGCACAAATTTTCTGTTTCACGTGTGTTTCTGTGAATTACTTCGGTGACGATCCATCAAAGGAACAAGCGCAATCGGTAATTATAACTGTCACAAAAATCTTCATGACAATTTTTAGCCATGACTCTTTTACGGCCATTTCTGACTTCTGCACCAGTTCAGTTTAATCCATCTGTTTTGTATTCTGAGTTCCATGGCTGAGAGTCTTTAATTTGTCCAACAGCACTGCAATGCCCAAGAAAATCAATACTTATTATATTCCTGTAGAGTTTAGTTTGATAGGGTGATACATTGTTCTTCAATAAGTAACAGTTTAAGGCATTGAAGCTACACATACAAATTTATGGCATTATTTGCACTTGCTTTATGTGTTAAAATGTGATGAGGTGAACCCAAGATAGTCTTTAAGTTCTTTTGCTACAACTTTGTTATATTTAGAAATGCTTATCCATAAAGGAGAGCACTACCTTCAATGTTTGCAGTCCCTTAGATGAACACCTCAAACCCTGACAAGTTAGTGGGGCTGATGTGGTTTGGTGTGCATGGCTATGGCAGGAGCATGCCTGGAGTCATGCGCTCTGCAGTGCATCTGCTCAAGGAACAGAGGAGGCAGGAGACTGGCTGGGAAATCTGCGTGCTGAAAGGCTGACTGCTGTCTTGCTAGGTAGATTGATGTCTTACCAAAAAAACCCAAACAAACAAACAAACCCCCCCCACATAGACACACCGTGGCCCACAGCTGGATGTGATCCTTACTCTAAGCTGAGTGCTGCTAATGTCTAAAAAGTTTTCTTTTAGCTCCAGCAATAAAAGTCTGCTCTTTTGCAAGGGGGAATTGTAAATTTTAATGGCCAGATTTGCCCAAATAACAAGAACCATGGTGTTCCAAAAGATTAATTACAGTATTATCTCCTTTTGCAAGTGAAGACTTTGAGATGAGTCAGTGAAATGACTTGCTTCAACTGAAATTATTTGCTTCGACTGCAATGGCTTGCTTTAGCTCAGTGGGTAAATTTGTGCTCCACATGTGCCGAAAGTATTACCTACTGAATAAAAGTCCAATAGCCTAATGAGAAGACTTGCTTTTTAAAATGAGATGCAGCTACAACAAATAAAAGCAGTGCTTAGTGTTGTAATGGATATCCTTTTAGAGAAACCGCAGTATCTGTTTTCCAGAGAAATCTTATGGCAATGGATTGTAAACTCATTGGATTTTATTTTTTCTCTAGCACAGGCAATTATACAGTGTTCTCAATCAGGTTTCCTTTTTGATCTCTCACTGCAGTTATTTCCAAATGACCCTGTCATTTCCTGTGTAGAATAAAATCAGACAAGAAAAGGGAAATGACTCAAAACTCAGATTATGCATACAATATCTGTGGCCATGCCACTTAAGAAAATTTCAGTTACTTAAATGTGGCACGTAATTAGTAGAGCTTCACAGTCTGATTAATATTCTGTGTTTGATGCAGCTAGCATAATAGAACCACCTTTGTAAAATACAGCATTTAAGTCTTAAAAAAATAATAATAACAAATGCCTGGCTAATTTAAATATATTTTTAGATTGGGTAAAGCCTTTAAACCAAACTGCCTGAGGTGACCATATTGCCTAGAAAAAAAAGGTTAAAACTGAAAGACATGAATGCTTGGTTAGATGATAAAACACACATCATACATCTAACCTACTTTGGCAGTATTTAAAATTTAAAACTTTGCCTTTCCAGCTATCAAATCCCTTACTTCTCCTTCATTCCAGATCTACAAAGACCTATATATTATGTATGCATGAATACCTGTTAGAGAACATGACGGTACAAGGAATTACTGAGAAGTGTTAAGATTGCCAAGTAAATTTGTTGTTTTTCTGTTAGAATTATGAGCAGTTCCCCGCATTTAGAATGATTACAGAAGAAGGAGTGCTTTAGCTGTTCTGTGGCTATGATCCAAAATAAAATGCATGTAGTGCTAACATACCAGAGTTCTTCAGGAATATTTTTGTTAAAGATACTGTTTTTTCCTTTTGCCCATTCTAGAGGTTTTACTCTCTAGCTGTGATTTAGTACACCTATATTAGCCTGCAATTTCAAAGAAAGCAAAACGAGTGCAGACTAAATCTTGATGTGCAGGGATTCGATGGAGCAATTCCTATTAACACATGTCAGATCTTATAACAAAGGTTTAAATTGTTAATACATGAATCGCGTAGAAGTTTTTATTCTTTTCTATTTCTATGTTCAGTTAATTTATTTTGCTTTGATAGGATGATATATTACAGCACATCTTGTATTTTTTTTCTCACATTTACAAATTGTACCTCATACTGCAGTTCATGTTGTTGCTGCTCTCTGTTGTGTATTTTTGGATGGAATGAGGCTAAGGTCTTTTGGGATTATGTCTACTTTGAAACATTTCCTAATAAAAATAATGTGGTTGGTAAATCTAGTTTTTATTCCTAGTTGCTTTAGCCAGCCTGATGGAGTAATCTGCTATTTTATGGCCCAGATGACTAGCTAAGTTTGACTTCTTGAAATAGTAGCATACAATGTAATTTTCTTTAGAGATGTCATAGTGGGTCAGGTTGCAATAAAAATATCGAAGATTAAGTTTAATGGCAGTGCAGATTCAGTATTATAGCAGTCACTAGATATCATCCTCTGTACTTAGAGTTCCAAACCAGTTTCCATTAATGCCTTCTTTCCATGTACTCCTTACTTTCTGAAACATTAAGCTTTTGGACTATGTCTGGTCTTTATCCAATTGTGGGTTGGGTTTTTTCTGAAAGTTTGAACAAAATCCCTTCTGTGTTTGAATTTAAGGGGGTGGATAGGAAGAATATACTATTTGAAAGTTAATAAGGCTTTTTTTCTCATGGCAAAAGACCTGAAGTCTGGGACTTGACTTTGATATGTAATCATCATTAGGTGTTGCATATTTAGATTGGTTAATCAATCATTGTTTAAATGAATTTGCTCAATGATTTCTTGAGAACTGCATTTTAAAGATGTATGAAACCAGAACATTTCCATAAGTATATCGGTTCACACTAGAGAGTCTCATTCCTCAGCTAATGGAGTGCATGCTTTTCAAAGCTTGGAGGTTTCAGATATTTGTAATGCTTAAAAACCACTGAGTTGATTTTCTCTAGCTTTGTTTTGTAAATATCACCATGGCAAAGACATCAAGACTCCTTTGAAGGAAATAAGAGCATAGGACTGGAAGGATCTCTTCAATTGTCAGCTCTAGTGCCACTTTCTCATAGGAAAATATCTATAATCCTCTTCAGAAACTTGTCAAACTCCGGCTTAAAAAGTTAACTTTTTTGTCTTTGCTCTTCCAGTTAGAAAGCTGCCCTGGTGCCTGGTTTCTGTAATGGTTATAAAACTTCTGGTTTCCAGTCTAAGGGTGTCGTGGTTTAACCCCAGCCAGCAACTAAGCACCACGCAGCCGCTCACTCACTCCCCCCCATCCAGTGGGAGGGGGGAGAAAATCAGGAAAAGAAGTAAAACTCCTGGGTTGAGATAAAAACGATTTAATAGAACAGAAAAGAAGAAACTAATAATGATAATGATAACACTAATAAAATGACAACAGTAGTAATAAAAGGATTGGAATGTACAAATGATGCGCAGGGCAATTGCTCACCACCCGCCGACCGACACCCAGCCAGTCCCCGAGCGGCGAATCCCTCCCCCCCCCCACTTCCCAGTTCCTAAACTAGATGGGACGTCCCATGGTATGGAATACACTGTTGGCCAGTTTGGGTCAGGTGCCCTGGCTGGGCATGAGAAGCTGAAAAATCCTTGACTCTAGTCAAGGGTATTCATGACAAGCTTACGTGCGTTTGTCCTTGTGCCAATTTGTGCCAGTATTGACCTTTAGTTCTTGTTCCATCCCCAGTGTTTATTTTTCTAATGTATAAAGAGACAGCAATCTTATTGTCAGCCTTCATTTAGCAAAACTAGAAAAGCCAGCCTTCTCCAATCTTTGCTTTTAATGTAGACTTTTGATACATGCATTCTTACATATGTACAAGCCTCTAGTCATCCTGTTGGCCTTTTTCTATAATTGCTCCACTTTAAATCAGTTTTGTTTGAACATAAGTGACCAAACTGACATAATAGTGTGGCTGAGATAAAAGCAAGGCCTTGTACAATATCAATAGTGCTTTCTTTTTCTCTGCTAGGAATAGCCTATGTGATAGGTCCTAGAATCACATTTTATATGTGTATCATGTGGCTGTCTCTTCGTAGGTCTGCTGTTCTGGTTCTCCTTTATTACTGTATTTTCCAGCTGAGGTACTCCCAGCACACAGTAGGTTTTAAAAAAATTATGTCCCTACAATGTCACCTCACAATTTGTCATTGAATACAAGAGTGAATAATCTTCAAGGTCATTCAGTCCCATCTGTATGATATTCCTGCCCTCTCATGAATTGATCATGTCTCTCTCATTTCTTTTGTCTAGAAAATTAGTTATCTTATTAAATAAACTATTAAATTAGTCTGGCATCGTGTATCTTTGATAAACTGATGTTGTGTTATATCCTATTTTTCTTTCATTTCCATGTCTTTATTTATTTTTTCCTTCAAAACATGTTCCTCAAGCCTTTACTGCTATGAAGATCAAAACTACAGCTTCAGGAGTAGGTTCATTATTTTACGATTATGAATGTTTAAAACTAGCAAACTGGTACTTGGTCTTTTGATGTCTGAGGGGAAATTTTTGATGTCCGTTACAGAAGAGCGTAGTACCCAAGACTGGATTACTGAAGTAAGCAGCTGGAGAGCCAGTGGGTTTTGTGACAAAAAATCACTGATATTCGGTCCTTTGATCTTGAAGCTTGCTATGGCTATAACCAGAGAGATCTTGAAGGACTTGTGATTAGTCTGAATGAAAAGTGGAGTCTGTTGGAATTGTATGCAGTATTACTTGAAATATTTTAAGCATACCTTGCACAGTAGAAACCACCCTTGTTCTTCAGAGATTGTCTTTGGTATACTCAGTTGCCAGTAGTGGAGATACACTGACCTTTAACAGTTACGTTTCCATGTAGGTTGCATGCTGATGGTCTTCTGTGGCAATTTTAACATTCCGGAGTTTTGGTAGCTGAACTGTGCTGCCCTGGAAGCCAGTGAGAGCTCCAGAGACTTAGTGGAATTCGTAAGCCAGTGCTGAGTACTTTTACAAATCTTGCTTTAGAGAACGATTGACAAAATGTTTTTAAAATTATTTTCTTAGGAAACATCAAATACAAACCAAACCAAACCTGCTTTTTAATTCAGTAACATGTGTGAAGTCATGAAAGTAAAAATTCAGGCAGGAAAAATGCCAAATAGCTGACATAGGCTATTCCTTCAGTATGCTGAGCGCTATGGTTCTGACCCAGCCAGCATTTAAACAAGTGCCTCTTTTTAAGCACTTGGGAACTTTTATTTCAATGGACCTATTCACATACACAGAGTTAAACTGTGAAGTGACTGGGGTCACATTACTCAGCACCCTGGAAGATGAAAAGCTAAAGACACTAGAGCAAAAAAAAAATTTTGAAGCTCATCATAACTTTTTATTTCAGTTGTACCATTGACAAAGCAACACATTTTTTGACTGTAAAATGTTAAATAAGAGAGAGAGAGAGAGAGGAAAAAAACTGGAGTTGTTGGCAACAAAACATTTCTGGAACTGCAGGAATTAATATACGCACAGATGTGCTCTCGGTTTTTTAAGTATTTATTTAGAAAGTGGCTTGATTTCTGTATGTATGTGTGTATGTAAACATACATAGTTCTGACAACAGCAGTAATGGCTTATTTATTTGCTGGAATGCAGGTCAGCTAGGAATTGTAGGCTTTGACTGGAAGGACAGACAGTATATTAATGACAGCATGTTTCTGCTATTCATCAGAAAGTTGTAAGATCCAAATGACTAAATGCTATATCAGAAGACTATAGCACAAGTTTAAAAATATTTATCAGTCAATATGTAAATTTTAATGGAAGATGGTGAGATTGGCAGAAATGTATTGACCTGGGGAAATTTTAAAGTGGTTAAGCAAAGTACCTGAAGGTAGACTATTAGGATATGAATTTTGTTTTACTTTTCTAGCATTCCTGAATAGCTTACTCTGTTGATGCCCTTTGGGAGTTCTTGTTATTTTACTTGACCAGCATAAACCAAATAATTGTAACTGAGCAAAGATCAGCAATTTTGTTTCATAGAAGATTCTGAGATTTTTGCAGTTTGATTTAATTCCAGTTTAAAACAAAAAATAAACACTTCTAACAGAATTGCTATTCTTAGATGTCTCTGTTTAAACTCCCTCACAGCAAAGCAGTGCTCTCGAAGACAGTTTCAGAGCCCAAGCTCCATCCTGGCGCCATACAGCGTAGTTGGCTCTGCTGGAGCAAGGTCCACATGATTCTGGGGTCTGCGATGTGCCCCCAGCTGCCCATAAGACATGTTGTTGGGGAGCCAGGAATCTAGAAAGCAGGCTGTTGGGTCAGCCAACGTGGCAAACTGTCACAAGAGCTTTGTATATAAGCTGGTGAGAACCAGGTAGGCTGCTGCTGTTGTGTTGGTAGAAAGTAATTTGCGCAAACTCTGTCCTAATTTTTTAGGTAGTTCAAAGAACAACATTTGTAAGGAATCTGCCAAAAAAAAGAGGACACATTTTATTTGAATTAACCCAATGCATTATAGCCGCTGCAGAACAATACTGTTTTCAGTGTTAAAATGTTCCATATAACATAGCATGGATCAAGGAGTTATTCAAAGAAGGAACTGTGTTTCATTTATGTTTTGCTGGTTCAAATTTAGCTGCTTTTTTTTTTTTTTAAATTGTTTGCCAGCAGGTACCATTTGGGTACTTGCTGGTCCAGTGTGACTTACTGGAGACTGGTTTACCAGAGCAATTGCCCTATTTCCAAAATTTCCATCATAATTTTTGTTAATTGGCAGGCTGAGATCCATGAAGTTATACTCCAGTGGATAACTCTTTTTGTACCCCCTGCCTTTATGTGCAGCTTTTCATCGTCTTGAAGATTAAATTGTATTCATAAAAGTATCTGTGGAATGGACAAGTGATGTGATATTTCATGAGAATGTATCCCCATGGGTGAATACTTATGTATCAAATTCATACATCTTGTTGCCTTATGTTATGAATAACACGTTGACCTTATTCATATAAATAAACAGCATGGCATTTCTTTTCTGTGATGATTTATAATCAATATACATTTTTATAAATTTTTATCCTTTTAATGCGGACAAACATATTCAAAGTCTAAATAACAGACAAGTTTTGCAATCCTTTAAAGTCCCTTTTTAAAATGCACCAGAAAGTTTGTATGTTTTCTAATTTCACCTTGCATTTTATGACTTGTCATAAGATACTTCATAAAGTATTTTTACTGAACATTGAATCTGATGTATTTGAATATTTAATTCATAAAAAATTATTTTGATTTGCTATAAATATGCTAAGCTCAGCAAAATGTGGTGTTACTAATTAGAAAGCTGAGTTTTATAGGATGTCTGGTTGGTATGTGAGGTAACTTATATTGCTACTTAGGCTTACATTTAATAAACTTTAGCTAGGAAAATTGTTTAAATTTCAAAGAAAAGATAATAAATAAAATGAGGGCATAGAATATTAATGTGAACTGTGCCTTTATTTTGTTAAAGCATTCAAAGTTAAATAGTGGTGGTCTGTTAACAATCTAGGGCTATTTGGCAAGTCTTTAAACTTACTCAATAATCAAAACATAAAAGGACAATGGAAACTTTTCACAATAAAAGAAAAATGAGTTAAGTACAGAAACCAAACAAATTATTCTCTGCTTTTTCTTGGTAAGGAGGTGAACTTTATAGGAAGGGCAGCAAGCTCTGAGTTAGGGTTGCCTTTTCCTGTCTTTGTTATAAATTACATCTGTCTGTGAAGAATCCTCTCCAGTTACTTCATGGTTCATGGCTACAGGGGAGGTGTGCGTGTCTACTGGAATGGAGCAGAGAAAGACAGATTGGGGGGGGACCATTCTTTTAATGTTACTGGGGGGGGGGGGGGTTCACTTAGGAAATGGCAATTCTTCACATTAATTTGCCTTCCTTACTAAATATACAGATGGATAAAATTCCTAAGATGCCAGCTGTGTAAACAGTATATTAACAAAACAACTGTTTTCTTCAATGTTTGTATTATTTGTTCTTTGTATTTTGCTAGACTTTTGGAAGACTTCGACACCATTTAGGTTTAGCGTAATAATTCAAAATGTTTTTATTAGGCCTTAAATGGGGAAAACATTTGGCAAAGGGATGGACTTTATCCAAAGCATAATGCTTCATTCTTTCATAAGAGTCCAAATACACTGCAACAATATCATGAGGCACCAGAAATGTGGGAAGAAGCAGCCAAATGGTACTGGAAGGAGAGCCATGTAGCTGGGCTTAGTGCGCTCTTCATGTCCTCCTCTTCTGTACCTAGTGAGCACCTAAAGAGAGCAAGCCGGGGTAGCCCATGTGCAGCTATGCAGATAGGAGAGAAAGGGGCCATGACCAAGTTCCTGTACTATTTCTTTCACCATTTGATCCTGAAGCAGGAGTCATTTACAGGTTGGTAGCAAAAGAGCAGAGGGTGAAATATTATCCTTCCAATCCCCTTCAGTGTGGGCTGATGGCCAGCTCCCACCAGCTCCAGCCCTCTGAGCTTCACTATCTCTTTTTCTTCTGTTTTGGGAAATAGGTTTCTATCTGTAATTTTCATTCATCAGCCTTAACTAACTTAGCGCTTTGTGAGTCTCCCTCAAACCCACTGTGTTGCTTATAGAAGCTAAGACTTCAGTATGTATTTCCAGCTATTGCACTCAGAAAAACAACATCAAATAGGTAGACTATACTGTATCTCCTCAGGGTGGGCTTGAAAAGATGGCAGCTGGAGTCTTTTAGAGTGTTTAATGATTAAGACTATTATCTGAAGTATTTTATGGTTTGGCTTCCCATTGCACTGTTGAAAATTTGGTGATGAAGTCATCCTGAGTCTCCTCTTGGCCAACTTAAAACAGCTGAGGAGGAATACTTAATTGTTTATACCTAATATTTTCTTTTTCTTATTTGTAAGAGTGGGCAGAATCTTTGGCTGACCTTAGGACGCTAAGGTGGTGAGTATTTGTATGAACTTTATTTGCCTTTTTTTTTCCCCAGACTGATTTCACCCTCAAATTTTGTCTTTGTCTCAGATTGCAAAGCCTATGCCAGAGCCTGCATAGGTTCTGCAGAGTTACATTGCAGATGGTGCTGCGTCCAGGATAAAACCCAAACAAACATGGATGTTTTCAGCTGAAATACATTAACATTGTGCTCTCCAATTTTTATGATGAGTGGTCCTTTTGATCTTTTTGGTTGGTTCTACAAGAATCCAACAATATTGTAAAACATTTTGCAGGAAATACTGTTACTGCTCTCACAGCACAGAACATTTTGCATGAATTACAGCCTAATACACGTATTACTATTTTCTTAGTGTTAGAATTCATGTGCTTGGTAAAAGTTTTGTTGTCCCTGTTCTATTCAAATAACGCTACATAAGGAATGATATCTTCTGTGCAGTCGCTCTGTAGTTTATTTTGACTATGCATATCAAATTTGGCTTGTGAATACAGTCTAAGGAAATGGAATAGATTCTAAGTGATAAAGATAAATGTTGCGTGCTTCATTTATAGCAAGGCCATCCAAATATGGTCTCAGAGTTGTGAAAACATCCCATGCTTGAGAAGTCTTGGGTTTTGCATTGATCAAGGCTGTGGGCAAGTTTCAGAGACTAACAGGCTGGAATTCAGGTCTGTGTCTTCAGATTCACTGAATGTTGTGTATCATGAATAGGTTTGCAATACATTGCAACCATTGACAACGTGTGTAGTGCTCTTATTAAATAAAACAGAGGAGTGATAGGGATGTTCCTTGGAGCTTATTCTACTTTGAATATCTGCCTAACATTCTCTCAGAGTTTTTCTTAGCATTCATTTTGTATTCATGACACCCATTTATCATTTTCATCTCTGTCTGTTATACATTTAGGACTCTTAATGATTTTCTTTTGTTCTAAGGAAGTTACTTTGCCAGCTTTTTGTATTCTTCAGGAGTTAAGAGGTAGTTTAAGATTTACATTTGGAGAAATGTTAAATTACCTGTAATGATCATATTTCAAATGAAGTATTTAAAGGTTTTACCCTCACTTAGGCTTGTTGCGGAAGACTATTTTCAATTTTTAGCATTACTGTTGTCCCTGCAGGCCTAGATTAAAAGAGATTGAGGGGTAGAGGCTGGGTTGCTGACTTTCTTTTTTTCTTTTTTATTTTTTTTTCTTTTTTTTTTTTTAAGTCCTACCAGTGGTGAATTGTGGTGCCCTCCGGTGGGATTTCTAAAAACGTCATTACGTTTCTGTCCATTTTGAGAAAGATGCTTTAAGTCTATTGATAGGTGCATGCACGCTGGTATATAACTCAGTACTGAACCATTCATTTCTGTTTAATAATCACATTTTGTGTGAGAAGTCAAGAAATTGTCAAGGTGGAAGTAAGGAGCCAAAAGTTACACATTTTGCTATGACAGAGATTTTATCTTTTGTCCCTCTCTCCTTGCTGTGCTTGCAAATATAGCTCTCTGAATTACTGAATGTAAAAATAATATCCTTTTCTTTGCAACCCTGGCACAGCAAAACACAATAGGAAAAGTTAAAGACAGGATTTCAGTCTTATCTCTGTGTTTCCTAACTACTGCTCGTTTGACTTCAGTTCCTACTCTTGTTATTCATACTGTTTTTATTGCAGTGGATTTAATTGTCTCTCTTTGTTCTGATCAATCCTCAGCTAAATGGGTAAATAATAAAAGAAAGAGGGTACATAATCAAATTACCAGAAGTAATTGGTCAGTCCAAGCATTACTGGAACTTTGTAATGAGCGGAAAGAACAGGGCTTTGGTATCAGAGTCATAAAGGCCAAGCCTTTAAAACTGACAATGCAAACACATTGCTACATTGGTACATTTTTTGTGAATTTAAATTACAAATTATTATGTGTAATCAGAATCAGAGCAACTGAAAAATCGTACAGCATGGGTAGACTTATTAATTTTGGATACAAATGACAGACATTAGACAAGCTTAGAAGTCTGACAGACTAGGAGAATCTTAATATTTGACAAGCGCAAGATAAAATAAGAACTTGTCTTGTGGATTTTTTTTTCTTTCACAGTAGCGGGAACATTACACAAACTAATAAGGAGCAAACCGTATGTATTAGAATAAAATGTAGAAGTCTGCGGTAAGGGAGCTTATTTAGGAAACAGGAAAGTTTAAAGACTGTACATTAAACAGCCAACAGGACATGGTATATTAAACAGGGGACTGTGAGTTGCTCTGGGAATTGGGAATTAGACACTAAAGTTTTTCAGTGCTCGATTGCCATTTTGATACATTTACCACTTTGCAGGCTATAAGATGAATTGTTCTTGTTCCACTTCGTAGTGAACAAATACAATTAAAAAGACAACCTGCTTTCTTCCTTAGCACTTATCTGTTAATGTACTACAAATTTTAGAAGCAAAATTAATTTCTTAATCAGATAGGTGTCAATAACTCCAGCCTATACAGAAATACAGAATTTGATTTTTTAGTTTTATTTTCCTTTTTCTCTTTCTGCCAAATCAGTTGGGGAAGAATGGATGAAGAGTAAGGAAAAGGTAGCATGACTGTTAACAAACTAAACCCTGCTTTGTGGAATTCAGTTGTATAAAAGGCCATTTTTATAGATTTGTGCCACTTACAGGATTCTGTGTGTCAAGTCCATTAAGATCAGTATGGCAGGGGGAAATTAATAAAGGCTCTCATTAAGAGTACATTAAACTCGCCCAATACTACAATAAACAGTAGTGGTGCAGCGGGGTATTGCAGTTTCATTTTTACCTGGGGGTCAGATTGATTCTGTCAACTAGTTCCCTGTTAAGACCCAATTTACTTGGGCTGCATAAAAACTTCAGTGTGATGCTAATATTCCGTTGAGCTCTGTCTTCAAGGAACAGTAATTTCTACTCATCAATGACATTTTGAATTTGAAAATTAAAGAAATTGTTGAGATGGAGACTTTTGGACAAATTCATCATGGGATAACCCATGAGAAAGCTTTTAATGTCTGGGTTTTTTTACTGCTCTCAGGTATAAATTTTGAGTGTGCAGTTAGGATTTACAATCCATTTCAGGTATCCTCAATCCACTGTACCCGAAGTAATTTTAGGGAATCTACTAGGATTGTATCTAAAATAGACAGAGTACATTACCACAGTATGTAATGGTAGCAAAATTGGGCCTCACACTGAAAACTATTAAATTCAAAAATATTCTTGCAAAAATGCAAGTATCCCATATTTGCAGTTGTATAAAATACTGCTATAGCTTTGTTATGTGTGTGTATGTGTAAATAGAGTAGGAAGTGCTGAATTAGTTCATTTTGTGGATCTTTCCCAAGTAAGACTTCACATTCAAAACACTTTAACTAATTTTACTTTGTATTTTCAGTAGTAAATTAAGGAGCCTAGTTAGTTTTCAACATTAAGAGAAGGTTGCTGCAGTATTTCTGCAATATAGCAGGAATTATATTTGTTAATATATTTTGGGAGCATTTAAATTCTAATCACACAGACGAAAGGAAATTTCAAGTAATGGCAAGTAAATTTAAATTACACAACAGTAAAGACTTTCATACCTTTGAAAATATCTCAGCACTGGCTTTTTTTTCACTCGCTTTGATTATCCATGATCACAGCAGCAGAATTCTATTGCTGTTGCCATAATTTCTAAAGCATAACTGTGCTAACATGAAATATGTATATATAGGTACATTTGCCAACTTGTTTTAATTTTTTCATTCACTTTCCACCTCATGTACTGGGAGGGGCTGCAGATCAGTACACTGTCTGAAGGAAAATGCAGAATTGTTGCAGGAGAAAATGGAGATATGCAGGCAACATTTGCAGAAAAAGTAAGCTTTTTTAACTGTGGTTTCAGAGTGAAGAAAATTAGGTTTCTGCCCCATAAAACATGCCTCTTAGACCTCTGGGATCCCTCAGTACACTAGCCAGCATTTGCTGGCCATACACTTGTAAGTGTCTCACAAGCACTGTGTAAGAGAGTATTTTTATGCCACATAAACTTGGCAGCTTTGCACCCATTGAACATTATTCTGGATCAGGCCTCACAAGCTATGTATGTCTAGTAATCTTATTCATATAGCTTGGCTTCTCCTGCAAGCTGGGTCTTGGCTAAAAGAGAAAAATGCAATACAAGACACTTAGTGACTGTGGAGGGGAGGAAGATTCTGTCCAAGGAAGCATTTTCTTACCCTTCTCCGGCTTGATGCCCTCCTGCCATGAGACTTTGCACCTCTTCAGCAGCACCTGCTCATTGTAAAAATGAGAAGAGAGAACTAAGCACCACTGTGACCAAAAATAGAATTCCCTAATTCTTTTTATTGCCGTGTTTAACCTCTGCTCTTTTCATTATATGCATAGCAGGAGAAAGGGGATGAGCTTTAACAACTTGTCAGGTATTAAGCAGTGCAAATTTTTAGCTAGAAATCATGTTATCAGTTGGAAGTAAACAATAAGGCCACATATATTTAATATTTAATAAATTTTGAGTTATGCTATTCTTTTAATTACATTAATCAGGCAGGCTCCAACACTGCAAGCCTTAGGGCTTGAAGTGCAATTTCAATGCTTTGTAATAAATTTGCCAAACTTTGGGAAAAGATGAAATGGCTTAATATTAAACTTTTGCTTGATTTAAATTTTACTAACCCATGCACTTTATAATTCATATTTTTTCAGTGCAATGTACTGCCACAGCAGAACGATCATAATAATAATTGTGAGTAAGCGTTCCTTTTGCACACAGGTTTTGCTTATAAACTAGATGAATAAAGGGGCCTGGAGTATTGAGGGAGTGCTAAAGACCTACAGAGCCTTTCACTTCAAGGTCATTGGTTCATGCACACATCATTAAAGACAGAAAGATACCATCTGACTTCTGCTTCATAATATACATGAAATGAGTTAGTGGTGTCAGTGGAGACAAGGAGAGGATACAACCAGTTTAATAACAACAAAAGAGGTAGGAATAATGCATATATCCAAAAAAGAGGCGGAATTGGGAGTTACCAAATATACCAGGCTCCTGTCTTCCCCTGCATGCAGTCCTAAGGGCTGTATTTGTTCTTCAGTCTGGAAAAGTTAGGAAGGTTGTAGCCACCCTACTTGGTCTCATTTGATGTCATAAGCTTAATTGAGTTGAGCTGAGTAAATACTAGGTAGGAAAGGATCCAAGGAAAATTCAGGTAGAAGATGGTTTGATGATGAAGTAATAGTGAACCTGGTTTGATGATGGTAGGGCACTGCACAACAGGCTCTTTGAAGGAAGCTGCAAAACTGATATCCTGACCACTTGTCATTACCTCAAGCGTATAAATCACAAGCAGAAAACTGTTGGCCACGGTGTCCTCATGACTGCCATCCAAGTTAGTAATTACAGCCTGCCAATGTTAATGCCCCAGTAAAGTTAATCGAATGAGGTACTCTCTCTTTTGATCAGTTGTGCAGTGTTATTGTTGTTTAAGGCTTTTTTAAAGAAGTAGTTGCTTTTCAGTAATGTGATCCCTTTATGTGAGACCTCTTAAGAAGATTAGGTGTGTTTAGAGGAAGGAGTGTGTGTAACATGGCAGTGATTTTTATTAGCCATTTCATATTTAGTTGTCAAAATGAAGTAAATTGCTTCTGTCTGCTGTTGTAAGAAGTGTATTATTTTTCCCTTTTGTTCTATGAACCGCTGAGATTTTAAAGGGTACTGTTGCACAGCTGCCTTTTCTCTTCCTTTGGTCTTGTTGTCATTCTTTGTTTTGAAATCCAGGCTGAGACTGGACCCAGGATGCCTTTGTCAGTGTACATGTTTTTTAGTGGAATAAATTATTTCAACCATTGTAAAAGAGCCCTATGACTTCTTCTCCTTTCCATAATGGCTTTAGTTATGAACACATACAAAAGTAAAAAAAAAAAAACCTTCCCATAAGTAGTTACTTTATTAATAAGCTGTCTTAAAAACATTTCACGAGTAAGAAGGGATATAAGGTGAGAAAGACCAGAGAAGGAGAAACTCAGCCTTCTAGACAAGGGGAGATACAAAGGAGTTTGTGGGGAAAAATATAGAGATATGCAACGCCAGCTTGGTTTGGTTTGTTTCTTTTGCCCTTTAGCCCTTGTTACTGTATACTTAAAGTTTTTATACCTTTAGAAGAGGTTTTAGTCACTGGTTTTTTATGGTTTTAATATGTGTATAGACTGAAAATATTTAATCGTATCTTACATTTAATGTGGGATTTTCTTTTTATTCTCAACACTTGTCTACAGCAGAAAGCATTTTTTGAAGACCTCTTACCTGCCTGAGCCACTGAATTAGTCTAATGTAGCGGTTGTTAATTTATAGGTGGTTTCACTTAATTGTAATGAGGAAACGCCACTAGAAGACTTTGTAATAGCATTTTATGAATTAAATTGTGGTTTACTTGTAAATATGTGATGCTCAATGAAAGGATCTCTGAACTTTCCTGAATTTTTCATTCAATAACCATAGCCCATGTTTGTTTTTATGAGGAAAGTGAAGTTCCAAGTATTTCATTGAAGAGGCTTAGATGTCTTTTTGAGTTAATATGTCAAAAGCTTCTCTATAAAAAATGCATTTCAACCTCTAGGTATCCACACATTGCATGAGTATTATTTCTTTTCGTAAAAGATTCCATCCAAATTCACATCATAACTTTATTTTTGGCAGTGACAGTTTAAAACCTAATCAGGGTCAAAAAAAGGAAGTTGTCAGAGGTCAAAAATAAGAAATTTTTGCAGTAGTCCAGGGGGAAATGTACATAGTTTATGTCAGAAAGAAAATGTGGTAATGAATCCCTCACTTTGCACTTTGTTTCTTTCACCTCCAAATTTGAATACAGAAATTTTTTGACATAAAAATCAATTAGGATTTAAATTTGTTGTAATCTCTGTAAGAAAATGACACAGACTTGAAGTAATTAAAAAAAAAAAATTCTTCAATCACAAATTATGGCAACCCGCAATATTTTGTTGGTGGATTTTTAGGGTTTGAAAGAAAAAAATTAGATCCAATGGAACTTTTACATTCTGAAATGTTAGTGCATCAGCTTTATTGGAAAAAGCTGAAATTGTTCAAATGACCTCAGTAAAACAATTTGGACTACAATTCCCGGAATGCTTATGAAGCTGACATGTCTACATGTTCTTAAAAAGTCATAATCCATCATTCTGATGCTAGATCGATGGATTATGACTTTCTGATGTCAGATCTATGAATTAAGGCTTTTTTGAGTACAGCCTGCTATCCAATTATTGCCCCTGTTCGTATATTATAAATCATTATTCCTTCACCAGGTAGTCAGCAGTTTCTATTTCCTAATGTTTCAGACCCTTCTTTTTTTAGCCATTGTGGCGCTCCCATTGAGCAATCAAAAACAGAGAGTGCTGACCTGAAAAATAAAGATTCTATCACAGCAAATTGTTGAGGGAACAACATTCATTTCTAATTCTTGTAGTTTCTGTTGAAATAAAGGGAATTAGATTAGATTGAAACAAATCTCATCCCCTTCCTGCACAAACAAGCAATATAAAAAATTAGCACAGAAGTTGTTGGCATGTATTGACTTCATTTTTAAGCGCTCATGCCTGAGTTTCTTAAAAATGATGCTTTCTTCTGATAAGTTGATTTTTTTTATATGAAGACAGATCAGCTTCTGATTTAAAGCTGAAATTTGCCAGCATTCTACCTTAAGAGATTGTGTCTATTAGGTGGTGTTAAACTGAAGTTCCTTTGAATGAATTATTTATAGAGTTAATAAACTTACTTCTAATGCAATGGAGTATATGATAAAAGTAGAAAATGCTTTACTGTAACCAGTTTAGGTGTGACAGATCAAAATGTATCTGAAACAACTTTATTAAAAGATATTCAGAAAAAGAAGAGCTATTTTAGAACCTATCGTGCATCCAGAGAAGTCATTAAATGAAACGTAATCATGCTGTGTTGCAGAGTTATCTCAACAGATTTCTCAAGCTAAGGGAATTTAGGTCTAGTCCATATGTGGATGGAAAAAATCAATAGTATGATCTTCTCGTTGTTGTTTTTCATTTCATTTTGCTGTACTGATAGTTCTTCATTAGGATGCAGTTTTCACACTAGACGGCTGTGCATAAAATATGTCCAGTCAGTACATTGCTAGCAGAGTTGTTGTCAAAAAGGATCGTAATCGATGAAAGGGAGGGTAGTATAGTGAAAGTGGTAGAATTCGTCTTTTATTAACTATTTGTTTTAGCCCTGTGTCTGTCAAGAGAGAGCTGTCACAGCGCTGGCTTGTGCCGCAGTTTCTCCTTTGGGTGGCCACGTGGATTCTAAAATCTGTGTCTCAAGGACTGTTTCTATGGCACTTTCCTGAAAAACAGATTTGTGTATCTCGTGTTACCCCTGTTGCTATTCAGTCAAGGATGTTATCTGAAACCACATGACAAAGTTAACATAGTATTTTGCATGTCCTGTCATCAAGTAGTCAGGGGAGTAATGCTTTAATATGCTGTAGTTTCTTTCTTAAAGGAAGACATTGTCTCATTGTCTTGGCATATTGATCTCATTCCTTATTGTCTATTCCAGGAGCTCTAGATGTTAGTGGCATCCTTGCTCTCACCTTCCTTTTCCTGCTCTCTCTCTTCCACATTTTCAGATTTTGGCCACTAAGACTTCCAGGGTGCTGCAGAGCATTAGAAAGAGCTGGTTTGTTGGGAGAGCACAGAAACAGATATTCCATGAATGCTTCTGGAGAAAACATGATTTCAAGGGCAAGTGCCAGCACAGAGATGGAACCACCGGCGCAGCTTCGAAGCCTTTCTTGTTTTAGGTAGCTTTCCAATATGAGACAGCTTTAGAGCCCAATTGTGCTGGTGGGGAGTCTAGCAAAGTTCCTTCTGCCATCCATGGAAGTAGGCTCCAACCCGTTTTGAGGTTTCCTGTTAAATGCAGTTGCCCACTAGATGGAGACATTATATTTCATACATTAGTGGATATACAGATGGTAATCAAACCCACCAGCTGCTGCCGGCTCTTTCCAGGCACCTTGCCAATTTACTGGCAGTATGTTGACTGGGAAGCAGACAGTGACACACTTTGATCGAAATGCTTGTATGATGATTTTTTTTGTTGTAATATTATTGTTTTTTTAAAAAATGATAAAAGAGATCAAGATGTGTATCTTGATCAAAGGGTACCGCTGTCTGCTTCCCCATCAGCAACTTCTAATTTATAGAAATCAGATTGCATGGAAAGCAATCAGCAAAGGTTTGAGGTCTTTCTTGTTCTCACTGCCAAGACATGCTGACAAGTGAGAAAATTAAAATCAGAGAAGGTAGGGAGAGAACTAGTAAAACACTGGTTGAAAAATAATTATTTAATGTTCACAGTTTTAATAATTTTAGGGCTGTAAAGAAATCCAGTTAAAGTGCTCAAATTGGCTATTGCTTGTATTATAAGAACACTTTAAGTTCTTTCTCTGATGGAGGATGTTGCTTTGAGACTAATTTACCATTGAGAGACAAATATATCTGTTAAGTTACTTGTTGTCATGGAGAAATAACCTGTCTCTGGTTTTGGGGCCAAGTTTTTCAAAGGTATCTCCTATCAGCTCTATTTCTTCCACATGGCGCTGTGCATCCAGTGTGATTTATTAGGGTGTATACATGATATAATGAACACCTGCAAAGAGCACTTAAACCAGTCAGTCCTGTAAATGTGAAGATAGTGTGTGCAGAGGAACTATACTGAAAATTTGTCTATTATATTTGGTAAGGTCTTTTCTCTTTACGGTCTCTAGTAGGGTCTTTTCTCTATTCAGCCCTTGGTATTGAGTCCTTCTTTAAAAGCCATTTTTTGTTTTGGATTTTTTTCATCCTTCTAGGCTTCAACAACAATTAGCAGCTACATATACATATATGTGTGTGTGTGTGTGTGTGTCTATATGGATTACGTCGGCTGGAGAAAGACTGTGTTTCCGTGCATAGGTGAATATTTCTGGCCAACATAAAAACACAAACCCAACGGCAGTGGTGAGAGTTGCTTCACATTCTGCCAAATGTTAAAATCAAAATAAAGAACCGTATGACAGGAGGACCTAGGATATGTGACATTTTGTCTAGATGGAGCAAGGGATTATCAGAGGGAAATAGCCTGACATAGATACAGAAGTGAACAGGGCCCGCCTCCAGAAGTCTTTGGAGTGCCATCTTTGATACAGTCTTCAGGTTACGAATCTATTGGAAAAGGAAGTTAAAATCTTGGTTTGGTGACAAGAGATACTGTTGGAGCCACACTAGACATTCAGCTGCTTCATGCAGTCTGGCATGCTTGGCAGTTGGGGCCAAAGGGGAGCTTGAGACTAGAGAAATAAGTGTACAGTTCAGCATTGCACTCTGCTACCGGAGTGGTGAAGACGGATCTGTTCAGCCCCACTGCCTCTCCTCTGCGTGAGACAGCCGACCCTGTTCCTAGTTACTTCCCACCACTCCTGCTCTCCTCCTCTGCACCTTGACCCACACTTTTCCCTGAGCTGCTGAATAAGTCTTTCCTTCCACAGGACCAATTTAATTCCTGTGTCCCCATGCACCCCACTTTTCTCTCTGTTGCCAGCTGAGCTTTCTAGTCATCAGTGATTTTTCTACCCTCTCCTCAACTTCTCTGCTTGGCAATCCAGACACATCTGATGTTCCTGATAGGTGTTGTCTTCTGAGGGCTGGATCGAAAGACAGGAGCTTCAGAGTAGGCAATGTCATGTTTCTGGGTATAGCTATGCATTCTTAAGAGAAGGTGCTGCTGTTTGGTGTTTGCTCCCTCTAGGTACTTAGGATGTTGCTATTTAGGAAAACTGCCAGGGAAAAGGTGCTGCTAAAAGGAATAAATAGATAAATCCCTTTGACATCATTGCTTCAATTTTTTCCATCAAAAGCTGACACATTGTCTTTATCTCATCAGGCAAACTGTGTGCAAACTTTATGATCACATTGTGTTTGCCTGTTCTTGTAGAACAGAGTGTCTCAAAAAGACAAAACACAAGGGGAGGAGAAGAAAGCCTATAGCGTACAATTCAACCCAGTACTCTTCGTGTTCACTTTATAGCCGACTCAAGATTTTTTCACTTCAAAGTTTGCTCTCAGTTCTGACTTGGGTTAAAATTCTGTATGATTGTAGAAAGATTCTTTGAACAAATGTGAGATTTTTTTGTTTGTTTGTTTCTTGCATGTGTGGTAATTTTCTAAAAGATAAAGTTAACTTAGAGGTTACAAGGGATAAGGAGTTAAGTGAGTGTTGGTTTGTTGGAGTTTTTTATTTGGGGAGAAATTATTCAGTAAAAATGCTTGTTTCTTCTCATGCTTTTTTTTAAACAAATTTTGAAATATCCACATTGGATTATACGATTTGTCATGAGCTTCCTAACAAGTCAAAGCAGAATGAAATTTATGCGCTTTTTCACCAGAAACCATTTCATGCCCCAACAGAAATGGAAATGACTCTTCTCAGAAACCTTCCAAGTTGAAGTGGGAGGAGATAATCTGTAAGATGTTACCTTCTCAAAAACAACCTCACATCATCCAAGGTGTGGTTGGCTTTGGCAGTTTACCAAGAGGAAGCTTACTAGATTTCAAGTCACTCACCAAGCCAAGCTACGCTGAAACAAAGCTTTGTTTAACTCTTGCATTCACCAGACTAACCCTGCCCCTATCCACAACTGCATTTTTATTTAATGTGAGTGACAGTATGATAAGATAGAGTTAAAACTAGCCCCAGCATTCAAGCTGAGATCCAGTATAAACAGATTTATGAACATGTACTGTAATAAGGAGAGCCTGCTTACAATGGGGTATGAAATTCAAGTGTCATATAAGGAAGTGGTGGTTTCTTTTGAGTAACAGGCTATGTTTAGAATATTGCAGATTCAAGTTATATAGAAATGCAGTTGTAAGGAAGTACTGATATCTTAGACTTATGTGGGTTTTTATGTGTACCGATCAAATATTCTGGTGTTAATCTTCTGATGTTAAAATAGACTAGTTTCACATAGAGAGGTGACTGAAAACTGTAACTCTGAAATTTGAGAGAAAAATTGGCTTACTTCTGCATTCCTAAATTGGGAAATGTATGTTAATAACTTAATTTTGATGATAAAAACATGAAAAATAAGTCCCTAAAATAGTGTCGAGTCAATTTTCTGATAAAATAAATTTGTTTTCCTATTTGTGATTAAAATGACCTACAGTAAGATTTTTTTTTTAACAAGGTGTTAATTAAAAATATGGAAATGGATTTTAAAAACATTGCAGTTCACAGTGGAAGAATTACCATAACTGATTTGTTCTCAGAGCCATGCCTGTTTTGAGATGTTTTTAAGATGTCTAAGTTACTGGTTGTTTTTCTGCATGATTGTTTCCAAAGCAAAATGTGATTCCAATAAAAACAGTAATTGAATTTACAGTCCACAGGACAAACTGTTGTTTTAACAGAAACTTACACACTCAGGCAAAGACTTTATGTTTTAGGTCTAATAACAAAGAACAGAAGCTCCCCATTTTTATGTGACTGTATATCCTGAAAAGTTTTCTAACGTAGCATATTTAAAAAAATCTATATTGTAGTTTTTAAATTGTGTGAGCAATTTTTTTTCCCTCTTAGCTCAGAATCAATATTCTTTAGGTTGTTGTTTGTTGGGTTTTTTTAATGCAACCTTTTAAATGTTAGAGCAGCTTTTTTTCTGCAGCATCAGCTAGGGGTGAATCAATATAGACAAGCCTATGCCCATCTAATGTACCTGATGACTGAGCGGCGTTTTGAGAGAGCTTGTTCCTTTGTCATTTGGTGGTGTGGGAATGTACAGAGTATGGGGCAGTTGTGCAAGGGGCTTGTCCATGACCAGTCTTGCATAGAGAAAATGCTGGTTTCAGAGAAAATGGATAGGAAGGGAAGGCTGTTCAAGAGTGCCGGTAGGCAAAGGCAGGAGATAGGACCTCTGTCCAACTTGAGGCAGTGATTACACATTACTGTATCAACAGCAGAAGATTATTTTTCTGCTCTCGGACTTTCTCAGCAGGAGCTCCCAATCACTTCTTGCACCCTTTTGGTTTCAAAAGTTTCTTTTAAAGTTTTCCTAGTTTTGCGGGGAATCTTCTTGGTGCCTTTCTTTCATGTACATTGTACTCATGTTTAAATAAAGCCCAAAGACCGTGCTTACTGAACTAAGAGAAATCTGGTGGGGTATCATGCAGCTCCCAAGACACATGCCTGCTCTAACTGGTGTGTACACAGCATGAAATGTGCCAGAGATAGACCTGCATGCTGGAGATAGGCATGTCTACATAAGCATTTTTTGGGCAGCCTTAGGACTGACCTGAAGCCCTGTGGAACAGTAGTAGTCAGTAAGACATTGCTGCATCTTGGATGTAACACCTGGAAAAAACAGCCCAGGACGGTGCCAACAGCTGTCTGACTTTTACCATACGTGCTCAGGGCTGCAGGAGGAACGTGTGCTGCTGTTAATCTCCGCTGAGTTTTTACAGTGGTCCTTTGAATAAAAAAGGGAATATCTCATATTTCCCAGCACCAGGCAAACTGGGGAGACTGAATGAGGCACCCAGCTTTCCCAGGTTTCCTGTATAGTCAATGGGAGAGGTAACAGGCTGTGCCCGCTGTGGTCCAGGGCAGGTATATCAAGCGATTGTTAGGTTCTTAATTTATCTTAGTTGCTCTGACTGCCTCTCAGGAGATGCAGTCTTCTTTGTGCTTACTACAAGGAGGGGGCTTAGGGGGTTGACAAAGCCCCTAAACCAGGTGTGATGAATGCCATCCCCCTAAGCGATTTAATTCTTATAGGCCATTTTGTTGCCAAAGGCACATGCTCGCATGCAAATTGATTTTCTGAAAGTGTGAGACTGCAGCAAGTCTTTATAAAACGTATGAAGCCTCCTCCTAGAAAGAGGTACCAAAATGCACCTGGCCAAGTATGCTTTCACATTTTTATCTTAATGTTTTCACCATTCATATCAGATCTTTCCTAATTAAATGATTTGGAAAAAGAGATGTACAAGGAAATGTAAAGCTCTGGCCTTATAAGGTGTATGCCACCTAAATATTAGACTGCCTATTGTGCATTGGGTTCAACAGAACCTACTTTTATGGTTTTCTAATGTGATCACATGAGTAATAAAAAAAAGCCTTACTTTTTTAAATATTTGTAGATCCAGCTAGATGGTTACTGTGGAAAAGGTTCTTGTGTTTTCATTGGTTTTTTTTAATGGCTTTAGATCCCTGTTGAGTATAACTGCACAGCCAGAATAGGAGCTGCCTGCTCTCTGTTTGTTTGATGGGTGCCCCTGAAGTGGAAAGATGGGGTTGGCACTTTGAAGAGTCCTGTCGTGCAAGAGTTGCACTTTCAGGTATTGAAAAAAAATCCTTCACCCGTCCCTAAAAATCTGCATGCATTGTTTTTAAAAGGGTTTTGCTAACCTCAAGCATTTAAAAAGGTGAGACAGATCCCCCCAAAATCATGAGAGTTGCTTAAAAGTAATTATTGTTTGGTTCTTTTTGCTTGCAGTTTAGTTTTTGAGCTTTCAAGATTCATGTTCTCAGTCTTTCCTCTGCAACCATAAGGGCTAGACACTGACTTTATTTTTAAATGAAAGCTGAGATTCTCTTGTAATCCCACAACTCTAGGAGATTTGGCAATTCTAAACACAATGTGAATTTAGAGTGACCATTCCAAGGTGAATCATTTAGTGATGTGTCCTCAGCATGAAAGCCAACTGGAGATTTTTTTTTTTGGACCTTTCTTATTTTGTCTTTGTAAATAATCTGTGAATTGGTAGTAATAACTGGAAGCTTGGTAAAAGCAGAAATAGATGACTGAAGCCCCATAAAATCGGTTTGTTTTGTGGTTTTTTTTCCAGTATGTCAGGATATTCTTTCAGAAGCTAGGTATTAAGGGCATTCTGCATTAAGGTATCTCTAGAGAGGAAGGCTTTGGTTGTTTTTGTAGAAGCACCCTTTTCTACTCAGTCGAGCATTAAAATTGGCAGCAGTTCCTGGAGTAGCAAGAAAATCCTGGTTGTTGCCCTCATATAGTTACTGAAAACAGTAAGAGGATATGTAAAAGCTTTAACTCCAAGGAAAAATATTTATAACTGTGACAGTGTGTTTCCTTACAATAATTTATGGGCAAAATGTAGGAAAGGAGGTACATAAGCTATAAATAATATTCCGTATGTAAACATAATGGCAGTAGCAAATTCTTTTTATTTAAAAATTAATATTGATGTTCATTAATATAAATTACCACATTTCAGATGACTCTGATGTCCTTGAGGCCAGATGTCACTGACTGATTTACAGCTTCCTGGGGGGAGGAGTAGATCCTGTTTTGTCAATGTAGGCACCAAATTGCTTCAGATAGTTATTTTGGACTAGATTAATTACTGAAGTATTGTCAACAAAGTTGATTCACATCTCGGCTCAGAAACATGGAAAACTCTCTTTAAAACATACTAACTTGAATTCTGAAATGCAGGAAAAAGAGCATAAAGTATACCTTTGACTTACTGAACTTTCGTCTCATTTAAGAAATAGTGGTTTGAAAACTCCTGCCCAGGAACGTGCACACAGAATTTCCATGTGCATCATTAGCAACTGGGGAACATATTTCAGAGGCCAAGTTTAGTCCCTCATTGATCTTAATTCTACTTTAAATATTAACACAAATGTGTAGAGTGAAGGCGTTCAGAAGGAAGCTCTGCCATCTTAGTCACGCTGCACAGATCATATATCTGGATTAAGTTTTTGAGCGCTTCATAATATCCTTCGGTCCTTTGGACCTTGTGTATAGCATTGCTGCAAAATAGGATGGCAAATGTATTTGTAGAGCTATCAGCAGTCTCCCAGAAACCTCCTGTGGGAGCGCTGGCGGGCGATGCCTCAGGAGGCAGGTAGGGTGGATTTGCCGTGTTTGCATATACTGGCAGGTTAAAGGGGGGGCAGTGGGAAGGCAGGCTGGTTTGAGTCAGTGCGAGACAGTGCATCTCTGTCCATTAGTTATTCATTCAAATTCAACCACATGAAATACGCTCAGCTAACAAACCATATCTTGTAAATGCCTTTTATTCCAGCAACTGAAATTCAGCACATTTGTAGGTGTGCAGCTGGGTGTGCTTAGCATGAATGGCAAACTAATGTAAATCCTGTATGAAGTATTTTGTTTCACAGCAGATCTCACACATATATGAGAGAAGTCTGTGCAGGTCTCTGGTAGCATAAAGTCCTATGGCATACAAGTAGAAACTACACAGATGATATGAATATAGAGAATAACACACAAAGAACACCCTTTTTTAAGTGAATCTATCATTCATATAAAATCAAATCTGTATCCATTGAAAGGCCATTGAAAGGCTTTGAAAGATGTTACAAAGCTTTAGAAATGGTCCATGCTGAACATGGGATGTTTTTTCCAAGCCTTATAAATAATTATTTTCCTATGTTTGGTAAGATTAGCTATAGACAATTTATGTTAAGGCTCCGTGGAGAGGAGTACAGAATTTCAGATAATATTAAGCTGAAAAGGTGGTTTAAAAATGTTTCTATGATACAAAAGCCTTGTATCAAAGAGGCAAATACACCACCGCCTCAGTCTCTTTTCTCATTTATGAAATAAGTAAGCATAAACTATAAATTCTAATTTTCAGCAAGTATGTTAGTAAATCCAAACTGACCTTGACCTTAGCTTTGCTAATTTCCAAACTCTGATATTTATTCCCGGAGTAGATTGTTTCCCTTCATACCACATCCATAAATACTGCAAACCTTTCCAATGATTTGAATTAGAGTGTAAGTAAATAGCTGGTTTTAATCTACATAATATTTTGAGAGCAGACGTTCTGTGCTATGACTATTAAGATATACCCGGCAGCCATTTGTATAATACTAAAACCTCTTACATATATTATTAAAAGTAATGCTATCAGCCAGGGCTTGTTTTATGCCACAGAAACTTAAAATAATAAAATACAGTGTGGATAAAATCTGCAATAATAGTAACTTAAGCAAAATTAATTTAAGTAACAGATAACATCTGGGGGAAAATGTAATGGTATATTGGTAAGTTATGCAAAGCTAATTTTATAATAACTACCACATCTGTGGAACTCATTTATTAGAATGCTTTACCAATCTTCTTTCCTGCCATTATTCTGTTTTAGAAATTTTCCTGTATACTGTTTTATTGTCTTTGCTCTGCCTACGTTTATAAAAAGGTAATTTACTAGCTCTCAACAACAAGGAAAGTATGTGGGTTTATGTACAGGACAACATGACACTTTTTATACTTACCTCTCTTTATGTACATTTTTACTTGAAAGAATTCCAGAGAAAAATTGTGGCATAGGGCTGTACATTGAGAGCAATGTTTGAACACCAGCTACAGTCCTCAGCTGTGATTACGCCGAGGCTTGATGCAGCTGGGGTGGGAAAGTAAAGGTGATGCTGAATGATATTTCCCACATTAACCTCTGCTAAATGTTAGAGCAGCTTCTAGCCTGCTCTAACTTGTCCAGCTTCAAGTGGCCTTTTGGCATGCCACTGCACCTAGGAATTAGTAAGAATATTGCATTTAACTTCTGCTCCCGCCCGTCACTTTTGGAGCATCCTTTTATCTGCAGCTGACACCGATATGCCCTCTATATTTGTGCAACTGCCTTACGATTTCTTTATGTTTGAATTCTCATGGACCCATTGGACTGCAATGTGCAGGAAAATATTGCCAATTAATTTAAAGGCATTATCATCTTGCCAAACTGTTTCTCAAATTTCGATAGTTATATTGATTCAAGAGGACACTTTGAGTAATACATCTTTGTCATAGTGAATAATGCTCACATAATGACAAATCTTCAGGAATTTCAAAAAGGAGGATGAATTTTTTAATGTAGGTCAGTGGAAGTAATTCACCATAAATTTACTCAGACTTCAGAAACTAGCAACATTTTTTTAAAGCCACTGTAACTGTATAAAACTTACTGTGTCTCCTTCTCTGTTTTTAAATAGATTTTACTACAGAGCCGTTGGTGCTATTAAACACGAGGTTTTGTTCAAAGGAAATACAAAGACTTAATTGTGTTTTTTAAAGGAAAGTATTGCATCAGAAGGATTCATTTAAATACGTTTGTTGGCTTTGGGCTCTCACCACAATTCATTCGTTCTAATTTTCCCCTGGACTTGTTAAGGACACAATGTATAGGAAGGAGCAATGCAGAATGGCATTTTTAGGTCACTATATTTTGGCTGTAAACTGTAGCACTGCTCATAAACTTATTATTACTAAACAAAATACTTCATATTCTACATTGAAGTTACACAGTCTTTTAAAAAAACTTTTGGCTGAATGTTGAGGCTATTACGGCTCATTAAAGAGACTAGTTCTGCTGTAATTTAGTTATTTCTTAATGATCCAAGGGTTATTATTAGACACGGAACAGAGGAGTAAAGAATGGCTCTCTTTAAAAGGATGCAGTGAAGTAAAAATATTATTCTAAAACAGAACCTCTGAAAATCTTATCCATGCTACAAAAATGTATTTGATCATCCTGGAATTGATTTTAAAAACCCAGTCTAGGTTTTTTACATTATTTCATTTTTTGCAATTTGGACTGCAGGGAATAAATGGAATAATGATTTAATCTAAATAAAGAAAATATTTTGAGTGAATAGTTAACTAACTAACCGAAAAATGTTATCTTAAGGAAGTAATTGTGAATTCTCATCCAATTCAGCTAATATTTTAAAATGAGAAAATATAAGGTAAGAAATCAGAGAAAATGGAATTATTTGCTAAATCAAAAGAGCTCTAGTTTAAAAAAAAAATCAGAATTTGAAAACAAAGCTTCTTTTTATTTTAGAAAGAATAACAAGCAGCTCAGCTTAAGGCTTTTTCATTTTGCCGCAAAAACTAAACTTTCTGACTATTCTTTTTGTGAGTCTGTAGGCACTAGCAGAGTGCTGTAAAATTTGATTCATGAGTGATACAGGAAAATGCTTCTATAAAATCTGGTTTTCTCCTCACTTAAATTCTGGAAATATTTCTGTCAGCCTTTTGGGTTCTTATAAATATGGGCTAACACTGTCTACCTTTTTTTAGTGAGCTCACACGACAGGGAATCTTGAAGATAATGACAGAGCCCAAACATAACTGCTGAAAAGCTTTCAGGAATACAAAAGAGATTTTTAATGCAATAAAGCGCAATGGCTATGTCTCACCATTTATTTTAAATTTTTACTATCACTGTTTTCAAATGTATAGAATCTTTAATATTTTCAGTATGTTTAACTGTAGCAAGTAACTAAATAAACCAAATAGCAACCTAGCTATGATTTCAAGGTATGAGGAAATTAATTTATGGGAGCTGCAATTACCCTGATGTGAATTAATGTGGTTGACTTACACCATCCAAGCAAAATCATGTTTGTAATAGCTGACTCAGAACTGGAACATCTGCCTGGTATTCTCTGTGGGCACTTCCCATTGTAGAGGCCCCAAATGTACCATTTTAGTATTATACCTCATTCCTTGCTTGTTCAAAAATGCCTTTTGTCACCATATTTGGTATATATGTTCTCTGACGTGCATTTTTTTCAAAAAAACAGCACAAAACATTGCCCCTTTAGAGGACACAGGGCCACCTTCTGCATCACTCATGAAAGCCCCAGCACAGACTAAGTGCTGCATCCAGGTCCTCTGGGGGGAAAAAGCCATTTCCTGGTCAGAGCGTTCCTGGTCAGAGCGTTCCTGGTCAGAGCATTCCTGGTCAGAGCATTCCTGGAGCCGCAATTCACATGCCAGCAGAATACCAGTGAGGTTCCCATGTTCACAGGAAAGAGAAAGAGAGGCAAGTTGATGAAGCAGCAAAACTTGGACCATTAGCGACTCTTAAATTATAGTCATATTAAAATGTTTTTCTTAGGGCCTTATTTCATGCAATGTCACTAGAAGTGTACGCCAACTGACTCCTTTGATAGAATACCCTAGTGGTCAGCTGGCCCTTTAATTCCAAAATGCAACAAGATCCCCGTTCAGAAGTGACAAATTTGCATTGGGAATACTACATGTTACCTAAGCTCTGTGTTTTCTAAACTTAATTATCCACATGAGTAAGAAGCTGTAGTGTTATGAAATTATGAAAATCATCTGTTCTTTCCAAGTATTATAAAGAGGGCCCCTTGAGATGCAGCTAGAAATTAAAGCTGATCTATAATCATTTTCAGTATGCTTTCCAGTTCTGAGCACCTGGATAGTAACAAGAAAGGTATTGGTTTTTGTTGTTTGCCAGCCATTTCATTTCCATTTAAGAAATTCTGCAATAAACCTCTGAGCAATAATTAAACTTGAATTACTTTTTTCTTCTTTTTTCTTTTTTTTTTTTTTTTTTTTGTACTACCAGTATGTGATTGAACTTGCCCAACCTGCAGTTCCCCCCTTCCCTGCTCTGCTGGAAGAAGGCATACCTTTGGATATCAATTCGTCATTCATCATATCACCAACAGCTGCAGAGACAGAATCTAAGGTATAGAGTTTTGTTCCTTTTTTTTTTAAATTATTTTTTAAAGCTGCTTTTCTATGATTCTCCTACCTCATTCATTCCCACTGGAGCCCAGCCACTAATGACATTTATTCTCCAGAATATAGCATGCATTCTCTTCTAAGAAATTACTTTTAATGCATTAATCAGTCAGCAGAGGACACTTATTTGAGTCAGCACCTCTGGGCTCTTGCCCCATGCAACTTCATAACATCAGGATCTGCCTGGCCTGGGCACTGAAAGAGGGACTGACGGTCTCTGTCAGAGTGGGAGGTCTCAAAAGCAGGCTTCGTGTGTTGTCACATGTCTTTGGGCTGACACTGTTTGGTCTTGTAGAGAGCAGAAGGATGTACTCACACATTTCTTGTGGTTCGTTGCTGCTAGGGGTCTGATCAAGAGGGTTACCTGGAAGAGCCCTGCCCAGAGGCAGAGTCCTTCGAGGCAGGTGCTGTGGCTGGTGTCACTGCTGAAGATCAGAAGTCTGCAGTGGGTGAAATCTCAAATGAAATTATTGGCAACCTTGAGGTACTATTACTAGAAAGCTGTTCACTAATTCTGTCTATGGTTAATTATCTAGCTCAGCCTTAATGAATATAAACTGTATTCATGCTAAAGCTGGCAAAAAGCACATCCATATGCTGTGAAAATGTGAATTAGCCTCTATAAATAACTCCTAGTTTAGTCAGCTTACATGTGATAAGATAAAAAATACTCAGTAATATAACAACATATATCTTCAGCAGTACTATGTGTTAAGAAACATGGGCCAAATCCTTCTCTCAGTGATGTCAGTGATAGAATTCCTTTTCAGGATCAGCTGGTCTGATGGAGCATATGCAATGTATGCTTAATATGAATTGTTAGATGCATCTATGTTACACATCCTTCAATCTGTTTAAGAAATAACGCATTTATGCCAATTCTAGACTTCATTTGGTAGGTGCATAACTATATGAGAGCTGCCTTAATGGAACAGATCAGGTTTCAGTACGTGGTCTGCAGACTCTGAGGAGACCATGAGTTCTTGCTTCTGGGGTCCATGAAAGGGAAGGAAGCTGTTGTCAGTGGACTTAAATTTGTTGTAGGGTGATCTGCTTCTCTACAGGGAGGTCTGTAAATTGAAACATGTGAAAAGCCAGCAGAGTAGATCATTGTTAGTTTGTAAACTGCTCCCTCAAGCATATGCAATTATTGAAAGCAAACCAGCTAGAACTCAGTTCCACCAAGGAACTGGTGGAATTTGATCTTATTTGCAGCAGCCAGGTGGCATTAAGCACTTTAAACTTTAGATGCAGCACATTGGACACTGTTGACCGAGCAGCAGTTTATTAAATATCTAATATTATCTGAAAAGAGTTTGATATTGATAAATTACTTTACATGGATTATGTATGAATGGGAAATATAAATTAGAATAATGATGCCATCATTAGATCTACCTATTTGATTTCATATTCAATTTCAATATGTCTTCAGAAACAGGAGGGAACCTGGTCTCTGTTGTCTTATTCCTGTCTCTACCTACAGAAAAAATGAAATGCCTGTTTTTCACTTGACCTTGATTTCATTAGCATTGGTGCCAAGAGCTTTTTTTCTTCACAAAAAAATGCACAGATGAGAAAAATGCCCTTTCTTCTTCTTCTTCTTCTTCTTCTTCTTCTTCTTCTTCTTCTTCTGCAAATCTGGTTATATACACAGAAAATAATTTCCGTTTAGTTTCTAAAAGTCTGCCAGCAATGTATCTTTTTCACCTGGTTTCTCAGTTTCTTGACCTCTGAGGTAATCTTATCATTAGATTTTTACCTGATACATGGTCAGACTCATACCGTTTTGTTGTTAGGTGTGAACTGTGATTCACAATCTACATTATGTCTCCAGGGAACATAAGGCAGCTGTTGCTCTAGTTGAGTCTAGAAAATAACTTATAGTCTGAAATCACAGTGCTGACACTCAGTGATCACAACAGCAGCCATCGTGAAGTATAGTGGCAGCTGATTTTCACTGAAGGTAGAATCAGAGACAGAGGGATGTAAAAACTGGAGAAGAAAAGGCAGCTGGGGTGGCTGGGAGAGGATTAGCGTAGAGGATCAGCATTCCACAGCAAAGCAACTAAGTTTGCATATAATGTAAAGGGATGGGGGCATATTTGTGGATATTTGAGGGTGGATTGAGTATGGTGAAGGCCGTCTCCAAAGATACAAAGTTTGAGATAGAAATTCCAGCTTTTTGATGCTAATCTGAGCTGATGCTAATTTGAGCTACTGCAAACTCTGAAAACATTTTAGCTGTGGCTATCCATTGATGGGCTGCAATATAGACTGGTAGGGATTTCTAGGACTGGCAAGCCAAAAAGCTCCTAAAATGGCAAGTACTGCAAGCTTTTCTGGGCCAAATCCATGCACTTTACCAAAATTACACAAAGTCCATTAAGAATGTAACTATAAGTTTTGAAACAGTTTACGTGGGGTCTGTGAAGGACCTTTGAGCCTGTTCCAGTTGTTTGAACTAACCTTTGCAACTCTTGGAAAGACTATCATTGTGCTCCTGCCATTTCTCATGTATTTTTGCAGTGATGAATGCTGATATTGAGAAATATACATAAATTCCCCATAAAACCCCAGTTTTTGTGGCCTTTTTCAGTGATGCCACATTTCCAAATGCTATAGAATTAAAGATTGCTATGCGTCATCACTGCCAAAGATTTCACTAAAATATGTCACAACCCTTGTACCTTCCCCACAAATGTAACATTGTAAATTTGCACTCAATGTCTACAGCAGTCTGGATTTCCAGAATGAGATACACATTCATAATTGTGTTTGTAATTAAGAAAGACAAGCAACATCACAGAAATATGGTTTTTTATTGTTCACTTTCAGTAATGCTTTCTGATTCCAGCAATGTTTCAATAAAATGCATTACACTAGAGAACAAACATCTGCAGCAAAGGAAAACAGTGGCAACAACCAAATCCCAAAGCAATTTTTCTGATTTGGTGTTTATTGGTAAAGGCTGTCTGAGAATACAGGCTAATTAGCCCATCTCCCAAGACAAGGTTACATGAGAAATGGCTGTCCCGGATCACTTCCTGTTCATGGCAGTCATACCATACATACATCGGAATTGTGCGCAGTAATATGATAAAGCGTTATCACCTAAGTACAGGCTGAAACACTGTTATGTCTGCAAAACAGGAAGGTGTGTAGGATAATGTCTTACTGGACTACAGTGTGTTAAAACCACAAAGACAATGTGCAGCCTAAGATAGCTCCATCACAACCACTTTTTTCTTCTGCTTTTCTTTACAGGCAGAGATAAATGAAAAGCTGCAAATGCAAGAAGCAGCTTATGCTTTGAGAACAGAAAGCTTAAAAAGTCCTAAATAGCCAGATAAGAAAGGTGATGTTGAATTTTACAGAAATTGGACAGTAGGGGATGGCGCGCACAGAAGACTGGCTCCCTGCCTGAACGTAATTATTTTTTGTATAAAGGAAAATGGTTCTGTTAACATTTACCTAGAACTAGTTCATCACAGTTCCTCAAATTTACTGTGTTCTGCCAGTGCTGTTATTTAGTTTAGGCTTAAATAGCAGATTATAAACAGAAGGATTTGTAATTGAAACATGTTGAAGTTCAGTTTATTTCTCAATAGAAATCCTAATTAAAAAAAAAAAAAAAATCGCTGTAGTTTCATTCTCTTTCCTTTTTCCAGTTGTGAAATATTTAACAGTTTCTGCTTTACACCTCTGGGTTTTTTTCAGGAAATTTTGCTAGAAGGAGAACACATAGAGAGAAAAGATCATTTCGAGGCACTGCAGATATATAATGAGGAGAGAATTTAATTAACGTGTAATTACAACCTTTTCACGGTAGTTATTCATTAATAATACGTATGTTATTTAATTTAAAATTGCTTCCTAAGCTTTAAAACAGATTTAATATCTGACACTTCTTTATTTCCACCATAACGGAACTGCGTAAAGGAAGAGTCTGCGCTTTCCCAGTATTCCCAAGCAGAGTTCCTTTTGATTTCGGTGGCGATTTTTCTGGAATTCCCCTGAGAACGTTTCCACATTTTGCCAGCCGCGATGGAAATGGTTCAAAAGGAATCTGGCCAAAGAAATGACGTCCGTTCCGAAACCGCAGCCGGTACCAGTTGCCGCGTTCCGGAGCCCTGTGCCCTTGGAAAGCCGCTTCGACATTACGGCCACGCTCTCGGACGGGAGCACCTGCGGCAGGGAGCGGTTCAGCGGTGAGGAGCCCCGCTCTGCTCCCCACGACGACGGAGCAGCGGGGTCCTCCTTCGCTCCCGGCCGCCCTTTTTCCCTCACGGCGGGGACGGGGACGGGGACGGGGAGGGTTCGCCGTTCGCCGGCCCGACGGGGCCCGCTCCAGGCGCGGCCCGGCTTTGGAGGGGCGGGCGCCGCCAGCAGGGGGCGCTGCCCGCACGCGCCGCAGGCCCGGCGCGTGCCGGCGGCCTGGAGCCGGCGCCGAGGCCCTGAGGAGGCGGCGGGGCCCGTTCGGCCGGGTCTGTCCCGCGCTGAGGGAAAATTCCTTCCCCCGGGACAACGGCAGGAGAAGCCAGGCCCGTGACGGTTCCCCGCCGAGGGTTCTCGCTCGCCCTTCTCCGGCGCCGGCCGGCAAACGAGCGAGAGCTCGCTTCCCGCTCTTAAAAGCCGGCTGCCGCGCTCGAACGCCGAAGGAGCTCGCGAAGAACCGTTAGTTTTGCCTCTAGAAAAGTCTTTTAAAACCGTTACGATTCCTGGTTATGCTGTTTGGTGTTTTATGGCTTTGAAGTACGACTTTTTGGTATCGCAACTGCGGGAAATCACGATGCCCTTTGTTTTGATACGCAGATTCATCTCCCAGCGCGTTACGCTCGTGTCGCAAGTGTCCCTCGTTCTGAGCTCAAAGGTGAGAACAGAATTTCAGAAGAGAGCTGTCCCTATGGGGAAAAAAAAAAAAGAAAGAGTATTCCAAATGCTTTTTAGTGAAAATGTGTTATCGGCCATTGAGCATTGTTGAGCACTTCAGACTTAAATCTGAAGACGACAATGTTCCTGCTATAGGGCTAAGCAGAAAGGGCCCAGCTATGATTTATCTTAAGACCAATGCTAAACAAAGGCTTTTGCCCAAATCGCTGCCTCCCTCTCCCGGATTTTGTAGAACCTCTGGGAAATTTTAAACTGCTTTGAAGATGAGAAATTGTATACGAACATCAGCTATTACTGCAATGATTTGTTAGCATTCAGTCTTAGTACATATGCATAATAGCTGAGGTAGTGCAGAAATCCAAAGTGAAGTTCAAATCCCGCAAACCGTATTTGTAACTATCTTCCTGGGGAACTAAATAATGCTACCAATAAAAATAGCCCAGGGATTTTGGGGGAGTGGGAGGGAGGGTTGGTTAGGAGGCTGAAGGAGGGAAGATGAGTAAAAGGTAGACATAACGTCTCTCTAAGCAGTCGGAGTGCGTGTTCTGACACAGCATATGAACATCAGATTGAAGAATCCTTTAATGTCTTCAGAATGTTAATATGAAATGCAAAACGTCATGCTTTGGATAGATGGGTAGGAACAAAATGTTCAGATGCAATATGGTGCATTAAGAACAGTCTCCATTCTGCATTCCTGGCTTTTCCATTGGTTTAAATCAGGCTTACTGTTTCTCAGGTCTCTCATGTCATGTTGAGTTACTGCTATAGTCATCTCTAAAAATAATTATACTGTCATTCCTGGGACCTATAGTTGAGGCTTTGGTATAACAATCTTTGATTTTTTTTTATTTTTTTTTCCAACGCTCTCAATGTAACGTAGTTCTTTACAATACGCATACTTAACATAGTTCCGAACAGGTTCCCACCCTACAGAGCTTTCAATTTAAATCAGACAGATCTTGTAGAAAGGAAGGAAAGAGGTGTTACGCTCTACCTTGTCTGCCAGAGAAGTGGTGGTTTTCCAGGGGACAGAGGAAACAGTATAGTTTTTCCTATATGAGGTATAATATTGATGCTTTTTAGCATCTTCATGGTAAAATCCTGGTCCTCACTAGGATTTTATAATGAGACAGTGAACAGCTAGTAATTATCCTCTAGGAAAAGAAAAGCTCTATTTTCAGGCAGTGCTTTCCTGCATTATACTGACAGAGTGATGGAAGTTTAGAAGAGATGGAAAGCAGCTTTTCTAGTAAGAAGCTGGCTTGAAAAAGATGGGAAAGGAGAGAAAAGGGAAAACAGTTTTTTACCTGTTTCATAGTGTTTTGCCATGACCTTTTCTTCTCAAGCCTTGCTTCTCTTCTTCTGCACCAAAACTTGATTTGAATTTGAAAATTACCACATTGTTTCCTTCCTAAAATTGTAACTGGCATTCCTAGAAAATTTGCTTTCCCAGAAAAGCCACTGTGCGTAGGCTTCAAATGCATCTTTTCACAAGTGAGAAAAAGACATTTTCTTCAATAACTTACACTGCCAACCTGACCACAAAATGTGTGCAAAATCAGCATTGGTCCATTTAAATCAGACTCTTAAGCACATGATTCAGCTGACCACCAAAACGCATTCATCCAGATGTACATATCGCACTTATCTGAAAAGCCCCCAGAGCATATAGGTTTGATCCTGTGCTAACCCAGAAGTGTGTAGAAGAGAGCTGCTCAGAAGAAAGGATGTTAACATGGGCTGTACCCTCTCATCTGCAGCTTGCACCTATTTATGGTGGAGTGTGGATGTGACAGGTGAACTTTAACATGGGTTACATACGTAGCAAGGCTGGTAAAGAATTCACAGCTAACACCTATGGATTTTCTGGGGTGTGAAAGGGGTGTTTGTACTCTTCTTAGCACCAGCCAGTATGGCATGTCATCCAGCAGTGAGAGATACTGCAGGTAACTGGACAGTTCACCCTCTTTTCTCTCCCTCCTCCCTAATCTTAGGATGGTGTTATACCCGCCCCCTGCCACAACGTGCAACCACATAGTTCTGTACGCTGGCAGTCTCGGGAGGGGTTGTGTTCAAGGCCAAATCACCTCCACTTCTCTGGAAAGCGACAGCAGTGACAAAACACTAGGACAGTATTGTTGGCCATGAGCAACTAAAAACTGAATGTAAGCCCATTTTGTTGTGGCACTTCCAGTGTGCAGAGCAAGCTTCAGGCTCCAGCAGTTGTGGATTCAGATTACACGTACGTGACAAAAAAAAAAAAGAAAAAAAATCAAAGGGTAGTTGCAGTGACTCATGTAATTGAGAGTCCTATTCAGATGCAGAGCATTAAACAGAACTTGGAATTAGTAACACTGCAGAAAGAACAGGATGTAAAATATTTCCAGGGTAGAAACAACCTGGCTTTTTACATAGTAGACTGCTTTAAAGCCTGTGCTGTCAGTGACGCAACAAAGACTGTATTAAACGTGAGGTTTGTGTTCGTGCAGAATTCTGCGCTGACAGTGTTGCCTAAGCCTGCTGGTAGCTGTATGTATTTTGCATGTTTATGCAGCTGATTCACAGAACAAAAAAAGAAAAGGTGAGTTGCTACAAGCATCCCAGCCATGGAGTAGGAGGAGCAAGAGGGGAGACCTGTGGCCTGACAGAAGGAGATTGTTTAGAGGCTACGAGGAAGAATGGTCCATAAAAGTTATTCACCTAAAATGAATATGGTACTTCTCCCTTCCTGGAAAAAGGCTACTGGAACTCTGTTGGTTTGGGATGCTGATGTGGATGGTGATTCATCGTGGGAGCCTCCGTGAGGTCCTCTTAAGCACCTTCTAGACGAGCCAGTTCCTCCAGTGAATACAAAAAAGGCCTCAGGATTTTTTGTCCCTCCACTGAGGTTGTTCTAGATGAATATTTCAAAGTTTTCATTTAGCTCTTTTTAAGCCTTTCTGAAGATGCCTTGTACAACATTTTCTTAAAATTTGAATCTGGTATCTTTTAAACTCTGGCCAAGACAATGTTCTTGTCTTGACAGTCTATTTTTATGATTGCATTGATTATAGTGTACGAAACGTCATGTCTGAACAGAGCAGGATCCAAGTGTCCCAGGGTTCTTCCTTTGGCCTTGGCTATGGGAGATGCTGTCCTGGTTTCAGCTGGGATAGAGTTGATTGTCTTCCTAGTAGCTGGTACAGTGCTATGTTTTGAGTTCAGTATGAGAAGAATGTTGGTAACGCTGATGTTTTCACAGTTGTTGCTAGGTAGTGTTTAGTCTCAAGGATTTTTTCAGCTTCTCATGCCCAGCTAGTGGGAAAGCTGGAGGGGCACAAGAAGTTGGGAGGGGACACAGCCAGGGCAGCTGACCCAAAGTGGCCAACGGGGTATTCCATACCATGTGATGTCAGACCCAGTATATAAACTGGGGGGAAGTGGAGGGCGGGGGGAATCACCACTCGGGGACTAGATGGGTGTCAATCGGCAGGTGGTGAGCAACTGCACTGTGCATCATTTGTATATTCCAATCCTTTTATTATTACTGTTGTCATTTTATTAGTGTTATCGTTATCATTATTAGTTTCTTCTTTTCTGTTCTATTAAACTGTTCTTATCTCAACCCACGAGGTTTACTTCTTTTCCTGATTTTCTCCCCCATCCCGCTGAGTGGGGGGGGGGGGTGGTGAGTGAGCGGCTGTGTGGTGCTTAGTTGCTGGCTGGGGTTAAACCACGACAGATGCTTAGGGAAGAGTATAGGAATGGGGCACCCTGAGAGTGGTCCACCACATGAAGCCATACCCTTCCATTGATCAGTGCTTTAGAAACTTGTGGAGCTAAAGTATGCACCCAGACCCAACAGTGGTTTGAAATCAAAGGACGTCTTCTCCATGAATTTGTCTAGTCATTTTTTGAACTCAGTTGTACTCCTGGCCACCATACTGTTCGATGGCAATAAGTTCCACACTTTAATTTTGTGTTGCTGATTAACCCCAGCTGGAACACATACGGGAGGCTCAGGATTCCTCATCTCAGAGGCTCTCAAGATCCTCAGTTTTATTCGTCGCTTGCGTGTGTGTTGAGGTGGTGTAAGTGGTTAACCACAAAGACACTGACTTTTCATGCACACCAGGAGCAGCTGAGATCCAGGTAGGAGAAAGCATGTGTCATTCTCTGCAAGACTGAGCCAAAATTTCTGCCACCTACCCTGTTACTTTTTGTCATTTCATTTTGTGCCATATCTAACTTAGATTATAATCTTCCTGAGCAGAGATACATCATTTAATCTTTATCTGTGTGTCAAGTGACACACATGTGGCCTTTCCTGAACAGAAGGATACTGACAAAGGGAGGAAAAATGACCATCTTTGGTCTGTCAGGCAGACAGTGAATATTTTGCTATCCTAATCATCAGAGTAGCAAGTCTCTTCGGAGCATATAAGTCATGAATTACCATGCAGCTCCAAGAGGAAAACTTTGCCCTTTGATTGTTTTCCAAAGAAATGTTCTCAATTTCTTTTCTGCCAAATTCATATTACAGATCATACTAACAAATTTTCCCAAGCCTTCTTGACCTCCTCCCTTCCTCACAGTAGTAAAAGAAATTTCACTCATCACAGAGAGATGTTGAAGATTGCTAAATTTTGCTGATTTAGGAACTGAGCGAATGAAACAAGCTTACAAAAATGTAGATACTGCATTGCAGAATGCAGTTAGCTCCACTAATAAAAGAAATGGAACTTGTGATATTTCTGCCATTTCACTGTGTGTTAGTAAATTGCCTGGTAATGCATTATTAGGTTGGGGGTCTGTAGGCATTCCCTGAAGGCCAGAAGTGTGCATACGGCACTGGGGTGTCCTAAGCTGGGAAGATTTTTTTTAATTTTTTTTTTTCTCCTCCCTTCCCCCAGCAAATCTATGCCTGGTCTTACCAAAATAAGACAAGGTAACAGCAATGCTTACTATGTTGCTTTGAACAAGGTGTTTTATTTTGATTGGAGTTTGGAGTTCTCAATGTTTAGTAGCACCAGTTCCTCTGCTGCTAAGTCATTTGTTGATAGCTGAGTGAGCCTGCCAAGCCTCTAGCCTGAGTAAGGATTTTTGGGTTGTTTTTCTGAATGAGCAAGGTAAGAGAAAGCCACCTCTTTACTGTACTTCCCTGCTGTTCACAATTACAGTCATGTGTAATTGTCACAGGGCAATTTTGCCACTAACACCAGTTTTTTACTGGAGTTTTCTTACCAGGTGTCTGTTGGGATAAAAGCAGGGTTCAGATTTTGTGGTGGTTTTGCTCTGAGATCATTCCAGCCTTTTTTTTGAAATGTCACATTTCAGCTTAACAAATTGCCAGATCATGCAGCTCTGATGCCCCAGAAACCATTTCCAATGACGTACTGTAAAAGCAGGACTGATACAGATCTCTTGACTGCATTTCAAAGACATACCTTTGGATTACAGGGTTGCACATGAGACTTTAATTCTGTAGAACTGAGTGGAGAGATGTTCATTTGCTACCAAAGACTCTTGCTTTAATTTTTTTTTCTTCTACTCCAATTTTCTGTGAGTAATATAGATATGGGGGCTGATCTTCTGTTGAAGTAGTCAAATCAATTATTCAACTGAATTCAATTACTATCAATGCCAATATTTCTGTGAAATTATTATCGTGTAGGGCTACATGAAGGTATGTCTTTGTTATATATGACAGCTTTCTATATTGTCTCCCAAATATAAATTATGGGACTGATTTTTAAGCCCTTAATCTCAGTCTTACTAACTCCCTACTCAGGCAAAATGCTTCTTGATCTCAATAGGCATATTTACCTTGGCGTGACTCAAGTATAACAGAGGCATGCTTGGGCTGCTCGAGGCTGTCAGGCTTGGACGACAGCAGCAGCAGGAGCCAGCAATGAGCCGGCTGGAGCTAGGCATGAACCAGTGCTCGGGAACCAGGAGACCCAGGCTGAGCCCCCTGCTCCCCCGGCTGCACCATTACCTGCACCCACCCCACGGCGTAAGGCGGGTGCAGATGCTTCCACATGACGGGGGAGCCTGGCATCTGCTGGTGATTTTCTCTGAGTAAATACAGAGCCTGAAGCATGAGTCCGTCAGGCTCAGTGCAGGAATTAGGATCTGTTTGCATATCTCTGCACTGTGCTTCTAACAGGTTAAACATGTATGTGTGTTACGTTATTGAGAGACAGAGTGACTTAGATGGATGCACATTATTCCTCAGCTCTGTCAACAATCAAAAATGAGCTTTTGGATTTATTAATTCCCAATCTTGCACCTATCTTAAATCATTACCATATAATAAGGACTCTATATGGTGCATTGTCAATAAAACCTAATATTGAGAAGATTACTGATCGTCTAGTGCAAATGGAGAGCACTGTAAATGATTTAGAGAATACGTGTCAAACGTTAAAGCTATCTAATACCTTCTAAAGTAGGTTGATACTCATAAATCTAAGATAAACGACCTGTAAAACCACTTAAGAAGAAATAATACTCATTTAATCAGGCTTCCAGTGGAAAGACTAGGTAGGAGAGAAATTCATAAGGAATTATGAAATCTCTTCTAATTCAGTACTCTGTTGATAGAGAATGCAAACCTACATTTGATAAGCAATTTTAGTTACCTAAAACTATTGTTGTAATAGCACTAAATTATGACCCCACTGAAAAAAGAAAAGGCCAAAGGGCATCTCTTTTATGGTCTATGGGGCTCTCATTTTTCCACATTCAGCACTGTGTGTATCAGATGGAGATATAAAGGGTATTTATTGGAATTACCATTTTGCTGGATCACGGGGATGGGGTGTTGGATTGGCTTCTGTCAGTGTGGCTGTTCCTGTTCACTGATAACAGTAGGTTCGTTTAGTGCATTCCCCTGGGAGGAGCAAGACATCATTTATTAGGACATGCCTAGTTAAAATTATAGTGAAACAAACTCCGTGTTGTCGCGTGGTTGAGTGGTAACTTGTACAAACTTAGTCTATTGAGTTTAGTGGTATTTTCTGCACTTCTGCACTGAAGAAAATTCTGTTTCCTTTTCTACCTTTTTTTTTCCCCCAGACCCATTTGAAAGGTGGCTAAATGTGGGTGGCGGAAAAATTAGGTCATGATTTTCATTACCAAAGTTCTGATTCTTCAGTTTTTGTGTGAACAAAGCTTCCGTTCTCCTCAATAGGTTTTTAAGGCCACTTGTTAATTCCTGTTCATCCTTTTGGCTTTATGACTGCTCAGAGCTTAGCATCACTGCCAGCATTTATTAGGACTTGATGCAGAGCTTTTCTTGAAGCAACTGGAATAGTATATTTAGCCATGGTGGAATAGTATATTTAGCCATGGAGAAATCTTTCCAAAGAGCAGTGTGCTGTGCCTCATGTGACTCCGCTGCTGCTCTGTTGACCCTACCAGACTTACTCATCGTTTACATACTGGCAAACAAAATCAGATTCTGGCTTGATGCCTTATTTCACTTGATCCGATAAATGTGCAACCTGCAAATGCATTTTACTTCACATTTTTTAAGGTAAACTGGGTATCCAACTTCTTTCTTCTTATTGTGGAAAAATAAGGATGCTTAAATGCTGCTCTGAGTGGAATTAGTGAATGAAACACCAATGCATCTGACCCATATGTCATTCATTTATACTGCAAAAAATAACCAGGGGATGACATGGTTGTGGTCAAAATGTGTTATTACCTGCTTTATTCTTGCTTGCCCTCACAGAGGGCAAAATGCACATTCAAGCATACATATGCTTGCTATGCAACAGCTGTAGCCGCGCTGAGTTGTAGCAGTGGTGTTTGTTTGAATTGGCTCTCTTTGTAATAGAGGTGCAACCTTGGTAGCAAATTTCCATTGGTTGTGAATTTTTGAGGCACTAAAGTCTATCCGAGAAAAAGCTTGTTGATGTACTTTCTACTTTGTCTTCAGCTGGCATAAAGCTAGAGTAATTTTACTAAAATACCAGTTAAACTGAGCATACATTAAAGAAAGGTCATTTCAGAAATCTGTCAGCCTTGGGAGCGTTGCTTTTCCATTTCCTGAGAATACCTAGGAGTAATTGGGTTTGCTACTCTGAGGCAGAGCAGCTGTTGCGTGTATGTGTTGTGTGTGCATTGTGTGTGTGGTGTATTTGTTATTAGTTTAAAAAAAATGAAAATCAACGGCAACAGCTGGACTGACTTTTACCTGGTGGCTGGTGGTTACGGAACTGTAGTGTCTGGCTGTTGACAGAGAGCAGGGAAAAATTCAGACATGATTGAGAACTGGAGAAGCCTCTGAGAACTGGAAGCTGAAGCCTTCAATCATGTAAAATGGCTTGTGAAGGGCAGAATTGCTTGGAGCTGATCAATTTTTATTTTGATGTCAGTGCTTTTTAAAATCTATGTTTTGGGGTTTTTGTTTCATTGTTTTTTTTTAACAGACACTAAGGGGTGATAGAAAGGATGATGTCAGGTAACTAGTTAACTGGTTATTTTGTGGCAGTTGATTTGTTGACAAGTCTGGGAGATGCAGATGGCTCAGACCAGTTGGAAGTGGAAGGCCACTGGGACTTGATTAAGTATCAAGAGTTTGCATTGTTGAACTGTGAAGGGCAGCTAAACAAGCGAACAGGACTGTGGGGCGCACCTTCGACTTCTTACGTCAGCTGCGAAAACAGCATCACAGGGGCCTTAGCAAGGCTAACACCAGCTGAGGACTTGCCCCCTCCTCTTCCACACTACGTATGGGAGAGACCCTCTTTCCTCACTTATAAGCAGGCAAAGCACACATGCATGCACGCACACTCCTCAGTTATAATTAAATTAAAATCTCGCTAATTTGGAAGCATACCTGTCACGTTCTCTTCTAGGAAGAAACTATTATTTCTTCTTTTATTCTTTTCTGCTTGAATCCCAAGCTATCAATGGCTTTCAAAGAAAAAGGAGGTTTTCTTTAGAAAAAAGTCTATTCAAATTATTCATGATTTATATCAAGAAGGGACCTTTCCTCTTTCAACTAGCAAAAAAGGGGGAGTTTGATCTTCCTCAAAATCATTTGAGAACCTTGTACATTTCTTTCCAGAACTAAAACTTTCTTACAAAGCTTCGGATATTCAGCAGAATAATAACTATTACATAATTGAAGCTGAATACAATACCATGGGGCTAATAAATGGTCTCCTGGTTCTATAGAAAATGTAACAAATCATAATAGCGCTTACTGGGACTAGGCCAGGCACAAATGACAAAGCTGCTTTTGAAAGTGAGTTCAGGCCAGAAATACTCTTGGACCAAAATCATTCTCTTGACTGTCAGGGGGACATTTATTCCCTTTAATTTTCAGCCTAGATTTTATGTTGATCCTGCAACACTGAATAAAATCAAGCCCGACAGAGCTGCTACTGCAGCTGTTACAGATGTAAATCTGAAGAAGGCCATTTAAGACAACTCTGTTTCCCTGAATATGTTATTTGGAAAGTATGCAGATTATATTAAAAATGGCTTGATATGTCCTTATTGTCTGTTTTGTAAAGGAAGAAAAAGATGCTACACTATTAACTGGTTTATTAACATTTCTGATCACAGCTCTTTTACTTAGAATATAATTGTTCTATTGTGTGCTGCAAAGCTGCCTGTAAACAACTGGCAAAGGGGTATACTGCTTTGTATTCTCCATGGAGAAAATATCAAATTCAATTGATTAATCAAAGGGGACATTCTTTGATGGAAGGGAACCTTTTCAAACTTTATTAAAAATATTGAATAAACCATGAGCAATCAAAGTTCATAATCTGAACTCCTGCTCTACTTTCTCAGATACAGTAAACCTTCAAAATAACTCATAAAGCAGGAGATGAGATGTCTGTAATAAAAAAAAAAAAAAAAAAAACTTCAGAGCAGCATATTCCAAAACCTCTATCTAGATCTGGATCTCGGCTACACTATCGTGGCTCCACTGATTTTACTGGAGTCACTCTGTGTTTCCACTAAAGAGACTGATAATAAGAATTGAGCCTTGGACCTTTTTTTCGGTGACTAATTCAGAAGCATTCTCACACGCTTTGTCTTTTCATGGAGGGTTTTTCCCTTATTGTGAAAGAAGAAATGAGATTGCTATCAGTGAAGCTGCCTAGTGATTAAAAATAATCTAGGTATGACCTGCAGGCTGAATGACTGTCCACTCTGTTCCAGGAGGAAAGCAATCATATGGCCAAACGCAGGATGGCTGGTGGGAATGAAGACAAGCGAAATGGAAATTCCCTGAGCTGAGGAGAAAGCCAAACTCAAACAGGTGGGACTAGCATGTCTCTATCTTGTAATTGGCACTGAAATCATGGGCCCTATGTGAAATATTATGTGTAAAGCCATCATGCTGTTCAAGATCAAATTCAAGTGGATGTTAGCAAATAAAATGCTCATATTTAGCAGCAGGAAAAGTTACTGGAATTCTTCCAGGTATTTTGATGGGAAGAAAAAAAGAATTGAAGGTACACAAGCAAAGAGTGAATGAGAGGAAGTGAACACACTGATCATGGCACAGTAATCTGATGCCATTTTTAGTTAGGTCACAAGGTAGAGCAAGCTCAGAATAAGAAGCATCGAGACAGCACAGAGTAAGAGAAAGGTGTCCTCTGTGGCCACAGGGGCTTAGATGTACAGACTTGAGTGAGACCCAGTGCAAGCAGTTAGCCCAGGTGGCTATCGAGGACAGCAACAACAAGAAATGTGAGGATTTGATGGATACCCTCTGCAATCTTTTTTTTTTTTTTCTTGCAGTGCCTTCCTATATTGTCCCCTTCCTGTCCATATTCCAAGCAAAGGTGCAAAGACAGAGCTGATTGCTATGTCTCAGTCAACACACAGGCTGAACCTCACAGGGGGATTTTCACGACCACACCAGACAAGGATGTGAGGGTGGGTAAGGTGCAGCTTGCAGCCTGAGGTAACCTCTAGCTGGAAGGTGGGATGGAGAGCAGGGGAGAGGAGGCCTTCTGATGGTACCTAGCAGAGGCTGTGAAAGACCTTTGCTCCGAAGGGAGCAAGTAGTAATTTCTTTAGAGTGGCACCCCTGACCCAATGGGGAAAAACCAACCAAACAAACAAAAACCCCACCAAACCAAAACAACAAAAAAACCAAACCCACTCTGAGAGCTTTTGGGCCGGCGCTCTTGCCTGCAAGAAGCGTTGGGGATCTGTCAGCAAAGTCTCTGTCTCTGGTTGAGTCCTCCTTTGCTGTAGAAATGACTGTCCTTGGGAGCAGAGAGATTTGCAGGGAAGACCCTTGCCAGTCCCCAGCCAGGGTAAACACAAAGCCTCTAAGACTCTGATTAGTTGTTTGGGTCAAAAGAGATCATACTATATAAAAAGCAGCCTTCCTACATGTCATCCCATCCTGTGCAGTACTGCTGTTGAAAGGGCTTATCCTAAATACTCCATTCTGATATGGCAACATATTAAAAAGAAAAAAAAAAACACTTTGTTAAAAAAAAGAAGTCCTTTCACAGAGTGACAGATGAATGTAGTGACAGATTAATATAAATTTTTAAACCTGAACATTATCCTCCAAGGGGGAAAAGCTCCTAAATACACATGCAAAACAAAAATGGCAGAGAAAAATCTCTGACAATGTATTGCACAGAATCATTTATTAGGTCTCTGTACATGATCACTTACATGAAACTTGCATTTAATCTAGTATTCAACCATTCCCTTTTATCTTCTGGCTGCACGTGTTTGTGGGAGACAATGGTCCCTCATCCTGTCTCATCTCCCTTCCCATACCAAGCTGCTTTTTTTTCACTGGAGTATATGTGCAGGGGGACATAGGGCAGAGAAGGGAATTTGAATATCCCAGTTTCAGTCATCTCTTTTTCTGATTCTGGCTTAGACCAGAAGAGGAAAATGACCACCTCCGCTTTAGAAGTGAGCAAGTTCTTTTAAAACCAAATAAAATCTCAATTGTCCTCTTGTCAGTACAGCCCTTATGGGTCAAAGTACAGGGGAACAGTCTGTAAGCTATAATGTGGTCTAGGGCGCACAGAAATACTAGCTTCATTACACCATGTGGATGTACTCTTCCTGGGATGTTAGCAATGGCACATGGGCTAACTACAGAAATTATTTACTTGTGCTGCTATTGCTAAAGAACCCAAGCAAGGTATTTCAAAACTAGCCCTGTGTATCTGCATGCATGGCAGTCACTGAAATCGTTGCACTGTGAACTCAGCTTAATACCCTGGATTTCTGCTTAAAACTGTTGCACACCTGGGTTGAGATCTAAAGCCATCTCCTTGACCTGCTCCTAGGAGTATCTTGCTCAGGGAAGTCAGCATGACGTGAAATTGTCTCCCCTCTCACGAGAACGTGGCTCACTGCTTCTTTAGGCCATGTTGACACCTCTTGACAAATGTGGACTGATGGCATGGGTATAACATTTGCTTTGGAGATCTCTGAAAATCTGAGTGCTTCTTTCTCCATGTACCCCCTTGTGGTGCATGCCCAGCTGCCCTGCTAGTCTCCACCACTGATTTCAATGAATGACAACCAAAGGCATTTCAAACTGAAAGGAGGTATTTAAATACTGTCAGGAACAACAGATAAAATGACCTCAAACAATCCCACATAAAGTCCTTCATTATTTTCAAAGCACTTTCCCAGCTTGACACCTTTGCTTTTTTATATCCAATATAAAATTCAAAATGTTTTATTCCAGTGCAGTACATGAATATAAAATATAAATATTTTTTATTTATATAAACCGCACCCTACCTTTTTTGTGCTACTGCTTTGAAAAAGGACCTGAAGTAAGCTCAGTGTAAACATCAAGAAAATTATGAAGAAAATTCCACTTCTCAAACTTATGTTCCCCATTGTCTTGTATGTATTTAGAAAAACTTTTCTCAAGCAAGCATACTTACAGCAGTAAGAAGCAGCCTGGATGCAGGTGGCTCTGTGGGTGACAGCTCAGGAGTGCTTGGGGATGAGCACACTGAGCTATTTCAGGTATCCCTTGTACTGGGGTCCCACACAGACAGACTGGCTGTCCATTACGTCCCCAAAAATATCATCCCCCTGACACCTGCGCTGCTCCTCCCCATGCCCACGGCTGCTTTCCTTTACACGTCCTGCCATTGCCATACACCAGTTGTTGCCAACCTCTTGCCAGAGCCAGGGGTTGCTCTTATGCAGCTGCTGAAGGAGCAGAACCTGTTCCACTCGCCTTTACGTCCTCCTAGGCTCTGTATCGCTCCACTATGACCCTCAACATCACCTCTACTCTCCCTTAGTTACTACAATTACCTATGTTATGGATATTACTGGAGAACTTACTTCCGCACTGCTGCTGCTGCTGGTGAACACAGCATCCTGCTGCTGCTCACTCTTTTACAAGGTTTCTTCTGACCTGCTCAGTACCCAGGTGAGTACAAGCAGCAGCATGATAACCTTCGTGCTACGCACAGCTCAGCACAAGTTGGTCGTGCTGATCAGGAGCAGGGGAGAGAGCTGGAGTGAAGAAACACAGTCCCATCTCTCAGAATAGCGTCCAGGTTTGCGCAGTGAGGACCAATGCAAAGGTGCAGGGGCTGGCAACCCCTCCTGGGACCTGACACCCTTTCTCTAGGATGAAAAAGGTCAGTAGAAATGTTCTGTTGTGGTACTATGCCCAAAAGGTTGATACCTGATTTCTGCTTTCTCTTCTGCTAATTGCTGTTATTAAATGGCTTTGAAATTATTACCTCAGAGTAACTGGGTACAGATTTGGGGCCTGTGTGTACACAGAAATTGAAGTAAATCAGTTCAGAGATGTTTGGAATAGGCATATCTGGCAGCACACAGCAAAGCAAATAGTTGGGTGAATTTGCATCTTATTTAGTACGTCAAAAAAAGTTTTAAGCTGTGACTTGGAGAAGTCAAGCCAGGAACAATAAGCTTGTCTGGAGAATTCTAGTATTAGAAACTAAAGGATACGGAACTGTGTCCAAGGTAAATATTGACATGACTCAAGATGAACTAGTAAAACATTTAATGAAGCTGAAAATAAGGCATCTGGGATAGATGTTTATTGTTAAAAAAGAAACATTTGAGTGAAAGTAGCATAGTGATGATGGAGGTTATTCACAGGGAAGCCAAGTTGGGGAAACAGCATCATCTGAAAGAAACTGACTCCAGCTATTTGTGAAACATGGAAAAAATTAGAATTATAACAGAGCTAAAAATGTAAGTGAATAGCAAACAGTCGTTATGGATATTCAGAGTGGATTTTGGAGACTGAATCATACCAAGGGACAAATTACTCAGGTGTCCAGAATAACTCTATTGACTTTGATGGATTTCTCTGTATTTGCCTTTGTGTAATTGAGAGTTTACTCCCTTATGCTGTGTGAGGACTGAATATTAAGAAACTTTGAGAAAAAATATTGACTTTCATTCATTCCAGTATCAGTCTCTTGATGATAGAGAATAAGTCACATTAACTTCACAAGGCATTTCAGGAACATGTTAGGAGCTTTTCTCTTTTGTACAGCAGGAAAAAAAAGCCCTTCCACAATGCTGTGAAAATTGCTCAGAAAGGCTCCATTAAACTGGAAATGGGAATAAATTGTGCCGCTATATTAGAAGCCTTACTCACATGTAAGTCTACGGTGTTATCGGAATGCTCTGTTGTAAAATCCATCGAGCAGGGCTGTGGTGAGCCACCATGACATTCACACATTCGCCAGTGGTGGAGATATTGGTGAAGAGATGCCAAAAGTTGAAATTGTCTGCTTAGGTGTGCTCTATAAACTAGCTTTTTTCTACCTCAGAAATGCAACACTACTGCATAAGGACTGATGACATGCAAAAGGTATGCTTGATCTGTTCCCATGTAGCATGCTTATACTTGTAGTGGCATTGGTACGTTATATATTTATAACTCTCAATTCAAGAGGTTATCTGGTGATTATGCACATGCTGCTGCCGTCCCCCAGATGGCTTTGTAGTGCAATACAAGGGCGCCCATTCTCCCAGCCCCAAGGCAGAGGATCATCCATACGGCTGACCATGTGGCAGAAGGAATAGAGGCAGGTCAGGAGGAGAAGCAGGGAGGGATGCCCAGGGACGACAGCGATCAGGAGAGCCTGCCATGCTGGGGCAGTGCATCCACCCTTGCTCCTTGGCTGCTTCTGATTGATTCAGGAAAACAGCAATTGTAGTGTTTGGCTCTGCTCCATCTCTCAAAACCTTTATCCTAGGAAGAGGCGAATGCTACCATCTCTCTTTGTCCTCCAAGCAATCTTTTGGAAAGCTGGGGTCCAAAATAATATGAGTCTTGAAGCATAACCATCAGCTTCTTGGGCTAGATTTAGAAAATCCACAGACAACCCATCTGCTTCCTTCGTCTCCTATTTATCAAGAAGGTTTCCTTTGGCTAGCCTTCTTGTTAAAGCCACGATCAAATCACAGTTGCTGGTAGATTCTATTACTAACATAAACAAATAGCTGGTTATTTTGTTATTGTGCTGAGCTTCAAAGCTGAAGCTGGTCTTTGCATCAGTAGGTTCTACCGGTACTGACACGCAATTGGAAAACAAAGGGGATGTTGATAATACAAACCATGTGTTACTTATGTAGATCATTGAGCATCACTGAAATGCTCTCTGCAAAGCACCTCAGCATGGTGATCGACCAGCAACCTCAGCCGAAATAGCACTAGAGCTGCAAATTCTTTGAGACGCTGCACAACGGCACAGTGGCATCCCAAAGGGCGCTCTTCCCAGCACTGCTCGCCCCAGAGGAGGACGTCGACACAAGCGGCAGATATGTAGGATCACTGCTGGCATTGCTCTCTGAAACTCATGTGCAGCAAAGGTTTTCTTTGGGCAGAGCAAGAAGGATTTAGTGAATATCAAAATACATCAAAAGGAAGTAAGGGCTTTTTGTTGTCATTCCCCCCACACTATTTTATTGGTTTTGTGCTCATAAAAATATTAGCTGATTAACTCACTATCAGAAATGCAAAGCTGCTAACTAAAAGATGTGTGCAAAACCAGATACATGTAATGCCTTGCTAGAGGTAGAGTGAGATTTTTCTTTTTCCTGCTTCCTTACTTTTAAAACCTAGCCAATATAACTTTTTTCTGTCATCATAACATTTGGCACTATTCCCACATGTACAGATTGCAACATCTGCAAGTTTTAAAAATTAATATAAAGGTCTGTAATTGCATAAGTCATTTTAATGGTCCTAAACAAGCAACTTAGCTTTGATGCAAACCAAGGTGTAGTCAGTGCATAAAGACCTCTACCTGTACAAAGCAAGCTGCTCTAATGGGGCTCTATGTCCATGTAGTTGACGCTCATGTGGATGATGATCACAGTGTAAGATCATGCTCATGAGGAATAGAATGTGGACTTAAGTTGCTGGCACACAGAAACTTAATAGGTTATTAGTAAGTGGAATCATGGGTGATAAATTGCAAAGCAATTGCATTTATTAGAGTTTGTTTCTGTCACCCACTGTCCACAGAGGTCCAGCAGGAAGGTGTTCGCAGGTAGAGGGTGACTCGTCTTCTTTCGCACTGCTAGAGATTTTGTCATCATTATGCCATGATCACAAGCATGCACAATGATCACAAGCTGATGCACAAGCAATAGAAGGCATTGTGGGGAAGAGACAGTCATGCAGGAGGTGAAAGAGCTGGCTGTGAGTGTTCTGGCTTTCCTCATTAGCCCAAGCCAAGGCACTGAGCAGTGTTACACTGATTACAGAGGAGCTTGCCCAACATGAAAGGAGCGAAACCTCATAATCTTCCTGTTTCCAAGTACCATTTATTATCTGTGCTTCTTTTTGCCATATGGCTGTAGTGTTAAAAAACTGGAAGTTGAGCATTTAAGAGCTCTTTTAATTGTGTCTAAAAATACAGTGGCCACATTGTGGCCGAGAATTTGCCACAAGAGGGGGATTCCTGGAGCTGCCTGTTTATCTGTGGCTGTCACCAGTTAGCACGCTACATTGGGCAACTTGTTGTTACCATTATGCATGCTCTGAGAGCGGACAGGCTGCAGTGTAAGATTCTGCTTTCTAGAAAAGAGCAGCTGTCCCTGAATTTGCAGCTCTAGCACTAGTTTTTGGTACTGTAGCCCTCCAGGGTCTTCCTGGGAAGAGGGGGCATAGCATCAACATGGCTGATGTTATGGTCCAGATACTAAAAAAGTTAAATCAAACAAGAGCATAAATTGTGGGCCATGTGAGAAAAAAGCACAAGTAAGCACTGCTGATGTGTTCCAAGGAGCAAGTCACCTGTCTCTTGGCTTCTTTTTTTCCTTTAATTCCTGTATTTCTAGGCTTGGTGTGTCAGGTTTGATTTTGTCCATATGAAAAGCACATAGGATGTGGATGTGTACTTGACTTTGCATGTATCTTATTAAAAGCCATAAAATGACCTGGTCATTACAGATTCAGAGATGTTGGAAGTATGGTTCCGTTATTTCCAGGTTTATTGAAATAATGGTCCCTTGTTTGTTTTTCTAGAGGCAGGCAAAGTAGAAACATAGCTGTGAACAATAACATAAACCTTGCTGTTACCAAGCACTTGGCAAACAGTTTTAGGAATGCTTCTGCTTTTCCTACGTGTATATAAAGCCTTAGAGAACTCTCTGACTGCAATGTATTTCAGCGTAAGAGAAGCAGAAATAAAATCAGGCCCTATATTTCATGTGTTCAGTAATGGAGGACCAAAGCAGGAGGAGACAGGTGCTTTTCTGAAAAGAATGAAAGATCTGAGCAGCTGATTCATGGTGAAGTAATATGCTTTTAGCTGAGAAGGTTTATTGTAGCTGAACCTCATGCCATTCCTCTACCCGATATCTTAGATGAATCAGCAACTTGCTATTTTTATCTCAGCTGTACCAATAGAGTTTATAATATTGTTCTGTCAGTGCTATTTATACATCATCACATGCCTGACTACTCCAGGCTGTGCTTTTTTTCCACAGTCTTGGATGATGTCATCGTGAAGTAGGCAGTTGTATTGAACAAAGGCTTTCTTCAAAACAGCAACAATTAAAGATTTTGGCAGAATACCCCACTAGACACCATTGAAATACAGAGACAAGCTCCCCAGTTTTAAGGAAGCTCCAGACAGGGCTTTCGATGCTTCAGTAGCTGCTCCACCTGGGGAATGGCTTGAAGAGAAGTCCTACCGCTGTCAGTGCCACACCTGGCCTTGGAGGTGTGTAGGGAGCGATGTGCTCTGAAGCCTGGGACTGCTCTGCACAGAGGACTCGCTAATGGTGTAATATTCATTAAAAAAAAAAAAAAGAAAAAAAGCTCCTCCAAGAAGGAAGATTTTCTACTGTGAACCTATCCTACATCTTCTCCTCAGTCATCTGCAAATGGGGAAACCGGGTTTCTCTTTTCTCTTCTTCTGCCTGAAGATATTAATCCACCTTAAATGTTTTTGCTGTATTGGGAGGTTCTGAGGACGCCTGTGTGGGCCTGGCCAGCCTGGAGGCCTGCAGCCTTGCCATGTGTGTCTTCCCGAAGCCAGGGGCCTGAAGCCCATTGTAGTATGAAGCAGTAAAAGATCTATACATGATTTGCAAAGGAAGAATTCGGCGTCCTCAGTTGATCGCCTTTTCATTTGTGATCTTCCAGCAAGCCTGAAATTCTTCGCTCCATCCCTCTTCCCCAGTGCATCACATGCATTTCCAGCTGTTTATCATCATTCCACAAGGCCAGCAACATGTCAACATCAACAGCTGTGTTCTCATCTGCTACTTGTATTTGAGCTCTTGGAGTTTTAACCACCAAAACTGTCGATCAGCACTGTTCAGACAGGGCATGTATGGCTTTTCCCTAGAAACTGTTTCTCAGGAGCTGCGTATGTCCTCCAGCCAAGCCATGTCAAGCTTGTCACTGGGTCACAGATGGAGGCAAAGGAAAGAAAGTGTCACCCCCTATCCTCTGCCTATGCTTTGCAGTATAATCACAATAACTAAGCAATTTATTTCAGAAATATTTATCAGTTGGACACAATTAGTAGCTACCCCAGAGACAGAGCTGGGACATACTTATGCTGTAGTTTTCAACCTTTCCTGATTTGCAGACCTCTATCTCCATTTTCCAATGGAGGTTCAGACCCAGGTGTGGAAAACTGCTGTCAACGCAGTTAGTTTTTTTCCCCACTAGTCTTCACAGACTCTCCAGTATGTTCCACAGACCCTCAGGGCCCTGCTTCCACCCAGCAGGAGAGCACTGGCCTAGCCCTGGGGTAAACTGGCCCAATTGCCTTTTCGCAGTTACAGTGACCACCTCTCATTTGGGAATGCCCCTTCCCAGTGCTCTGGGCACATTTAAGCCCCCCTTAAATGACTTCTTTCCAAAGCCTCCTTCCAAAGTTTGGCTCTGCACAAAACACATCAGCATCTGATAAAGGCTCAAAACAGAAACAGAATGGTATAAATAGAAATTAAGTAAATTAAGAAGAGGTGCCAAAGCAGCAAAACCCTAATGATCGCGATGGCTGCGTGTGCATGTGCAGCGCAGCTTCCAGCACTCGCCAGAGTGCCAGGCTGCCCCTCAGTATTCTTAGAAACATATGCATCTACTGTGTCACTGGCACTGCCTGCTCAGCCTTGGACAGGCTTTCGCATCTTCTCACAGACTCTTTAGAAAGCTTGGGTTCGTGCAGAGATTAGGTGCCAGAGCCCCAACCAAGCCAGCAGCAGCCTCTCTGTGGCTGGATATTTTTTCCATGCTTGGTAAACTGTGCTTGTGCCATCTGGTCAATGCAAATAGCCTTACCCTCTCTCCAGCCACATTTTGTGGAAATTGTGGTCTACCTGCGTCGTCAACTCAGCCATGATACTATATGGTTTATTTCCCTCATGAACCAGATGAAACCTGAGCCAGATTCCCAGCTGGTAAAAATCAACATGGCTAAGGTGAAGTAATTTGTACCACCTGATGGTCTTTGTTACAGCCAGAGCTGGAAAGATAGAGCATGTCTTTTGCTACTTATTCATTATCAATGCCATTTCTCCACAGGGCCAGTGACTACAAGTGAATGGAAGATAAATGGGTGAGAGCCATTCCCTGTAAGCAGCATAACAACGGTGGGTTCCAGGTTGAGATCCTGGAAGGGACAAGTGGTTTTAAAACCATGCGTGTGGTGCGGGGTCTGCTCAGGTAGCCCTGAGCTCCTCGGCCAGGCTCCTGCCATTTTTTTGCTTTTTCGGCAGAGGGCAGCTTGCAGGTTGGTCCCCAAGAGCTATGCTGGAGGTCACCCACGCCAGCCTTTTGTTGGTCTTGTTTTTCATCCCCAGTTCTCTTTATTCTGCAAATTAGGACATTCTTAGATGGAAAATGCAGTCAAGGTTTTAGAAAACTTTTGGGATGAGAAGAGTATATGGAGTCAGGGGAAGAGGGATGAAACAACGTGTCACTCTTGGGCTGCTTAGCCTATGCATATATTTTTGGCCCTACTGTATATTGAATTGAGGACTTGTGCTTTTGAGGGAGCAAACCTAGAAAGGGAGGTTTATCAGGTCTTTATGTGATGCTGCCTTGCTTGAATTTATGCTGATACAGATTGCCTTGTGCTGAATCTTTCTTGTCTGTTGCTGTGTCCTGATGCCCCTCCTTGCCAGCTTGGCTTGCAGGTATGTAGGAGGGGACTCTGGGGCAAGGGAAAGAGAATATTTGCTCTTCTGTGAAGAGCTGTTGGTCTCCTGAAGTTGAGGGGGGAACTGCCAAGTACAAGCACAGTCAAACCGCAGGTCTTCTTCGATGCCACAAAACAAACGGTGGAACTCGAAAGTGGTGTTTTAGGGAAAGGTAACATCTCCTGTTAGACCAACGGATACACTCAGGAAAAAGTGGACAAGGTTTTGGGCACATGGTTCTGTGTAATTAAAAGGAGTGCACTGAATGAATGGGCCTGGAGTAAGGGAGGCAAAAATAGAAACAGCCATCTGTCAACACGCTACTGGATGGCTAATTGGGAAGCCTCAGGTCTGAACTGCTAAATGTCCTGCCTCGATTCCTTACAAAACAGAGACAGCAATAGCAATTTCTCCTTGGGGGCTGGGCACAGCTCAGTTCAATGGGGCGCCTGGGTGAGCTCCCCTACTGCACTTCTGCAGCAGGTAGGATGCTGCTGCGTGTCCCAGGAGGCTTTTCTGTCCTGAGGACCACCATCTTCCAGTGGCCAGGCAAGAGGAAAAGTCCTCAGAGCAGAAAAGGCAGGTTCCTATCTGTTGTCTCCACCTGCTTGGGCAGGAGAATTTCCTTCACAGCTAACAGCCCAGCTGCAAAGCCTGAAACAGAGAGGAGGCAGCCCAGCTGGGGCTGTTGGATTTATCAAGATGAGATCCTTACATTACTTTGAGATGTTACCTCTACAAATGGTACTTGAACGTTATAAATATATATGTAACCTGTATGTAATGGTTGATTTCAGCATCACCACACATGTTGGAAACATTGTTAATGCGATGCTATAGACAGGAGTTAGTCCAAATTAAAGGCAGGAAATTCCAAGGTATTGTTCTTATGGAAACCGTGACAGCTGAATTATATGGGCTTGTTAAGGAACTAAAGATAACCCCATTCAGAGTAGATAAAAACATTATGTATGAGCAAGGAAACTGAATTACAATTGCAGTGGGAGCCATAAGTCTGAATATCTTGACTGTTGTGTGCAGTAAATGGAAACTCCACCATGCTGTTATATTCATTTTGTACTTTTTATTCAGGGACAAATCTTGAAATTCTTTGCCTTAAAACTCCAGTGGAGGTAATGGAGAGTTTTAAATCCAAAAGGATTCAGATATGGGGATTCAATGCCTGTTTCACATAGGTAGGATGAACTTCCATCTTGATTGTTTCTTCTGTCACGGTTTGGTGGCAGGTGTAACTGTGGAAAGCATCCTGAGTCATCTTCAGACTTGCCAGGAAGAGACTGCGTGACTTGTAAACAAATACTGGAATTCATTTCTTGCTGATTGCAGCCTCTTCTTCTGGGACAAAAACCACGGCAGGATCCTGGAGAATAAAAGCCAGCTGACAACATCCATGGCACTCCTCAAGAGCCCGGTACCCCTCCCCACCACAGCACATGTCTGCTCACAGATAGGGGCAATCACAGGCTGTGTACAGCTTCCCAGCAGCTCTTGGGATGATCTTTGGGATAAAGGACCCAACATTTCTGGCTACCATCAGCCACGCTGCACCCTTGCAGCTGCTAGGCAGTTGATTTGGCAGAGGATCTTGGGGGAGCACTTTGGGGTGAGGAGAGCATCCTCGGTCAAGTTCAACTGTTATCTTCATTTAGGGACCACTGAAAGAGGCAATGGGTTTTGGTAGCTACTGCCCCTGCCAAGTGCCCATCCCAAGTGAGCATCCTGGCAGCCGCTAACCCCTGCTCCAGGCAGGCAAAGGGAAGGGATGCCTCTGCGGCAGGTTTGGGAGGGGATGCTGTCCTTTTAGCATCAAGTCAGAATTTTACAGTATGAAAATCTGATAAAAAATGTATTTCAGCTGGTCGTTCTTCATCCAGTATTTGAAACCTGGCATCCATGCACTGGCTGCACTTCTGAGACCCAGGGGAGCAGCCAGCCTGTCAGGCTTTCTCTCTGAGCCGGGGCTGGGCTTGGGCTCTGCCCCAGCTCTGGCAGAAAATGATGGCTGGGTTTTCCAGGGTGGCTATGGGAGAAGTTTTTCTGTAATTTTATTGCAACACCCCTACCTTGCCACTAGTTTTCCTACTCTGAGAGAGTAATCAGTCTAAGTTTTGTTGCCATAACGTTACACACGTGGAATTTGAGACATTTTGCTTCTGCTTTGCTTTGTTTTAATCAGGCTTGCTTGAAATGTCACGTTTAAGAGAAAAACAGCAAGGCTGTAGAAAGCTCAGCCATAGACTGTGAGGCAGTAACTGTGTACAGAGGTTGGCATGAGGCACTGGGAATACCTGAGATCTCTAATTGCCACCTATAAATATCAAATATCAGTATGTGTAGAGAAGGTGAGTGCAGAGGACAGAAAATAGTTTTACTCTATGCTGTAGTATGATTCATGCTTTTAAGATCAAGATTAAAAGTCCCTGTTAGGTTCCAGACTATGATTTTATTTTCATTTACATCAAAGGATTTAAGAGCCTTCAAAACCCAGCATTTTTAAAAATAACTTAAAACATACTGTCTGGCAATGTTGAGTCCCAGTTAGCACAGAAGAAGCCAGGCTCTCCTCATATAAAGCAAATAACTGAAAAATCAGAATTAAAGAAATACTTTGTCCTCAATTTAACTCTGACAGCTTGTATTGTATTTTTGTTTCAGGAAAAAGACTTTACGAAACATGGGCCCTTGCAGCCAGGACATAGCCCTGGGTGGTAAGTCCTACAGATCAGCAAAACCCATGCAGACCATAAAAGCTTGTGCAAAGGTTCAGAGCCTTGATTTGAATTTTTGGGCTTGTTTGTATTTCAAAAGCAAAGCTACTGAATTGTACCTTGAAAACCATATTCCAGTGCAAGGTTTCCTCAAAACACAGCCCAGGTTTGATCAAAAGGTTCTCGAGTCTGCAAACCTTTTGACAAACCCAATGAATGTTTATGCTTTCTAAGTAAACCCCAAACCAAGTGCATTTGCATGGGCTGGTATCTTGCTATGGGGATTTTTTTATTACCCCCCTAATCCCCCCGCCCATTTCTTGCCAAAAACCCATCCTTGCCCTGGAACTGGGCTTTCAAGGCTGGTGTTCTAATATTTTTATTGATAAGCATGCCAGCAGGTGCAAAAAATAAATATCTACACCCAAACAAATTATTTAGCTGTATTTGTAAAACCCCAAATAAAAAGCAATTTTGTATTTTGGCTTAATTTAATGTCCGTTTGTGTGGCTCAGACTGCACAGTGTTTGCTTGTCCAAACCACTAAGATAATCCTTACTGCATACAGAAATACATTTTAATTACGGAGCAATAAATATCATGCCTTTTTTTTGCTGTATGCATTTTTTTATCAGCAGACAAAAGCTGACATTTATTTTACTGATAGCCCTGTATTTCCCCTCCTGCTACCACCGCAGCAGAATTTCCCTTGCCCAAGGAAATTGAGAGGATCAGAGCACATCTGATGTTCCATTAATTTAAAACGGCTGCCAAGACTTGCATATTGTAGCAGCTTTAAAGTGATTGAATTTGGATTATTTCAAACTCTGGAAAGTCCTGCCTTGCCTGACAGAGGCGTATCAAGTGACAAAATAAAATACGACCCTAGTACGAGAATATCTGCGTGTACATACATTCTCTTCCTCGCACACACAGCCTTGCAACAGGCAGATTAGGAGCAATGGAAAGAACAACCCTAATTCCCCCCCCGCTTTTATTTTTTTTATTATTTTTTTTAGGTAGCAGGCCCCTTTTTTTAAGCTGTAGCCCAGCTAAGTGGAGACACCTGGTGTTTGTTGCAGCAAAATTCACTAAAAACATGTGGAAGGGGGGAGAGGAGAGCGGGGGTGTCCGGGGTGCCCTGTCCGGGGCTCGGCCACGCAGCCAAAGAAAATTAATCTCCCGTGGCAGGGTCTACCACCAGCCTGCTGCCTGCCTCCTCCCGTCCTCCTGCAAATGTGGGAGTGCCCCGAACACGGGAGGGCTGCTACAAAGGAGCTGTGTGGGTTGGGGGGGGGAAGCTTCACAGGCGTTAAATTAAAACGCTAACTTTGGGGTAAGAACCGTTTTGTAATGCTTAGCGAGTAGCTTGTGTAACGTCATTCCAAAAGCAGAAAAAGTTTACGCAGGGCCAAAGGAATATTAAAGTTTCACTACAAAAGAAATATTGTGGCTGCCAAGGCCTGATTACTCATAAAATCCACAGCATTATCACCATCCATCACTGCTGTTCTTTTAATGACCAAACTCAAAAGAGAGACATTGAAGTCGGGGTGGTGGTGTCGTCGTCGTTTTTCGAGAGTAAGGTTCCCTAAATATAGGACGTATACTAGAGCTCGACATATTTTTCGACCAAAAAAAATTGAAAAATCTTTTGAATGAATCACAAAACATATGTTATGTTTTGCTGTAAAAGCCATGAAGTTTATGCAGTGCTCTATTATGGTGACTGCTTGGCTTTTCATGCATTCCTAAATTACCATGTAATCTAAAACCTTGTTTTCAGCTGCTCTATATTGGAAAGTCCCTTGCAATAATCAGGATGATTACAGGCTAGTGCAGAGAACAAAACTTGTTTGTATTATTGCAAATAAAAATGTAGTTTATCAGAAATTTTACCTTTCAAGGGAAAAATAAAAATAATAATAATAAACTTCCTCTTTTCCCTTGCTGGAAATATTTTAAGCATGGAATTAATTTTGGCCACTCTACGACTTAAAAACACATGGATACTTGGTGTAAAAATATGTTTCTTTCCTGTAGGGACTTGACTCTAATTGGTGTGCCAAAACTATCTCACAGAGATTTCATTGTCTTATCTACTTACATCATCTTAATGCGATTTTATTTTACTTTGTCAAAGTCATATTAATGTAAATGTGTTCTTGATAGCAAACAGAGTTCTTTTTTATGCTAAACAGGATTCAGCTGACTCTAATAAAACAGCTTGCAATCCATTAGACTATAACTGTAATACAGTTATTTTGTTTCCCAAATAAAGACTGTGTCAGAAAGCTGTATAAGGATTTTTGTCTTGTTTTTCCACAATAATTGCTTGGGTGGGGTTACATTCTGATCTTTAAATGAATAGTATCGCTTGGAACAAACACTTCATATATCTTTTATCTTCCCCTTGCAATACAGTTCTGAGTTTTCTTTGAAAATGCAAAGCTACTTTTCCAGATAAGTCATCAAAATGTTTCCAAAGTATTTTAACTGCCAGATTAACTATATCTCGAATACAAAGATAGATGGCTTACATTCTTTATGCAGAAATCCTGCCAATGCATAGCAACCAGCAACAAATTAATTTCTTTTGCAACACTGGAGAGGAAAAAAAAAAGAAAAGAAAACCTTGCTTTGCTATGCAAAGCTCAAAAAGGTAAATAGATATTTAAAAAGAAAATAAGGTTACTCCCTCTGAAAGGGTAATCTGTAAGCAAAGAATGGAGGATTAAACATACATTTGCTCTCTTTACAGAATCTGTATTCTAGCCTTCTTTTAATGTATTCAGCTAATTAAGGAATGCAGTGACCTTGTGGCAGATTTTGAAATCTAGGAATTTCTATTTTTTATTTTATTTTTACTTCTTTTAATGTTACCTCCCCCACGGAGCTTAATACAGTCTGTTTCAGGTCAAAGTCTGTTTATGTCAGCAATGTTCATACTACACAACTAAAATGTTTTAATGCATTTATCAACTGGAAAATATTGCAAACATTTCATTTCCTTTGATACAGACACAAAAAACCCTCTGCCTTCATTGCAAATTCTTGTTCATATGAATCACTCTGAGTAATATTTGCTTTAACTTTCGTGTGGTTCTACAAACAGCCTTTATATGGCTGGACTTCAAAGCTGGTAGAAATAAAGGTTAGAAATGTGATAGGAGTAATCTATTATTAGGCATGAAACATTAAACCACTTTTAGTTATAAGCCTTAAAACCTGAATAATCTGGGTTTTTAACTTGCTGCATATTTATTGTGTTTTCAGTTACTTAAGTCATTTAGCATGGAAGGACTGTTTTGAACAGAAATATTTTCCATAGGAATACGAACCACAATTGGGTTTAATTTTTCCTAATATTTAATTTAGAAAAACTGCAATATTATAACGGGCGTCTCATATGTCCAAGCTGAAATACTCTGCTCAGTGTTTCTTGCAGTGTAAAATTAATCTCTTACCAGCACGCTGACCCGAAAGGCAGGTTTTAGTGAAATAGGAACGGGATGAAGGGGGGGGGGGTGGGAAGGGAAGATAAAATCTCATTCTTCAAATAGGGAGGGGGAAAAAAAAACAACACAGGAATGTCACAGCCCACCATTGACATCAAATGACGAAAACCAACCAAAACGTGCATGTGAGAAGTTTCTTTGACCGAAACACCCGATGCCATCTGTGGTTCATCCCTAGCTGCCCCCGTGGTGGGGATGTCAGTTGTTAGATCTGCACAGGGGTATTGCTTGGGCAGGAGTGTGTCGTGCCCGTGCGCCATCGCCCTCACCTCTTCCCTCCCCTTGGTGTGTTTAGAGGGCGAAGGACGCACTAACAGTCCGAGAGGAGCCAGATGTTGTGGGGGGATCGCAATGGGTTTGGAGGACTTCAAACTGTTCAGCTGATGGAGGGGCAGGAACGACACACGGTTGTTGTTTTGTTCTTCCTTAGGTTTGTGTGCTAATACGGGAGAAGAAAAATAAGCCTGACAGAAGAAAACACGTAACAGTTCAAGCCAAACAGGTCAGCCAGAAATTAAACCATCATCTGAAAACCAGAATTTTATATCCTCGTGAGCCTGGGAAAGCACAGGGGTGCAGCCTGGGCCCAATCCTGGGCCCGCCAGCACTGGTGGGATTTGTGCCGTTGACGACACAAGCCCCATTTCCTCTTTCTGATGTTTTCTAGCCTAAAAATTTCATTTTGTTTCCTTAGGTCCCGCTGTGCCAAGTTACTACGGCCGCTGGCTTTCCGGCTGCCCTGAGCAGGGTGAGACAGAGGGATTTGTTTGCCCCTTCCCGCAGAAGGACAGTGGGCTCAGCGCTGCCCAGTGCCCCCAGCCCCTCACGGGGACATCAGCTGCCTCGGGTCGCATCGACACGGAGACCTCAGCAACACAGAAAACGAACCCAAAACATCACGCGGAGTGGGTAACATTCAGATTTACGGCACGTGTGTAGGGAAGGTGGCATCTCCGGGCTGCCCTGCCCTCCCATCAGTGTCGTGGGGTTTTGAGGAATTTGGTGGCTTCCCTCACAGCTGCTCGCGGGGCGGGCATGGGGCCAGGTCTGGGCCAGGTCTGAAGGAGGGAGGGGGGCTCTCGGGACCTTTAGACTGACTGGGCAAAGTCACTCGCGTGTGACACCTGGAGAAACTGAGCAGGCGCCCTATAGCGTGGTGTTGGGAATGGCTCACTCAGCAGTGATTTGCCCGTCGGAGAGTGGAAGACTTACTGGCTATTTATATTTTGGTTGGTGGAAGAAAGGGGCCACACACACACACACCCCCAGTAGTATAAAAAAGGCATCAACAACACTGTAGTCTCCACCTTTCCTTCTCCCACATTTCTCTAGCATGCCTGGTCCTGAGCCAGCCTGGTTTAATAGGTTACCCTGCAAACACCGGGACTGTGGCACTGTGCAAGGTTGCACATTCACAGGAAGCGTATGTGCACAAAGCCGTAACAGTTGCAGACTAAGGAGCCGTAGCCCTGGCCAGCAATAGCGAGAGATGTTAATATTGCTGGGGAAGGTGAAAACATAATTGAAACTGTTTATTTGGGGGGCATGTGGGACTGAATGAGGCGATAGTTTCTGAGCAACAAATATCTGTAATCCACTTGTCCTGGTCTTACAGACTTTTAATTTGCTCTACAAATTTGGTTAGTTGGAGAACATGTAAACACCAAGAACTGTACAGGGCAATCCATTAAACATTAACTTATTGTAGACTTAAAAAAACCCCGCTCTTATGATATTAAAAACATAAGGGGAAAGAGATGCCAGGCTAGTGAGTGAAGCCAGTTGACTGCTGAGAAGAGGCTATGGTTTTGCTCCATAGCTTTGCTGTTTTCAGTAATCTGACTCACTGAGATATTTTTAGACACAGTAACAACTTCCATTGTTAAGTAATTTCTCATTTGAATTTTCCTCAAATTATGCTGTCCTCTCAGCCCCCAAATTCCTTTCTTCAGTGAGGCAGTGCTGCCCTCCACGCCCCGAGGAGGAAGGGGAACCGTGGAGGACTCTGATGATTTGGACCACATGGTGGAACAAGATAGATCTCAGTGTCAGGTTGGCAGGATATTTCCCTTTCTTCAAAGGTCTCCAAACCCAGCAAGCTTTTCTTTGATATCTTTCCAAATGGATTTATCAGCATTGGGGCATACATTTGTTTAGATTGTTCCTGTAGGGTGGGACTTTCAAAAGAGCAGAAGAGTGCCAAGTGCCAAATTCTCACCCACCAAGTTCTCCGTAAAGATTTCCTTAGCTTCCTTTGAAAATCCTAGCTGTGCTCCCCATCGCACTGCGCATCCCTGCTGGAAAGGTGCCCATGGTACCCACACAATGTGGGCACAAGGGATACGGGAAAGATTGTGACACTTCAAAAAAACAGGTGGAGGAAGAACTGGCTCTAGGCAGAGGAAATGCATGAAAATGTGGGGGTTGGGGAGGAAACAAAGAGGGAAATAGAGACCAAATTCCCTAGAGCCATCATTTTTCTTTTTTTATCCTTCCTCTCTGTTCACTATTTCTCTCAGGTTTTCCCCAACAAGTCTTAGTTAAAGAAGAGGTGAGCATATGCTGTGTATCAAGAGCATGGGCAGAACTTGGGCCCCACAGTCAACTTCTGCTCATGCTCTGGGCTTGAGACGCGTTGGAAGAGATGCAGGTGACCCGATGGTGCCAGGCGTTCATCTGGTTCTCCTCTGGGCTCCTAAAGAAAAAGCAGAGGCTGCTGCCCTAGGACAGAGGCCACAGGGAAGTTAGAGGTTTGGCAACCAGTCATCTCATGTACTTTTCATAAAGCAGTAGCTAAGACCTCACTAATTTTATTGTACTACCTCGGAAGTAAGCAAGAGATCTATAGGGAGCTGCGTAGAAACATTCAGACTAGTATCTACCAAATAACAAATACACTGATGGCCGAGCGAGGACTGCCAGAGCTATTTGTTCTCCTGCCCTGGGGAAAGGGCCTGATGAGGGCCGTTTGGAAAGGATATCAGAGAATGGATTTTTATTTTATGAGCAAGGAGATACAGAGGCTATTTCTGACCTGTTATAGGTGCGTTAATGATTTGTGAGCTATAGCAGGGTTTGTGCATCGTCTGTTTTTTTTGCAGGCTGAGAAGATCCTTCCAAGTTCTCTAATACCATATTTGTAGTCATGTACCTGGCTGGTTTTTTAAAACTGTAAGTACCTAGAGATTGCTGAGAGCCACAACGTGTCTTAAATGTCGTTTGTCCTTACTGCCTTTTGGTTTCCGGATAGAACTTAAGATGCTGATTTTTGCCCCCAACCCCCAATGGCTTGGTCTTGGCAAGGAAAAGTGGTTCTGTTAAGGTTGGTCTTACATCACAAGCTAAGCAAGCCTCAGCACATCCTTCCTCATCCCACATGGATCCAAGGATTAGATGTCAGCTCCCTAATTCAGCAAGGTCAGGCGTAGACCTGCTGCAGCAGCTGTGCCTGGTGCTTCTGAGGAGGGCAGTGGGGTGCTGGGGCAGGGTGGGCACAGGAGCCCTTGGGTCTGCATCACTCAGAGAGAGCTGGGGGGGCAGAAGGGAGAACCTGGAGGGACCTCTTGGAGAGACTCCCTAGTTCGTCACTGGGGTGCTGGACAGGGCCAGCATCTGGCCTGGGAGGTCCTCGGATCTCAGCACAGGAATTGGTTTTAGAAAGGAGCTTGGTTAGGCACTCCTGACTGTAAGCTTTGGGATATCACAGTTTCCCTTTGATTTATTTCGAACGTTCAGCAACCAAGAATAAGATAAGGACCTTTCTTACGTGTTTTGGAGATCTAATAAAATATACAAGTCTGCAAAAGTCCTTTGCCGTGTGCAATCAAATCAGCATTGCAAATCTATCTGAACGTGGTGCCCTGGCATCAGCTTCCAGATGACATGTAACACATTTGTGGTTTGATGGTCTTCACTCAAAACGCTGGCTAAAATATTTCTATCTTTAGATTTATTTTTAGAGTTTCATGGTTGAAAGATTTCAGCTCTGGGCAGCCCTTCCCATGGCTTTTAGCAGCAACACTTGCAGTTGTGTTTCACATAATTAAACAGCCAACAATACTTAATGAAGAAATAAATAACATCAATAAAGTAGTAAATAATTATATGCAGGCAAACACCAAAGACATTATCCATCAGGCAACAGCTGTGAGCATTAGTTTTGATTAATCAATAATGTTGTACAATAGGAGCAGGAATGCTGGCCAGGCCTCTGGGGGAATCACCTACGCTTTTCTAAGCAGCAAGCTTTGTGATTTTAAGCAGAACTTTCAGCAGAATCCTTAATTAAATGTAACAGCCCAGAGCTCCTCCATCAGCAAATGCCCCACTTCTCAAAGCAGACTGAGCTGCAGGAGTTTAACCAAGACTGATGTAAGGCCTTGTCTGCAGTTTGGAAGGTGTGTCGGTACGTCTCTGTTGGGGGGATGCTCACGGGATACCACGTCCACCAGCGAAGGTGCCGTTGGGCTGAGGGTGCTTCAGTGGGCTGTAGGTTACACCTCCCAGCAAGGGGCTGGCAGTGCCTGGTTTGTGCTGCCTGGGAAAAACGAGCCAGCACTCTTTGCCTCTGCCTCCGGGGCCTTATCCCAGTCCGTGCGGCTATTGGAGCAAGTGCCTCTTCTGTATTTTGTTTCAAAATGTAAATACGGTTGAAATTTCACATGCATGCTGCAGCTCCTCTGGAACCCGGCGTGGGCAGGCTCGTGCCGAAGCGCTCTTGAGAAGTCTGGTTTATCTTTAACCACACCTCCTAGACGGAGGAGCTTTAACGAAGCTTTCAGGAGAAATGGGTCTCCTCCTGAGCACATCCCTCTTCCCGAGTGCTCTTGCCACCAGCCCATTGATTTCTGCGGCACCGCCACCTCCTCGGGCGGCAGCCCCGAATTGTGCTGAGTGGATCCTCTCCGATTGGTTGGCCCGACTGCGGGCTTCTTCCTTTCCTTTTTTTTTTTTTCCCTTCTTTAATGTATAAAGAGCTTAAAAGAATGTAAAACTTTCAGAAAGACTGATCGTGGCACTAGATCCCAGCCTAGATAACAGGCACAAGTTTTTATAGCCCTTACCCCATTAAAAGAGAAAGAGGAGAAGGGACGGAAAGGGTTTCTGGTGTGTCAGGGACAGGTTTCCAGAACCCATGCTCACATCTTGATGGCTTGTTCCTCATGAAGCCAATCGCTGACGACCTCTTGGCATCTGAACAAACAACAGCACGGCTTTGCTTCCACCATAAATCTAATACTGGTGATACCCCTCCACCAGCAGAGATGGGAGCAAAGGAGAAAGAGGGGAGTGAGGCCAAGGGCTGTAGCTTGGCTTGAAAGATGTGAACATAGCAGACATGCAGACTCCCATCAGAAGGGTTATTTTAATTCTGTGCGATGGCAGATGCACGTAGGAATTTTGCAAGCATGAGGCACACGGGTTCATTGGGCTAGAAATGACAATGCTTTGGAAAGGTATGGACAGGGAAAGCCCTCAGCTCTTGTTTGAGAAATGAAGGTTTGCAGAAGGCAATGGAGGAAACATCTGCACTGCTTAATATCCCAAACACTTCCCAAAGATCAGTCTCGGAGCCTTTTTTTCCAAACCCTATCTGAGGGAGGACCAGGAAGAGAAATCTTCTTGCATGATAATTGCTGATAGTGCAACAAAACCCAGAGGGTTTCCTTACCCATTTCTCAACGTACAGGTACTAATAAACTTCTGTGATAACATTAATATTCCTGATAGTCTCTGTGGGGTCCTTCTCCCAAACATGAATCTCATTATCGTCTGTGAACCCAAAGTAAATTTGTGGGCGTTTAAAGGTGTAGCCTGTAAATTGTGGCACTGCTGCCTATTCAGAGCCCCTCATACGACCCCTTTGCAAAGTGCCTGCCAGCCGGGTACGGTAGCGCTGACAGCGCTCCTGGGGTCTGGCATGGCAGATGGGTATTGCCAAATCTACGCGAATCCGGTTCGGTCCCAGACAAACTATACCAAGAGAAATCAAGTGGAAAGTGCTCACTTCAAGATCAGCAGATATGATGATGGGTCTCCTCCTTCATCTGTGAAGTTTATTGGACTTGTTATCCCAGCACTGTGCAGAGCCCGCGTTTGGTTAATCATCCCCCCCCCGGTATCTGTTGCGCATCCAGAGGCACAAGGTATGCACATACGTTTCTCTGTGTGGACGCTAAGGCTCGTGAGGATAAACTGCCTGCGTTTCCTGCAAAACAAAATCTCAGTTGCATGTTTTTAAATAATTAATACAGTGTACGTTATGTATAAAATTCCTGGCTTTTTCCTCTCCCTAGAAGACAGGAAAGCATATCAATAAGCCAAAGAAAGGGTTTGGGGTTTTTTTTTTCAGTTCTTGATCAAATTCTTTCACAGAGTATCCCCACTGGCTTCAGGGACAGTATTTAAGGCAGGTATTAATTTGTTCAATGAGATAGGTTTAAAAAATACAGAGAAAGAATAAACTTTTGGTAAGATATGGATCCCTCTCCAGAAAAGCAGCGTCTTAATAACAGATAACGTATTGACGTGACTTCAAAATAAATCCTTATTCTAGGTCTAGTTATGAAGTACCTTAAATAATATTTTTTATTAACTGCAAGAAGGTTTCTGCAGACCTTTTTTCCAAAGCAGACAATATTTGGCATCTTGTGCACTGCATCAGTTAAGACAAGTGGATGATATTCAGGTTATTTCTCTGCAGTCCTGTTATTCCTGCTTTGTTTTATTGAGATGAAGTCCTGTATTTCTAAACCCAGGAAGGGCAGATCTCAGCAGGCCGCCTCCTTTCTCAGTGTCCTGAGCCTGTGGTTCCCATTGACCCTGCTCAAAACAGGTTTTCTGTTAGGTTACTGGTTTTGGCTATTTCCGTACGGGGTGGAAGCGATCCCCCCAGGTGCGCAGTGCCAGGCAGCCAGCCCTCACCTTGTCCTTGGCAGCCGACCCTGGGGCTGCCACCATGGACCTAACCGTCCTCTGATTTCACCGAAATTCAGGGGTTGGGAGTGAGAGCTTTCTGAAGGACTGCAATTTTCAGAGCCCTTTTTATTGCAAAGCTAGGTAAAGCACCTCTCAAAATCATTATTCAAATGTGGCATATGTTTTGCTGCGAATTTTCAGCAGAACTCTTTCCAGTGATTTCCAAAATAAATGAGACTTTGCATAGTACTTTTTCCGTATTTAACATTGCCTTCCCGGCGTTGCAGCCAAGGCTTCCTTCTAAAGGCATGTGCATGAGATTATGCAATCATAGTATTCCGGATACCCAGAGCAATTAAAATAAATCAGGCTAGGTATAATGAAGATGAGCCAAAGCATCTGTTTCTCAAGAGGATTTTAAAAAAAAAACACCAACTCTATCATCCCTAGAGGCTTGGATCCATGGTGGTTAGACCTCAGAGATTCTGGTACTTCGGAAACGTGTCCAACGCTCACTTGGGTAAGAAAAAGAGGAGCTGGAAAGGAAGAGAAGAAAGGCTCTCTGGTGTGGCAGATATCTGTGCTCCCTGGAAACGGCGGCTGGATAACCCCATGTGTTTGGCAGAGCTGGACTTGCGATCAATTCCTTTTCCCCTCTAGTATTTTAGTTTGACACGTGTACCTGAGTTGAGAGGAGGAGGAATGGCTTCTGCGTCCTCTCCAGTGTTTACCAGACAAGTCTTGTGTTTATAATCAGTAGTTATTTCAGCCGGACTGTAAGGCCGGTTCAGCAGGAGGTGCAGAACTGGCTGCCCCCCCCCCCCGATGCCAGCGCTGGGGACCACAGCCACCCGGCACAGAGGAGCACTTGCTTATTGACCCAGCTGTCCTGCGAGGCAAGAAGCAGCCTTCAGGCCATAGAGTTGAGGTACCAGGAGCTATTTTGCTTTGTTTCTCCTCTGCTGCCACTTGGCACCAGATGCCAAAAGCCTTTTTCAGGCAAAATTTGGGAGGAGGTGAGTTGCAGGGCAGTCCCCAGCAGATTGTTTGCTGAGCTGCCTCAAGTACGTACTTAGGTAGGAAGAGCTCAAAGACAGCTTAGCCAAAGGTTGAACATCGCTACACTGTGCTAGATGATTGACTCATCAGTTCTGTTGCACTTGTAACTCAGATAAAGGATGAAGACGTGGGAATAAATGTGTAGAAGTGACGGCTAGAGCGACGGGGAAAAAAACGGGTGTGCAAAGGGAAGAGCGAGGTGGCGGCGGTGGACACACCAGCCCTGCATCCTCCAGCCGCAAGCCCAGGGCTGGCCAGCAGCCCTGCAGGTACTCGGGGGACTTCAGGAGCTCTTTCTCTGTGTCACTGCATCTCATCCTAGCGCTGTTAAAAAAGATCTCGATAACCAGGAGGTCAGTTGTCCTTGCACAAACCAAGCCGGGAAAAAACAGAAAAACTCAAGCCCAGAACAGGAGAGCAAGAGTTGCCATAAGCACTTAGACATGGGCAAGGCATTCAGGGTGAATGAGGAGGTGAAGTCCCCCGCTTTCAAATGAGGGCAGGGCAGAAAAAGGCAAATTTTGAGTTTGGCTGCTGCATCCCTTTCCTGGGAAACCCGCCTTGCCCTCCCTGGCTTGCTCCCCGGCAGCACTGGCTGCTCCCTCCAAGGTAGCTGCTTACCCTCCCCCAGGGCCCGCCGAATTTATAAAAAAAAAGAATTTTCTCAGAAAAAAAGCCATGACGGCTAAGACCTGCTAAGTGGAAAGAGGTCAGCTTGTTTACTTAAACCGATTTAAATCTGGCACACCGAGAATAGCAACTTGCTTTGACCACTGACTTGGGTAAATATGGCCTGGCATTCTTACGACGATATTTCCAGCTATCCCCCTCATGCCGGGATATATATACATATGTATATTTTCACTAAAAACAGTTGAGGTAAATTATTTGACAGGAGCTGGATGTGAAATGGCTGGTGTGCGTGTTTCCCGTGCACCGTTTGGAAACTGAAGCCCATCTAAAGCCCTACCAGGCGACGTCCCCTTCCAAGCTTTATGATTAAAAAAGAAATAGTTTGGTCACGTTTAGGATCATTTCCAGTGGAGAGATTTTATTCGGGATTTTGTGAGTAGGCAGCTATTTTTAGCAGATAAATTAGCATGTTTTCTGAAGTGATATAGGCAAGGATAGCCGGGGATAGCTCGCTGGACAGTGACAGTGTTTCAGCTTTGAAATGACAATTCAGCCCTTCTGACTCGAGATGAAATGATGTCTGTGGCCTCGGCTCCCTCTTTCCTTCGCAGCCATCCACGCTACGACTGCACATAACAAGGCATAATTTTACATAAGTAGAAGACTGTGCTCTGAGCCAATATACAAGTCATACCTGATTGAATATTGCCATTTCAGAGCTGCCATCTAATCACATTTTTCAGGCTGTGTGAACAAAATAATGTTGTTATAATTATACACACTGTTTGTGTGTATGCGCGCGTGTGTATTATATATGTATAATGACATTAGGATGATAATATAGCTGTTTCTATTAGCTCTGTGGTATTAATAAGGTATGACAGAAAGTTATTTGATACCATTTGAAATCCCACTTGCATTTTCATATTGCTCTCAGATGTAATTCAGGGACTTGATTTTTATGAGTTATGGCTCTGATGTCACTTGTATTTTTGCCCATAATAGGTCCCACTGGAGCAAAATTCATCAGACTCAATTAACAGCATCTGAAAAGTGTATCTTAGTTAGTAACCGATCAGGCAGAAACTGCGTGGGCTCTGTTTTAGCTGACCCATCACCGTGCGCCACGACATGAAACCAGCTTTCCAGGCAGCAGGTAGCAGCCGCCTCAGCTTACTGTTACCGGGAGAGTTAAGCAAATATTTTGGGGCATGCCGAACTGCCGGCTCTTCCCGTCCCATGGCTGCACCCCTTGTTATGGGGCTCGTAATGCTCAGCAGCCATCTGGGCACCCTTCTAGTTTCTGCATTGGCAGGCGATCTGTCCCACTGCGGATCTTTTTTACCATTAAATCTCTCGATACTCAGTGATGATTATTTTTTTGTAACCAGCCCAGTCTGGGAGCCCTGGGGTGGTGGGGTGCTTGTTTCAGGTGAGCTGCTAGCAGTCCTACAGGGGAGCTTAAAAATATGATGCCGGGATGACAAAAAGAAATGCAAGGTAAATAAAAATAACTCCAAATGCACGTATGAATTAAAGGCTGGGATTTGAAAGCTGATCTCACGTGGGGTTTTATGCTTGGTTACGTTGCTGATTGGGGCTGGCGGATTTTTGGGAGGGAAGATAAACGCTCTGACTCCTGGAATTTTTAATGCTTCGAGCTGGTGACTCGAACGTCTTATCTAAAGGGCTCCCAAAGCAAGAGGCTGATCCCAAAACCTGCTGAAATGAACACGGGGCCTCCCGGCAACTTCAAAGGGCTTTGCATCCTGCCCCGTGTGCCGAGCGGGAGCAGGGGCTGGCATCGCCCTCGCAGCTCTGCCGTGGCTCCATCTCCCACCCTGAGCGCTCCCCGCAAAACTCCTCCGTGCCTGAAAAGCCTGGAAGAGAAAAGCTCCGAGTAGAAAATCCGTAAGTGAACTTGGGCATCCCAAAGCAATGCTGGCTTGCCAGCCCCCGCGCAGGCACAGCCCGGCTCGCAGAGTGGGTCAGGCTGCGTTTCCTTCCAAGCATGAAACCGGGCTTGAAGACTCCAATCGCTTCCTGTCTCCCAACATGCCTGACCGCAAGTATTTTTAATTGTAAGGCATGAAAATAACGTTATTTAATAAATTAACACTTTGAATGCTTTTTGGTTCAACTTTGGCTCGTTATTAGGACCAGTCTTACTTTGGCTTCTATGGATTCATTTCCAGCTACCGCTCTGTCTGATCCTCATCTTATTTCCTTTGTAATCTACTGATCTTCTGTTGTTATCATTGCTGTGTTTTATGGTTTTGCATTACTTTATTGACTCGGCACACTGTAGGCTGCTTTCTTTTTTTTTTTCTTCCTCCACTGAAAATAGCCTTTTATGAGAAGCTTAAGCAAAAGCCTGGAATGTCCAAAGGAAAGCACAGAAACATTACAACATTTTGCACATTTCTTTTGGCCAGAGAAAGTTACAAAATATTCATACAAAGAAACTTACGCAGTGCCTGCAGGACAAAATCCAACTTTTGATTATATGTGGAATTTCAATTTCTGCTATAAACAGGCTGTGGGTTTTGGGTGGTTGGTTTTTTTTTTGTTTGTGGGGGTTTTTTTAAATTTTATTTTGAAGTATAAAGAGTTTTGGAAGGGGAGAAGGCTCCTATGTAATTGATGTCAGAGCAATGATGAATACGCATACCCTTGCTGCTGGGAATAGGTGCTCTTCTGTACTGCCACAGCCTCTGTTGCTATCCCACTCAAAACGCTACCGACGTTAGAAACTTAAGCGGGGTGCTGATGGTCCTACCGCCTCCTCCCAGCGGCGCTGGCTGAAGAGACACCATGGGCTGGGGGCTAGAGCCGTGGGGATGGAGGGTGAACCCCTCCTTTTCCCCATGCTGGGCTCCCTCCCCTTGCCCCTCGGACACTGGGGGAGCAGCAGGGAAGGGACCTGTGGGGCGGTGGGCGGGATGGCCGCACAAACCTCGTCCTCTTCTGATGGCTCTGTGCACCTTTGCTTCGAGCGAAGCAAGTCTGTACCTGCGGGAGACTAGGTGTCCCCGGCGAGTGGCCCGCGGGAATTGCCTTTTGCTGGTGTCTAAGGTGTGAAGCTGGGCCACCGGCTCACACTGGACATCGAACCTTCAGACAATCAAAGGTCAGTGAGAAGAAACCTACCTACTCAGGGGACCTTTTAGACATTAGAGAGCTGGGTCTTGAAGTGAACATCAGATCGTCCCACTGTCTGAACTCTGGCTTTAAATGTAACCCTTACGGACGTAAGCTCAAATATGGACTTTGGAGTTGAGCTCCCCCAGAACCTGGAGGTGAGATGGAGCCCTGCAGGAGCTCAGTGCATGCGGTGGCAGCTTGGGTCATCGTGCATGACCCCTGCGTCCCAGCGTGCTGCACGGATAAGCGATCCCTGCTGAGCGGACCGAAACATGCCCTTGCGTGGTCGTGCAGCCTCACCACCTTCCTGACAGCAGTTAGAATGCCACGGCTTGGAGGGACGCTCGCTTCCCAAGGAGCGAGGTGGGAAGGATGGGGTTCTGCAAGTATCGGAGCCGTGAGTGGTGCTCTGTGCAGCGGACAAGAGCTCAGGGCCAGCGCCAAGGCTGCCAGCGGTGCGTGGGCCCTGGCTGCTGGGGCAGAAGCAGAGAGATTCGGGCACAAACGGAGAGGGAAGTTCTCTTTGCTACCTGATTACATATTGTGGGAAAGGAGCAGCCCTACCTGCCTGAGATAAAGAAAATGAATAAACAAATAAAAACCTGTTTGTGCCCAATATATTGTAACAATCGTTTGAGGACGGTTTTATCCGTGTGAGAATATAACCCTGATTAAACACACCAAGGTCAGTGAAAACAAAGGTGAATTGCTGAAGAAATGCGAGTTATTCTGGCCGGGAGTTCACTGGGGGTGAAATGGAGCAGCACTCCCCGTTCTGCGGGGACGTGTCAAGTGTGGGTCTCACTTGCATCACCTCCCATACCTACCCAGCCCCTGCAAAACACCTTCCACCCGGGCCTTGAGCTCCCCAGCACAAAGCGTCGGACTTCAGCGGCTGAAAGTGCTGCTAGTCGCAACTCTCGGGAGCTGTTCTGCTGGTTTTGCCCATCCGAGACGCGCACGAGCACCAGTGCCAGGTGACAGACCGAGCACTGGTACCTGCTGGCTCCCTGCCCGCCCCATCCAGCGTCCCAGCCTCCCCCTGGTGCTCACAGCCCCGCTCCCGCTTTCTGAAGCCCTGGGAGGGCACGTCAGCTCTCCCACGGCCTGAGCTCCAGCATCGTCGTCTCCGGCACACCCAACGCTGGAAGCAAATTCCCTTTCTTCCACCTCGCCGCAGTATGAGCCGAGAAGCCGTGGGGCCACGGGCCGGACAGACACTCGGGGCATCTCAGAGGGATGTAGGGCAGGAGACGTGAAACCTTTTAAAACTGGAAGGAAGAATTTGGCGTTTCCTCCAGAGGAACCAGAAGGAAAGCAGCCTCCCCACCCCTCGGAGAAGCACCCAGCGTCCCGGGGGAGCCTGACACGAGCACCAAGGATGTTGGGGTGAAGTCCCTCGTCCTCACAGCGCCATTGTGAGCACTGCCCAAATTCCCGTGCCCGCTCCGCGCCTTCCGCCCGGGGCCAAGCGAGCCTTTGCCCGCACCTCACGCGGATGGGGGCTCGCTCCTTATCCCCAGTCACCAAAAATCCTCCCACCGCGGCTCACCGCGGCCTGGGCCTTCCACCCCGCTTTACCAAAGCCGCTTCGGCCGCCCGCGCAACACCCAGAAATCTGGTTTTGGGACGCGGAAAGCGCGTTTCTAGGCTAAATGCGCTCAGAAGCACCGCGGATTCGGGCTCGTCAGGGCCGCGGCCCCCCGCCCCCCCCCCGGCCCCCGAGCAGCGGTGCCCGCGCTATAGCGGGGGCGACCCCGCGGTACGGCGGGCGGGCGCCAGGGGTCGCCCCGGCGGCGACGCCGCCGCCCGCACTTGTTGCTGCCCCCCGCTATGTCGTGATGCAGGCGGTGCTGACGTCACCGCTGCCGTCATTATTAAGGATTTTTTTTTTTTTAATTCGCTTCTTTATTTATCATTTCCGTCCCCGCCGGGGCGGCTTCGAGCGTGTGTCCGCCCGCCTCCCCCTCGCCCCCCCCCCCCCCGGGAGCAGGGTCCGCGGAGAGGGCTTGGGGGGGCACAACACAAAAAAAGGGGGAGATAGTGTCAGTACTGGGGAACGGGGGGGGGGAGGGCAGGTCCCCGCGGAGCCACGGTTGGCTGCGCTGGCGCGGAGCGAGGCAGCACCCGGGGAAAAGGGCAGGAAGGACAGACACACACCCCCCCCAAATCCCCCAAGAGATCCGCCCGTCACTGCCCGGGGATGGGTGGGGGCTCCGCGGGCGCGGAGGGCCGCGCACCGCCGCCGCCCGCAGCGGCATCTGCTTTGCGGGGCTGCGGCTCACGGGGCTCCGATGGAAACTTTCCGTGCCCAGCGCTGCGGGCGGCCCTTGCGCGGGTGCGGCCCCCCCCCCGGCGCGGCCGCTCGCCCCCGCGGAGCCGGCGGTGCCCCCCCACCCCCTCGGCGGAGCTCTCCGCGGGGGCGCGGAAGCTCCGCGGGATGGGCAGAGCCCCGCGGCTCTCCCCGACGTGCGGCGGCGCCGCCGCCGGGGGGGGGGGGGGGGTCGGTGGGCGGGCGGGGCGCGTAGCCGCCCGTCCCGCACCCCTCCGCGCCCGCGGAACCATCCCGCCCCCCCCCCCCCCCGCGGTGGCGGCTCCCGCAGCGCCCGGCGGCTCGGCAGTGCCGGCACGTCCCGCTGCGCGCTCCGCGGGCGCGGAGGGAGCGCGCCCCTCCCCCGCTGCCGTTGTTGTTTTTTTTTTTTTTTTAATTCTGGCCGAGCCGCGTCTCTCCGCGCAGCGCGGCGGCGCATGAATATTGATGTGTTTATATAATCGATAACCCACTTTCCTCCCTTCCCGGGGAAAAAAAAAAAAAAAAAAAAAAAAAAAAATTCAGGACGAGCCGCCCGCCCTCAGCGGGCCGCCGGGGTCCGCCGGGGGGGGGGGGGGGGCAGCCCCCGCTCTCCGCGCCGCTCCGCAGAGCCCGGCGGTGGGAGCGCGGCGGCCCCGGCGGGCGCGCGCGGGGACGAGCAGCGCCCCTCGCGCCGCAGGAAATGGTCTTTATATTAGACATATACAGGCAGGTCCTGTCAGATCCGCAGCGCGCCCGGCCGCCCTTTCGGCCCCCCAAAAATCGCCGGGGCCCGCGGCGGCCCCCGCCGCCGCCCCGCCGCCCCCGCGCCGCCCCCCCGGGCGCCGCCGCCGCCCCGCGGCATTTTTGGCGGGCCGGGGCGGGCGCCGGGGGGCCGGCCGGCGTCGGGCGTCGGCGTCGGCGGGGCGCGGCGGGGCGTCGGCGGGGCGTCGGGGCGGGGAGCGGGCGGCGGGGGGGGGCGTCGCCGCGCGCGGCGGGGCGGGGGGCGGCGGCGGCGGCGGGGCGGCGCGGGGGCGGCGGCGGCGGGGGGCGGCGGGCGGCGGGGCCGGCTTCGCCCTGCCAGGACCTGCCGGGCTCCATTCACGCCAACAAGTTTGGGAGAATGTTGAGTTCAATCACGCCGGAGCCGCGATGGAGCGCAGCGCACTGCAGGTACCGCGCCGCCCCGCGCCGCCCCGCGCGCCCCGCCCCGCCCCGCGCCCGCCGCCGCCGCGGAGCCTCCGCGCCGCTGCGCGCCCCCTCCCCTCCCCGCCGCCCTCCCTCCCTTTCCCTTCCCTTCCCTCCCTCCCGCCCGCCTGCCCTCCCTCCCTCCGCCCGCCCTCCCTCCTCCTGCGCGGCGCTGCGCGGCGCGGCGCGGAGCCGGCGCTGATGCCGCTGCCGTGTTGTTGTTCCCCGCAGTGGGTCGGCGCCCCGTGCGGCTCGCACGGCCCCTACGTCTTCTACAGGGCGTTCCGCTTCCAGCGCCGCGGCGGCGGCCGGGCGCGGGTCCTCTCCCTCGGCGACTTCTTCTTCGTGCGGTGCCGCGCGGAGGAGCCCGCCTGCATCGCGGAGCTGCAGCTGCTCTGGGAGGAGCGCACCAGCCGGCAACTTCTCTCCAGCGCCAAACTTTATTTTCTCCCCGAGGACACCCCCCAGGGCAGGACCAGTGACCATGGCGAGGTGGTAAACGCGGCGCCGGCCCCCCCCCCCCAAGCACCCCCCCCTCCGCGCCCGTCCCCACCTGCATGCCCCGGGCTCGGCTACCCCCCCCCCCCCACCCGCGTCCCCCTCCCCGCTGTGCGTGGCGGGGCAGCGCGGAGGGGCCGCGCCGTCGGGGCGCTCCGATGCGCGTTGCCCGGGAACTTGTGCGGGCGGGGTGGGGGGGGGGGGGTGTTCGGAGAGGAGGGGGGGGGTCGGAGTGCGGGGCTTCTCCCGGCCCGGCGGGCAGCGGAGTGTGTGCGGGGCTCGCCCTGCCCTTCTTCGGCTTCGTTAACAACGACAACAACAAAAAAACCCCAAACCCAAAACACACAGAAAAGAGGGGGGGGGGGATTCGATATTGTTCGGGGCTTTTTTTTTTTTTTTTTGGTGTTCGATATGTTTAAGAGGGCGGAAATTACGAAATGGAGGCTGAGGGAGATCAAAAGCTATTGAGCTGGCAGGGACGTGTTGAATAAAGTGATAAATGACAGGTACGGGAATAATACATTCAAATAACTTGCAGATATGCCTGGGCGTATTTCGGAGCCGCCGGGCGGCCGGCGCAAACACGCTGCGCTCCGGCACCCACCGCTCCGCTCCGTGCCCGCCCCGCACCGCCCGGGATGGGGCCGCGGAGCCGCGCAGGTTGCGCCCCCGCCCCGCCCCGGGCCGCTCCCCCCCCCCCCGCCCCATCCCCGCTCCCTCCCGTTATTTGCTTTTCAGATTTCTTGCTTCAGCACGGGCCGGGAGGGTGGGGAGGGGGAAGGATGAGGGACCCAGAAAGGGCTGCGGGGATGGAAGGGGTCCCCGAGAGGGGTGGGAGACCGGGGGGGCGACGACGGGACACGAGATGTTTGGGGGGAACTTCTGTTGGAGATGGCAGGGCAGGGGGGGTGTAGGTCCAACGCGGGGCGGCTGTCCGCAGGGGCTGTTTTCGGAGGCACGCGTGGCGCCGACGTAGCCGTGTACCCGTAGACATGCGTACGCAGTCGAAACGCGTTTCAGAGCCACCTTCGCTCGCTGCCACCTCTTCACTTTAATTTTCTGTGCGTGCGGCTGAGATAAGGGAGCCTTTTCCTAAGAATCAGGGAGATGACAGTGAGCAATGGATGCTCTGAAATTGCCCGTGGTGACTATTTAAAACTGTGCCTCTGTGTGTCTTGTGTGCGTGTGTGTGCGTAAAATGAAAGATATTTGGAAGGGAGGGGGGTGGGGAAAGGGACACAAATCATTTTAATACGCCTTAATGATCAGCTCATGTTACTGTGGTAGGAACATCAGAGAAAATTAATCCTACCATTACGAGTGAAACGCTGCTCCGGTGCGAGAGTTCTCAGCTGCGTGTACCTTCCTAATAATATGCACAATTTTATTTATTTTTACATGCAAACACCGCTAGTAATTAGCCGTGTGATTATACTTGTGCATTTCATTGGGGCTTTAACTGATGTCATTCTGCATTATTCAGCCATATGAAAACAATTTTCAATTAAGATAATGGCACGCCTTGAAATTATGCAAATGCCGGTCATATTGTGTAGAATAATTATGACAAATGTAAAGCAGGTAAAAAGTTTCCTAATGCAGTTGTGTTTTACACCCCGGTGATGTCATTTCCCCTCTGGCCTAAGTTAGTCATTCATTAGCAGAGTAGCAGCAGCAGCAGCAGCAACAGCAACAGCTCTGAGTGATACTTCTCTGGCAGGGAGCCTACAGAAACCGGCACTGAGAGCCAGGGCCTAGAGAGGGCAACATAACACTCCCATTAAGAAATGTACTTTGTTTTCACTTACTCCATTAACTTGTTTATAGACATCGGAACGATTTTTTATTATCGATTTTTAATAGTTCGGAACGATCCGAACTGCAGTCGGGGATGCGCGGGCAGCGGAGAGACAAAAGCCTGGGTGCTGGCTGACGCTTTGCAAAGTGCCGTCTGGGTGGGGGCAGCGGGCTTCGTCGGGGCACGGGGTGGCTGTTTCACCTCACCACCCCGCGGTCGTGGTTCCTTACGTAAATGACATCCGTAGCTGTCCCCAAAGCGGTGGCAGGGCCGCCTCTGGGGTCGCAAGGCTTCCCAACTCCCAGCTGGGCTCCTTCTGCCGGACGAGACGCAGCTTTCGAGTCAGAGGCGGCTTATAGCCGTCAGGGTAGACCTTATCTGTGGTGTGGGACTGCCAGCAGGGTAAAACACCTTGTCTTGCGTTTGGGGAGCGGGGATGAAGTGAGCCGGTGCTTAAACGTGTATTGCAAATCTGCGGTGTCCGAGGCAAAGGGCGACAGGGGCGCTCGCTGTCAATAAAATTGTTGGTGAGGGGGGCAAGCGGTCGAATCGCAGGCTGGCGGTCGAGCCCACTGGAGATTTAGGCATAGTCGCTAGCAGCTACCTGCGCTAGTGGCATGATTAATAGAAGCAGCTCGCTGCCTGTTTTCCGTAATAGCAGCATTGACACTATGACAATATTCAGCTAGTGGCTGTGAGGAGGGAGGAGAAGCAAAGAGCTATGTAATGCTTCTGTTACTCAGAAATTTCTGGTGGTGTATTTTATCTGATTGCCAAATGTTTGAGCTAATCAGCGGTAAGTGTAAATATAACTCTTTTTATAGCTAGCTGAATTCATCATCCAGATTTAAATATAACCCTGACTGCTGCTAAAACCGGATGTTTCCATACACGGGGGCCCAGACGCAGCAAAGGGTTCAAACCCAAGGTGTGCTTCTGCCAAGGTACCCCTCCCTCCGCCCAAGGCTCGGCGTCCCCGTAAGCACTGTGGAGAAACTCCCCTTCAGCCCCAGGAGCCAGCCGGAGATTGTTTCCCAGGGAGTCTCAGTGGATGGCAGACATGGGATGGGGCTGGTTGCACGCTGCAGGCGGGAGCGTTCCTGGTCCCGATGCTCACTGCGTCCTGGAGCGACGCGCGTGGAGAGGCTGGGACCGGCTCCGGCATCACGCTTGGGCCAGGGGTCTTGCTGCGCAGGAGCCGCGGAGACATTTTTGTGAGAGCGATGGTGCCTTTGGGGACACTGTTGAGTGAGCTAGAAGAGTTTTGCTCTACTTCACCGAAAACTTTGTCGCTGCTTTTAAAACACTGGGGCCCGGGTGTGCTGCCTCTGGCCTCGCTGTCAAGCCCAAACGCCACAGCAGGTGCGGTGCTGGTCGGAGAGTGGGAGCCGCCTTCTGCCCCTTCCCTCCAGCAGGGAAGAAGTGGCCGTCCTCCATTCCTGGGAGGGCCGCCACCAAAATGGAGAAAGCTTCTGTTTTGCCGGAGGAAGACGCTACCTTGCCCTGGTTTTCTCGGCCGCTCGTGGACTGGCGCGGTCCCCTGTGTCACGTCCTGCAGGGGATGGGAGGAACTCCACGACAGCAGCCGCCTCACACAGGGCTCCGAGGAGGATGCTCGGGGGGGCTGCGAAAGTCTGGAGGGAGCGGCTGTAAGAGCACGCTGTCACGCTTGAAATGGTTTCACGGGGTGTGTGTAGAAAGCAGCCCCCCAGCTTTTCCAGCACCCAACTGTGAGAAATAGATGCCAGTTGTCTGCCAGCAAAAAGCCCCTGCCCAGTCTCCTCGCACAGCGCCCTGGCCCCGTGGCACTTGGGGGTGCGAGGTGGGCTCAGCCCCCGAGCCCTGCAGCCCAGGGGGTGGTAGCCAAACCCTCCTCCGGCTCATTTACTCCCCTCTGCTCCAAGGGGTAGCGTGGGGCTGCGGAATGACTGACCTTTGCGGAAGCAGTTCTAGAGCAAAATGCTTGTTAGTGCCTTGTTTTTTATGTTTTTAAAGGTGTTGGCATTAATTAGACTGGGCTTAAAAATATATATCAAAGCCGGTGCTTGTTAAATCCAAGGATGGTATTTGACGTGATGTGTACAATTCCTAAAAAACCCCAAACAAGCAACTAATTCATTTTGCATGGTATGACATTCTCTGCATTGCCTTGCATCGTCGTGAGCGCTGCTTCTGCTGAGGCTGGACTGTCAGTGGGGATCTGCCTTTGGTTCATTCATCAGCAGCTCAGTTACTACGAACTCATGTTGATTTCACCTCTTCTCCCAAACTGGGGATCTGATGCAATGCTTTTCGTCTTGCAAATAATCCTTACTCATGCAAGTAATTTACATGAGTAAGCGTTGCTCATACAGAGGAGAGGAGAGAGCTAGTTTCCTGTAATTATTTCTCTAGCAGTATTTTGCATTTTCAGACTAATTGGGGGAAAGAAAAAAAAAAAGAAGTCACTCCATAAATGTATGTCATTTGTAACTTTCTGGAAGCATCTCTTCTGCAATTAAGGGAGGCATTGGGTTTGTTCTCTCTTCATTTCGGGACAGACGCTCGCAGCATCTCTCAAAAGCCCGATTCGTTTCCGAGGGGCTCTCCATGTGCAGAGTTCCTACCCCAGTGCGTAAAGGTAGCACAGGCTGGCCCAAGCGTGGTGTCTTACACCGCTAGTGCTTTATTGCCACCACCCTTGAAAAATATGCTACTCCCTTTGCACAGTAATAGATTTTTTTTTGAGAGATGTGGGAATCTGTATGCTCTTATCTGAAATGAGAACGGCCCCGTTTTAGTCTCTGTGGACGGTGTGTGCCTTATGCTCGTATCTGTCAACACTGGTAATGACAACACGTTTCAAACATGCAGATTATGATTATTAAAGGGTGCTTTAAAAATCATGCTAATAGCATCAATCTCCAATGTACACTTGCTCAAATTAATTCAGCTTTGGAAATCAGGCGCACTGTAATAGCAGTGTTAGAGAAATGGCATTTGTCATAAAATATCATGGTTTTGGTAATTGCATATCCACTCTGTATATTTTTATCTCTCACCACCAGTAGCATGTGCTGGCAAAGGAAGGAGAGGGCAGTGATATTACTCAGAGAAGCCACATGTTGCTAGCCATTAGCCAGCAATCTGGCATATCTGGTCACTTAAGGCAGATTCGGTTTTTTGTTGTTGGTTTTTTTTTTTTTTTTTTTTCCCTTTCCCCTTTCCCTCCACTTCCCAGTGCATTCAGACTGTAAAATACACCCACTGCTCTCCGGAGTTGCTGTTCCCAGTCTGATCAGTGGCACTAAACATTAAACTCTTGTCTTTGGAGAATAATAGGCCTCACATGGTACACCCTCAAGCATGTTGAGATACTGTGCAGGCTGGAAAATAAAAATGTTCTAATTGTGTCTTTTAAATAAGCATAGGAGTGAATTAATTAGACTATATTTTGTCTTTAGTTGCTTAGTTACACAATAGTATTCCTAAGCACAAGTAAGATAAATTGGCTCTTTTTGTGCTGCTTGTCCCTTAATCATAATTACTGTATTGCTCAGGAGAGTAACGCATACATAGATTTTGCATTTTTAATAATATTCAAACAATATGCGAATGATATAGAAAGTATGTTCTGATTCAAGCTCTTACATGCTTTTATTCGGGAAGAAGTTCTACTGCTGTGGGAGCAATATTTGCATTAGTTGCTCAGAGATGTAGTTCTGGGAAATACATAATTGAAATATTCTTGCAATGCTTGTTCTGGCCCTTTCATTCGCATTCAAAATAACAATGCCTTAAGTCTCCGAACAGTCATCCACTCTTGATTTAAGAGCTTTTTTTCTTTGTGTGTGTGTGTGTGTGTGTGTGTTTGTGTGTGTGCAGCGTGGGTTCACACCCAGCGTTAACCCTGCAGAGCCTAGACGCTCGCGTGATTCATAGTCTCGTATCAAGTTGAGCTTTTTATTTTGTAGCTAAAATGCAGTCAGAAGGTCAGATGAACATCGGCATTTTATGGCATTAATCCAGTGACCTTAATGCTTGGCAGGCGTCCATGTTTCTATGCGAAGGTGCCAGGGTTATAGATAATAAAAAGAGTTTGTTTTCATTTTCTGGATATTTTAATCTTTCTTTGCAAAGCATAGCCTCGGGTTTGGGGGGCTTGAGGCTGCTCCCGGGGGCCAAAACTTTAATGTCTTCCTGGGTTGTTGAACGTTAGCTGCTAATGATGGGCAGATTGATACAGATACTGAACAATGGAAGGTTCTGGCAAGAAACCCCCTAGACATGCTCAGTGGATGTATGTGAAAATTGGCTCCATTGTTCTGCTGTATGAAAAGCAAGTAAATTATTTACAGATATTTGCTAATTAAAGCACATATTGTTTTACTAGCACAATAGAACACAATATAACAAAAGACAAAAGAATAAGCTTGCATAATTTAAACCTGCTAATGCAATGTACTCCTTATTAAGAAAAATATAATTATGTAATCTATGAGGAAAGCTTTTCTTACTGTAACTGTAGTAGGCAAAATTAGGAATGAATTGCTTGTCAACTTGCCTAAACTAAAACAGCTCTTCAAGATCTGTGAGCTATCTGACGAGAAAACATTTTGACTGAAGCCTATTTTCTCTTTGGTCAGAACTTCTATCTGGAATGACAGATATAAATTCAATTTGAACCTCTGCTCAGGAGTGGGAGGAGGGAGAAAAAAACCACCCCAGAAATGAAGGAGGAGGCTCACAGTAGAAATGTCAAGTCTAGCTGCTCACAGCCGTCCCTCTGTGTGCTCCACCTCCACCCCACTTCTGGCCCAGATGGACCAGTATCCCACAAAGCATCCTACAAAAACACGGTGCTGCCCTGCCCCAGGACATTTCGCGTGTCTCCTTTCGGAAATACCAAGCCACGCAGAAAAAGCTGCTTGCTAATACAAAGGAAGGCAAGTACCACAGGACTTCGTCTGCTTCACCTGTGTCCTTAATCTTGGTCCCTTCTTTGGGGTTTTGGCCCCCGGCAGACTGGATGAACACGTCAGGAGGTAGCGTTCTCCGTCGGCATGAGTTTCAGACAGCTATGCGCAGCTGTGCTTAGGCTGGGGAAATACCTGTCACCTGAATTTAACGAGATCATTATAGCCCTTTAAAGTAATTAGCGAAGGATTAACAGATGAAAGGTTCTGCCTTGGCCTCTTTCAAATTCTCCCGTGTGCCAGGTAAACTCCTAGGCTGTGCGTGTGTCCATTCTCAAGGCTCTGCCCATAGGTTTACATACAGGTGGAGAGCAGTGGTCTCTGTAGGTCCCTGCACGCTGACATCTTTGGGGAGCGTTGCAGGCCCAGACCCCAGTGGTCAGTTCTGCTCCACGCATCCCTTGGGACACCTCCATCTGTCCCATGCTAGAGACGCACGAGGAGACGGCACCAAATGAGGCACTTGGGGCAGGGAAAGGGGAAAAGAAAGCTACCCCTGCCCATGCCACATGCTGGAGCCTCTTGTGAGGCTTCCCCGTTGCTGGGTGATCCCACCTGCAGAACGGGAGCAGCGGTTCCCACCAGGCAGAGCTCTGCCCTGGCTCCCCAGGTCTGCAGCCTGCTTAGGAAGGTTGTACTGGAAAAGCAACATGTAATAAGAGAGTGGATGGCAGGAGAGTCCCTTGTGTGCCTCGTCAGGAGGCTGAACAGGGCAGTTGCCAGAGCCAGACCTTTTGTATGACGCAGCAACAGGTTTTTAGCTAGTCTGTGATCCTGCAGTCTTAAAAACCCCTACGTATACCCCCAGTCTACAGCAGGCAGCAGGGACAGGACCTTCTTACTCTGGAGAAAGTCTCTGGGAGCAAAGCAGTCCTGTACAAACGTTCTCTGCCCCTTTAGGCCTGAGCATGGTCCCTGGAGGAAAGCATGGGTGACATGCTGCTTGTAGGAGATGACTCTGGAGACCTGGGTTCAGGTCCCTGAGTGACTTTTGTCAAGTGCGTTAGGGCTGAATTGAGATGACCTGGTTTCCACCGCTGTCCCAAAGCCCTGGTAGCATCTGTAGGGCAGAGAATTGCTCTAGACTACAGACTCTGCCAACAGGGCCTCTTGGTTTGACAGTGCTGTCAAGTAAAGGCAATGGTGCTTTCCTCAAACACCCAGGTAAAAGCATTGCTGCAGGAGAGGTGCTTATTGGAAATAAGCCCCCTCCTTTCTTTGCAACATGACCTTCCGCTCCTCAAAGGGATCTAGGGCAGGGAACCGGATTCCTGGGGCGAGAATTGCGTTGTTGTGCAAGGTACAGGAAGGTCCTTTTCACCTAAATTGCAAAAAACTAAAAAATACATGGTTTGTAAAAAAAACCCCAGAATAATAGAGGCCTTCATGCCCAAATGAAATATGCAGTTCTATTATCCTCGGTGAATGCAGTCTGTAAGAGTCGCACTGTATTTTTTGCTCCTGTGGATGAATGTGTTTTCATCGGCAATCTACTGGGTTGTAAAATATGCATCCCCAGCTATCTACTGTGCTAAAGGTTTCAGTAAAAAGGCTTGAAGATGTTTTCTAATGCAAATCATAGTGATCAGATAAATGACACGCAGTGTCTCCTGTAATTATCGGCAAGAGTTTTTACAGTATGTCTCCTGTTTCTCTCTAGGCCACGTATTTGATGTTAGGAGACAGCCAAGCAGGTGTTCGACTCACTCGTGCCCTCCAGAATTCCTTAAATGACCTCTGGAAGCACTGGAGTGAAAACAGTCTCAGCATGTCAAAATTTTGAGGTATCTCAGTTGCCGTAATTCTTTTAAGGCTGCCTCGGCGTCTCTAAAATATAAATCTTTCCTAGTTATTAGCAATGAGTGAGGAGTTGTGACGTACCATATGCGGGTGTGCAATCAAGATGTACGACCTCCCTGTGCTGCCCTGTGACTCCCTGCCTTGTAAGAGTTAATATTTCTTCTAAAAAATAATTATCTACTTTAAACTATTACAACTACCTGACCTCTTTCCCTGAATGTATTTCAACCATCTGCTGAGTCAGGCAATATAGCATTCTGTGCTTTCGGGAGGCTGTGATGGTTGCTTAGACAACAGTGACATAATATTTAAGCATAATGGCTCTTGAGAAGATGCTGTCCCCTTCTCCCTGGACAACTTCTCTGAAATGCAAATCTGATATGCTCTTAAAAAAACGAGAGAGGGATGAGAAGGGTTTGTATCACCATCTTTCTTAACCATCTCCCCATTTCCCACTTGGTAGGTGAAAGTATTGTACTTTGCTCAGGAGTCTTGTAAGATGTGCTAAAATTATAGGCTGACTAGATACTCACTTTTATAGAAACAGAAGAAAAAGTGCCTTTTTTTATAGTCAGTGCTTATTTCAAGATTTAGACAACTTTGTGGCTGGGAAAAGCGTTGCCATTGGTTGGTCAGCGTCCAAAAAGGCCCATCCAAGATAAATCTCATTGCTGAGCAGAGCTGAAATCGGTGCTGGCTGTTTTGTCTTGCAAACCTCATCTTGCTGTAGCAGGAAAAAACTACAATTAAAGACTTAACCACCCAATGGAGACCTCATAAACATATCACTTCAGAGCATAGCTAATACGCAATGAGTTGATTTTTGTATAGATATATATATATGCACTGTATGCGACGTGGGTGGTTTTTCATGTTTACACAGAGATATAATTATGAATGACATGAAGGTTATACAGCAGATTTCTTTAATCTTCTAAAGGTTTGTTAGTCATGTGTCACGGTGTACCTGTTTTTTATTTATTTAACATCTGTATTCCTTTGTCATCTCATTGAAAGGGTTTCTCTAGAAGGGCTGTGACAGTAGGTGCGCAGCAGTTGATACCGAATGGCTATGGGGGCTCCTCTGGCTGGCAGAGCCCTGCAGATCCTGAAGCAATTTTTGTCGTAACATGGGGCTGTGAGACATTTTTGCTTAACAAAAAAGGAGAGGGTCACCTGCTGCTCCAAAAAAATAATACACCCCCCCACCCCGCCCCCGACTCATGGTTTGGGTCTGAGCACTTGGAAAGGTTGCTTAAGGATGTGCGAAAGCTTGGCAAGGCACATCAAAATCCCAGAGCTGATGAAATAGTTGGGTGACCTCTGTTTGGGTGGCATTGGGGCAGATGACCTCTTGTGTTAGCAAACTGCCGAGATGGGGGGAAGACAGCCTCTCTGGAAGCTGCCTGTGGCTCGGGCTCCTCAGGAAGAAGGGGCTGAAGCTACCTGCCATGTTTTGCTGGGTGACAGGCAGTGTTTGAATGATGAGGTGCTGGGGTGAAGACATCTCCGGAGATGCAGTCTCTCGCTGGCGAGATCGACGTTGGCAGCGGCGCTTGGAGGAGGACCGCGGTCCGACCTGTGACTGCTGTGGTGTGTGGGGAGTTGAGGAGGACGTGGCCGGTTGTCTCTGAATTGGGCCGAAAATGAGCAAGAGCTCAAAAAACAGGTGGAGAGAGGGAGAGCAGGTCTACCCAGTCCCACTGTGAGTAGGGCAGGGTGACCCAAGTCAGGCGCTGGAATACGTAGGGTAATTTTTCTGTTTTCTGGCTAAAAGTGAACTTGGCCGTGTTTCCCTGGTGCAGCCGTGGTGATCGCTAGCGGTACAAGGGGAGGGCACAAGGCCGCTGCTGGTGTGGAGGATGGCTGGGTGCTCCTGGGCGCTGGAGAGGCGGCACGGCCTGACCTCCCTCACGAGGGGCTCGTCCTGCAGCCGCCGCCTCTGCAGGCCAGGCCTGGCCTCGGCCCCGCTTCCTTTGGGGCAACCCCGAAACCCCACAGCGGTGTCTTTAATGTTGGCCACGGCTCTGGCTTTTGGAGGGGTTGACGGCAGCGGAGCTGCAGTTACAGCAGGTGCGAGATGGGCCCTCTGGGCCTGACAGCCGTAAGGTGGGTGCTGCCGCTGCTCGGCGGTGGCACAAGGTCCAGCTTAGCGGCCATGAGCATGAGACTTTGTGTGGTCAGCCACCCTCCTCGGGGCATCCCAGCCAATTTGGGGGCCAGCCTGGTGGCCCTAGGGATGTGGCTGCCGCAGGGGTGACGGGGACCAGGTGCCCTTGGGGACACAGATGCTGCAGGGTGACACGGGGCCGTCGCCTAGCACTGCCTGCAGGGAGGGGGTTCATCCCACAACCTCTGTCACAGCACAGTGACAGCCTGAATTTGTTTTATATTCATGTGCTCTATTTGTGTGCTCAGCTGCTCTGCGGTGCCATTCTGGGCGCTCCTTTGCGCCATGGTGGCTGTATTTAGAGACCCAGTGCCGTTTTGTGAAGGGCTGAGGCGAGCACACAGTGGTCTTTTTGCAGGGTCTTTTCCTGGCCCCTCACATCAGTGCGGAGATGCTAAACACCACATGTTTTCATGGCCATGGCCGTGGTGCTGCCACAGAAAGCATATGGCTGGGGTGTGCTCTCCCCTGCCCCCCGAAAGCCGCCTCTCCGGTTCCCCTCCATGGCAGCCTGGGCAGAGCCAGTGAGTGCTCTGGCATTGCTTCACCCTTGTTACAGTAGGGTTTCTTTTTTTTTCTTTCTTCTTTTTTTTTTTTTTTTTCCCTCTGTACACATCATGTGCGTGTGTGCGAAGGTTGTATTCTCAAAAACAAGTTTATTCATTGATGATGTAATAGTGATTGTACTTTTCTTTTGGTTAATAAATTGTCTGCTCAGCTTACTTTGTATGCCAGCCAAAATTAGTCATACCAGTTCTTGGAAAGGGTATGAAGAAACTAGTAATTGAAATCATAATCATTTGATCATGAGAGCTATTTGGAAAATAATATTTTAACCAAAACCACATCTGATCTCCAAGTCAAGTTTTTTTTAAAACTGCTGCTAAATAGATTTCTCTAGTGTTGAATATTAGAAATTGTGTAGTAGCTGGTGATGGTATTCAACATCCTAAAAGAGGACTTCATCCAGAAATTGCTGAGACTGTCTGCAGGCAGGCTGATATTTATATATATGTATTACTTTTTTTCCATCCTGACATTTAATAATCACCATGTAATAGCTATAAAATACATAGCAACTACAGCTTTTATATTTCACATGGATGGTGTAATGAAATGGGGTGAAACCATCCATTGAAATTGTACTTTGTAATACCCAACGCTTGTTTACAAAGTATTGACGTTTGTCATAAACAGAGATTTAAAACATCACTGTTATTGTTTGTTGTTCGGTAGAAGCTCTTATGCTGTGCAACGATAAAGGAAAATATTTTATTACAAGCTTCCTTAGCATATAAGCATGCAGTTCATTTCTGACCAAATATTTGTTATTGCACTAAACATAATGAAGGTGCCTGCTTATAAAATGATTTTGTGTTATATAAGGGAGAGTGGAATATCAGATCTGCTTTTTTACTAGAGATACTTCAGGTTTTGTATTGTGTGTAACTTATCACAATAAAGCTTTTTTTTTCCCCTATTGAGCAGTATTTTATTTCCTGAGGAATGTGTTCAGTGGAAAAAAAAAACACAGAATCAATCTTGCTTTTCTCTTTGTTTAATAACTCAAAGAATTTCTCTGCCCTTTGCAAATACTTGTGTTGATTTGAGAGAAAAATTGGATTCCAGTTTATTTATTTCAAGAACCTGTAACCTTATTCAGTGCTAGAAATGTATGGTGTGCAAGGTGTGGTGTGCAGACAGCTCTCATTACAACATAAATTATTTCTGCTGTTTTAACTAAAAATCTGGAGTGTATCTTGCTGGATATGTGTGTATGTTTGTTTGGGGGTTTTTTTGAGGCTTTCTTGAGCCCCTGCTCACTGGAGTCAGCTATAAAACATTCTGCTTATTCATCATGACTGAGGGGACTTGATTGTTTCCTGGAAGGATAAAATTCAGCAATTAGAGCTGTTTAATTCGAGTATATGTTCTGGAGGCTAAACTAAGTTTAAGTGCTTTTCTTAGAATGTATGTTTAAGAAGGGAAAAAAATTACAGTTCTGATCTTGAAAAAGGTTTTAAGAAACATGAGAATGTGCAAGTTTCTTTTGGTGGGAAGCACATAACATTTATGTAGTATTTCTTTTGGGATTACATCACAGTTTTATTTAATTTTTAGGACAAAAGTTAAATTCAATATTTGTGTATAAGCCAAGGGAAAATGTACCATAAACATAGGAATTTTCTGGTGAGTCAGAGTTCCAAGAATCTGAGATTTACTTAGTCCATTTATTTCAGGACTAGCTATAACCATTAGTCATCCAGCCATGAATTTTTACATTTGCAGCTAATTGCACCTAAAAAACAAACTTTGCCTCAAGGCTTTGGGTTATACAGAGTGTGATTTGGCGACCTGTATTTCGGATTCATTTTAGGATCATTGTCCTGGTCCTAGAAATTGTCTTTAGATCATGTGTTATTTGCTTCAAGTAAACAACTAATATTTCCACTTAGGTGGCAGGAGGAAGAAATTAAGTACTAGCTATTCTGTATTTCAGTAAAATTAATCTGCCAACAGCAAGATAGGCTTTTCCAATAGCCTGTGTGAGGGGTGGCGTTACGGGTTTTTCAGTCATCGTGTAGCCCCACGTGACGTGTCGTATTCTCATTTGACCGCTTCTTGCAGGATGAAGTTATTGCTGTTTCAGAGAAAGTTACTGTGAAGCTTGAGGACTTGGCAAAATGGGCACAGTCCGATTTCTCCAAGTGGAAGTGTGGTTTCCGGGCTGAGCCAGTCAAGCCGATGGATGTGGGGAAGAATGGGCAGAAGGAGGCCTTGACGAGATACAGACAATCCACACTCAACAGTGGCTTGAACTTCAAAGACATCCTGAAGGAAAAGGCTGACCTTGGTGAGTATCCCTTACTTTCTCCTGCGGGGGGGGGGGCCCATGGGTGAGAGTCTTTCGAAGACAGATGAGCCCGATCCTGCCGAGCCGTCGCCGATTCCCAAGGTACGTCTGTGCTTCAGGCGGAGGCGTGGTGAGGAGGTACCGGAGCGGGGATGGGTGGTGGTGGTGGTGAGCTCATCGCAGGCTCCTTTGAGATTAGCATGGGGTAACTCATGTGATACCTGTCTGCTCTTTAGATGTGTCCCTGAGCACTAAGGCTCAAACCCTGAAGGTGCACATGCAAATAATTGTCAAGGGCTCTCCCTGGGGCTCTGGAGGCCGGGGGACCAGGTCAGAGCTGTGGGTTCTGAGGAGAGGAGCCTGACACATCTTCCTGAGGCCTCCTCCGACGGGCAAGGGAGGGCAAAGGCCTTTAATTTCTCCCGTCCCATCTTCCAGAAGTGCAGCATTGTCACCTGTGTTCGGTGCTTGTCCTGTCTCCGTACAGTCAGCTTTGTGTCTTGTTTGGTAGGGAGATGTCCCTTCCGTAGCCTTCTATGGCATTCCCTTGTGAGCTTTACGTTACTATGTAGCATAGGCCTCTGCCAGCACCCCACTGTTCTCTCCAGATAGACCTGTGCTTTCTTTCCCTGTCCATTTTTAGAAAGGGAAACGATAGCTCTGCTACTTTGGATGGTTGTAGACAGGCTTGCAGCTCTGGGGCCGCTTTGGTACGCAGACACTCACACCTCTAAAATCCGTGGTAGGGGCTCAAGGTCGACAGGTCTCCTGTTGGTAAACGTGCCTGCTTGTGGTATTAGGACCTCGGATGCGTAATAGCCGTCAGAGACGGTGCTTTGAAGTGCATCCCAGGGATATTTCTCTGTTGTACCAAGCTTTTAACGAATGTTCCAGGTTTGAAGAGCATGAAGTTTAGGCCATAATGGCTGGAAAGCTAAGAAATTAAAAGCTAAGGCTGATGCATGTGAGGAAATGCTTTTGTACCTACGTGAACAGGAGATGCAGGGCCAAGTTCAGTTTTATAATGGCACGACTGTGTTGGCATTGAAGCCAAGTGACACTAAGCTTAAGATCTGTCTTGGAGGATTTATCTTCTGCATCTCGTTTTTCTGATCTTATCAAATGGTGAAGTGATTTTGTCAGTCTCACATTTTACTGTTAGATACGTAGGTTGGAAGATTAAAGTCCAATTGGAAGTTGACCTTATTTTTCATTACATGTCCAGGAAAAAAAATAACCCATGTAATTCTTTCTTTTCCTTTGCTTTTCTGTGTGGATTTTTCTGGTTCATAATTATGTGCAGTAATTTTCTCTGCTATTGCCCTGGCATCTTCTTTACGCACTACATTTATTTGCATTTGTTTGTTGCATCAGAAGAATCTTAATGTTTTTCAGACAGGACTTTGTGTGTTAATGTTTTCTTGTTTTTGTTTTTAACAAACAAAAAACCCCTTGTGGTAAGTTATGAAATGGCTGTTATCTACCCTAGGAGCCACAGAAAATTATCTTTAAGCCTAAAGCATATAGTTGCATGGTAAGCCTTTGAAAGTAGGGTTTATATGGAAAACGCTTATGGAATGCAAACTATATGGTATAATTTTGATAACCCACATTCTGATGTTGTTCATTTTCAGTTGGTGGCTCTGGCTTTATTGTTGGGTCTTTTATTTTCAGTAGAAAAGGGTATTTTGACTAATGTTTGATTATGATTGCCTTTTTCAGCGGGAGTGAAACCAAAAGTTCAGGAAGACCTGTAGCTGATTGGGACATTGATACAGACAACTGATCTAGCCTATGAAAGGCAATCAAAGAAGTTCCTTAAATCTAGTACTAAGATGATTTTTTTTACTGTTTGAAAGACCCATGAATTTAAGCATATTTTGCTTCCCGGGTCTGAGAAGAAGGTCAGTGATCTTCACTGCTTGTGAAGCAGCCCTATTTGGTTGTGTCCTGTAGGCAACCCATGAGCTCTGGTGTTTGGCTTAACTATGGGATGAAGGTTTAACACCCACCAAGTGAAGAAGATTTACTTCTCTCACTCTGAGTGGTTGGTCAAGGTTGACATTGTGCTCTGGGAATTGTCATCTCCCTAGCTGTAGGCAAAGGCAGTAGCATAACGTGCAGTGTCCAAGGCATAGAGATTTGAGCTGCCAGTGTTGTATCTTCTCTGCTGTCAAAATGATAGGTTTACTGCCTGTTACGACGTGTGCCCACAGACCTTTTCCAATACTCAGCATCTTGCCAACAGAGCAATGCTCAGCTGCGGTGACCAAAGATTTATTAGCAATAACTTCTGCAGCAGGTCTCCAGCACAGTGGGATGGGGTAGTTTTTCTCTTAAAATGGGGTTGTAAACTGTGAGGGAGTGTGGTGCACTGTCATGCAGAGGTCCCTCTGGTGAGAGCATCAGCACAGCTATATTAGCAAGGCTAATCAGCCCAAATGGAGAGGCAATCTCCTGCACATCCACCACTTCCCACCACTGCAGCGCGGTTCTCCTCCTAATCAGGTACTTAGTGCTGCGCTGATGGGGATGTTTCATGGAGGTCTTCCCCATCGGGCAGAGTGGGGTGGCTGTGACAGGGCAGACCACTTTGTACAGAACTTGGATCTGAAGGGAATAAATCCCTTCTTGTGCTAGTCTGGCGGGCCATGCATGAGTCTGTAGTGATGCCCATGTTTAACCCTGGCTGTAGACGGGGAAGTTGCTGAACCAGGTGTTGAAAAGGCCTAGATAAACAAGGTGATCTCGTGGACCCCTTTTTTTCCTATGAAGCGGCATGTTTACATTACAGGAAAATCCCATACAAGTGAGTAGATTCTGAAATTTTTCCTACTAGATGTTTTTGAACCGAGCTGTAGAAGGTAATAGGAAATTATATCCCTACCAAAGAGCTCAAAAAAACTTTACAGAAGAAACAAAATCAGTTTTCACACACTATCCAGGAGTAGTGAAGGGTGAAATAACCCGGATGAAATGAAAACATGGCTGGTACAGAACCACAGAAGAGGCACTGCGCAAACATACTTAATTAAACGTGTTGCTGCTGGGAGCAGGGCAGCTTTAAACAATAACCAGGCAAAGTGGGACCTCGTGTGAGCAGCATATACCCTGTGCCATATACTCTGTGGCACTTGCTTAGCCAAAACTAAGGCGACACCTGGTTAATCCACAACCCAGAGAAACCATGCACCTACAATTGAAAGTTGACCCTAATTCAAATTTGGTAGTTCTGTCTCCTTTTTTGTTCTCTTTTTTCTCTTCTCTTTTTTTTCCCTCTTATCTTTTTTCCCTCTTGTCTCTTTTTTCTTCTTTTCTCTTTGGCTTTCTTTTCTGCAGAACCTGGGTTTTTTTCTGTAAAATGCCATTGTTTTTATCACTAGTGAATTATGCAGAACTTTTCCTTAGGACTGTATTAAATAAAAGATCTAGCAATGGCAATTTTGTGTGAGCTTCAAGATTTCAGCCTGAAAAATGATTTTTAAGAATTATTTCTTTCTGCCTGTTGAGATATTTATGTTATACATTCTGTCCCTTTCTACAAATATGTCAATATTGAATGCTAGCAGTTTATGTCTTAAGACTATTTATAGCTTTCTGAATATTTCTTTCAAATATTGAGAAAAATAAAGAATAACAACAATGCAGCATATAAAAATAGAGTTGCTCGGAATGTATTATTCATAATGAACATGAGAACCTGTTTTTCCAGAAGAATTGGTCTGATTAAATCATTCACTACTAAGGCCGCTAGTTATTTATTTTTGTCTTTAGAATTATTTAGGGGATTTTTCTTTGTAATAAATGGACTTGTATACCCATATTTGGTAAACCAGTGGGAAGTCACTAAATGAGGAATTATTTCATTTTACAAAATTTTTAGCAACTAAGCAACGTAAACGCTATTGGTTAAATATGGCAAAGTTGCATATTTGTATTCCTTGGGCTATAGTTTGAAAAAAATTCAAATTATTTTATATAACACTGCTTCTTACAGACTTCCTTTAAGTGAAGTATGAAAGCTGCAGTGTAAGCTTTATTGGCCTATAAATATGTCATTATAGTTGGACTACATTTATATGCTTTGGATTGTTGTTTAAGCCAAGAAAATATGTCTCTACAGGTTGACTTTTTATTGAAACCCTTTGAGGCATACAACAGAATGTATTTTAGGCCAAGGTTATTAAAACAGCATTTTCATTTTTGCAGCAGACTCATTGTCAATTATGCTGCCACAAACTGTCTGTGGATAGGCAGTTATGAATGGTTTCATCTCTAAATGTGTCTTTAGAAAAAGAAATAAAAGATAGAGGAGTCAGAGCTGAAATTGAGAGAAGAGACTGAGGGAAAAATGACTGAATTTAGTGCTCACTGGCTCTGTTGGTTTGGGTTAGGCTGGGCTGCGGCGCTGCCTGGGTTTAGCTGAGGAACAAACAGCCCCTGTGCCTGTGCCGGGCCAGGGAGGTGGGAGCCGCTGCTGCCCCAGCCAGGCAATCTGCATCGCTCTGGCTCACAAGTCTGTGATGGCAGAGGTCTGGGTTTTGTCCCCAGACTGTCATTGCCACTCTTTTTACCCGTCCTTTATAAGTCTTTATCGTGCCAAAATGGATGGTTGAGGTTGCCGCGTGGTGGGCACTCCCTTTCCTGCACTGGCACCGTTAGTAATGGGGATGAGCAAGTTCTGATGCTTACTGAAGGGCTTTTTGGGGCAGTTACTGCTTACCTGTTTGGGTCCAGTGAGGGGGAACCCAAAGAAAATTTAGCAGTCAGTCCTGTCCTGTCTTTTATTCACCATAGTCATCCATTTGGGGATATAGAATCTGGATCTTTGTTCTCTGTGAAATCCAGGAAAATCAAGTACTACTTCTAGTTGAGGTTTAGATTTTAGCAGTCGCCCTTTTCTAGTCCATAGGTTGTTTTCCAGCAGTTGTTTCCTTCTTTGCTTTTTTGAACCCTCCAGTGGAGCTTGCCAGGCAGGGGCTGGATGCCACAGGACTGGCTCACCCTCTCATTTCCTTCTCTTCTTTACCAGTCTCATAATTTGCATAGCTTCACCTGGGAGATTGCAGCTCCTCGATCTTGTGTTGCCATATAAATTGGCCAATCCATGGCAAATTGCAGTGTGTTTGGAAGGAAAAGCAGAGCAGGGATGAGCTATCTTGCAGGAAGGTGCCGACCCCTCAGTGCCCAGGCAGCCACAGTGCCTGACCCCAGCAGGCACTGGACTGTTGCATGGCCTTTCTGATCTCACTTGTCAGTGGCCTTGCAACAGGCATGACTTCTCCAGATGAAGATTATCAAGTTGTAATGTAGTCAAATTGTAATATTATCGAAACTGATAATCTGCAGCTGTAGTGCGCTCAGGTACTTGCGGTGACTTCTGAACTGACGCCGACTCTGCTTTTTCATTGTTTGTCATGTGCTGCTGAGTTCAGGCTCGCCTGGCTTAACTTGATGCAATAATTTTCTGACCAACTAATTGTTAGCTATTCAGAGTACAGCTACTTCAGATACTTTGTGCCTAAGTCATGCCTCTCTCTTCCCCTCCCCTCCTTCCCTGTTTGTCTGCAATCTTTGCCTCTTCCTTGTCTCTTCCTGTCCCCATTGCCCTAGCTGAATGCCATTTTGGTCTTGATAAGACCCCTGTAAGTGTCCCATTATCCCATATTTCCCTCTCTGCCCTTGTGCACCGTATTTTTTTGTCTCGTGGGTCAGAGTGACCTCTCTAACTCATTTTAACCAGCCCAATTGATACAGCTCTTTTGCCATAGATGAGGCTATTACATGACTTGTCTGTTGTGCTCCATGGAGCCTGAAGAGAGCAGGATGGCTCCCTTAGGGAAAAAGGACTGTGGCCTGGCATTTTCTTCTGTGTTTGTGCAGCTCCTAGCAGGTGTGGGCACTGCTGCAGCAGAAAGAGAGCACCAGCAAGCTGCAGAGCAGCACTGTTGGGATTGCTGTTCAGAAAGGCTGTGGAGCAGGAAGGCTTCCTTTGGCTGTACATCTTCTTTTGGTCTAATTACCGCTTACCTTTAGTGTTGACATGTTTGGGATCAGAGATAACCTGAGGTGCTGAGCAGACAGACAATTTTGCCTGGCCTTGTGTGAAGAGGGCAAGATAAATGTTTATTTTATTATTTGTCGAGCAGTTGGTTTAAGATAACTAATACCTGTTGGCTTGTTGGCTTCAGTTGCTGGCTGCCTTTTAAATGCTGAAAAGTGATGCTGTACTTAGGTGCGGTGTACCCCCAATAATCCTATGATAATGACATATTTTCTCCTGGAGGTGACCCTATCTCCAGTAGCATTTGGGGGCTCCCCCTCCTCACTTGCTCCTCTCTCTCTCGAGCCACTGCTGCTCTCCTCTGCACCTTCCCCAGCCACCCTGGGCAGAGGTTGGCAGGGTCCTTGGGAGGTTGTCTGTAGCCATCTGGTCCTTCCCAAGGCCACATGTTTGCCCAAGCAATGCTGGGATGATTTAAGTGCTGTTAATTTCTTCCTTTCTCTGGGGACAGCCTACTTCATTACAGAGGAAGTGTATGGGGGTGACAAAAACGTTTTAATATGCAGCACTGGCTATGGAAGCCTTTCATTTGCCACTGGATTGTGTTGAGCCTCATCTATTTGTGGCTCTTGAAAGGAGTGTTAACACCACACATCTCAAACTTCAAGCATGCCTTATCAAAGAGATAAAATTTGGATTGCTTCTCAAACTTTGACCTGCCTTTGAGCTCTTATAAAAGAGGGTGGTAGCGTTGCCCCTGGGAATTGAGGAGGTGGGTATTTTGTTCTTTGAAATGCAGAAGATCTGCCAAGAAATGTAAACAAAATCCCACGTAACTTCTCTCTAGGTAGCCCCTAATCACAGTGCCTGTTCCCCACCCCCACCGGTTCCTGCAGCAGGAGCAAGCTTACATGATTATCAGAATTGTGCTGATAGCAGTTGTCACTGTGTCAGCATTTTCAATTATGTATTGGTATGACAGGGCACTTTGTCGTTGGTATAGAGCACAGCCATTTGCAATTGCAGTTCTGGTCTATTCAGAAACATCAGGGAAGGAATCAGTGCTGCAAATCGAGAGGAGGAAGAGTTAAATTTTACTGCCTTGTGAAGCTAGAGGGAACTGCTCCACGTTCTCCTAAAGCCGAAGTTGCCGCAGTTTGCACCATCAATAAGAGTTTTGTTGCAGCCTCTGGTTGGAACAGGAGTAGCCTACATAATTAAAAAATAAGTAGATAAAAAATAAGGACCATTCACAGACAGCGTCAAAGCAGCCAGTGTGGGACAGTGTCCCTTTAAAAATGTTTGACGGCTTTTTTTATTTTTGTCTGTTTTTAGCACCGAGATTGACCTTGCCAGGCTGTGTAATAACCCACATGTGTCTGCTCTCCAGGATTTTTTCCCTTCTAGTCACTTTTGGATCACGCATTTAATTCTTACTGACCATGAGGTTTTGTTCCAGTAACTGGAAACGTGTGCCTCCTGGTGCAGCGCTGCTGTGCTCTGAATCTATCTCAATGTCTGCCTTTTTTTCTTTTTTAACTTCTGGGTTTAGAGGGTGCTGTTTTCCTCCCCAGCCTTCCCTCTAGTTTCCGTCCCTGCCCATATTGTTTCTGGGTCCCAGGGGGACCCAGTTTGGGATGTCTATTGTTTTGTGTCCCTGCGCTTCCCTTGCCCAGCGCCGTGGAGGGAGGTGGTCAGTGGTCTCCTCTGTGTGCCATGGTTACTGGTTAGAGCTGTTGGTCCCTCATAGATCATTGATGCCTTCTTCCTGCCTTCAATCCTTTCCACGCAGCCAGCCAAAATTGGCTGAGCACCGAGATCTGTAAACCAAGCACCTATATAACGTGGATTTGGGTGGGCCCTGAGGACGTCCTCTTTTTCCTGCCTGGCTGCTTTCCTGTGCTGTAATTCTGCACTGCTGGAGTCCAGGACTTGGAGTCCTTTGGTCATCTTTGACTCTGAGCGCTCCGTTACTCAAGTCGAAGCTGTCTTCATACCAGCTAATGAATCATTCTGGCTTGTGACCTGTGCTGCTGTGCTGAGATGCTCAGGCTCTTCTGTGGGTGCTCTTGACACCGTGGGCAGACCTGGGTGTCAGTTCCCTTCCTGGGGGGCGGAGGAAAGCCAAACCCAACTTATCCACCACCTCCCTTCCCAGCTGCTCTTCCGAGTTGCTCTTCGTTACTCCCATGCCCAGAAAGACTACGTGCCTTTTGTTTACAGGCACCCTGTGACGTGCCTGGCCTGTCATCATGTATCTTCCTAACTATCTTAGTCCGGTTCTGCCTGCCATGTTGCAGAAAGGCTAGTGCTTGTTCTCTGAGATACAATATTCATCTTCTTATAGATGACCAGTCTTGTGCCATGGGAGTTTGTCAGAGAAAGCATCCTTTGTGCATTTGAAATTGAAGGAGGAGACTTGCTTTTTCTCCCCCTTCTCCTCTTTTCACAAAATCATTTGCTAGGACAGAGGCACACAGGAGCAAAGGCCGGGCTACCGCCCAAGCTGTGTGGGGCTGTAACGCCAGCGAATGGCCATGTGTCAGCATTCATGGGGACCTCAGCAACAGGAGGTGATGGGCCCTCAGCTTGCCAAGGTGGAGTTTTGCTTGGGCAGGCAAGGGAAGGTGGGAGGTGGGTAGGCTAGAAAGAAAAGGCAGGTGTCGGGAAAGAGTGTGGGAAGGGGCTTGGCTCCAGCAGCTGTGGGCAGCAGCGAACCTGCCTTCCCAATGTGCGCAGCCCAGGGATCTCCCACAGCGTTCTGTGTCACATCTGTGAGCACCAAGAGAGGCTGTCTGGGGGCACACAAGAGAAGACTGTGGTTCTGGCATCATTGCCCTTGTTAAACTGAGTTGTAAGACTGTTGGTATCAATATTCTGACGGCTTAATCTCTTCTGGTTAATTTGGTTCATGCTTGTCTTTGCTGACTTGGTGATCCTTGCGTGATGAGACGATGGATAGATGAGGGTGTTTGGGAATGGAAGGGTTAAACCTAATACGTGTATAAATTCAGTGCAGTTTGTGGGAGTGAGTGATAGAGAAGGCGTATATTTAAAAAATGTAACAGCATGAATTGTAACTTACTTGGTAGGTTTTGTATTGGAGAGGATTGCGGCAGAACCTTTATTTACTTCATTTAGTAAAATCTGTACCATGTAAAATAAGTTCCTCCTTAATTTTACTGCTAATAATAATTTGCTTGTAAAAATGAATCCTCAGCACCGTAAACCTTAAGCTTGGGTGTCTCTTGCTCTGTTACATTGTGAAGGACAAATAGTTAATGCCACAAAGAAGTTTTTGTTAGTGATAGATAATGTGTATTATTTTAGCAGGAGTATATTTTAGCAGCTTGTGAAAAATCAAGGTGAATTTCTACATCTGCGCGCTGCTGCATAATTGATATATGTAGAAGCTGAAATTCAAAATCAGCTTCCAGAAGAGCACACATTTGATTTTCCTAAACATTTAAATATATGTATCACACCCTCATTTTAAGATGCTGGTTAATGACTTTATGAGCATGTTGGCAGCGAGAGCATTACATGTGGTTTGAGAAATGTGTCTGGATATGCTTGGTAAGCAGTATTGTTCTGACAGTGTACTAAAGGCCATCTTCAATTTGACTGTGCTCTACTTTGTTATGCTGTGAAAGAAAAAGATAATTCAGCAGAGCATTGTGCTGTCGGCTGGAGACGCCACACTTCAGAATACAAATATTACTAAGGATAAATGAATCATTAAAAGAACAGTAGCATAAAATATCTGATGAATGAACTCCAGGAGTCTCTGCTGGAATAAATTTAGCATTCACGGGCAGTACCATAATATGTGAAATAATAGTATCAGTTCTACATTCAGATGCCAAAAACATTTATGGACCCAGAATAATTGTGAATTACAAGGCTATAAATACATAGAGGGGATTTGGTGATATCATAATAAACCATGAGAAATTCGCTAGGCTGGTTTCTAATGTTACCAGAACCTTGAGATATATTTACAACCTTGTTCACACTCCTGCAGTTTTAGGGGGCAATTCTCCTCTCACAACACGTTCGTCATTCCCATTAGTGCCAAGGGGAGTTATGCATGTGTGTCATGAGTGGAATAGATCCCCGCGTGTTGTACAGTTCAAGGATCCTATAACAAATCGAAAATCTAATTTAAGAAAAAGGTGGGAAACATTCCCTCTCATCCTCCTCCAAGTTCCCCCATGTCCTGTTCTGCTCCTGTGAACAAGGCTAGTGAAGGGTAAATAGGTAAAGGATGACAAGGTAGCTGCTGTGTTCCTGAACGTTTTATCCACAGCTGCATTGTTTTTTTCACTCTTTATTACTGAGAAACAAAACAACCAAAGCCCAGATGTTCTGGTCCCAGGTTTCTTTAAAGTACAGGCTAATGCATTTTAAAAGCATGTTGTAAATACCCAGGGACGGCAGGGATTGTCAGCCTGTCCGCCGAAAGGAGGCTTTGCTGTTGTGATACCAGATCCGTGCCTGATAGGAGCAGTTCATTAGGAACTGGGGCTGAACCTGACATGATATTCCAGAGCATGTTCAGCTTTCAGCATGTGCCATGTCACCTGTTTGTAATTAAGCCTGGTGTCCCCTGCCTTCCTGAATTGGGGCGGTGACAGAGTCTCCACAGGTACTTAGTGTCGGTTCACACATCTAATATTAGATGGGTTACAGCCCCGGCGCTGCAGGACCCCTTCCCCTCCTAGCATCTTCCCCCAGCCAGCTGTATGGTGTTACTGGCCTCATCCTTCTTGTAAGTCATCGGCAAAATATGCACGTTTAGCGTGGTGCAGAGCAAGTCTGCTCAGTAATTCCACATTCCATAGTGTTGCAGGAGGTCTCTCAACTGACCAAGCTGCAGCCTTTCTGCTCATCCTTCTCACAGATTTTCGCTCCTGGCTGTACATCCAGGTCTTCCAGGGCATTTGTGGTACTTGCAGTGGGAAGGGTCTATGATTTGGTTGACGTCCCTCCACACGGTTCCTGTGTTACTTTTTGTGTCTTGGTAGACTAACACCCTGATATCAGCAGATGAATCGCATCCTTGAGATACATCCTGGACCTTCCATCCTTGTCAGCTGATGAAGCAAAGAGAAGATAATTACAAGACCCAAAAAAATAGTGAAGTGGTCGTCAGCAAGAGGGGCTTGGCAGCCTTTTATGTGTCTTGTAGGCTTTAATGTGTGTCAGTGATAAGTCCTCACCCAGCTGGTCACTGAGCCTGGATTTGCTTCGATCACTGCCAGTTTATTTTACTATCTTTCTCTCCTGAATTCATGCATGTTTTTGCTATGGCAAGGTCATGGGATTATTGATTATTTGTTTTAGTTAATTACTAGTGACTTTAACTTGATATTCTTAGCAATATCTGTGTGAGCTCTCATGGCAAACCCAGTAGACAGGGTGTAATGCAATCTTAATGCATTTTTTTCTCTTTAATTATTTTAAAACCACAGTCTCCACTTTCTTTCACACTGAGTATTTCCAGATTAAAAGCTTTGTGGGATGAAAATTAAATGATAAGGCACTATAAAAATCTATTTCAAGAATCTCAAATGTTTCAGCTCCATCTTTATTTTTAGTTTTCTTACTCCCTGAATGACCCTTACTTGTGACCGTCTTTGTCACTATACACTTCTACTTTTGTTGCACAGAGAAAACAGCTGAAAAAGTCCTTTTATGCTTGTGTTTTTAATCCTCTGTTCAGATACATAAGAATGTGGCCCCATAAGTTCTGTGGTACAGTAAAAAAAAAAAAAGACCCAACCCAAATAATTTTGGCAGTTCAAATGCAGAAACTAAAAATAATTTAATCTGCAGTGTGAACATAGTTTCATATTTATACTCGCATCTGGCCTCAGGAATTGAATACTCCATTCTTTAAATAGCTTCACTCTGACTCTTGAATGCTTTGTGACTAGAACATTACCCTACAGTCATACACCTTGTTTACATATTTCTGTTAAAAGGCAAAAGAACGTACAGTACTTCAAAACATCAGTACGAGCTCCCTCCTTCCCTCTCGCCTTGCAAAAGAGAAGTTAAAAAGAGAAAAATGAAAGAGTGGTCTGAAAGTGCATTTTAAATTTAGTTCTCTCAATTTGCTGCTGGGTACATATTTTACTGTCATTTGTATAAAAAACTGGAAGAAAAATTTTCCAAAGAAAATGTGTGCCATTCCAGATGCCCAACAGTAGTCAAACACATTATGTACACTTTGTTTGTATGTTTGTTTTTAATCTTGCAAATGTCTTTGTTTTTAAAAACACTTTGCCTAAAGGCAGTGGATCTTTTTTGTTACCCATATGGTAGAAATAAGGAGTAGGTCCCTGCGAAGGAAAAATACCAGAATAATGTAATAAAAAGGTAAACACTATAAACGGGTGGCTAATGATTAGCTTCTTGTAATCTTTAGGGACAAAGTATCTTTTTATAGTTTTATGATCCTTTCTCAGCCCGACTTCAGGAGGAATTGCATTTTCAGAATTATATATTTGAAACTTCAGCTAAGCTTTACAAATTTAGTAGATCCCTATTTAGTGTCTGTTGGTGAATGTAAGTCCAGCCTAATAGTCTTACTGCTATTTTTTCATTCACATGTCTTGAGGTGAACCTAGGAGCAGAAGAGAAAATATCCCATTTTTAAACCTTAATCCAGAATCCATTCGTATGAGTCACTAAAACAAAATCATAGTGGTTTGGCTAAAAAAGGCTTCATGTCCAAAGGGAATGTTCCTTAAAATGCTGGCACATTTTCCACAATGTTTCTTGAATGTGTTTTTATATGTTGTCTTTGTGCTATTGTAAAACATCAAAGATTAGATCCTGTAGTTTTGTGTGTGGGAGGCTCCTGGTATTTCAGTGGACCGGTCAGCTTGAATGAGGGCAGGGGGCTTGCTCCCTTGAGAAGTGTTCAGCCCCATCAGCTGCCTGCTCCACTCCTCCCTTAGGGAGCCTTCCAGCTTAGGTAGGGAGAATTTGAAGGAGCATTTCTTTTTCTTGTGGTAACTATTCAGTGATGTACCGCAGGCTTAGGCTTGCTGCTGTGACGCTCAGGAGCAAACCTTGCAGCAGTGTGAGTGGCAGGAAAATCGGGTCCTGTGTGCCTTTGTGAAAAACTTCGAGAGAGTGAGTTGTTTTTGTTTTTCCTACCCAGCTATTACATCCCTCACAGGAAAGAGCCTCCGGGATAATCATCCCACTCGGGTTTTGGGTGGTCAGTGCCATTTTCTTTAGGCTTCAGACTAGCCTGGGATGCTTGAGAAGGTCGGTGCTGAGGCCATACTCCACCACGACCTCCAGCTTTGATCCTCCTGTGATGGTACAAAGCTGGAATGGGAGCAGTGATGAGGATTGCTGGAGATAGCAATACGGGCTGCTTTGCTACCTTGCCACTGGGTTTTTTGGTATGCGTGACTTGGGTTTTTTTGTTAGGCTTCCCTGCAGGGAAGGTTGGTGCTCAGCTTTTACTTTGTTTTTTAGACCTGGGCCCTCTGACTTGCGTATAATGAATGTGAATGGTGCAGGATTTAGCCTTTGGTGATCTCAGATACCATGTGATTCCAAGGCACAAAACATGTGATTTATTGGGTAAACCCCATTTAATATCTTAAAAGCATAGAGTAGGAGATCAGATGTGAGCATAGGAGCCTTAAAATATATTCCCTGACAACATACTTAAGAACGTTTAGGTCTATATGAAATATACAGGAAATGAGGCCAATTTTGTCCTTGCTATTTTGATGGCAGGGTGCGCAGGAGAGACGGAGAGAGTGTGGACAGGAATTCATGTGTTTGATAACATGAGCCCAGCCTATTTGCACAAATGGAATAGGAGCGTTTTTCACCCTCTGCAGCAGAAACTCTGTTGGTAGTTTCTTTGCCTCATTGAGAGATTTTAACTGATCAGATATACCAGCAAATCCATATAAGTTAATATGAAGAGTCATTCCCTCATCTCTGGCCAGTTGTGTGCAGTGTTTGCACAAAGCAGTACCTCTTTGCCATCTCTGTTGGCTTGGGGAAGCACAGGGAGCTGATTCTTAATAACCAGAGTTGAAGAAGGTCTGCTATTCTGTATTAGACCCTTTTTCCCTCATCACTTTGTAGACGAAGTTAGTATAACAGTAAGAAAAGTTTTATGTACTTTTTACCAGGACAATACTTGTTAAGTGTTGTTTCTAAAGCAAGACCTTCGTGAACAGTGAAGCAGAACAGCAGTTGCCAGAAGGACCTGTAATGATTTCTGATCATGCTAATGACTGACCATTGTCTTCTGCTGAACAAATGAAATTTTCTTTCTTTTTCAAACAATGTCAGACTACTTAGTGTATGGCTGGTTTTCCTAAGTAAGCACTTCACTTTCTACTTTTTAGGAAAACAATGCAATTAAAGTTCTTATTTGAAGAGGAAGACTGTGATAACAGTGCTTGGAAATTTTATTGTCCCATCTCTGAAAACATCTGGAGTGCGTTTGTCTAAAAGCGTTATTTATACCTTGCTGGGCATGTGGCAAATTTCTTACTTAAAGTCATGTAACATTTTTTGGGCAGCAGATATTTTTAGTTGGGCATATAACTAAGGTTTTGCAAATGTTTGGTTGAGTGAGTAGAAACTTGAAAAATACACTGTGGTTCAGTTTTCTCTTGTTTTACGGTGGTTTTGTCACTTGTGCTTCTTAGGGTCATAGCACATCCAGCTGGAGCACAAGCTCTCGGGAAACAGAAGTCCTTGGGCCCAGTCCCACAATGTACTGAGTGTCACAGGTGGTGTAAGGAATGCTCTGAGTTTGATGTGGCTAACAGGGCACTTCGTCTTCATCACTGAAGGTTATCAAGATGTGACAGAATGGGATCGTATTCATAGAAAAAATGGGACTGCGGTTTCCATTTTGTTGCTCCTTTTCCTTCAGAGCATGTCTGCATGGACTGCGTGTAGGACTGGAGTTTTGTGCGTGCCTCCTTGAGATCTTTGCCCCAACTATCCGTAAGAATTTCCTGCCATCTCCATTTTCCAGTCAGTTCACTAGCCAGATTGCCCAAACCAGAATAGGACACAAAGCCCCTTGGAGAAGTAGCTACAGCAGCGACTTTCTTCGTCCTGTGCATTCACTTTCACCAGATGAAGTGACACCAGTTCCATGCCAATGACTGCTGACTCTAAAGCCAAGAAGCCCTCTTGTGTGTGACAGCCCGAACACAGAGACCAGATTTACACCAGAGTGAATCCTCCGTTTCATTTGGTGCAGGAACTGTTTTGATATCTCTACCTAAGACGCAGAGGCGTCATGGTACCAGCAACAGAGCTATAGTAAATCCCTGCCATTGCTTCCCCCATTTGCAAACTTGTAGGGATAATGTGTACCTTATGGGTACTGTCCTCACAGCTGTTCACAGTTCCTTCCGTGGTCAGAAAATGCAGGTGTTAAGCACAAGAACATAAACAAGAAACAAGAAGTACTCATCTAAATGGAAGCAGGTTTTGACATTGGCATGCGAGATGGCCAGGTCTGGTGAGGATAACAAAGATGCCACGCTCTTGGAGCAGACTGTCCTTTCATTCCTTTTTTTACAAGGTTCCTTTGCAGCTTTTTCTCTTATGCCACCTCATCTGTCACTTTGACCAGAAGACAAGAGGTTCAGGTACCTAAATCTGAACTCATCTATACAGCTTTTTGCAAAGATGTGATGGTGCTAAAACTTCACCCAAAATCTGTCTTCAGAATGGCTTCAAGCTTCCTTTTAAAACAATTAGTTTACCTACATGGCTGGCATCAGAAGAAATGTAATTGCACATACTAGACTTGATTTTCCTTTCCAGGATCAAAATGTTGAGCTGACAGTCACTGCTAGGCAGTCTGAAGCCCAAGCCATCCTGCCACAGTGTCTCGAAATGAATGTCCTGGTCTATCATTACGTGTTGCTGGCTAAGTGTTGTGTAATTCCCACTGAGTTTGGAGACCTGCTGCAGCATAGCTTGGGTGATGTGCTCTTCCATTATCAGGAATCCACAGAGCAGCAAAGAGCAGGTTCTCCAATATCGTTCGTGGACTTGGCTGCGAGGTTGGGAGTTTGGGAGAGCGTTTTTTCAATCACTGTTTAACTGACAGAGATACAGCTTCTTTGTCCTATCAAGTGGAAAGGTGTGGCTTGGCAGTCACAGTGAGGACCTTGCTGTGGTACACACTGGCTTGAGTAAGAAGAGATCAGTTATTTGCCCTTCCCCTGCTAACTGTGACTTTTCCAGATTTTACTCTCTGGATACCATCCCTCCCTGTTTTTCAAAGCCCTCTGATATCGCAGGCTTGAACTGCTGGGGGGCTGTAGTGTCCCCAGGCTTGTCCTGGAGCTGATGGAGGAGGCAGCCCGTGGGCCAGCAATGAAATGCTTTGCATCTCTCAGAAATTCCCATCTCACTTGCATCTGGCATAAACGCACCCTGCAATTTATTGAGTTGCTCATCATGAACGCTGTGGTTACTGTGCGATAAGTAAATATTCTTTTGCATATTCTGTTCTTCCTGGGCATTGTAGGAATTAGCACGTCAGTTGAGTACCGAGGAGAATGAGTAGACGAGAGTGAAATGTTATGGGTCATTAAACAAACAAACAACCCCACCTTCATTTTATTGAAGGTACCTATAAATCTCATCAGGTTTTTTTTCTTTACAGCTAGTTGACCCGAGGATCTGTGTGAAAGATCAGGCTGTTAGCTTAGGCAAGTTAGATTGCTTTAAGCAGCTGTGAACTAGTTTTATAGCGCTACCAGCCTATTTTGTTTCCAGAAAGTGAAAGTTTGAAGTAGGTCCCAAATCTGGTTTCTCACATACGAGATCATTTTGCTACCCATGACCTAGAAACCAACAATGAATGTATAAATTACAGGCAAGAAGAAAATTCTGAATTGACTGTAAGGTGAATGGAAGTTGAATAACTCCCTGAACTTCAACTGGGAAAAGAAGAAAAGATCACTGAATTCTAAAACAGACTTCAATATAGACAAAGAAAATGTTATTTTAGTATAGATTAAACTTATGACTGAGATATAGAGGGATTATTGTGTCTGTTTCAGATGTAATTTCATGCCTGAGAATTTACGTTGAAGGCAAACTGGTCTGGATCACATTAGTAAGGGCCCTGTTTTGCTGTCAGTTTAATTAAATGGAAACTGCTGGCAAGGAGACCCGAGTAGGTTTATAGAAGCAATACTATTTTCTATGTTGGAACAGGAAACTGTTAGGTCTTCCAGTTTGAAAGGGACACAAAAATGAAACCTGTGATTCATTCTTGTTTACAAACTCCCAGCTAATATACAATGACCTTAGTGATAAATTAACCGCAATTACACGTTGTATGTAGTGGGCTTTACAATAGCTGCAGACTTTGTAGTTATGAAAACCATGACCTTTGACAGGGAGGTTAGAACATGAAGTTTTTCCAAGCAGTGCCTAGCTCTTCAAAAGTATTCACTTTTCCTTCCCTGTTTCATGCGAGTGGATTGACAAGATGTGTAGTGAGTGTTCTGTTTGCTTGCTGCAAGATTGTTGTCAGGCAGAAACCCCCCAAAACAAAAAAGCCCGCCCTTCGGGAACATTGATTTATCTGTTAACTGTGCCTGGCATGCTGCCTTTTGGCTTTGATTTCAGAGAGAAACATGTTTGGTTACTTTAATAGGCAAAAGCACTGAACCTGACTTGTAGGGGAAAAAATTGTTTTCTTTCCCTTTTTCAGTTCTGTTTATCGTATCCTGACGTTCTGTATCGTAATTGTGCAACAGTTCCAAGTTGGAGTAAAGAAAAGTAGAACTGGATCTCAGGCTCCATCAGGGTCATTATTCAAGAGCCAGCTTTTCTGGGTGACTCAGTGGGACTGAAAATGAATGTTTATGCTGGTTAATAGCCACCCTGTGACACCATCTCTGATTATATCAAGTGCTTTTTTGTTCTCGAGAATTGTTCACATCACCTATTTATATCTCCTTTTTTTATTTATACTTGTTTTTATCTTCTAGAGATTTTTGCTGAGCTTGAGTTGTCTTGCTTCTTCCTTCAAAATCTGTTTGTTCACCCTTTTTTGCTTCTTTTAGATATATTGAAAGAGAAGAGGTTTTTCTTCCTCTTATTCTTTGACTGAGGAAATTCAGGTCTTACCTATTTTCAGCTACTTCTCCAATTTATGATGTCACAGTGTGCGAGAGTAAAAGTTGAGAATTTGAGAAAGTGAGGTTTTTAATCATGTTACAGTAATTGTATAATTTATTCTGTGTGTATATACATGTAGTCATCTACAGTGAAACTGCAAGTGTATGTGTGTGTGTATACACACAACTATATGTTGCTGAGGTCTGATACCCATAAAGCACTTGGCCAAAAGAGTATCGTTATGAAAGACTTAGCATTCCTCACATAAGTATCAGAAGTAACAAAATACATTGTTTGAGACCTACAAAGATCAAAAGAGAAAGAAGGGAGGAAAAGAGATTTTAAAAAAACTGTAATAGCAGCAAGTAAAACAGAACAAGAAGGTTCTTGGAGGTCTCCGTCCCTGTGAATGCAATGATTTTTTTCAGTGAAGCTGTAGGAGGAATCCATATTTTAATATTAACTTCAGTCATGCCGTAGCCCAGTGCCTCCAATGAGCATGAAGCTTTGCATGGCTGGAAGGTAGGTGGGGATGAGATTTGGAGAACTGTTGCGTAACTGTAGGTGAGGGGAGGGAAGAAACGCCTTAGCCACCGTCAGTGCTTTTGCCTCTTACAGTAACACGATGCAGTCTGTCCCAAAGCGCTTTGTGGTGTTTTCATATGCTGGGGGGAGGCACCGGAGAGCATGTGTGCTCACCTCTGCTCTGTCCTCTGCCTCAGCTGGGCGATGGTCTCACGAGGGCCAGCTCCTGATTGCAGTTGCTTAGCAATAATTAAAAATAAACCAACAGGCAGCAAACCCTCTTCAAATCCAGGGGCTGTCCATCAAAGCTGCACCCTGGCTCTTGCTTATATGTCTTGGGGGTAGAAGAAGAGCAAGAAAAGGGTCGGTTGGTTTTGATCCCGACTGTGGTGAGGTAAGAAGTGCAGAGAGGTCAGGAGGAGTTAGTAAATTATTTTGTGCAGATGAGTAGCAAAATATTTCACAAGTTGGGACAAAAAATGCTCAGTTGACTCTGCTTCCACAGCAAGGAGGGACTTCAGCTATCTCCCTCTAGGGCTTCTAGCATGACCAACGGCCCAGCAGCGACGGTTGATACTCGGCCCCTGAACCTGTGGCCCACCAGGTTTTTGGCTGGCTGTGGGGGGGCTCAGATCGCTTTGTCTCTTCCAGCCCCAGCTCCCCGTTACCCTGGTCTCAATGGCTGCAATGGAGATGCATCCATCATACTATGAATTTGCGGGATTCCTCGGTGCAGGCCTGCCAGTTGTGTTGGAAAGCTGTAAGGAGGCAAAATCTTTCTTGGAGGAGGTGCCTTTCAAGGCAACCTAGAAAGGAGAAAGACTTTCCCAGTTGTAGTGGTGGTAAGACTCAAATCCGGTAAAAACTTTCAGTCTCTAGAGAGTAAAATGAGATTCTTTACCAGCTAGTTTATTTTAATTTTTCTTTTCCTGTTCTCTTCATGACAGAACTTCAAATAATTATGTTGATTTATGCTTACAGGTATTTTAAAGCTGTAGTATGCTGTAACAAAGCAATGCCAGCTTATTGTTTCTGGCCCTATCCAATTATACAATTGAGTTTAGGCATGTAATAATGTTATAACAGAAATATCCATCATGATGGATTGAATTTCATGAAGTACAACACAAGAATATTTATAGCTCCATTCTTAAAGCCACTTTTGGGTCAGAATATGCCTCCTTGGTATGGCCTTTAAAAACAGGAGAAAATCTGAAACTTTTCTCAGTCCAGCCCCAAACCTACCACAACCCATTGCCTACATAGGGAGGGGGGTGTAGGTTGATGGTAAGCAGAAAATGATAGAATAGAGTAATTATTTCCGCTAGAAAATGAGGATCTGGCATTGTTTGTACAGTAACAGAAAGTCATTATTTGGCTATGCCACTGTAATGAAACAATAAAGATCATACTTAATTTAAGTATCATCTCTCAAGAGACTTCTTGCTCTCCTTCTACCATTTTGGCTATTAAAACAAATTTAGATTGCTGGTCTAGTTTCCCACTGCTTTTTAGAGAGCGGGGTGGGCAAAGCCTCCCCTCCTCCCAGCTCTGTTTAAATGTAGACCTTTGGCATTCCAGAAATCTGACCTTGTTTGTAAGGAATGGCTCATTTTTCTATAATGTAATATGAAGCACTCTTGTGTTTTGATTCCATGAACTAGAGTTTAATGTTCCAGCTTGCCATGATAAGGATATGATCTGGTTGAGATAGAAACACTAAAGGAAATTAGCTATTGTACTATTCTTTAACATATTGTTTCCCTAGCAGTTTCATTTAGAATCATTTGGAATAATCTTGGAGTACCTTTTAAAAAGGATTTTTTTTTTTTAAATTTTTTTGTTGTTGTTGTTGGCCCAGATAAAAAGTGGGGCTTTAAGATATTTCTCCTAAAATAAATGTGAGGCCGCCTCATTTATAGTCAGCATGCCTTGATTACTTGCAGACATGCTGGAAATTTACATGCGCTTTTCTCCATTATAAAACACTGATCTGTTCAGATCATTAGCTCCCTCATGACTAGAGTTTGGCAGCAAGCCAAGGCAGGCTAAATCTGTAGCTGTAAATCGTGAGTTGAAATAGCAGAAAGTGGATTTGTAACTTTAAAAGTGTAAACAGTTTGGAAAATGAAGTAATTTTAGAGTATGATTGATTGCCTTAAGATTGCACTTTAAATTAGCTTAGGGTCTCCGATGCAGATATAGGCACTAACTGCTCATTATATATTTTCACTTTTCTTTGGAACAATAGCATTGTTGGTAGGCTTCTAAACAATGTATGCTTCTCCTAGAGTGACCTTTGAGGAAATGAATAGTTTTATTGTGTGTCCATTACTTTGCCTGAAACAACATTTTTGAGTTATTAATTTGCCGTGGTCTATAAATAAAGGAATCAAAATGCAAAGCAGCTGTATTATGCTGCATGTAGTTCATCAAACTTGTGCTTAAACATCACCATTTGAGATTGATAATGCACTGCATAATTTTTTTCCCTCTGAAAAATAAGTAATGTTTTGCATAGCCTGTAGTTGGTAGGGATTGGTCCTTGAATCCTATAGAAGCAAAAATTAAGATTATTTTTAGCACAAGCAATTAGTGAACGTTCTGGGGGACCAGCACACTGCGTTCACTTTTTCAGGGACCCTGGTTCACTTAATTGTGTAGTTGAGAGTCAGAAATGGACTGACAAGTGTGTCTGGAATAAGAAACGTGGGACTTGTACGGTCAGTACTGTTATTCTCTCATCTCCACGTGGATCTTGGGTGTCTTGCTGCTCTCAGCACCTCTCTGGAATAGGAGCGGTCAATGCAGCACGCTGCACTGCAGGGTCCTCTGTCCTGGCCGGTGCTGGGCTGTTACACGGGGGAAGCGTCGCTGGCCTGCCCGTATGAACAGGGGGCACATGCCAGTGTAGCCATTCCCCTGGCTGAAATGGGAGAAAGGTAATCCTGCTTCCTTGCACAGATGAGATTAGGCTCTGCAGCCTGTGACCGGCGGTCATCAGTCCAGGTTTCTGAGAGGCAGGCATGCCCAGGGAGCGAGAACCGGGCCGCAGCCGCCTGATGCTGGTGATCCCCGGCAGTCATGGCCGGAGAAGAGGAGCCCAGGGGCACGGGGACGCGATGTGGTCATGGGAAGCACAAGCAGTCAGTGGGACGGGGGGCTGCGGGCTGAAGGGGAAGGTGTCGCTGAGAGGCATGTTCAGGAATGTGAAAAGAGTGTATTAGATTTGGAGTCTTAGAAGTTTAGGGCATAATCTGCCCAGCTCGCTCTGCACTTGTCGAGAGGAGTAAGTAGTGGGAGATACAGCATGCTGTTGGTTCGACGAAGCATGTGCCACTTAATATCTGGTGTCTTGCGAGTCCTGGCTGTTCACGAATGGTGGCTAAAAACATTTGCTGCTCTTTCCCAATCTCCTAAAGAGATATAAAATCCATCATTTATGTGTTCCTGCCTACCAGGGCAGCGTGGTATCTAAAGCCACAAAGGTCTCTAGCATGGAACAACACCTCGGTGTAACTTTGTGGGTGTGGGCACATAACTTACATGTATGTACTAAGCATATATATTCTGCGTGTCCAGGACTGCTGCCTGCTGCCCTCATATGTTCTTTAACACTTGTGGCCATGCTAGAAATTAGGAGTCTAAAACTATTTAACTGACACTAGCAGTGGTTACAAATCACAATAGATAGCTATGCCTGCTTGAAGAGAATACATAACAAAAACTCTTACAATTTTGTATCAGAGTGTGCTTTTCATCTCTCTCCTTGTCCTAGATTTGGTATCTAGCGTTCAGTAGATACAAGGCTCTGTTTTGTTGTTCTTCTGGAAGCTCCGTTCTCAGAGAGTATTTTTTCCCAGTGTTATCACCCCTTCTTGATCTTCTTTCCTCTCCCCTCCATGTTTGAAATGAAGATTTTGCACTTGTGAAAGAGGTATGGCTGAGAGGTCTGAGCACAGGTCTGGGAGCCAGGACCTGCTGAGAGCTGAGCTCAGTGACTCATTCGGTGGCCTTAAGCAAGTCAGAACATCTCTGATGAGGTTATTTCATATGTAAAACAGGGGAAATAATACTTATCTATCTACCTGCTTCATAGGAATGCCCTGAGGACTAATTAGCGTCCATTAAGTGCTTTGAAATAGACAGTGCTATCTATTATTAGAGCACGCTCCAGACTAGTAGATAGTATGTTAGGATTGTTTTCTACTTGGGAGCCTTCCTCTCTGCTGGGTGTGGAACAGAAGCCCATCAGGAGCCAGGCACAAGCTGCCTGGTGTTTTCTGGAAGATTGGCAGTACTCTGCCAGGCCCTTCCTGGGCAGATTCACTGCAGACTGAAGCTCTCGCTGAAAACTTGGAAAGAGAGATTGCCTAGAGAAAAGAGTGGGAGGATACTTGCTTTTTCTCCTTAGTTCATAGGCATAACTTATCCTGAAATCCTTTCTCACCCTGCCTCCACCTGAGGCCTTTTCAGATAATTCAAGTAGCACGGTTTCTCCTCTTCTCCAGGAATGGTTTCCTGGTCCTGCAGAAGAGGAAGAGAAATCCTGTATTAGTTCTCAGGAGGAGCATGGGGCTGGGCTGGTAGGTTCCCATCGCAGGGAGCCCTTTCTTATTCAGAAGGCCATTCCTCTCTCTTGAAGAGCAAGTGCTTACATTCTTTTTCTTCACTGGGTAACAGACTCCTCTGCATAGTCCTTACAAGGCAAAATCTAATTTTGGGGATAGGATACTAAACTCTGAAGGTGTGTGTCTGCTGAAGTCTGGGAGTCTTTTCATCATCACAATGAGGAGGGTTGTCATCTGACCAGCAGCTCCTTTTGTTCTCTGGTGCATCTTCTCTCACCGTATACTTTTGTACCTCTCTTACAGATGCCATAATAATCTAGTTCAAAGGACCAGCCCTGTTCTCACTGAAGCGCACAAGCCAGGTCTTTCTTACCAGTGAGACTAGGACTCGGTCCAGAATAACTGGAGAGAAGCTTTGTTTCTCTCCATTTGCTCCTCGCACGTCTCTCAGGCCATGAGTAATGTGCAACGAGATGGGAAGGCCTGTGTGAAATTTTCCAAGGGAATTTTCTATGTTTTAATAACGTTAATGATATTTCTTAACGCTTCATCAGATTTTTCAGTGTATGTTGCTGGGATTTTGATGCCTCCCTGTTTGGGCACTTGGACTTTTCTTCAGTACCAGAAGACGCTTCCCTTAGAAATGGGACTGAGGGCTCATATCAGCATTTGGTCCAACAGTTGAACCTTAGCCCTGCAGAAATCTTTTTGGCACAGGCATCAGTAGATACCATTTTAAGGAGGCTCTCTGCACCTCCTCTTGTGCCTTCATAAAGGGGAGGGAATCAGGAGCAACTGGCCCACAAGCTCTCACATGCCTGCAACTAATTCCTTTTCCAGAGAAATGATGCTGTGCCACAGAAGGACCTAACAATATGACCTTGGTCAAACAGGAAGGCTCTGGCATTGCGGAACTTCAGCACAGTTGGTTTGTTCATCTTCTCCTGCAGATTGCTGAGTTTTTGGTCCTTGTATCCTAGACACGAGAGTACATTAGCTCCCTTCTCCTTTACACCTTCTTCTTATTACTCCTTTTCAGCTTGAGTCTGCTTTGTTGTGATGCAGAATTGGATTAAATGAGCAACCACAGAGTTACTCATATACCTGTAACGGCTATTGAAGCTACGTTTGGTTTGTTTTTCAGAGCAACAATTTGGTGCAACATGAGAAGTTCAGTTAGGAGGTTAGACTCCGCGAGTAGCTGAGGGAGCGTGGTGTGGGGGAGTTGGGTCCGTTGCCTGGATTTCGGCAACTCCTAACTGGTCTTTCCTCATGATAGTCCTCATGTTGAGTTTCACCTTGTCACCAGGAAGGAGGGGAACCAGAATAAGGTTGTATTGGGGAACAGGTATATACTACATTAGGATGAGATAAAGGACAGCAAATTCCTGGGGAAAAAAAATAAGGTGCTAGCAGTTTTGTAATTGCAATTTTTAGGGTTTTTTTTAAGAAATGGCATCATGCTAATTCTAATTCTGTGCCACTCCTGGATTTAAGCACTATTACACTGCAGATGATAACACAAGTTTATCTGTAAAATTCTTTAACTGTGGTTTTCGTTTCCCAGCTTGACTTCTTTTTCTCTTCTTGTCTTTGATTGGCTTCCAAAAAAGTTATTAACATGTTGCAAAACAAATACAAGGGGCCACTGAAGCTTATTAAAAATGGTTTCTTTTGTTCGTATCTGGCAGTTGACAAATTGTCTTGTGCTCTATCTTACCTGCTCCCATGTGAAAGGTTACATGAGAAAATGGCTGCAAATAAATTGCCATTGAATGTTGTTGAAGACTAAGCATACAGCTTCTCTATTAAGGACCTCTTTTAAAGCTCTCTATTCAGGCTCCCCCCTGCATGTCTCTCTAACACTTGTCTGTTATATTATGTTTGGCACAGAAGGAAACATTAAATAGAAAAGGAACGTCTGACTGTGGTGTTTCTAGACCCTATTATCCCTCTGTCAAATGTCCACATGAGAAAGGTAAAATTTTTGTCCATATTGATGATGATTTCTGAAGGTTTTACTAACCATCTTCAGAGTGAATTGCTAGAAACAAATGAAATCGAAAAGCATATTTTTGCAGCTTTGGAAATCTTACTTAAATCAGTGTAATGAGACGCACTGAGTAAAATGTAATTATTCTCACTTCTCCATGTGTCAAAGAAATCAGCAGTATGGTTAGGGAGCGGAGGGTTACAGTGAGCTTGTTATTTTTATACAGAGCCAGATACTGCTTGTGTGTAGTAAATTGTAAATAGTAGATAATGCAGTTTTTATGTGTACTAAATACCCTGCAAGAATTAACGGGGTTGTTACTTCATTAAGGGTTTCAAAGAGGGCATAAATGTCAAAAGCAGAGCTCGACTGTTTAAATCACTGGACCATTTCCACTCTCCACCTCTCATGTCACAGCTCTGAGGCCGGCTGCTTCTGCCGTTGCTATTTTGAGGAGCGTGCAGTTCCTCCGAATTTTCAGAATGATAGTGAAAGTTCCCTGTGTGAAACACCAAGCTAAGGCTTTTGACTCATACTTTTGGGGGCAATGGAAAATGAAGGCGGTTGATTTTGCCATGTGGAAGAGGTGGTGTAACAGTCCCTTACAAGTAAGGCTGCATATGCTTCTCTCTCATTTGTGTTTGAATGGTGTGCGGAGGTGAGAGAGGAGACAACAGGAGACCTGGTTACTCTGGTATTAAGCCCAGTAACTCAGTTTAACTATCAGTGGCTTTCCATTCTTTTTTCAGTTTTTCATGCCTTAAAATTTTCCCAAGCAAGTATAGATTTGTTGCGGACCTCTTCAGCACAGAGGGCACACAACAGACCACAAGTTTAAAACTCATCGGACCACAGAATATCTTCAGGAAAAAAAGACTCAGTCTTGAGCACTGGATTGGAGAACCTGTTACGTCCTTGAGCTTGTTGTTCCAGTGGTTGTCATCACTGTAAGAATGTGTGCCCCTCCCTTGCAGGTGGCTCTAGTTGCGTGTTTCTCTGCTAGAGTTTTTCATTCTCCAGTATTCTACTCTGTGCAGTGCTACACTTCAGAAGAAAGGGAGACCAAGGCAAGTAATCATAGTAATAGTAATAATAATAATAAAGATGATGAGAAGGTGGTGTAGGAGAAGTTACTGAATGTGACCCGCATCACGAAGGTGCTTCAGGGAATGTGTAACTTCAGCCACAGAAGCAGTGGAAGTACTTATGTTTGTAGCATAACTCCCATGCTCAAGTATTTGCAAGATCAGGCTTTATGTGTAAGTACTGAAGTGTAGTTCAGTGGTATGTTGGATGGTGTTCAGAGATTGCTGAAAACGGTGCATTAAATAGCACTTTGAATTGCAAAGTGCTGGTTCAGTTTTGTCTATGAGAATGATAACACTTATTATCTGATTGTTCCCTGTGCAAATCTCACCTCAGGAAAAATTAAATTATGTTTGAATTCAGCTAAAGCAAAGTATATCATTATTTCCTTTCGTTATTAAAAGGGATTTTTACTGTTTGTTTGTTAAAACTGAAGCAGCTGCCATGTTAGAGCCTTAGATATTTAAAAGCAAATACAGAGGCAGAGCCATTTACAGTACAATTGGCTTGTTTAATGTGATTTAATTCCTCTTCTTGGCTTCGTCATATTACCAAATTACGTTTTCAGCCCTCCTCCCCTTTTTAATTCTTTCTTCTTTTTGTTATCAGCAGAATTGAAGCTGCTTATCAGTAACCACGACAACCAGGATAAATACTTGTTTTAAAGCTTATGCACATTCAACCTGAATGGTCCACATGACCCAGAACATTCAAGAGGACAGGCAGCACGTGCACCCTTCTGCAATCAGTCTCCCCCTTCCCTCCATCTCCATCTGCTTTAGAAAGCTAATAGGGCAGTTTAAAAACCTTTTATATCAAAGTGGTTTTCTGTAGCCAGCCGTGGCCATTTGGACATGGGCTGACCCACGCCTGTGACCTGAGGAGTAAGGAGAGAAGGAAATTCTGGGAGGCAGGGAGGCGATTTCACAGCCCAGTTCTGAACTTGGCCACATCCCCAGCATCAGCTCACTTCTCTTGTGCTCCTCCAGCTATCGCTGCGGCAGTCACCTGCTGTTCGGCGGGAGGGCACACCGCTGCTTTGCAAACCCTCCATGAAGGGGGAAGGTAATCCCAACCAGGCAGCAGCTAAATAAAATGAAGGAGTGACTGGGATTGTATGGGACAGGGAAAATGATTGTGGCAGGAGAGAAGCCTCAACACAGAGCCCCTGCTTGGTCCATCCCCTGCTCTGGTGGAGGCAGGCAGGCTGGCTGGGGTGGCTGGAGATGGCCACTTCCCTTTTGAGGAAACAGGAAACTCTCACTTACCTAGAAATCCCCCCGACAAGGATTTCTGCTTGGCCTGTTTGCTCTCTCCCTTGCTCTCCAAGTTGCCTGATGCTGTAGAATAAATCCTTTAAGCTCTCTCTGTCTCAGTTTCTCTCTCTGTGTAATGGGGATAATAATTTTTACTCACCTCCATAAAGCAGTTTGAGGCCTGTGGATGGAAGGGTTATATAAAAGCTGGAAATGACGATTGTCAGTCACTCTTCTTTTGAGTCTAGAAACACCTCATAAACCCGCTTCGTAAGGTGCAGGAGGATCCTGGGAGCGCAGGGTAGGAGCTGCAGTTATGAGGAGCTGAAGAATTAGGGTCTGAAAAAGGTTGTTGAATGGCTGATTGGAAACTTTTTCAGTATTAGATTTCTTTTGTCTTCTTCAAAACTTGAATTTATGATTCAAATTCAAAGTGATTTAACAAGATAAATATTATGGAAGATTTGGTTATGTGGACATACTGTCAGTCATTGATCAACATACTTGGTTTCGTCCCCGTTAACTAGGACTAGAACAACTCAGATCCAAATCACTGACTGTAAAATGTTCTTCCACCATGTGCTTTAAGTATGTATTAGGTGGTGCTGTCTTTTTCCTTTTTTTTTTTAATGACTGTATTGGTGTTGGGTTGAACAGTAGTTTCAATCTCCAGTAGATTTGTAAGTATTCTCTTTCTTTCAAATGTTAAACTAATCTTAGGAGTTCTTTGAATGGCTGACGCTCTGCTGGCACTGTGACAGAAAACGGAGGGCTGGGGAAGTGGCACAAAATTCTCAGAATTAGCTCTGTCTCCTCCTTACAAGGGAAGAAATATCTGATACATGCAGAAAGGCTGTGTGTTTTATTCTGTATATTGGCAGAAATGGCTTTTGCCTTTTGATAAATGTAAAAGCAAAATCAGGCAGGCAAAAGTCCACATAAGAATTACAGGCAACATGTTAACATCATCATTATCTGGTAAACATAGATGTAATCACTGTGTTCCATATCCTGCAACATGTTGCCTTTGTTCTTGATTACATTAGCATTCAAATAGAGGGGGGTTCTCAAAGCAAGGATGAGTAGCATGGGTCCTGCCAATGAAGCGGTATCCCTGTTGTGTCAATAATTTACCCAAATTTATTTAAACCCAAAACCACAGATTTCCTGTCCCATTTCATGGGGCTAAATCATTACTGTATTTGCATTTATCTGTGAGAGAAATATGATTCCTGGATTAATATTTTTAGGTCTTATGATTAATTAGCCAGCCAAGGCACACGGAGTGGTGTTACTAGAGCGAACAAAGACCGTGGGAATGAAAAGGCAGGGGGGATTGGAAGAGCTGTGTTTGATAAGTCTTCCCTAATCACGGGAGAGAGAGTGGATTGCTGTGCTAGAGCATGCAGAAGTAGTTTCGTGACGAAGATGCAGCTACTCCTCAGCTGTTGCTCCTAGATCACAGCAGCCTGGTGCAAAGGGACATGGATTCCTACTGCGGTTCTCAGCCTTGTGTCTGCACAGAGGATTCGATGTGAGAAGTGGTCAAGCAAGGAGCCAGACATAATTCTCCCATGAAGGTTATTTCACTGGGAGAGCCATCCTTGCTTTCAAAGGAGTACCCAGAGATGTAGGTGATGATTGTCATTGCTTCTTGGCCAGCTGCAGTTATCTGGGTGATGATTTGGGGGTGTTTGGCAGGTTATGACTAGATGGTGAATTGGGAACATGTTCTCATTGCACAATTCCTCTTAAAGGTCTTTAGGTCATAAAGACCCAGTTTCTTCTTCCTCCTTCTGGTTACTCTTTCATCGTTCTGCTGTTTCTGTTGCTTTTGGACTTTCTGAAAGGTTCAGAGTTTTTAAGTAGTCATGTAGTAAGTTCTCTTCTGTGTGCTGGAAAGCTGTGCTATCTCCCTTTGGGTTGTTACTAGAACAGGCTTTGGGTTGTTATTAGAACAGGTAGCTTTGAGATGTGCTGCCTGACCTGCAGTCATTGGTTTTGAAGGGTCAGCTACACATGTCTTTGTCCCATCTACACCTGTGTTCTAATACCCGTACTGCAGAAAGTCCTTGCCAAAGGAGTAGGACGAGGGAATCATAGAATCGTAGAATCATTTAGGTTGGAAAAGGCCTTCAAGATCATCGAGTCCAACCATCATCCATGCCCACTAAACCATGTTACTAAACCACGTTATGGAGTACCCCGTCTACACACTTTTTGAATACCTCCAGGGATGGTGACTCAACCACTTCCCTGGGCAGCCTGTTCCAATGTCTGACAACCCTCTCAGTAAAGAAGTTTTTCCTACTATCCAACCTAAATCTCCCTTGCCACAACTTGTGGCCATTTCCTCTCGTCCTATCTCCAGCCACCTGACAGAAGAGACCAGCACCCACCTCACTACAACCCCCCTTCAGGTAGTTGTAGAGAGCGATAAGGTCTCCCCTCAGCCTCCTCTTCTCCAGACTAAACAACCCCAGTTCCCTCAGCGGCTCCTCTTAAGACTTGCGCTCCAGGCCCTTCACCAACTTGGTTGCCCTTCTCTGGACACGCTCCAGCACCTCCATGTCTTCCCTGTAGCGAGGGGCCCAAAACTGAACACAGGACTCGAGGTGCAGCCTCACCAGCGCTGAGTACAGGGGAACAACCACCTCCCTGCTCCTGCTGGCCACTCTATTTCTGATACAGGCCAGGATGCCCTTGGCCACCTGGGCACACTGCTGGCTCATATTCAGCCAGCTATCAGCCAGCAAGGAGAAGGAGAACTGGATCCTATCTTAAGAGCTGGAAGAGCCAAAGTCCACTGCCATAGATGAGATCAACCTTTTTTATCTTGATGGCAAGTGTATCAGCTGGGAGGGGATTTTTTAGCATGCATTTGGACCATCGCTTTGGCATAGGGCAGACTTCTTTGTCACTTACGTGGAATTAATTTCATTCACTCAATTTGATCTGCAAGTTAAGCCTCTAGACTAAGCTAGGTGTCATTGATGAGGGAGTAGTAGCTCCAGAGAGTGAGGTGATCCATGTCTTGCAAAACAGCAGGTTGGAAGGAGAGATCTCTGACTACAGAGGGATCTACACAGCTGTTGTCGACTAAAACTGCATTATTAGATGAAACGAGTCCCATTGTGTGCTCCAGTGGGTTGCTGAGGGTCTTGGGAGGGCAGTGACACCTGAACGCTGCCCTGAAATAGTCAAGAGACATCCCATCTTGGGAGTCACAGCTGTGTTCATTCGGCACAGCTAACTCTCATCATTCCCAGTCCCTCCAGACATCCAGATGCATCCTCCATTACCTCTGTGTCTGCTACATATTGATGATATGGTCAAAGCCATGCATACAAGCAATGATAAACTAATTATGATATGTGCATCCTCTGGGAGACCCCCTTAGTAACTGAGGGTAATGAAAGAAGGCAGAGTAGCAAGGGCACCGTGTGGGAGAGGAGCCTGACGGACAGAGCCCTGCAACTTCCTTCATTTTTGCTCTATATTCCAAATTACTCCCTTGCTCAATTTGCTACCCACACACCAAAGGCATTGTCCCATTTTATCTGGTTCCCCTGATACTTCCACTGCTTATCTTATGAAGATCTGTGTCAACATTTATCAAAACAAATGGCAAGCCTGGGACCTTTTAAGTAGTTTTTTTAGTTAATAAAACCAATCTTCTACTTCTGTTATGTTAAAAGTGCATTATCTTTTTATTACAAACTCTCTACAGCTCTGTCTGTTTTCCTTCTTGGCAATTTCATGACTGCTCCAGTTGATTGCTGTATGGAGAATTACAAAATCATTAAGGGTGGGGTTTTACCAGCTGACTTACAGTACAAGCCATTTCTCAAAATAACCACAACAGTGCAATACTGATGTGTAATTTACGTCACAGTATGTTTTTATGAAATAGTTTGTGGCTTATTCATTTAGATTTAGAACTGAATATCTCTTCTCTCACTTTTTAATCAAGCTTTCTTCTTTCTTTTTTTTTTTTTTTTACTTTTTAATATTTTCCACTCCTAGGCTTGGCTTGCCTCCAATTTACCAGCTATACTGAGGAGGAAAAAAATGTGGGTTGTTTTTTTTTTTTCTTTTGCCTGCAGTTTAACTGCAAGTGTATTTTCCTATTCAATCTATATATTTGTGTTAACTGCCTTGAAGGAGATGGTAGATTTGTGGTAGAATATATTGCACAAAGGTAGAGCAGAGAATTGATAAAAGAGATGCAAAAGTTTGGAATTTCAAACCATACCAAATGAGTGACGCTATTTAGCCTCCTGCTCTAGTACATTTCCTTTTTAAAAATTACTTTCTGTATAATGTCTTGTAATTAGAACAGGAAATCATTGAGTAACTGTAAGAAGAATAAGAGCACTTAAACTGAAAAGAAAATTACCTTCCGAGAAATTATATTCACGATTTTTTTTTCCTTTAATTTTTTTTTTTCTTCCCTTCACATTACTGTGTTGGTAATGATAGTAACAGATGTACGTACCCTTATCTGCATCATTGTTCTGTTTCTGTTTTCTGGGGGAAAAAAATTGTTTTCAGTAATACAAAAAATGAATGGACAGAAAATGGGAAATGCCTAATTACAAAAAATATTCTGTGTCACAACAGAGTAGCAATTAAATTGAAACTTCAATATAATTATCAATAACAGTCGAGCCTGGAAGGGTGCCAGGCGCGTAAAGTTGGTGCTCAGCCTTTATGTGGTTGCTAGGAGCACGGCGAAAAGTATAAAGCTTAGAGAAAGGAATGTCTAATGTAATAAAGTAACAGAAGGTAGCATAAATCATTGTGAGAGCAGTTCATATTGACATTATTTTACTTAAATTGGGTCGAAACTAGACATTTACTCTTACAAGAGGCACAAATTCATATTTCTTCCGCAGAAATACCTCTGTGCTTTCTGGGAAGAAGTGGAGTGTGCTTTTCTAGCACCAGCCTCATACATATTTGGAATCTTTTAAGCAAAAATCTTTAAATGTTTGTTTCTGTTGGCATCCAAATGCATTTGCACTAATACGATTAAAAGAACTAAAGGGCAAAATACTTGGCAGCTTTTGCAGTTGAGGTAATTAGGTACAGGAAGGAACATGCATAGTTTTTCCATCAAGCTCTATAAAATCCTGGTGTGAAGGTCTTTTTAAAGAAAAAAATGCTTACTGATGTTGAGAGTAGATTATGGCAGTTAGCAATAACATTATAGGCTGATGTTTCCGAAACAAGCAAACAAAAAGCGAGTTACAGTTTTGTATTTCTCTGCTCGCTCTGTAAATAGTTCTGGATCTAGATGGATTTGTTAGGAATTCGTGCTTTTAGCGGGCTTTATTTTTTTTTTCTTTTGGGGCTTTTAATTGTCTTGCGTTACATATTAAAAATGGTTGCGCTGATTTGAAAAGTCAGTTCTTGCATAGATTCATTGTGTTTGGCATTTCATGCATCTCTTACTTACAAAGACAACTTGAAGAACATGTAATCCAACATAAATGCCAGGCTGTGCCAAATCCCAGCTCTCTTTACCCCTCACAAAGGGAACTGTTGGATTACATCTATGCATATATAGGCAGCACTTGGAAGGCAGGGGTGGAACCTAGCCTTCTAATTACAGTTTCTCTGTTTTCAGCCCTGAAATATATAAATAAATGAAAAATTGACATTGGAGGGAGTTATTAAAACACACAATTATGATATAAGCATGGGATTAAAGTAATTTCAGTTGAGCCTTACAACTGGCATACTGTAGGTATTATCTTTTACCATGTTCTCTCTGTTGAAGCTAAAATGAGATTCAGAAATACAGCATCTCGGTTTTCTGAGATCTCAGTCAAATGTTTTTTGAAATTATGTTGTTTTTCTTGATTTTAATGGAATGTGATCCACATTTTGATCTCTGCTCCTCCTGAGACTAAACTCTTTCTGATCATATTTATGAAAAAAATTCAGCAATATACACTAAGCCCACCATTAAATGGCACGTGTTAGATTTTGCTAGAAGGAAAAAATAGTTCTTCTTTGGGCTTGCACTTTATTAGGGATTTGTCTACTTTGATTTCTCTTTTCTCATGTGGGCGTGGTTGAGAAAAAAAGTCTTTGTTCCAGGAACACTCTGTTTGTCTTTCACTAAACAAATCTTCAGTTTATTCAGCCTTTGTTCATTCTTAGATTTATCTATTGAACCTGGAGTGAATAAGGAAGGGAAGCAAATGCATCATAAAGTACTTGTTGGAGCTGCACAAGTTTGTATAAAAGTGGTCCTGTAAAAAATGACTTGATTTTAATTTATGCCAGGGGTTTGAGTTAAGCCGTCAGTTGTCAGGGGTAGAAAGTTTGTGTAATTCTGCACAGGGACTTACAGCACATTTGTCTAGAAACTAATGGTTTACTACAAAGGCACATGGGACATACATTTATATACACCCTGTTTAAAAAGCTGACCACATCCTGGCATAAGAAAAGTGCTGTCAGATCAACAGATTCAGCTCACCACTATCTACACAAAGGTATAAAGTAGTAATAACTGTCAGACAGGCATATATGAAACTCTCGAAGGAGCTGAAGGATGGATCATGTGCTTGTTAATTCCTAGAACAGTTTTCCTGATCTGATTTTTAGAGTTTCCTAATAAAGAAGAGAGCCTTATTCCCAGGAGCAATTGGCTCAATCGTGCTGTTGTGTAGGCTTATGGAATACTTACTTGTTGAAAACAAAGAAAAACATGACCACATCCTTATTGACCAAAGGAGGTTTTAGGCCATAAATTTTATTTTCTTAGAAAAGTAATGAAAATGCTGTTTACCAAAATGTATTACTCTTACTTTTTTACACAAATTGTTTGATCTCCCCACCTACATCAGGGTAGTGGGGAAAGTTCTGATTTTTTAAAAGTGATGGCTTCAGGAGCTACGCTTGTAAAATCAGTACTTCCCAAGTCTGTCTGCCATGTTGATTTTTTTTTACGGCATTGCGTTCATCTGTAGTGATGACATTCTAGGTGATATATCTGCTTCCAGAGACTTCTTAAAATTTAGCCTTTTATGTGTCAACATTTCCATTGCCTCACGCGACTCAGGATGAGTTGTGCCATCATATTTAGTTGGGGAGAACTGATCTGACATTTCTTTCAATATCTGAAGTGATTTTTACTTCAAAGGTAAGAAAGATTATTTCAGTGTTGGTAATGGGATTAAATAGTAGACCTTTTGTCTCTGACAGAAGAAATAGCTGAGTTATTCAGTAATCAGAGTACAGCTTGAAAACGTAAAGTGAATGCTCTTGCTTTGTCTTCATTGGCATGCATGGAAAGCCATGTTCAGTTACCCCACCTGAGGAGATAAATGAGCATAAAAAGAAGTGCTGTTAAGTACTGGCTGCATACCTGCAAATGAATAATTTCTCATGTTTGTGTCTCTGGTTGGGGTTCTTTTGCTGTTAGGTTTCCTGCTGGTTATCATATGATGAAACTTGATTGTGGTATTTCAAGATCTGCTGCCCGTATGCCTACTATCATCTAAAACCTGGGGGAATGGAAAAGTCTGAGCTCTAGATTGCTTTATATTTTGGGCCCACATTTCAACATTATGAGCAGTTTGAAAATTCATTTGCTCGTTGTGCTCTGCAGGTGTTTTATTGAGTCCTGATGCATTTGCAGTTAATGTGAGGAAAGTTATTTCCACCTGTTGGGGTAGCTCAGCATCAATGGCCAGGTCAGATCAGTCCACCTCCCTGGCCCAGGGACTCATTGGTAGTTGCCAGTATCAGATGCTTCAAAGGAGAATTAATAGCTGTATGCTCTGGGGCTTGTATATTATCATTTTTAAAAGACGTTAGCTGGTGTAAACATGAGTTCAGTAAGGTTGTATAGGGAGCTGAGATAATGTTTCTATCAAAGCAGCCAAGTTGGCAAAGTATGGAGAGCACTTTGATTCAGACCATTGGCCAACTTCTGCAGAGCGGTGTTTTCTTACTCATCCAGGTAGAGTCCTTGTGGGTGAGCATGGGAGGACTGAACAGAAAGCCAGAAAAGAAGCTGTTTCAATAAACCTTTTTTTAAATTTCTGTTTTTAACCTTTCTTTCGAAAACTACTGTGCCGTAAAAGATCTTGAGAAAAGACTGAACCAGTGGGCCATGGGTTTTCTGAGATGCTCGAGTTACAGCTCTTGTTCTGTATTTTTTCTGACATACTAAAAGTTGTTTGTTTTTTTTTTTCTTCTTCCAGGTGAGGATGATGAAGATTCAAACCTGCTAATTCTCAGCTACCCACAGTACTGTCGATATCGTTCCATGTTAAAGCGCATTCAGGACAAGCCTTCTTCAATACTAACAGACCAGTTTGTTTTAGCTCTGGGAGGCATTGCAGTAACAAGCAAGAACCCCCAAATCTTCTACTGTCGGGATACATTTGATCATCCTACTCTAATAGAAAATGAAAGTATATGTGATGAGTTTGGTGAGTCATCTTTACAGCTATTTTCTTTTTCTCACAAGTAGAGATATTTTTCTCCTTTTTAAGTGGCCGCTGATTTCCAAGGGGAAGATGTGATTCCTTTGAAGTGAACCAATGCTATTTATGTTTGAAATGTTAAGTACCAAATGTGCTCTTTCCTCTGTGAGACTGAAGGCTTCTAGCCACTGATGATCTCGGTATTGCAACTTGAGTTTATCACAATCAAAGATAATGTTACATGGGTAGAGTGTGTTGCACAGTTACTTGGTATGAGTGAAGGGATCCCTTGTCTGGGTTTGAAATTTATCTACCTTAACCATTCACTTATAGCCTATGTCATTCCAGAAGCTTTACAAAGTGTGTTGGGTTTTTTTAAAGTTGTTGGTGCAATATGCTAACAAATGCAAAATAGGAGAGACTCCCTGCGTGTCCCATTGCTGTTGCAGAGCACTCATCAACTGCACGTATGCTCCCAGGGCCCTGAACAAGTGTCAGCTATAGCTTGTGTGTTTCTGGCCTTCCTGGAATGTGGTTTTTTGCAGCGGGGGCTTTGCCAGTGCTAGGAGCTTGATTTTACAAGTGCAGAGGCACTTCTGGGAGGTGACCTCTTAACTCAAGGGTGTAGAGAATACTCTGCAGCTCCGGAGGAGTATATAGCCCCTTAGAGCTGGGAGAGAGGGCTGCAAGATTCGACTCCTGATAGCTGCCAGGTGATTTCACAGCTTTTTTTTTTTGGTGTCAGATCAACCCAAGGGCAGCGGATGTGCTGCTGAATGTGTGGCAGAATGTATGTTGTGTACACACCCAGGGTAACTCCAGTAATGGGTCCAGTGTAATTTCCTTAGCAGTGTACCTATGCTGTGAGAATTAAGTTTTATTACCCATATCACCAGATGGATGAGCGCTGCGGCTAATGCTAGCAAAGTCTGTTTGCATAGTGGTGGGTACACCTTTGCTGTGCAAGACCCCTATGTCTCTGCAAGGAAGCTCTCGTGGTCTCTTAGAGAATTTCTGATTATGCATTTAATATATAATAATGGGAGTGATAGAGAAGGGGTTCAATGATGCCTGTGATGGCAGAATCATCTCCCCCTTTTTCCTAACTCTAGCACACTGGCTTTGATCTTGGCAGCCAGTCCAGGCTGGCAGAGAAACACTGACCCAACTGGTATCACTGGGGCATTTTGTGAGGTGGTGCAGGACTGCTCCTCTGCTGCTGCACCGATCAGCTCCTGACTGGCAGGAGAGATGATTCCTCATGTGCTGTCATCACTGGAGCACATTACTGCTGTGAATAGTTTTAATTTTGTGATGTCAGGCTTTTGCAGGATCAGGCCCAAACTGTCAAGTCTGCTCACGCTCACACAAAACATTACCGGTTTTGAGTGAACTATGAATAAATGTGTTGGTTGCTCTTAGGGCGTGGGGGTGGCAAAAAAAGTGAATGGAATGCCCTGGAAGTTTGGTCCAATAACACAATAGTATCATGTTGATTTTTATTTACTCTGAGCTCCAGCTCAGAATATAAAGTTCAGTTTTAATTGGCTATCCTTTTTATATGGGAAAGGTTATTTTAGGCTTGAAGGCGTTTGATGAGCATACCATCTGCTTTCTGTGGAGTGTTTTATTCAGGGTCATTCCTTGATTACAGGTTTGTTGAAATAGTTGGATCCATAATGTAAGTGTATCATGGAATATTAGTAATAGATGAATCAAAGAGATGTGGAGTGATGCAGAAACTACGCTTAGTGAACCATAGCAAGTGCTTTGTTCAGTCTCTGAAAGCTAACTATGCCATTCTCTTGACCTTTGCGAGGCAATTATCTCATTATCAAACCAGACCCACAGAAATCTTAGCCATAGAAGTTAATAATGTGTATTTAAAATTTAGTTTGGTTTAAGAAGCAGATTTTTTAAAATGCCTATAAAAACAACAAAAAAAATTGCTACTCTTTAAAAGTATTTCTTATGAAAATAATTATGTGGTAAAATTTGCAAGCCCTGCTGTGTTAGGAAGAAAAAAACGGCCAATGTATGGTTCCGTTTCTGTATTGCAAAATGTATGGTGTCAATTATACTACCTTTGTTGAAGGCAACAGGCACAATGCTATTTTATCCTTCTCTTTGCTGGCAGGACAATAAAATGTACAACACTTCGTTATACAAACAGTTTACATTGATATCATGTAGATTGATGTCACATGTGGAAAGTGATGACTGCTAAAGCTAAACAGAGGCAGGGTGGTACAGCAGATAAATGGATTACTCAAAGGCACTGGTATTTATCAGTCAAATCTGAGGGGAGACCAGATTACAGAAATGTGACTAAAATTCTGAAAAGGTGTCTATAAGGAGATCAAGACACATTTAATTTGAAGGACTTGGCTATTTCTTACCTTGCAAATGAAAGAAATGTGCAGAAGGAGCAAGATAGGAACGTGTATTTCCCCGTCACCTGAAATTCTCCAACTCTAAAGCGAGTACAAAATTTGGGAAATACAGTCTACTAAAGTCTTTATGTGGGAAGTGCTGGCTTCTGATACGGATGCCAGGTCTTCTTCAGAAACATTGCTGTCGGGGAAGATGTTACAAGTTCTCTGCACGTTGGGCTACTGTGCAACAGACATAGCATGTCACAAGTGAGACACCAGAAGCACCTTTACAAAGAGCCTCATTCACCACAGCGTGTAAGCTGTTGTCCTTGTTAGGCAGTTTTAATAGAGAGAAACATTTTTCCAGGAAGTATTCTCTCTACTTCTATTATACATTTATAACAAAAACATTTTGTTCAGCTCTTCCTCCTTCTCATGCTACCCGCTTTCTTTCCCCATTCTGTAGGTTTTAACAAAAATAAATAAAGCAGGGAATGAGGAAGAAAAATCAAGTTTTGTTGACAATAAATAATGTCTTTTTGGTGTGGGATTTTTTTTTAAGTAGAGGAGGTATGTAGATGCTGCTGTGAGCTCCTGCAGACATGGCTGGAAGAGATGCTTTGATGTTTTGGGCAGTCCCGTGTGGACGGCTTCTGTATTTCCATAGAGCTTCTGTAAGGTTTAGGTTGCGGTAAGCTTCTCCTCCAGCTTCAGCGTGGGCTACCACAGCCAGTACCTGCTGCTGCCGCTGCCACTGCCTGGGTCTGCCTCTGTCCTGCCTCTGCACTGCTGTGTGGCACGTGCCCGAGTGGTTTGAGCAGGACTGTTCAGGACCGATCTTCTTGCAGAGTCCTTTTGTGATTCTCCTCTAACTTGGTGCAGTGTGCCACAACGTCCTGTCAAGGAGGCCACTGGAGAAGCGGGCTGCTGAGGAGTAGGCTCGGCAGCTGGAAGGCTTAAACATCTGCATCTATTTCTTTGCAGCCTGCCAGGGAAGGACTTGCTCTCCATTTACAGAGGAAAGACCGCTGTAAGTGGGAAGCCTCCTGCTCCCATTCTTGTTGATATAACTACTGATTAGTTAATCTAACTGCCTTGGGGGGTTCCCCTCCAGAATGCAAATAGGCTCAAAAGCTTGCTTCTGTTCAGAAGGCAGAAGACATAAGCTGTGCTCGGATGTCTTGATAGCCAAAGTTCATGGATATGACCACAGTCAGACTGTATACCTCTTCCCTTCCTGAAGTAAGAGCAATTAACGGTCCTCACCAGCACAAAACAGTCCAGGTGGATAATGAAATGCTGTTCCCAGGTGTTGCCGGCTGGGAACAAGAAATCTGAGATTTTGAACCTGCACAGGGAGGCTGCAGTGGAGTTGTCCACAGTTGAACTGAAGCACAAAGGCTTGAGCCCTGCCTGGCGGTGCTGCCAGCCAGTGCAGGGCTTGCAGGCGGCACTGAGCGAGGGCCATGGGGAGACCTCGGGCTGGCCCCGGGCAGCAGTGGCAGTGGCGTCCCTGCCGCGGCCCCACGGGCTGTGTCTGCCTGCCCAAGGGAGGCACTGGCTGGACGCAGCGGGGTGAGCAAACGGGATCAGTTCTCTTCAGTCTTGTTTTAGTTCTCTGCGCAGACCAGAGTTCACCTACGCATTCCTTTATCTAACTGCTCCTATTAATTGGCATGTGGAAAAAAACCGAAACCCTATTTCCTCATTCCCCTGCTCCCTTAAAATAAAAATAATACGCGCCAGCTGAACAATTTGTTTCTCTTCAGCTTGAGATCATTGGTGAAGACATTTTTCAAAATCTTTTTCATTTATCAGCCTCTGGGGTTACTGTTACTGAGTAACTTTTGTAAATGCATAAAATTTACTGGCATTTGCTGTGTGGTCATGTATGCTACAAGAGAGAAGGAATGAAAAAATAGGGATCCTAATAGTTTTCATTATAGACCAAAGAGATCTGGCCGGAGGCAAAGCTGCCTGTGCAGTGTCCGGAAGGTGTATCTGAGGATCGCAGGGCAGAAATCAGTGTGCGGTTGTTGCTGGAGCAGCACACATCCTTTGCGTTTGCTTGTCCAGAGAAGGTGACTTGGCCTTCTACCCAACTTGTGCCTGCTCCACCACATGGAGTGACTTCCAGGGTGCATCGAGGAGCGTGGATCCTTCTGTGACCCAGTTGTGGGCTGCATTGCCAAATGCATACAGGCCCCTACAGCAAGAGAGCGCGCAGATGTGTCTGTCACCTTCTCCAGGCTTGGGGACTCACAGGGTGGCAGGGACAGGCACACAGCTTAGAAGCAGGAGGGTCAGGTGCTTGGGTGACGGTGGATTTCTACAGCTCCATCAGCTTCGCCAGGTGAAAATCTCGCACAGAAGGATTTGTCATGGTGCTTTGCTAGATAAATATTATAAATCCTGCCGGCTGAAGATGAACCAGAAGGGTCTCTTTCATTTTGTGAGCATGGGGTTGCTTTTTCTAAAAACAGGAGTGTGAGAGAAAACTGAATACCTTATTTCTTCTCGATTTTTAAAAACTATTTGGTAAATTTTAAATCATTCTGGATTATTTTTATAGCATGCTGGGTCCAATATGCTGTTAAACAAGCTGTTTGGTCCCTGGGGTACTGTAAACACTTGTTGACCCCCAAAAGAAGGTTAAAAGTTTTATTTTTGTGTGTAAAGGCCAATTTTTTATAAAACATTTCATACCAAAAAGTGAGAGAACTACATCCTGCTGTTGTATTAATATCATTTTTTCTCTGAAAAATGGAACTTCTTCATTTTACCATAACATGAGCAATGCAGAGGGCAACTGCTCATTGAAAAAAATGATGTGTGAAGGGCATAGCAGTCCCCACTTCCCTCCCCTCCCCTTTCCCCCCAAAAAACCTTAACGATATATTGCTTGCATTGGGAAAAATCATCTACATTAAAAACAAAACAAAACCCAAAACCTGCAACAACTCAGATCTCCCTGTAAAACAATGCAGGAAGCAGATTCTCTCACTTCCCAGGGCTGGCAGGGAGTGGTTAGGAATGAGGGGCGACTTACCCATCCTCCCAGCCACCAGGGTTTCTGAGCCAACAATTTCAGAAGGACTTACCTTCCATCTTGTCATTGATCAGCGAAGCCATGGCAGGACAGTGCTATGAAGAAGGGACTTTTTAGGGATAGGTCATGTGCCAGAAAAAACGTGTAGGATGAAAGCTGATGACTTCAGGGTATAGAGTGGTAGCATTACTCCTGGTACAGCTGAAATTTGGTCTTTGCTTTTGTTATACATCTCAGTTTACAGAAGTTTGTGACTCAGATAAAATCAGTTGTTTAGGGGAAAAACATAACCAAACAAAATCTTGGCAGGGAATGAGACTTAAAAAAAAAAGGGGGGGGGGGGGGAAGAAAGAATGTTTCCAGTCTAACTGAAATACAGTTTTTCTGTTGGTGACTTTCTTTATTTGTGTGAGTCAAAGCTGGCTTTTCTTTTTAAACCAGCTCCACTACAAAAATCATACTTAGGCCTGAAAGGGTGCGTTTTTTAATGTTTTTCAGCTGATATAAACTATCAGCATTATTGCTATTGACTATTTTGTCTACCTGCAGGATAATTCATGTCAGTGAAATTCAGAAAACCCTGAAGCTTCCAGATAGGTGCTTTGGGCTTCTTTGTTTTAACACAAATGTGATGTTAGAGTGGGATCTTTGTTAGTGCTCCTCTGCTAAGACTAGAACGTTTAAGCCTTTAGAAATGCAATCGAAAGAGTATGGAGGCTTTTTATTAGCATGGATACTGGGACCTCCTTAGATGGAGCTTTATGGTGGCATCTCCAACAGTCTGAAAAATATGCAAATCTTTTCCAAGGTCCTGAGCAGGGTAGCTTAGCTAAATATTTCAAATTTTAACTCTCTCAAAACAAAAACAGGACATAGCTGGAGGGGAAGTAATGATTAATGCATAATAGTGCTATATACAATATAGATAAATGTACATTTCCTCTTCCCTCCCACCCCACCTCTGCAAACATAAGCTTTTAGCTTGAAAAAGCAGATCTGGAAATGTTCTGGATTCTGGTCAGACTTCTTTCTTATTTTGTTAATTCAACTGTAGAGTAAGATATTAATGATCCCCAGATGTTGTTTATAACGATTGATTTTTCAGTTGTGAAAAAATACTTGCAGGTTTTTTAAACAATTGCTATTTTCTAGTGTGCTCTGCAGCGTTTGAATAAAATGGCTGAAGGCAGAGCTGTTTATGTGCCCAACATAATTGCTTCTGTTAAGTGATTTCTTCATTCTTAACATTTTTAGCTCTAATTGCTTTTTCTCCATACATCTAAAAATAAATATTTGCAAGTTTTGCATTCTGTCACTCATTGAAATGCATAAAATATTTGTATACTCAAAGCAAAAAGGCACTGATAAGGGGTCACATTCTGTCTCACTTAGTGGCGTAAATCCAAAATAACTCGATCCACTTCAGTGGCTCTTACTCAGGATTTTCACCGGTTAACCAAGGGCAGAATCTCACCCAATGTTAACAGCAAGCTGTTAAGTGAACATAAGTAATGTGTGGTAAAGTAAGATAAAATACCTTCCTGTCTGCAAGAACTTCAACAGAAACAAATGCTGTTAGCTTCTACCTTTTTTTTTTTTTTGGTACATTTTCACTAGCAACCGTAGCTGTAACCAGGATAAATATTAAGCTAGATTATTTTTCACTTTATAATCAAAACTTCTTTACTGGAGACCGCTGATTTTATTCAGGTTGCGTGTTCCCGCTGCCCTCGGGAAGGCAGCAGATGCTGAGCGGAGGGGCGGGTGCTGCCTGAAAAGCTGCTTCTGCCCATTCCCTCTGGCCCCTTGGCATCACTTCTCAGCTGGGGCTGGTGGTGGTCCTCTGTCCTGCGCAGAGTAGCGGGGTAGCCGCCCAAGAAGCCTGCAGCGGCCGGCCGGCACCGCCGCGAGAGCACGGCTCCCGTGGTGAGGGCGCTTGGGAAATCGGTAGGGCTCCTTGCTTCTTTGGGTGCCCTCGGGTTGCAGTCCGGGAGAGGGAGAGCCTTACGCCGTGAGCGTTCGGTGCCGCCTGCCTGCAGCGACTGTGTGGCTGCGACACGGCTGCTTGAGGAAGTGTCAGGGCTGTGAACCGTGGGGTGGCTGGTACGGCCTCCCTGCTGGGACAGCCCAGGCTTTGGGGCTCTCACGGGCTGGGAGGTGAGATATCCTCCCTTCTGCGAGCTCCCGTGGCAGAGCCGAGAGCCTGGGTGTGCCCGCTTCCAGTCTGGCACTTTTAACTTCTTCTCCTTTCTAATTTTGAATTGAAGAATGAAGACGTGATGCTATTGTGGGGCTTACGTGTTTTATCAGACGGAGTTTGGCAGAGAATTAATGTGTAGTTCCAGCAAACGAAGGGTTAGCAAGTGAGCTGTTCTTCTCTGCCTGATAAATGTAAAATTATCACGTGTATTTTGTCATCTGTTGCACATGTGTCTGTTCTATTGGTGTCCGTTCACTAAATGATTGTAGATAAAAATGACTAATTCCTCCTATGTAAGACTTCCGCACAATGGCTAGTTTTATGATTCAGCTATCAAAATCACTTTTTGTCATTATAGCGAAAAGTAAGCCAAGCTGCGTTCGTTGTGAGTGTGAGCCATGTCCATCATACATGTTCTCATTTCTGGAGCCATCATCTTTGTTTGTTTGTTTTGATATGCCTTCAGTAGAGCATCCTCGTTTGGTTGTTCCCCTGGTTTCAGTGCCTCCCTTGGACCACCAGGCCTGCTCAGACTCTTGAGTTTCGTCTTGGGAGAGCTTTCAGTCCACCAGTGTCCCAAGCCTCGTGAGCAGTGTCCCCAAGGTGCCGAGGCTCAGCAGTGACCGGCAGCAGGGAAGACCTTTGCGGCCAGGGAATGGCCCCTGTTCCCGCGCCCGTACAATGGAAAAGAGAAGTGGTTTATGTCAGAATATGGTCACATTCTTCTGATTAAACCCACTCAAAAAAGACAACATTGTAATATTTTCCAATGACTGTTTATCATGAATTACGTCAGCCTTAGTTTAAATTGCTATTATTTCTCCTTAATGCTTCTTGGTGCCTGCATAATTTACAGCATTGGCAGCTGCGGGACTATGAAATAACCTTTCACAACCACCATACAATAGTAAAGAACATGAAGTTTTTGTTGTTAATTATTATGGGACTCCTTTAACTTTTTTACAAAGTGACATAAAATATTGTTGAGGTATTTATGGTTAAAGCTACTTTTACATGGATCTATTTTGCTTCTGGCTAGTTCTTAACTAAAGCAGTCATTTGTGGTTATTATGCCTTGGGAGATATTATGTCAGAACTGGTTTAAGAGTATTATTATGTATCACATGTCATATATTACATGTCAGCACTTGAGGCTGTCTTTCAATAAAAACAAATGTAATTTTAGTTAATGGTCTTTTAGTTATAGGCCATTTGTAAACTTACCTGAGTTCATTTGAAGGTATACTAAAAAGCTTTGTTCTTCCAGAGTGCACTTGAGTAATTTCACTTTGGCTTCAGATGCAATTTCCAAAATATTTATCATTATTTCAATCAGAGGGTGCTGCCTCTAAAAAGCAAATAGTTTCCCAATACCGAGGTTAATGTACACATTTTAAGGAGCTGTAACTGTTACTCATTACTTTGTTTACTTTTCCCCCCTTCCGAGCTCGCGCTTCCCCGGTTCCCTACTGGTCAGGCTGATAGTAGTAACCCAGGCAACTAAACCACCTAATGGTGATACTTCACTGTGCTGCTTAAATGAATAGTTTATACCTTCTAGATAATCCGTGGGTGAAGGGATGTATAAATTAAAGGTTGCAGGCGAGTTTTTTCCTTGAAGTTTCATTTCAAATCTGGAAAATGCAAACTTACACAAAGCAAACTTCGAATTAATATGTCATTCCCCTTGGTTCCAAATACTGTGCATATTTTCCAGTACTTACTTATTTAAAGCAAGAAATGAAGCATATAGGGTGTGCCAAAAGTTTACAAAGAGTGAAAACACATAAATGACTCATGTGAACTTTTTCTGATTTTTTTCTATTTAATGTGTAATTAGTTAATTACTGCTAGGCAAAAAAAAAAAAGCATGATTTCTGTGTCCCCCCCAGTCTATGTTTGAGCACCATAAAAATGATCAAAGCCTCTATTTGTCTCTAGTTACATTTTCCTCCATGGGATTACTGGTTTTGGTGACTCTACTGTAGGGAACGGAAACCCTGCTGGTCAAAAAATCAGTCTCTATGCCCCCCCAAATGCTTAGGCTGAAGATGTGAAGATGCAAACGTGAAATTAAAAAAGCAAGCAAAGAGCTGGGTGAGCATTTCGTGTGTTGCTAAGTTGGAATTTAATAAGAGCAACATAAAATGGAGCTAAACTTGCCTGGATGCCGTGAGATTTTTTAATATTGGGCAGCATGCTTGATTTCCTTGAAATGAGTGAGCTATCTGAATTTAGAGTTGTTTGGAGGGGGGAGGGGGTGTTTCGTTCTCTTTTTTAATCAAAGGCATTTCACAAGCCAATTGCTAGTGAAAAGGGGAATCTATCATTACGTAAGAATGTAGCAAACTTTTCCGTTTAATGAATGAATATTAGGTATTTCAGGAGCAGATAAAAGATGGTAAAAGAGGGAGACAGAGCTGACGTCTTAGAGATTTTAATAAAGATTGAAGTTAGTAGTGAAAAGGTCAAAGTGCCATTTGTTGAGCCCCTGCCTCTGGCATGGTTTCAAAGCTCGCAGTGCTGACTGGGGGGCTGTGATGTGTGTTAATGAACAGTTGTGGCACTTAACTGAGATCATGGGTTGGTCACATGAATATATATAAAAGATATGAGTGAAGATTCCCCCCCCCTTTTTTTTGCTGCAGTTTGGCTGTTGGAAGGACTAAACAATTAAAAGAGATGTTTGAAATGTTTGAACACCACATTAAGTCCCCTAGTCTGTAAGGAAAATGAGCTATGAATAATAGAATACTGCTCTAGTTAAATATAGTTATTCAAAATTGTTTTTAGCTACAGATGTTATGCCATTTTAGAAACTTAGACTAAATAATGTCAGATCTTATTTGCTTTTTTAGTGTGTTATTCATTTATTGGGAAATTCAAAATTTAAAACAGCTGGGAAGGGGTTTGGTGTTCACTAAGTAATCTTTAAAATGTGTACATTTCAGACTTACTCTTATAGAGCTGTTTAGAAATGACTGAATTGTATATTATAGTTATAAAGCTCTGTAAACATGCTCTACCATGTAGATGACAGGGAAACATGAAATGGGAAAATGAGATAATTCTGGAGCCAAATTTTATGTATTACAGACTTGATAAAACAGAAATGGTTTTCTCAATTTAAATAATTTGTAACTTTCCAGGAACATGCATGGGTGTTATGAACAGTATGTCTAAAATAGCAGCGGAAAATAATGTTCATTCTCCTTTAATTTTCCCTTTGATGTTTACGTCAAAATGAAGGAATTAATTTATCTAAGAGTTTCACTGCATGAGTTGGACTGTACAAAACCAATCATGTAGAAATAATAGACTACCATTGGAAGTGCTGTACTATTGCAGTTTTAATAGCTCTTCAGTTCTGCTCAACAATTAGTCCATACATTTTATAGCTGTGTCTTTAAGAAACTGGCACACTCAGCAAAATCACAGTAATTGGGAGATGATGCAATGTGGAGAGAAATCAGAGGAAGAAAATTAATTGAAAAATAGTGTTTTGTTCGGGTTTGGGTTTGTTTTCTTTTAAAATTTGAAACACTGCAGTAGTAATTACTGGTGGGTGAGACTTCTGCAGAATTTAAATTCCATGTGGCTGGGTTGTTGTGAATTTGTTTTTAAATCAAATTGCAAAAGAGGCAAAATAGGGCATTAAAATTCTTGCTATAGTTTTCTCTCTCTGAAATCAAGTGAGAGCATTAAGGGTCATCCAGAGGAGGGGGTTTTCCCCCTCTTGACACTAGTGCTGTTTGAGTAGGTTCTCATTACCTGTCAGCATAAACCTGATCAGACAGATCATGGACAATATGTGAATTAGTTTATCATTTACACAAACAGCTAAAGAGGCCTCAGCAATCCCTTTCTGCTTGTGTCCACTGGAGAAGGTACCAATGCATTATACTGTGAGCATCCATCTTCCCAGAGATAGCCAGGGGATGCTAGTAGTTTCTTCGTAGGACCTTGGTTTTATGCATAAGTACTGAATAGGAAGGCAAATAAAAAAAAGTGTTGCTTTTTCTTGTAAGTTTATCACTGGCAATTAGGACTTTGTAATGTTTTTTAATTGATTTATTGTCCATTATGGGCCAAAGGCCAGTGAAGCAGTGAGAGTTTACATTTCTGCTGAAGTTTGAGCCTTGGTATTATATAGCTGTATCTTGGTCTTTTAGTGATCAGACAAGCATTTCCTTGTGCCTCAGGGCTGTTGTGTTGGTCTTAATGCCATAAATTACTTGAGGGTAATGATAGATAACCAACTGAATAGAGTAGGAGAGCAAACCTGGTTCTTAGATGAATAAGCAGGGGAATAGTGAGAAGAAATAGAGAGGTGTTACTGCTGGTGCATATAACGCTAGAGGAAATCATTATCAAACCCCCTAAGAGCTAACATTTTTGGTAAGTCAGTCAAATGATGATGGCTTTCTGCAAAAATGGTGATACAATTTCATGGGATAACTGCAGTACTAATACACAAATGTATTATTCTGAACTATGGGCTGCAGAGGAGCATGGAAGAGCAGGAAGAGTTTATTAGAGAGATTTTTCCCCACTTTCAGCTTTGTGCCTGATTCTGATGCCCATGCTTTGCATATTGTATTGAAACACTGGACGGGGTTAAGGAAGGACCCAAAAAACAATTCATGGCACAGAAAATTTGCGTTCAAGTGAAAGACTAAAGAATGTCAATCTGTTTAGTGCATGGAGCAGAAGACTTAAGAAAGGACTCGATCACAGTCTGTTAGTATGTCCATGAGGAGAAGACCTGTGATGGTAGAGGCGTCTCTAATTTGGCAAACAGACACATAGCAGGACCCCAAGCTTCAAAGCAGAAGCAGATAAATTAATGCTGAAACTAAGGCACAATTATCCAGCAGCGAGGGGTAATTAACCATGGGAACAACTTAGCTAGGAGTAACATTGATTCTTTATTACTTGAATTTTTCAAATCAAGACTGCTTTCCAAAAGACATGATCCTTACTCAAGGAAGAGATACTGTCTTCATCCAGTGGTTACTGACATTGTATAGGCAGTATTTGCAGAAAGTAAACAAGGTGCTAACATACTACCCATTCATTCTGGCCTTAAAAACTGTTACTATGTTAATATATGTAATTTGTAGCATCTGGACCAGTAAACACTAGATTGTGCTGGATCTTGTGTCCATTATACAATAAAACAAAGCTTCCTAACATTTGCTTACATTCTTGAGTAGACGAGGCAGAGCTTTGCATCTGCTGTGTGGACCGAAGGCTGAGGAACAGGGTTATGGACGAAGCTGGAGCGTTAGAAGCTAAATGCCAGTGTCTTCACGTTGGTGGCTGTTGGTACTCCGTGTCCTCTTTGTTCTCCTTCCCAGTCTCCATCCACCATGACCAGTTGCCTGTCTTGAAGCACCAACTGGGCAGCGTGCTCCTCTGCTCTGGTCTCTGAGGGCTCATCAGTCCCTTGCGTGTTCTCTGTTGTGGAGATCAGCTGAAGGAGAACTGGATCTGGTCCATTTTAGGCCACTTCAGTAATTTCTACAAAGAGCTGTCTTCTCAGTTGAAGTATGGAAACTGTAACTCAATAGCATCTCCTTTAAATGTGCAGCGATACACTGAGACATCATCTGCAGACTTACTGTACCGACTTCATGAGTCTTCCCTGGTGGGTCCTTCACAGACATCTCCAGTCACCTTACGTGTTTGCGTAATAGCGTTAAAGAGCATGTTAATTAAAAAGCAGGTGTTAGCAACAAGTGAGTAATAAAAGAGGAGGAATTTATTTGAAAACAGCAGTTTCAGCCCACAGAAATGATGAGAGAATATGTGAAAAGGCTAATGGTAATCATCATGCTAACATGGGTGACATTCGCAGATGCTGCTATTGCTTCGACAGAGAGGTACTGTGTAACCTTCCAGCTCTGTTATCACCCTCCTGTGTTTCACTCTGGATTTGCAACTGTCCTAGAAGTTAAACTCCCAGTGAAAACAGCTCTTTGCTGTGGGGTGGCATGTTTACTTTTAAATAGGTGTTGATGATTCTACTTCTCACTTCGCTGATTAAATAAGTCACTTTATCTTCATCTTAAAGTCTTACAAACCTCAGCTGAACTTTGCAGAGATGAATGAGCCTGTGTCCCATTACCTACTTCCACAGAGGTAGAGCACAAGTTTGAAAAATGGAAAAGATTATTCCCAGGGTCTTCAGCAGCTCTTAGCTCAGAATACCATGTTCAAAATTAGCAGTATAGTTGCCCTCATTCTTTTATAACATCCTGATTTTGCAATGAACCATAATCATTTGACTGATTTGCCAAAAAAATGATGGTTCTTCAGGGGTTTTTTTGGTGTTGATTTTTTTGAAAGGCAGCCTGTAATTAAGATGAGTACATGTACATTGTGAATGTTTAGTTACGGTAGAGATGGGTTTGTTATAAAACAACAACAACAAAAAAAAATTACCTAGCTGCAAATCCTTGCAGTTGTTTAGTTTGGAAGTTTAAGTCAATTTATGGAAGTCTGTGTTTACTGTCTTTAGAGCTTGATCATGACATTGGAATGTATTTTGGAAAAAAAGACCCTATAAAATGAAATCCACATTTACGGGTAGGGAGCACAGAGCACTTAGGATCAGCAGTGAGGCTACAGTATCTCTTTGAAGTGTAGTGGAGTACTTGGCGGTGCCGTTTTGGGTTTAGAAGGTAATGAGCTGATACGCTGGGTAAGTTCTAACACCATCTGTAACAGAAGCTGGACCCAATGCCATTAATTTCATGAAAATGTAGACGGTGATATCCCAATGACAGCAGTCAGAAGATAAAACTAGATCTGAAGCACTTCATTTAAAATAAAACTTTATTATAAAGTCAGGTCTCCTAAGACGTTTCTTTTGTGCTGCATTGCATGTGAGTAATCCTGGTGACTCATCTAGCCTCTGACATACTGCAGCCATCAACATTCCCAGCCACGAGTGTTGCCCTTCATAAAGGAAATATCCTATTTTGGGTATGGCAATGTCCTCAGTTTTAAAGAATTTTCCTCTTTTAAAGTGCTCAGACAATTAATGCCTCATGCATGTATTCAACAATAGTTGCCTAGCAACCATCAGAAATATTCGGGAAAGCAGAGGAAGCTGAGATGAATGAGCAGAAACATCAGCTCCCATTTCAGGTGAGCTGGAGAAGGCATCAGAGCTGTGCTGGCTGTTTGGGTCTAAGCATGAAGATCCATGAAAATCGGACAATCCCGAAGTAGCAAATACAAGCTCCAACTCGCAGTCAGTCAGGTGCAGAGACAAGACGAGTCACGCTGCCAGAAGCAGTTGCGGGAGGTTGCAGTTGGTTGGGCTTTCTTAGTTTCGGAAGCCTAGACCAAAACAATGTAACAATAGTTAAAATAAATTACAGAAAGTCAACAAACACTCCTTAACGGCTGAGGAAAGTTTTGCCACCTTGTGTTGTATTCCACCTGCAGCTAGAGAATGGGTAAGGTTTCCGCTTCCTTTGGTGGAGGTTTTCAGGCATGGGTCGAAGTGCCAGGCAACCCCCTTCCACGGGGCTTAGCTCCAGCCCTTCTCTTGCATTGCCACCTGGTTCCCACTGCTTGTTTTCTGTTTTAATTCTGGCATAACTTTTACCTTACAGGAGGTTTTCTCACTCTTCTGAGTCAAGTCGTTGATGCCTTTTTTAGCACTAGAAGATACCATTTGAATGAAATGGAAATATTTTTCATAGTAACAGCCCACACCACTATATGTGTGTTTGGATTTTGGTCTTTTTTCCTTTTTTTCTTTTTCCTTTTTTTTTTTTTTTTTTTAAATCAGAAAGGTTGAAATGAAATGCTTGGTCTAGGGTTGGAAGGACTGAACTTTATCATGCTGGGTTGACATACTCTTGGGCACAACTCTGCCACAGCTATGCTAGTGTGGCCACATCCTTTGCCCATCCCTTTCTCTGGATGAGGTTTGGTGCTGCTCCACAGTCTCCCCAGTGGTTGTACCATCTCAGCGGCTCAGGGCATTCAGTGCTCGACACAGTGGAGCATGGGAGCACAGCGCCCTGGGACCCACAGTTTGGTGGGATGCACTTTAATGTCAAAACCATTTGAGACAAAAGTGTTTTGAGCTGTAGAAGTACTTTCAGTTGATTTCTTTTCATTAGACACATTAAAATTAAAGAGCCTGGTAGTTACCCTCTAGTGTTGCTCAGAACTTTTTTGACTGCCTGTCCCAATTTGAAGAAAACGATGAAATTCTGACATTTTCCTGTTGGATAGAAAAATCGGATTTATGACCATCTGTACTTCAAAGGTAAAGGTTAAGACCAAGATTATGATCTCCTTTCCACTCATGTAAATCCACAGGAGTCAATTACTTTGGATTGACAGTGATGTGATTTAGATCAGAATCTGGCATTAAAGCTTTTTGGGGTTTGCTCCTACACCCATCGACTTCAGTACTACTTGACTGCCGACTCTTTGCTTTTGCTATGTGGTGGTGGTATTTGCATGTGGAAGTGCCTCAGGGGCCCCGCATAAAACATTGGTTCACTAGCTTTAGTGGGGTTTTTTAGATTAGATGTTAAAATGTTGAAATCAAAATATGTAGGGGGTGGTTGGGAAGTAGCAGACTCACAATGGTAATCAGAATAATGTGATTTTTGAGGTTGATATCTCATGACTTAGAGCTGAAAAAAATCCCTTGTGTATCTCGGAGGTCTGAGGCTTTTACTCTTTCTGATTATAAACGGCATTTATTTCTGGCCTTGATGGTTGATGAGATATCAAACTTAAAATATGCCATGATCCTATAGTCTGGTAGTGTTTTCTGGCACTGGTCAGTGACTAAATATAGCCAGTTTTGAACCACTGTGATAAACCTGGAAATAATGTTCAGCAGAAAATTCTCAGACAATTCCATAGACAAATGTGGAATATGAAATGACTTTTCTGGATCGCATCTGGTTTGTACTGTATATGCTTTTGTGCCCTGTGTCTCTCATCCCCATGTTTTCCAACTGCTATCCTATAAATGTTTTGTGGTGCAGATAAATCTTAACTGAAGCACCTCAGTGGTTCATGTTGGTTCATGCTAAAGCAACAAATAACATAAAGAGTTTTTAAACCCCATCTATTTCATGCATTCCTTTTGGCTTTGTAAACCTTTTTGCCTTGTTTTTACAAAAAGGAGGTGTATTTAAAAAAAAAAACAAAACAACATGCGTTTCCAAAAATCACTGATTGTCTTCAAACGAACATAGTCCAGGAACATGCAGATTCTTGCATTGTATTATGGGATTAGTGGTATTCATCTGTCAGGCATAATATGAAGGTGATATTCAGAGGAGGAAAAGAGCCTTTTTGAAAGGTTTTTTTTTCTTTTTTTCTTTTTTTTATCTTAATGATATACTCACATTTGTTTTCTTCTTATTTTTTTGTTAAACTCATATATACTTCTACCAGGCTATGTTTAATTTCAAGATGGTGTCTTTGCTAGAAAGATAATCAAATGTAATGTCTTCCACAACCTCTTCATATGCATGACTGCAAAAAGCTTGTGTAACAGTTTATTATTATAAAATTAGTATAGCATAGCATAGAGCAAACTGGGCCCCTGGCCAGATGAACTAGACAATGAATAGTTATATAAGGTTTTGAAGCACATGTATTAGAACACAAGCGCCCTGTATTTTCTTCTCAATTGTGTGCTGTTTGTTAATGTTTCCCTTTCGATGTGATTGCATCTCAATTTAATAGCACTTGCCATTTCAGGGTTTACTGTGCCAGCGCTCGCATAGTTACATCCCCTCTGTGCTGCAAAGCCTGCATGTATATTAAAACTGAACTAGGCATGGTTAGCTAATGGGTACTTCGAGAGATACGCACTTATAGAATTAAGTGATGTATGTAATTGTTAATTTTGTGTTAACAAGTATGAAAAATGTGTTTCACCAATAATGGTAATGCTCCGTTCTGTGCAAAGTGTGACATTTTAATTCTTGTTGAACAGTTTCCTACCTCTGCTTCGTGTTTTCATGGCAGGGTATTATTTTGCAATCAAGATAAAAGCATTATTTATTAAAGTTCTAAAATATTACATTACTGGAAGTTTTAAGCTGCAGATCAATCTCCTGTTTCATAAAAGCATTTCATTGATTTTATTTTTTTTAATTGGTCTTTGAATTTAAACTTAAGTTCCACATTATGGATTGTGTATGATTCCAGAAGCAGAGGGATGTTTTAGTGGAGACTTGATGCTGTTTTACAGGCAGCGAGGTACCTGTCACAGAACTGTGGGAAAGGCTTGCGTTTGGCATATGCATCTTTGGGACTGTCAGATCCCAGCCTGCTGCATTTTTGGCACAGGGAGCCCATTGACTTGGGCTGTGGGAAACCTACATTCAGCACTATCGGTCCTTGTGCCTTTTTCTGCACCTCCAAAGAACTTCTGTTAGAGACGTCATGTCTTTGGGAGTCAAATAAAAAGTCTTCCATGCTTTCAGTGGTGCAGGACAGCCTTTCCATGGCAAGAAGGTGCTCAGTAGCCTCTGGCTGCGGTAGCCCACATAGCTCCCGGTGGAAGGGTGACACTTGCACCTGGCTTGGTGGTGCTGGATTTATTTGCTTTCTGTGTGTAACCCAAACAGCCCAGAAGTCTGGCTTCCCCCACTCCCCATTGCTTCAGTCCTCCTGTTCCTCAGTTCCTCGTGCCAGGCGCTCACCTTTTGCCCCCCTTTGCTGCATGGTCCCCATCCCGGTCCCTCTTTCTTACTCCAGGATAATGCCATTTCTCTCGTGGCAGCCCTTGGTGGTTCATTCATGCCATTGCAGACGTGAGACCAAAGCCTACCTATTATTCCCTCTTGCAGAGAATAAATTAATTCTTCCATCCCTAGTAGGCCTAACTATGAAATTGCATAGGGTAAGGCTCACATTTTTCTTCCAGCTAACAGGGACTTTATTTGCACCTTCTGTGTCATCTCATCTGCAGAGTCTGACCTCATACAGACTTACTGGTTGCCAACCAGCGAGGGAAGGCAATTGAGAAGGGGGGACCACCGCCATCCCCCCACTGAGTTCAGGAGCAGCTATGGCTAGGATTTGACTTCCCAATAAAGTAAGATTTTCTCATTTGCAAGTAAAGATAAAGAAAGGGCAGGGTGGGAGGAGCATAATAGGCTCAAAACACAATAAAAATAGCAAAGGAAACAAACAGTTTGTGCCTAATTTGAAACCAGCTGATCTCCATGGTGATTGCAACAAATCTGTGCTATGTTTGACTGTTTAGTGAAGACAAAGGTTAGAAATAGGAGTTCACCCGCCATGCTAGACTATTTGAATGAACAGAGGAGTAGGGGGGTTGGTACCTTCCCGATCATTGAGTGGCCATATGAAGGTGCTGAGGGGAATTCGGGAAATAACCCCATTGAAACTCCAGAGGATTCAAGTGTCTTTCTTCCTCCTGCATCTTCAGAAAAGTCAGCATTTATAAATTTCCTGGAATTTTTGTTTTCAACAGTGTTGTTCTGTGGAAAGAAGAGTCCGTAGTGCTGTGGCTTCAGGCAAAAATAGCACGGTAGAAGACCTTCAGAAACCAGGCAGTAAGCTTGAAACCTTAGATAAATAATAGGTCTAATATACTTGCCACAGTAAATAATAGGACTATAACTCCCCCAAAACTCTTGATTGGCACTGTCTCAAAGTAATTCCTTATGTGAAATGGAAGCCTGAGATAAAATTTCAGCCTTACTTTACAGATATTTGAGATGGAGGGAGAAGGGAGTGTATTAATCCTTACCAAAGAAGAAATTCCTGTTCATGGTAATCTGAAATACTGTCATGTGATGAGTCAGAAAGTTTTTATTGTTCATGTCTTCAGAGGTCAGGGCTACTGAGTTTTGGCATGCGGACTGGGCAGATAGCATTTGCACATCAACACATCTCCTTTTGCTGAGGCCATAGGCACGGAAAGCTTCCTATTTGCAGTAGGTGTGTGTGAGTTTCTTTTTTTTAAAATATGAATTTTAGAAGGGAGAAGATTATACTTTTGAAATCCTTAGTCATAACAAAAAGATCTCCAGAGGCAGCTGATTAAGACATTCAGAGTGTACGTTACACTGCATCAAGATTTAGAGTTTCTTGAGTAAATATTGACCAATTTGACCTTTGCTTTTCCTCAGTCAATATTTATCTCTCGGGACAATGAATCTTCATATTCACCTTAGTTGAAGTCCAAGTCTACTTAATAGTGTACTTGTAAATCCAGGAGAGGCACTGGTTTGTCTTGGTGCTACTTTTATCTGTTTAAAATTAGATACACAGAAGGTTTGGCCACTCATGTCACTTTGTCAGGTTTCCTAAACAAAGCAGCGTCAGGTCATGGCTGGTGGGGAGGTTTCTAGGAAAAACCTAGATCCAGAAGCAGGCAGAGCGGGTGAGTCTGGGAGCGGAGCAATCCCTTTATTGGAAGTAAGGATGAGGATTCCCGTACAATGTGAAAGCCCTTCCAGATGCTATCAGGAGGAGGGGACTGATGAGAATTAGTCAATAAAATTCTTGCTGTGTATTTCATGAGGCAGAGAAAACAAGATTTTGAGCTTTCTGAACCTCCCACCGTCTTCCAGCAGCCTAATCCCACAGAGCACAACATCAGGTATTGTGCAGAGTTAAAGAAAGGCACAGCCCAGGCGAGCAGTCTGCAGGCAAGGGGGACCGTGGCTTGCCAGGCATCCCGACCTTCCCCTGAGTTACGGGTCTGGGAGCAGGCGAGCTCCGACACAGCCGGATTACGCTGGGTTCAGCAGCCAGTTGTGTCCCTATTGCAATGGCCTTTTACAGGTCAGTATTAAAGTCACTCCCAAACCTCTGTTCCCCTGCTGGGCTTGATACGTCCCCTGGCTTGGGAGCTGGGCTTGGAAACCCTACAAGCTTCCTGCAACTTGAGAGCCAGGGTTTGGTCACCAGGAGCATAGAGCAAATAGTGTAGCCCTGACCAAGCCCTGTCAAACAGGACTGTAATAGCCTCTTTATTATTTCAGTAGCAATTTTGGTATTTCGGGGCCCTGGCTTAGGTTGAAGCTGAGAGACAGCCTTCCCCTGAAAAGTGGGGTTGCTGGGGCAGTGCATGTGGCTGGAGCCAGTGGGTCAGGGTCCCTGGACATGGGGTCTGGCACCTCCCTGCTGCTTCCTTACCCAGCTCTACCGTGTCTCCTCTTCACACTGTCCCACAGCATCACTGGGTGCTGCCAGCAAAAGCCTCCTGTCGCCAACAGGGGCAACGCTTGGGGTAGAAAGCACAATTACTGTGCTTGTGAGCTATGCTGTGAGAGCGAGAGCAACTGGAAAGTGCTATTCAGGCAGTGGAGAAAGGCGGTGCCTTACAGATACCTGCTTATGCAAATCAAATCATTTGTCTTTTCAAATGTTCATTTCACCTTTTCCCTGCTTATATTTTCTGAATTGCCATATGTACTTCTTGTGATATTTCAGTCTTGTCAAATTAAGAAGAGAAAGCCTTATAATTAACTTAGGATATATACCAAATAAAGTAATATTTGTCATTTTTACTGTGTAATCAGTCAATAATATTAGAGGTGGCCTGTAAGTTTCAAAAAAAAAAAAAGTCTAACATGGTTTTGTAATCTTACAGCTATCGAAGGTATTTGTTTGGGGAGGAGGCATTGAGAAAGAAGAGAATTTTAAAAATGCACAATTGCAGTTGAAAAAGACAGAGCAGGCGATGTCATGCATTTCTGAGGAGTACGCTGTTTAATTTTATAGTATCAGCGTTTTAAGAATGCTAATGGTACACAGGAAAGAAGTGAATAATTCTTATTGCAAAACCCTGATGGTTTGGTGCATTCAAAATGTTAAGACTTAATCAGCCCTGGACTTCTCTTAGGAAAAAACAGGACATTTGGAAAAAAAAAAAAAAGAAACAAAAAAAAGCCGGCCGAAGCAGTAGTGATTTATCAAAGCAGCATTCGCATAAAATAAAGGTTTGGCGTCCTTACTTAGGATAGGCTGGAAAATGCATTTATGTTTTCATGTACCTTTTTTTTTTTTCCTGATGTGCCTGATTGACTTGTTTTAATACCGGTGTTATTTACATTTCAGGGATGGGCCTCTATTATGCAGGAAATTGTCCAAACCCCTACAGCTGTATTTTAAATTGAAATTATTTTTTTTATGAAGTGATTGTGCAGACTTAATTTAGTAATCTATTATTAAATTTATAGTTTCAGGCTGTATAAAGTCTTTATATAGAATGAAAATGGGCACATATGAAGATCTAGGCTATATATACACCTGGTTCTGTATATTAAATCTTTTACATATGTTGTCCATTTTCAGAAACAAATAAACTGCTGCTTTTGAAAACTCAGCTTCTCTTCCATATTAGGGAATTCTGCAGACTCCCTATGTTCCTTAGCTTCAGTATAATGCTAAATCAGTTTGTACATTAGTCTATTTTTAGTTATGAATGAACTTTATGGAGTGCAGCATGCAGAGTGATTTCAGAGATTCTCGCTCATAAAACACGTGTGTCATGTGCTGCAATTACAGCAGTAAACATTATGCAAGCTCTGGGCTTCCAGGGGCCCAAGCCTTGAAATTTCCAGGAGGGAAATGCATCCCCCCTCACCCTTTTATACGAAATATTACACGTATAGTAAAGCTCATCTCATGAAATCAGGTTAAATTTTGTGACCTTGGCTGCGGCGAGCAGGCTGCCTGGCATGGCAGCCGGATGACACTAGAGGGCAACTGAGAGTTTTCTTTAAACCAACCAAGCTGGAGAGATGGTTTTAATATCAACTAAGTGTTTAAACTCGGTAAGGATTTATTTTCCTGTCTGCAGATTTCACATATGTAACCTCTGAGCTTCCATTGACAGCAAATAATAATCCAACTGAAGTTCTTCTGGGGGAAAATACAGCAGGAGCGGGTCAGAAGCTTGCTTTTGCCCAAATAAGGCTTTTTTTGCAGACCCCATGTGTTAGATAATGATCAACTGACAGTCGGTCATGAGTTAATAATGCTGGATGCTGAAATATGCATACCATGTGGTATACAACAGTTCTGCGGGGAGAGACAAACACAGCTATAATTAGACATCTGAAACACAAGGAAGTGTGTAAATTGTTTAATAGTCCTTCCACTTAATTCACTCAGATAATTTCCTAAGAACCAGTATTGACGACGAAAGAATATTGCACAACTGACTTCATATTTAGTTTAAACCCTTCCCTGCTCAGATAAATTAATGAATACGCCTCGGTTTTATTTGGATTTTTGTGAGTGCTAGAGATTTACTGGGGCTGTAACGCAGAGATGGGCTCAATTCTGTTTGTGTTGATGTTTCGGACAATTACACTGAGTTCACAGGGCTTGCACTCGTTTAAACCGGGCACGTGATCTTACCATCAGGACTTTAAAACCACCATTTTTCGTGTCCTTTGGTAGTTACATGGATTCCCTTTCTACTTGGAGACAACCTGACAAAGTTACCGGAGTTCCACCGCTGTGTTTTACCGGTGAAAAAGTGCAGATCCCTCCTCTGCTCAGCAACGCCAAGCAGCATCTCCTCCGCACCCCAGCATTAAACCGCTGTGTCAGGTGTGTGCAGGTCCCCAGGGGAGCAAGGGCTTTGGCCCAAGCTCTGCGCAGAAGCAGAGTTATTCCTGAACCTCTTCACAGCTGTGTGCACTGTGATGGGGTGCCCGGCAAGCCAACTGCTGCTGGTGAAGCTGGTGATGACCCAAAGAGGTGAATGGGAGGAGGGCTTAGGCTACGGCTGCTGCTCCTGTCTGCACCTAACGCACCGTGTAGTCCTCGCTGTGGTGGCAGCTGAGTGTAGGCATCAAGGGAGGAGCTTACTCTCTAGTTGCTGTGTGTCACTTTACTAATATCTTCATGCAGGTTGATTATGCCTAACATTTTGATTACTTCACAGTGCAATGATCAAGTGCAAAGAAAAAAAATGAAAGAAAATTATAATTCTTCCACTAAAAAAAAAAAATTTCTTTCTTATATAATCAGTTACAAATCAGAAATGCAAGAGATTTAAATAATATATTTGTCATTTTCACATTGTGAACAACTGGGTGATCGTTGCTTCCTACCTGCTGTTGTCATTCCCAAAAGCAAGGTCTCAGGAAGCCATTCATTTTACGCTTCTTGCATGAATTTCTGCCTGTTTAGATTCATGCACAGTGTCCATCCTTTACGAGTCAATTAGCGCACCTCATCGGTCTGTCTACGTGGATGTGACTGGCTATGTATCTATTGTACTTCTGAGGTATGTAGGTCACGCCTCCATTGGGTACTGCTGACTCTGCTCGACAGCAATTTCACAAATGCTGGCTTTTACTGGAGAGAAAAGGAAATATTGCTTGGAAAGCCGCCTTAAGACTTGCCGTGTGTTTTTATTTGCCTTTTATTTCCTAAAGCCCTCTAATGGGAAGTCTACCTTGGGTGTTCTGCTGAGTTTTGATGAGAGGCTGACTTGCATGGGTTTGCTGTGCGTTTTCACTTCTCGCTGCTGTGTTTGCGCTGCTTTTGCCTTGGCTATTACATAATCCGTTTGTGCCTGCTCACTCTTTCCTCTCTTTGCTTTTCCTTTTTTTTCTTTTTTAACCCAGACTATTCTGAGAAGTCAGATGTGCACGTCTTGAGTATTGCTGTGACCCTCCTACAGAAAGTGAAGCCCCTGTCTGCCGGGTGCAGCTTCCCAGGAGGTGACCTTTGAGGGCAGAGGGCTTAGAGGCTGGAGATTGACAGCAGATTTCTGAGGGAAAGGGAAACTTGATGACCCCATGTCTGATCCTGTGACGCTGCCCAAGCATGCGGTGTTTCATGATGAGATACGACGATTTCTTTGTTCAGGGCTTGAATGCTGCTTTCCTGTTAGTGACAGAGAGAGTCATGCTGGCTTGGTCGTGTTCGACGCTTAACACAGGCTCAGCCTCAAAGATGTGAATAGCCCCAGTGAGGTCATCAGAGGTCTTTGCATGCTCCAGGTCTTTACAAGTTAGGCATGTACTTTGCTGAATCAAGGCTACAGTTCTTCGTGTTCCTTGTCCTGCGTAGCACAGTACTTCACTGTATTTGATCCTATACTCATATGGTTTCTCACCAGAAGAACGACTGAGTCATCTAATCTGGTATGAACCCCCAGTAGTGGCTCATCAGCCAAAATTACCGGCAAATGCTTTCATCCAGTTCACCACCTTTTTTCTGAAGGAGAAGGGAAACAGCTGTTTGAGCAAGGACCACAGCCAGACAGCTGGACGCCTCCTCCGTGCAGCCAGCCAGGCTGCTGCAGCCACCCGCAGCGGCAAGGCTCTCCTGGCAGCAGCCTGGACCCGGCCCTCACCGTGGCTGAGGTGGGACGCCCAGCTCCAGTCTGATATGTTGACAAAGACCCTCAAATTGCACGCATTTCTTCCTGCACTGCACGCCAGCTTGTTGTGTCTGGCTCAGGCTTCTCCTGAAAGGTCTTCTGAAAGCTGGTCGTACACATGCCTCCGTATACTGGCATTAGATCATATATGTGGACTGCAGTGCCTAGGCATGCCTGGTTATGCCTCCTCGCTTCTGAGTACCAGCTTTTTCTCACCTTTGAGACGCTCGTATTACTCGGTGAAGTCACTTCTCAGTCATTTTTGCTTAAATCCAGCACAGCTTGAGTTATTCCGACCTCCTCCTTGAGGGCAGACCTCCCTTTGGCCACCACATCTTCCTGTCAGGGTATGTTGAATTTCCTGGGGGGGGTGGCCTGTGAAATGTCACCTTTGGCTTGGTCAATGGGACCTGTGGTCCTTGCTCACGGGTTTCATGCTGGAGCTGTACTGAAGAGCGTTGTGTTTGCGTGGTCCATTTTTCCTTCTGACTACTCGTACGTATGACCCAGTGTTAGCATTGTGCCAGTCCTTGTGGCAGCGTTAATGTTACTGTCAGGGACCTTAATTTTATTTCACTGACAAAAATGTTGAATACTAGCAAGGCTAAGAGCAACCCCTCTGGAATCCCACCAGAAATATTTTCATTTGATAGAAATTCCCTACTGATGCCTGCTTTTAGCTCTATGATTTAGCCAGTTCTTAATCCATTTAATATATGCTTGAATAAAATTATGTAGTGCTGTTTTTTAATCAAAGTGTTATCTAGTATTAAATCAACTGTCTTACTGAAATGCAGGTAAGTTCTATGCGTGCAGCTAGTTTCTCTAACCAAGCTTGTAGTTTCCAAGTATAAAATAAGGTGCTTTGTTTGTTTTTCTTTTCTGTTTTTTAAGATCTGGTTTCTGTAAAACCAAGTCAATTGACTGGCTTTAATTATATTCTTTTGCAAGCATATCATCTGGCTTCATTGCAAATATGGAACAAATATTTACCAAACACCTCTGCCTCTTTTTGAATCATTAATAACAATCCTGTCATCTGTAGCCAGTAATAGGCCTGCATTTTTTTATTATTATTTTAATTTGCTCTAAGGTCTACTTGAATGTCACGTATTTGTCAGGCATAGATTCTTCTCTGAAGTCTTCAGCTTCCCTTTTCAATTTACCACACTCCATAATTTCTAACACATGTATAGATTTTGTCCAAAAAAAAAAAAAACAACTTTTTCAATTTTTTTAAAACCCAAATTAGCAGGACATAAAGAAGCCCAGATCAAGCAAAAGTCTCCATTTCCAACCATGCTGAAATGAAGAAAATGAGACTCCAAGCCTCATCCTGAATCTTGTCCCTGTCTTCCATGGAAATGAAAAACATTCAATTTTTGGCATAATTAGCCAACCTGATATTTGCAATGCCTCTAAATTTTCTATTAAAAGCAATGCTAGTCTGAACTGTAATCCATGAAAAGTACCACCTTTTTGCTTTTTTCAGAGATTGTCTGGTCAGGAGGGGGGTCAAAACAACAGTCTGCAGCAAGTCATATGTCTCCACATTAATCCACACAAGGAAGTGTCTGTTTCACTTATTTCCAAATGAGGAATGTTTTCTTTAGAGAGGTAGCAAATTGATTTTCCCCACATGGAGCATGGGATATCTCATTTCCAAACCAAAACTTTCAGAAATGGCTACACAACTCCACTCTTTCTCCATGTGGGTTAGAAAGCAGCGTGGATCCTTAGTTTTCCCTGCAAGGTTGTTTGCTGCTGTACTCCAGAGTTTCCAGGTCAGGTCTGGCAAGGTCAGTTATAAAGAAAGGAACAAACAAGTGTTTGCATTTAGAAAAAGTCTAGTAAAAATAGTTTTAATATTCAAATTGTTTTACATGCAGCTTGAGCAAGCAAGAGGTGTGTTTGAGGAGAGGCTATGTGACCTCCAGAGCTCAATGAGAGCTTTGGTTGTTGGTAGGTGCTCATCGCTGACTTCCATAGGTGTGCTTAGGATCCTGTAGAGAGATTCCCCAAATTCAGTTGATACTGTTGTTTCCTAAACAAAGGTCTGGGTTTTTTTAGTGTAGTCTGATCTTTTGCTGTGTTTTCTGGCCACTTTAATTTCTGACCCTTTGATGCAGTACTAGGTTGGTTGCAACTTGCTTCTCTTCACCAGCTCTGCTCAATATGCCTGGGCAGTAAATGCCTCAGGCCCTCCTTCTCGGACCTTGTTTCCATGAGGCAGAAGCTTTTAAATAAACTTTGAGGGGTGAAAGGAAAATAAATGAAATATAAGATCCTGAACTCAGGATGCAGAAAAGGGAATGAGGTGAAGGAGAGAAAACAAAGATGGAGGCAACAAGGAAATCAAGGAAGCAGCTGGGACTGCAGAACAGTATGCAAGATTAACTAACCTTTGAATAGTTTTTGAGACCGTGTTTAAATATAGCAATATGCTTTTCTTAACTTTCAGATATTGCAGAATGCCAGAAGCCCCCTAGAGGGGTAAGTGTTAAAACCATTAAAACTGTTAACTTTCTATTCATTACATTTTAAAAGGTGCAACATGTAAGCATGTTTTTCAGCCAAGAGCTAACTTTTACCGGGCTGCTTTAGGGGTGTCCTCAGCAACCAGCTATTTGCCACTTGCTAGCAGGCATGGTCAGTTCATGGATTTTCTGGAGATCTGGGACCATTCTTCTCACCTTGACTTTGATGGCCAGGCACCTCCATATGCCACCTCCAGCTTCTCTTTGGCACCTGAGTCATGAGTAGCTCTGCAATCTGACACATCCTGCCGTTTCCACCTGCCTAAGAGGGAAATTGTCCTAGTCTGTTCTGTATCTACTGATGGTTTTGCAGCTTAGGGCCAAGCATTCTGGTATCGCAGCTTTTGTACGTGTGCTGAAAACTGGAAGATGTATGAAGGACTGGCATAGTGCAAAAGGATTCTGTGAGGAGACGTTCTGCGAGGTGTCCTACAGGGAGGAGAGACTGTTGATGCATTTAGCAGGTGTGCTGCAGCTTGCCTCATGTGAGCACACTTCTCTTCTGAACCCAGCACTACAGTACATCCCTGTTTATTAACTTCTTGCACCTTCCAGTGCCCCACCTTAATCCTGGCTTTGTGATTACCTCCCTCTGGTGCACTCCCACCTCTCAGGTTTAGAGCTCACCTGACTGTGTAAGCCTACCTTAAATGTAGACCCAGATCTTCCACTGGCCCTTCTTTGCTGATGGCCCGGGACATTTTTGCAGGCTCGGGGTTTGGGGTTTTTTTGGGTTGTCATACTCTCGCAGTTGGCAAAAATGCTGTTGTTACATACTTTTCCTTCATCTTTCCACAGGACAGAAACACGGTCACAAAAACAACAGGCAGCCAGAATCTGGTTAGCAGTATAAGTTGTAAGTGCATTAGCAATGCTGAGCGGCTATCCTGGTACATTTCTCAGCAAATGAAGGCAATGGCTGTCCTTCCCTTTTCCATTTTTCTTTTTTTTCCCACTTCTGAAGTGTTTCTGAGAAACTGGAGTGCCAGCAAGCCAGAATCAAAAGTCATATCAGGAAATACTTATGCAGATCAGAGAGGCCTGGAAAAGGCAAGAACTTTGATCATGGGCATTACAATTGCTTAGATGTTCTCTAGAGTAAGTAATGTGGAGCAAGCAAGAAAAAGGTGCATGTTTTAGGCATGAGTACAGTACTGTTTACTTACATGGTTTGTTGAGCAGCCAACAAGGTCCAAGGTTATTTTGGACTCAGCATGAGTAAGTGATCCAGGTATGACAAATGAGGTAATGCATTCCAGGCTCATTAAAAACTCTTGGCTACACCACTGATTTTGACAAAGTGCCAACATAGCTTGACCTCAGCTGTGTGAAGGCCACTGTTTTTTTTAACACCCTCCCTATAACAACACATCAGCCATACTATGTGTATCTAGAGAACAGTGTTATGGGGAGGGTTGAATTACATTGGACTTCCAATGATAATCAGACTCCTACAAAAGAGATAATTCTACTGTAACTAACCTGCTAAAGTCAGGTACCCCGAAACCACAGCTGTTCTCTCTTGGCTTATTTGTGCATCTAGGGGTGGCTGTGTTTTACATAGTATGTTGCATTCTTGGCATGGACATGACTCAAGTGAGGCTGACTTGGTAACAGGGAGATGGTAAGTGCAGCGATCACTTGCCTCCCTGGGGATGCAGGTAAAGAAGGTGGCTGGTGGAGGTGCTGTCTTCTTGTGGTAGCTTACCCTTTTCCACCATATGCAGTGTTTAACCATGGCTGACCTCGGCAGCTCCCGTTCTTGAGTACTTCTCTTTCCCCTGCACAGAACTTGCCGTCCTTGGGTTTAGCCCAGAGCTGGGAGTTGTACTAGGTGGCAAGGCTTGGAAATGTTCCTGTGTCCCTTGTCCTGCTGGGCAGACAGTGTCCCTGCAAGTTGGGCAGCTGAGAGTGGTAGTGGCAGGAGAGCAGTGGCCACAAGCTTGTCAATTTTCTGAGTGGGTGGGCAGTGTAGCCGTCTCCTTCCTTACATTCTGATCCTCTCCTGATCACCTGCAATGTCCTGATGCTTGCATAGACTGATGAGAGTGCTGGAGGGGAACATGTAATTTTTGAGCAATGATGCTGTTTTGTGGCTTCATGAACAGAGAGGACCTCTGTCTTCGAGGAAACATCTAGCTGATCTGAGCAGCATTAACCCTGAGCTCCTCTGTCACTTGCTTTGTGGGTCAGAGCCTGCTACTGAGCTTATCTCTAACACCTGATCTTTAATTCTCTGGTGCACATGCCTCTGGATTGTCCTTGTTCGATTATGGTGGTCTGTAGGCAGCTCACAAGAACAGGCTTTGGGCTTCGGGATCATCAGGTCAGCTTCTTCCTGGGGTACATTTAGTCAGCGAAGATTTGCCGGTCTACATCTACAGATAATCTAACTCCCTATGCCATGCATAACACTGGGTTTGCATTTAACCTCTCAGGTGTGACGGTTTGCAATAAAAACACATAGGGCATTGCTGGTGTTTTGGCACCGCAGAGCTTAGCTACGGCTTGGGGGGAGTAGGCAAGGTACAAGTTTCCATCTAGGAAGAAGAAAAGAGTGATTAAATCTTAATTTCACATTACTGAGGGCAGTTATATTACATCAGAGACTAAATGCTTTCAGGTTTTTTAAGGCAGGTGTGCACGAGTGAGGATTTGCCCAGAGGAGGTGGCAGTGGCAGCTTCTGCACCTCACCTTCCCTTTCACTACCCACTTGTGATGACCGTGCCTGTGTGCTCCTCCTTTTGCTCTCCTGCAGGTAGGCAAGGAGTTTCAAGACAGCCCAAGGGGTGTTGGGAAGGAGCTCAGCGTGACTGTGGCCAGCAAAAGTTGTTTGCCCTACCCAAACAGAAAAAGCTGAGGGCATGACTTCTCCCCTCCCTCTTGCCCCAGTGAGCCACGTGCAGGGGAAGGAACAGCTCGGCAGGAGGATGGTGGCTGCCTCCTCCTGCACCCTGCTACCACAGCATGCTGGAGACTGGCACAGCATGGGGGGGCTGGCTGTGGCCCAGGCAGGTGTGGGAAGCGTGTGATTCGAAAATGCGACCTCTCCTGCCACACGGTGCAGAAGGAGCGGGCTGGGGGCATACCCCCTGCCTCTCCCCTCTCCGGCTCCCTGTCTCCCTCTCTCACTCCACTGGCACAGGGACAAGTTGTTTCCTCTTCTCTTTTCTCCTGCACAGTCTCCTTGTGTCCCGCTCGATCACGAGTTAGCGTCTGATGGTCTTCCAAGAAAAACCAATCCCGCATGTCGAATGGCAAGCAGCAATCTCGGTGTGATTTGCAGTGACTACCTATTTCCAGACAACACCCAGGGACCCTTTCAAACATGGAGGGGAAGAAAACATTCTTGTCTCTGGGCAGATTCCTATAAATAATTTTCTTTTCCCTGAGAATTCACAACCGAGATGGCAATGAGACGTATTCCAGAATGGGAAGAGTTGTTAAGATATGGTTGTCATCATGGCTTGTTGATATTCATGACATATCCATTTCACACGCTTTCACTTAATCGGGAGCACAAGACTTTTACCACCAAGTAGTAGTCAGCTGAAAAACAAAGTCCACACCACATGCATACTAGTTAATAATCACACCTTTTGTTCTTTATGGTTACAAATGCTTGCGTTTGAATTAGATCTTTGTTCATCTTGCATTCTTGCTTGATTCCTTGTGAAACCCCATGTTACAACCTCAGCATCCTCTGCAGTAGTGGGCAGCATCACAAATGGTGGTGGTTGCACTGCGGGGCCAGCCGGGTTGGTGGGCTCTGAGGGACAGGTTTGTTTAAATGACACCAGCTGGATCTGCTGCTCAGGGAAACAAGGAAGCAGCATGCTGATAGAAAACTGGCATCCAAGGAGTGCTGAAATGGTCCCTCTGAATTCCTGTTGATGGGTAAAGGTAGCAGCCACAATGATGACAAGTGTGGGAAAGATAACCAGCCCAAGGTGGGAAGCGTGCCCTTGTGCTCCTCCAGCTCTCCGAACACGAGGAGTGTTAGCTTGTACTGTGGGCATTTTGCAGCTGGCTGTGTTTTGCGTGGTCGTCCCTGAAATGTTTGCCAGGACTCAGCAGGTGAAGTGGCTTTCCCTGCTGGGCTCTAGATTGCTATCGCACCTACAGATTTTGCAGGGAAGATAATTTCTTGTGCGTTGCCATCTTCTAAATGCACTTGCCCTTTGTAATGATTAGCAAACTCGGGATGAGCCGTAATCTCAAGAAGAGGCTCCTTGAGTCAGCAAGGCACAGGCATGTTTGTGGGCAGGCTTCAAGTGGATCAACGCCCTTTTGCTTCCAAAGGTCTGAACTTGGAGGTTTAGGCAGTTTGTATTGTACCAGGTGTACGTCTCTGCTGACGGCCCTTCCATGCCTGCCTGCCGTGAACAGCAGCAGCTCTGCCCTCCTGGGGCATCGTCACCTGCTGATTGCAGGCATGGGGGTGTTCTGGTTCGCATCCCAAACCGCAAGCGTACAGGGCACCTATGCTGTGCTAATATTGATCCTTTGAATCACACTGAAGTAGAGGCAAAAAAAGTTCCCAGCAGCCCATCAAGGGTCCCAGTGGACATTCCAGTAGCTGAGTTTTCCCCTCCTTCAGATATATCAGGAAGCAAAAAGAAAGAAAGGAAGGGAAAAAAAACACAAACTGGCAAAAGCAAACATGTTGTCAAATGCACACGAAAGAAAGTGTTTGAACTGGTAGTATGTCGTATCTCTCATACTCCCGTTTCAGGCACTTAGACTAAAGAGGTGGCAAATAAATGCAAACTTTTTTCTGTACTTATTTATTAGATTTTTTACTTTAGTTTGCTTTGCTTATGTTCTCACCTTCTGGGAACGTACAAGTTTTCAGGTATCACTGCCACAAATGCTTTCAGAAAATGAATTTGAAAGCCATATGCACAAACATGAAGAAATTGAATTGTTTCAGATATTCTCAGGTAATCATGCCAGAAGTCCTTCTCCACCAGCGAGCAGAAAAAAACATGGGATATTCACTTAGCTGTCCAGTGCATACTGAACGTCCAATGTCATCAGGAAAACTGACTGGGACTAAGCCACAACATGTGTGTAAAATTGCTTTAAAATAATTATGAATAACAAATTCAAGAAATGTGCAGTGTGCTCATGAATATGTCATAAATTAAACAAAAAATGAATAAAATTAAAGCAAGTGTGTGACTTGTAAATTATTGCTTCGGTCCTAGTCATATTTCCTAGCTCAAGAGAACAAAATGGATATAGCTGAAATATAAATAATCTTCGAATAATGCATTTATTTATGATGATTTAGGGAGCAAATGTTAATGGCTTTGTTTCAAGTGTGACTGGAACTATTTCAAATGTTTTCTTTTACAGAGTAGATACTAGAGGCAGGGACCTTCTCTTCCGTTATTAATGCCTATTGATGCTTTCTTGTTAATTGTGTGTCTGATCTGGAATGGCTTAAAGTGATTTAAAGTCATACTGTGGGGCGTGTAGGACGGTCCTCGTGTGTGCTGCAGACAGACCTTCCCGGCTGCAGCTCCTGAGCCACGGGGAGAATGCAAATACCCCATTTCATAGTGGGTTTGTGCCAGTTCTGCTGTGGAAGGCTCCAATTCAAACAGTGTTTATATGCAAGCTCAATATACCTGGAATTTAGGAACAAATGCCTTCTTGCTTTTAAAGCTTTTAGCAAAACATTAGGAGTCCTTTACAGTGTCATACAAAGTACAGTGCCAAAGCTCAGGATAACAAGTATGTTTGGAAAACATTGAGCCTTGAACTAGTTTCTCTATTTATTAAAAAAGAAAGAAAGAAAAAGTAATTCACATGCAAGTGTATTTGATCCTAGCTCAACCACGTCTCTCTCCAGCCGTTGGCTGGACCGGGTCGGGGGATCATTGGTTAATGTTTCAACGCGTGTGCCAGGGTGTAGTAAATTGAGGGAACATTTCTATTTTCTTCAGTACCTTTTTAAAGAAGGTGCAACTGCTGAGGCTAACCATGGTCAAGAATCTGTCCATCCCATCCAGGTTGTGTGCAAAAAAAAAGTAGGCATCAGGAAGACATCAAAGGCGGAGGGATGAGCGGGGTTTATAAATAAGGCAGGGCGGCATGGCTGGGGCTGGCAGTCTGGCAGCTGGCGCTGGAGTCCTCGGAGCTCATCCCACGCTCCCGCCGAGTCGCTCATCTCTGTTTATATGAGTAATGGAGCGGCTGGGGGAGGGGATTTGTAAGCACGGAGCAAATACTCTTAGTGTTCATTTTGTGTAAGACTGACATCCACACCAAGTCAAGACTTCCAGCGACATAGTGTGCAGTCACATGCTGTAGCATTCATGAGTACAGATATAAATCAGGCAGATGTTTGTCGACTGGAATGGGTAATAATTTCTTTCTCTCTTTGTTTGATTTTGCATGTTAGCCTCAGATGACAATTTCAGAATTGCTTTCTGCAGTACTTTTCAATAAGCAGAATGTGCTTCACTGGAGATAGATGGAGATATTTCTATAGGGAGATAAACATATTTCTATATAGACACAAATATTGACTTACACATTTACGCACATGCATATATATATATTTATTTATTTATTTATTTACCATGTGCCAGTGCTGGGGGAAGAAAAAGGATGTGTCTTTTGGACTTTGGGTTTTAAACCTACGGCTTTTCTTTTTCTCTGAACAGACCAAATATGACACTGTTACTCAAACTATAAAATCAAATTAGCACCCTTTATTGTGTTTGCAAACTAATTAAAATGTAAAATGTCCTGAAACCACTGGCTTACTGTGTGACAAATGTAAGATTAGAAACAATTAGAAGGCACTCAAGAGGTTTGTGGTGTTTAGATTTCTGACATTGTTCTAATCATCCCTTTAAGTAATGAAAACAATGGTTACCTAGAAATTAAAGGTTTAAAGGAAATTATCTTCTTCGGTTCCGTCATTAGTTAATGATTGTTTATCATTTTAAATGTTGCCATAGTAGTCGTAGGCTGATTTTTAAATCTGAAAGCAGGCAGGACACGTAATAATGAGCAAACATCTGCTTCATCTCTTATTTCTGTATGTGATCATAATTTATATTGTAATACCGCTATTGAAAGATGACTCTGATATTTTTTATGATGATCGATATCCCGTTCTACGTATGGCTCAGCGCGGTTAGGATTTAGTCACTGTGTTATTTCAAAGCTGTTTTATCTTAAGAATTGGACAAAACTGAAAGTGATTCATGTTAATTTATATGTGTGGTATGTAACCCTTATGAAACAATCAATCACTTATTTCAGTACTTGTCAACTTCCAGAACTAGTTGTTAAGGGGTTTTTTGATCCATTTCAGGACTTAGGGGTAATTTTTTTTTTTTTAACTTTTTTAAAAGAACTTTGACAAGAATGACAGGATATATAAACATTTCTTGGAGCTGTAAGGAATTTCAATATTTCAGAACATTTCCAAAACCAGATGTTTCTCAAAGTTGGAAGTAGTAGTTAGTGCTCTTACTTGAGGATTAGAAATAATAAACGCAGCAGGCTCATTAACACAAAGTTACCTATTAATATTCTATTTTGTTCTTTTTTGTACCATGGAGAAATATTTGTGCTTTCTCTCTGAGTCCTTTGGAGAACAGTGTTTGACTTTATATTAATTAGTTATGTAAAAGTAGAATAGATTAGCCTTGGGGGATATTCTGTAGAAATGTATAGTGTGTCAAGATGTAACCCATGGAGGATGGGAATCTCGTAATAAGCATTTACTGTAGACAGATGTGTACATTTCTGTGACTGATTGTAGTGGAATTATTTATTATGCTTTCAGCTGTTAAGAATCCAGTATAAGACAATGTGCTCAAATTGTTCTCCATTAATTTTTAGCGCCAAATCTTAAAGGCAGACCGCGCAAAAAGAAGCCTTGCCCACAGAGAAGAGATTCATTAAACGGCATTAAGGATTCCAACAATAATTCTGAAAGCAAAGCTGTTGCCAAGGTAAATCACTTACTAATACTCTTTTCAGTACACTCTCCTTTTTTAGGTACAGCCCTGCCTTTGTTTCTCAGCATGCTGTTTCAAATTTAGAATGTAACGTATTTTCTTGGGGAGATAAATGTATTTTTTTTCAATAGTTTTATTCTTCACTTTAAATCATGTCTGTGTTCAAAGTTACCAGCAACTATAATCACTGAACAACCTAATGCTATCAGCTTGTTGGTAACTGGTAGTGCTTAAGCTTTCTTGGCATCTAGTGTTAGTTTTCACATTCTGTGACACACAAACATAGTTTGTGACAGTATCTTCGAATTAAAAATAAACCTGGGAGCAGCTCACCCTGTTACAATGTACTTCTAAATATAAGTTTGAAGATAAACAGACTATGAAACAAGAGCTGCTTCAGTAATGGTTTCTAAGAAGCACGCACAAATGACATTACCCTAATGTTAAGATTTTGACTTTTTTTAAATTAGAAAAAAAAAGATAAAGGCAGAAATTCAATAGGAAAGCTTGAAAAAAAAAATCTGGGCTGTTTCTTTAATACTTAGTGCTGAGCTGCATGTTCCAGGGTTTGTTGAATAGTGCATGCTTTTACAGAGTCTTCTGTATGTGCTGCAGTGCTTAGCCCATACTGCAAGTAAAAATTGGATCACTGATTTGTGTTTATAGACTTAATCTTTTAGATATTTATGGGTTTGTATCTTTTCCTTAAAATATTTTAAAATGGAGTTTCTGTAGTGTAATTTACATCCTATTTTCTATGTTGTCTCTGTGGTTTTAAATAGGCATTTGGTTTTCTCTTTTTTAAAAAAAAAGCAGCACAAATGGCTACTTTCAAGATGATTTAATCTGAAACTGTAAGATGCAAAGATGGAAAATTACTTAAAGCAATAGTTGTAGATTTTTATCTGAGGCAGAACTTTGTGACTGTGATACTTTTGAGCTAAACAGCTAAACAGGTTTGTGTAGACTAATTTTTTAGGCCAACTCCTCCCGAATCCATTGTTTCAATAAATTAGATAGATGTGTATCTGAAAAACGATTCCATTGTTGTGACCAGCTCTTTAGGAAATACAGTGAATCTATAGATCCATTTGCATTGGTATTGTTGTACGCAGTGAATGTCCTGGGAGATTAGGAGGTTAAAGAGGTCAAGTGGAAGTGTTCTGTGCTCAGTTTCTCATAGGAAGGCAAATTAAATTCCACCTCCTCCTCCTCCCTAGGAGTTCAGTTAAAATTGTGCCTTCTGTTGATGATGATAAAAAAGGCTGAAGTTCATGATGAGGCTCTGCCTTTAAGTCACTGTTTCTCTTCTTTTTGTGCCCTATTGTGCTCAGTTGGAGTCTGTACTATCGTGTTAGACAGGCATGCTAAAAGGTGATGGAGCCTGGTGTGTTGAGTTGCGGGGTCCTGCCAGATACTATAGAGTTTGCCTAAATGTTTTTGGTCTGTGGAAGAACGTGCAAAATCCGTGGTGTGAAAATGTCTCAATTTGCCTCAATTCCCCCTTCCTCCAAGCCATTTTTTATGTTAAAATATTACCAGCAAACTGCGGCATAGACCGTGTTGTCAAAGCACCCCAGACTGTAGCATGAGTAGTTCTGCCTCTTCAGCACCTGATATATAGGTATTAGATAATTAAAAACAACAGTAACACTTCATACCAAATTGTTTATCCTCTCTGTTTATATTTGGGTTCACCCTACTAGTCAAATGGGAGGATAGTTCAGATAAGAAGTAATTCCGCCTATTTATCTAGTCATACTGTGCTCATCATTGTGCAGATATTAATAGCATTAATTATCTTGGCCAGCTTAATTTCATTATAAATAATAGACATGCTCATGATATAATGTCCTTGCATGTAGTCACACTGACTTCACTGTGGCTCTCCATATCAATCTGTGTCTCAGGGCTGAGGATATACTTTAGTAAGAGGAGGACAGTAAATCAGAAACCCTCTACAGCAAATGTATTGCACTTTTTACAGACCCGGCCTATGGGTTTCTGGGAAAGGAGAGAAAGTGTATTAGGGGAAGGGGGGGAATGGAGATCCACCTACTGTCTACTCATTGTTGGGAACAGTTGGGATGTCAAGTCATCATCTTAGGCTCCATGTTGGGCTTCACCATCAGTTTTCCTTCTCTGTCCGTGCTCCATCTCCGACTAATGCTGACAGTGGGTCCATGGAGAGCAGGGATGAACACTGCTAGTGTAAATGGGACAAATCCACTTGTGTCAGATGCTGAAACGTTTTGGCAGCGATCCTGACTGTATTCCTGTTCCGGCTAAAATCCCTTTTGTCCAGAAGTTATGCTGCTTTCACCCTCAGATCATGGCACCCAGCCTCTGACAGCAGCCGCATTTCTTGGGTGGCAGGGCGACAGCTCTTGACAGGCATGCAGTGGCTGTACAGTTTGGGTCAGGAACCGGCAGAAGTGGCATTCTGAAGACTGTGGGTTTGAGCCTGTCAGGACCAGCGCAAGCCACATGGTTGTAATGACTTGCTGAATTTCATGTTCTCCGCTGCCAATGACTAGAAAGCTTTGTACCTTCTTACAACTTGGTTCTCATTAGGCATGTTTACCTTAAACCCATCAGCAGATTGTTTTATAGGCTTTTACTGTTACCTGACACAGAAGAGCCTTTGGTTGAGTAGGAGCAGCTCTGAGTAAATTCCAGTGTAGATGGCTTGTTAAAAGTAGAGCGATAGTGGGACAGACAATGTGGTCCTGGACCTGCAGGTGGCGTGAGGGTCTTTCACGTACCACTTCTCGCTTTTGATCTCCTTGCTGGTCACTGCATCCATTTTAGTACCTCCTGGGGATGATCCCAGGGGAGATCCCTACCAGGCTGGGAATGTAAAAATCACAAGAACACAAGGCCATCTACTGAGGCAGGATCAGCTCTCCTGGAGAGGCATATATCAAGCTCTTCTCTCAAAACACTCCCAGGACTCTGGAGGCTTTCATACCTCGCGTGTCATTAGTGCTGGACCAGCTTTTGGGACTTCCAGGCTCCAGTGTTACCCTCGTCGTACCTGCTTCGTCCTCCCAAAGAGTGTTCCCGTTCAAAGTGTGCAGAAGTGCATTGTAAGGGTTTTTAAAACTGGCTGATCTGACCATTTCGAAGAGCTGAAAGGATTAACTTGTTAAACATGGAAATTGTCCCCAAATGAATCTACTCATTACATCTCCTAGTGCAAATGCTGAAGTAAATCTCTCACTTCATTTGTACAGCAAGATCTGGGAAATTAGTTTAAAAGTTGCCAGAATATGCTTTTCCTGTGGCCACAGGTGGCCTGGCATGCTCTCAGACCTGGAGATTTATTCCGAGCGCCTCAGCCATTATCTGAATGAAACTTTGAAACGCAGGTCTGTAATGGTCTGTGTTGTGTGTGACCTCTGGCAGAAGAAGACAAACACATGGACGTACCCATGAGTGTTCACCGGCCATTTGGTCACGGATCATCTGTCTCTGATGGAAGGCGGTCAGATGTTCCTAGAGCCCATCTCAGTACACCACCAGCTTATCCACGCTGTGGCGCAGGCAGCAGGGTTGCCTGTCAGGGCCTCAGCCCTCAGTTTCATTTTGGAGGTACTGTGTACATTTACTCACACTGCGGCTACAAATGAAGGAGCTTTAACTCCTGTGGAAACTGAACTCTCCCTTTGTAACGGAGTCATTCAGGCTTTCTGAGCAGACCAGAAAAGAGAGCGGAGCCAAGCAAAACTCCGCATTCAGGAACTTCCTCCAGATCTTTGACCTCTAGGAAGATTCAAAACCGTGTTTTGAGAGAGAAGGGCGGTTTGTGGTGCCTGGTGCAAATACGACATCACTCTCACTGACTTTGATACTTTTATGCTGGATTTACACCAATGTTACCCAGAATGGCATTTGGCCCTTTTGGTTCTCATTAATCATTGGTCATGGCATTCACCTGTATCTCCTGTCAGATGGTGGGGAGGTTCCAAAAGTGAGGCTTGTGCCTTGAACGCTGAGCAGATGAAGCATTGCAGCCTTCATCAAAGCTTCGTTGAACCTGACGCTGCTTGGAGTCCATCCGTTGCATTTTGGCACCTTTGAGTTCACAGGTGCTTTGACCTTGCTTCTCTGTGCACTGGAGAGAAGGAGGTTGTGTGTAACACGGGGTTTGCTCACTCCTGGTGGCTTTTTTAATGTTTTTTTTTGTTTTCTTTTGTCTCCTTGGGAGTAACATCCCTTGCCATTAGTTTGCTTGCATAGCAGTGAGCTTTGATTTCATTTAGCGTTTATGCCCAGGCTGTCTTTGCAAATACAGTTCTGAATTGTCCAGTTTGAAAGAGAAAATCCATTAAAAAGATTGATTGACTGACTTTACATAGCAAGTGGGTGACAAAACCGAGAAATTGTTCCCAGGTCCAGTGAATTTGTTCCAAGTCTCAGCTTGCAACAAATTTGCAGCTCAAGTTAAAAATCTTAAATTTATTGAAATCATGGGTTCATATTGGGAGTGCTAACCCAGTCTTTGGTGTAGCATTGAAAACTATGACAATGTAATCTAAACTTTATAAGGGGAAGCTGTTAAATAATTTTGTGAGGAGCCAAAGTAAAAAAAGTCAAGGGATTACAGCTCTGAACTGAAAAGTGAATGAGGAAATCCAAAGTTCATTTAATAGGAAAAAATCCCATTAGCTCCATTGAGTTTTGGATGAAACCCAGGATCTTTACAGAAGTTTAATCAATAAGCGTATCTATTACTAAAAGGCAAAGGATGGTGTCTTGTGCCATAGTAAGACAATATCTCTTTGAACCACGTAACCAGAGAATATCGAGCAGTATAGCGGACATACTTCAGCAGCAAGCGATCAAGAAAAATCCCACAGGAAGTCCATTTCCCAGTCCCTGCTGCATTGCCTGGGAGGAGTGAGCCTGTACCCTGCAGTGTCTAAGTGAGATTTTTCAGCAGCATCAATTACCTTGAAAAATTGTGGCCACTTCTCTCTGGTTAGGAGCTAGCGTTGCTTTGTCCAACATCTGTGGAAAACTATGGAGGCAGCTAACCTTAAGTCAGTGCTTTCTGCAGAGTTAATACCCTGGAGGAGTATAAAAGATTTTGCTTTCGCTGAGCCTGAGACACATGGTAGCTTTAATGAGATAAAATAAGCATATCATAGTCTTTCCAATGATATATTTGTTGTTTACAAGCACTTACGTAATGCTCTTCATAGAACTTACTTCCAAAATGTCAACAAGTACCCAGGCAGTACCTGGTTTAGAAGGGAGGAGAGTGAAGAAGAGTCAATAGCTTACTTGACCAAGAGCACCTGCCTTCCTGTTCAGCGAGATACCCTGCTCCTCTCTGCTGTCCTCCTAAAATACCAAATACTGGCTCTTACAGTCTCCCTGCTCCCTCTGGGAGCACAAAGGACATGTCTGGGATGGGGTATGGAGCTGCCAGAAGGCTACTCACAGCACTCATCATCATTGAAGGGACAGTGCAAATCCAAAACACATGTAACCATCTCCACTACCTTATATTAAAGGACTTCCAGGATTTCAGTGGAAATGTATCGATCCCTTCCTGGTCTTGGAGAGCTTTTCAACATCAGTTTGCAAGGTTCTGCTCTTTTGGGTTTTGTATACATAAATTATGGGAATGCTTGAGTTGTAATTTGCTTGGTTCAGCAAGAGGATTATCTTCAGGAGGACTGCAGGATTAAGCCGGTCTCGCTGGATATTTTTCCCCATGTTTGAATACCGATGAGAGGTAAAGTGGTTCCAATTTGTTGACTTCCTGACTGGCACACGTCTGCCGGGAGGCCAGTGGGAGACCTGGAGCTCTGGGACTCCTGTGCATTGGGGCTGCCGGTGTCTACCAGGAAAGGCTCTGGGTACCAGCCTCTTCCTTCTGCTAAATACTTAGGGCTGTGCTTAAGTTCAAGCAGATGCTCGGACCCACTTGACTTAAGTCTGTGGTGCTCGTGTGTGCTGAGAGTTCTGCCTGGGTAAGGCTTGCCAAGGTTTGCATCTATTTTGGTGGGCCAAAGGAGAGAAAAATGTGTCATTCAGAGCCGGCTGCTGAGCGTTCCTGGAAGGCACTGAGCACCCTTAGCTCCCAGGGTTGTCTATGGGAGTTGACAATGCTCAGTGTCAATCCTGGAATGAAGGTTATTATTAGACTTGCTAATGGCAAGTGTATGTGAGAGATGGGAGCTGTCTGTGACATAGCAATGTATAGTCATAAAAATGCAGATCTGGAGAGCATTACCAATGGGTTATAATGATTTAAAGATGTGGCTATTTAAAAATGTTGTGACTAAGATTCAGAACAAGACATTTAGCTCTATAAATAGCTTCCTTTGTTTTCCCCTCAAACACAGTTGCATGGTTTGGCCTTCATTTTTTCAACAATCCATTCTGCTAGGAGAGGGTGTTTATTCCTTAAGTGAAAATTAAAGGTTACCCAGATCTGATGTGACATCTTTTCTTTTCCCAGGTAAAATGTGAGGCTAAGTCAGCTTTGCCCAAACCCAAGAGTAACAACAGCAACTGTAAAAAAGGCTCAAGTGAGGATAAATCAAAGATTGCCGTAGGTGAAGAATGCAGAGCTGATGAGCAGGCTTTCCTTGTGGCTCTTTATAAATATATGAAAGAAAGGAAAACACCAATTGAACGAATACCCTATTTAGGTTTTAAGCAGAGTAAGTATCCTTTTTCTCACTTTCTTGTTGACATTTTAGAATGGTTTGGCTTCTCTGGAGAAAGCATTTGCACACGAAGCTTATTTTAAAACCTTATGGTTGGGGGGACCATGTTTATATCTACACATTTTCCAGTCCAGGCATTTCACTGTCTTATGCCTAGATTTGCATCTCTTCGTTCTGGGGTAGTTGCTGCTGGATATTTATAGGTTTAAATCCTCTGATTATGACTAGAAATAGGCATGTTGAAAACTCTGTAGTTTTCTGTTTTGTAAATCTGCAGCGTCTGTAATGCCTTTCTTCTGAGTTAATAATATGACGTATCTTTATTGTGCCCAGATGTTCTTTATGAAAGGACAAATATTAAAGGAAGACATTTAAAGGTGGTCAAGAAAGGCACAAAAGGGATCGTATTTTTAAAGCCCCCAAATGTGTTTATAGTTAATAAATTAGTGACTTTGGAGAATATAAAACCAGACTGTATCTGTTTAATACAGAATGCAATGTTTAGAATTGCTTTGGCATGTTCAGTTTGTAGTGCCACAATCTGTAAAGCAATTGTAGGTGGAGAAGATACAGTTGTAACTAAATTTTACATAAATATTGCAGTGCAAAGTGGATCTTTTAGAGTTTCCAGCAAAAGCTGTAAATGGAGATATTTTTCGTTCTTATCTATAGATTGAATGATACTTTATTTCCTTAAAGGGAAAACTCCATCAATTGAAATATTATTTACTCTAATTTATCTCCCAGATTAAAGCCATGTGTTATTTTGATGAAGAATGTCAAACCTGTATGTTTTACATAACAATTTACATACCTAATAGCAATTGGCACTGATTGCAACAGGCCTCCAGCAGCCATTATAAACTTATATAACTCCAAATGATTACAGTGTTTGTCTGAAAACTGGCTGCTTGAAATGGAAGTAAAATTAATGTACTATGAACAGCTTCGTTGCATTATGCATTGATTCAGATTAAATCAGGGCCTAAGCAAAGCTCTTGATAGCTTTGAAACAGTACAAGGTTCAATGAGGCTTTCAGAATGTTTTTGTGTTGAAGACAGGATTTTTTTCCCCCCATTTTATTCTGCACTCTCTCAAGCATGGGGACATGGTGGGCTTGAAAGACAAGCTAAAGTATTATTTCTAAAATTCCTCGCCGGGGGTAGGGCCGTCTGCTAACATTTAGCTGAAATACCCTGAAAGTTGCCTGACATTCATTATAAATTAGGGGCCTGATCCAGCAAATACTTAAATGCCAAGAGTAAGTATGCTGAGAAGAGCAGAAATGTTTGCAGGACAGGGCTCTGTATTTGTCCAGCAAGACTTGTGCAAACATTGCCAGTATAAATAGGTTAGTGGGAAGAAGCGGTATGTACACTACAACAGAGCATCCCCCTGTGGAGGAAGAGATCCCATCCTCCGTGGTCCGCAGCGTTATTGCTGAGTCTGGCCTGAAGTATTTGTAGAATGTCCATGAGGAATCACTGTTTCTTGGTGGAGTAGTGCATACACCTTTCATAGACCTAAGACATCAATTTTTCTTGTAGCAATTAAAATAAAATAAAATAAAATACAGTGAGACACCAGCAGCAAGAGTGGCCCCATGAGACAGTGGGCCAGCATGAAAAGCATGTTGAGAGGGGAGGAGTTCTGCAGAAAGTAGCAAGCATCTCCCAACACATCTTTTGAATTGAGTTGCCTCTGTTCCTCCAACCCTACAGCCATGGGCAAGGCACAACCACCCATATCCATAGTTATTGCGGTAACTGTCACTTGTGCTCTCTCTGGGTTCATTCACACAGGACCTGTTAGAACGCAGCTTATTGTTTATTGATTATGGAGGCCATTATCTGAGCTGCAGTAAATATTGGTTATTTTTGTTTAATCAATAGGTTTTCTCTGTGAACCAGTGTGTGGCTCATGCTTGCTTGCTAATGAAATCAGTGTTAAACAAATAATTAAAAGCAACATTCTTCCCAATGAGTAAGTTTTATTGTCAGAGTTATGGAAACATGCTACAGGTATTATACCGTGCCTCTTATCAGCAAAGTCAAATGAACCCATTACCTTTGTCTTAGTGTATTTTTCCAGTCCTGTTAAGGCATCTAAGTGTGTTCTCTTATATGTAATTAAAAATATATCGTATTTACTCTTCAGATTATGTAAATACCTCTTTGGAAAATGTTTCACAGGAGCTTTTTCAGGGGCTGCAAGCTTTTTTTCTCTATTTTTCTTTTTTAAAAACTGCTTAATTTACATTTCTTTGAAATATGTTGGTTAATGCAATGCTTATCTAAATACTTATTGTCCCTCTAACAGTTAACCTTTGGACTATGTTTCAAGCTGCTCAAAAACTGGGAGGATATGAAACAGTAAGTGTTTAAGTAACTTAAATGAAATAATTGTGCAATCTAACTTTTCCCTGTTCAAAAAAAAAATGTAAAAGCAAACAATCATTTGCTGCATTTTAGGCTAGCTGTACACATTGTGGGTTTATTGGACCATTTTTGGAAACAGTCCCAATTAGTTCCAGGTTTGGCAAAATTGTAAACTTGTCGTAAAAACTACAAGTGGAAAACATATGTAACTCTTCCCTGTCAAGGAAATTAGTTGGGTCTGTAATTTTTTCCCATGTTGAGAAAGGGCTATTATTGTACAACAAGCCAAGATTGCATAAAAGAAATTTCACTTGGCAACATCCCTGACATCTGTTCATGTCTAATATGGGAAATGTATTAAAGGCTTTCAAAAGTAATCAGCATTGTCCATTAAGGAATAGTATGCTGCAGTATCTTCTCCTATTCCAAGTGTAAAAGATCTTTATTAGACAAGGGTCAGTACCACATAAACAGGAAGTTATCAAAGTAATTCAGAAAAGTCTCTGACACTTTTTATCAGCTAACCATGTCTGACAAGAGCAGTTTATTTTTAGCTCACAGGAAAATTTGATGGCCATGGATTTTACAGCATGTATTTTGAACCAATAAAATATTAGAGCAACAAACTTAGATTAAAATCTTGAAATGAGAAGAAAGAGCTGCTTTAATATGGCACATCGAGTTGACATCTGTAATAAAAACCAATTGACATAGGAAGATGTCATCATTGGAAATATTTTCTTTGCACACAATGATCAGATTAAGTTGTTCAGTTCCTGCCGCAGTTGGATGAAAGAAATTATTTTTGCTTTGTTTACAAAGTAATCTGGGACGTATCTGTGCTGTAGAGAAATGACAAGAAGAAATGCACTATCAAGAAACTGAAAGTCATTTGAACCAAAATACAAAACTCACTGTTTTCCTTCCATACAATAAAGCATATTGTTCTGTAAATCAGCAGCCCGGGTTGATTAGCATGGGTGTGGCTGGGATTTTGTGAAACATGAAATCTAACATTCTCGACAAAAATATATGCTTGATTTGGCTTTTATTGTTCCTCTGTCTTTCATTAATCAGTACATACCATGCTTACATACAGGGGTGTGCGTAGGTGTGCTCATGGGTATATATGAATGAATAGCTACCACAGATAGATCGTTACAGCAATTATGAGCCAACGGTAATTGCCGTGAGTTGTAAAGTGCAATGAAAATGAGGGCTAAAATCTTGAACTTGATCCAGAGCACAAGGGAAGGCCGGGAGGGAGATTGAAAGGAGAGTGGCGTGTTCGGAGTGCTCAGGGAGGCGCGTGATTTTCACAGCAACGTTTCAGATCTGCTTGAAGGGACCGAGTATAGAAGCAGGGATGCCAAAGTGGTGGCTTGCCGGAGAAATTTTGGTGCCAGAATGAGAGGGAGAGGGATGGATTTAGAGATGCCGGAGAAGGTGAACCTCTGTACCTGGGGCAGAACAGGAATAGGATGGTGAGTTTATGAAGACAAGGGCAGAGGTAGCAGAAACGTGAGCATCAGAGGGGGAGGATCACATATGTGAGAATGTCATCCAGAGTAGCATCAGTCCGCCCTTGTCTGAAAGCTCCTGCCCTTTTCTCAGTGACAGATGTTCTCTGTTTAGGGGCGTTTGTCACCTTTGATGAAAATGTACCATGGCCCTTATTCTTAACAGAGAAGAAACTAAGCAATTGCTTGCTGGTCAGTAAGTGGCAAGGCAAGCATAGCTCATGCCCTCTGAGATACCTGATAGCCCAGCTTTGGTTTAAGGGTGACTTTGGCTGAAGTGATGGGCCTGATCCTGTTTTTATGATGTGAGTGGTGTCTGTGCTCTATGCAGAAGAGCTGAAGTTGGGAGGACCGCTGTGATGCAATTTAGGTTGTACACAGAGCATAAGGGTTCCTGACATCATTCTCTCCTGTTAACAATCTCATCCTCAGTATGGATCTGCCTTTGCTTTACATTCCCTGAATGTTAAACCAGTAGCTGTTGCAATACTTTGACCTGTGCGCACCCTGGTTTTTATTATTTTATGGCCAGTTGATATTCATTGAGTTTTCCAAACTGCATTTGTCTGTATATATTTTATCATGGCAAGCATTGCTGAGAAGCTTTTGTGTTTGACTCGTGTTTCATTTTTCAGCAAGGCAGTGGATGACTGGGGTGACATGGACCTCAGTATCAGTTCCAGAATTTTAGGCACGTCTGCTTAGATGTAGAAATTTTGAGTGAGTGCTGTAATTCAGTAACAACCAGAATCCATGACTCACACACACAGTGGCAATATCTACTGATGATGAGAAGCCATGTGCAGAGGAAAGGCTTTCTCAAACCTACCCTATTAATACACATTTATCTATATGGACCCTTCGATCTGACTTGGACCAGTCATTTGTCCGTTAGAAGGACTTCATCATCTTTACCTTGTTTTAAAGTTTCACAGGTTTCTGGTTTGTGCATTGAGATAGAAATGGGTCTTTTCTCTTGGAAGTGTTGTAAAGAAAGGAATATCTGAAAGTAGATATTTGGCTTCAGCATGTGACAGCCATTTATGCACAAGAAACAAGTAAAAGATTGGTTAAAATCACACATGGGAACTTAGAGTGGTCAGATGGCTAGTATTTTACTAGGAAGTGTAGAAACCTTCCCAGTTAAAGCAGTTGCAAACTTTTCATCCTTGTGTTTGGCAGAACAATGATAGTCAGCCCATTTTAAATTTCATGCCCTGCCCTGTCCACCTTGTCCATGTATAGATGCTTTAATGGGGTTTTAAAAACGTCTTTGAGAAACGAGCAGAGATTATGTGCGGTGTTTTCCAGCTTCTGCCCAGATTCACAGAAACAGTGCAAGACCTCTTGAGTCCAGTCCTGTTGGTTAAGGATCTAAAAGTGAATGAAAACAGCCAGGGATGGATATGAGATGCAAGGAACAACTTTCTTAGCCATCTGTCTGACTTTCCTTTATTGTCATGTGTCAGGGACTGGAATGGATCCAGTAAGGCTTGACAGAGAGTATTACCTGTACATACAGGCTATACATACAGGCTATCTTGTAGTGTTAAGTGATGATTGTGTGTCATATATAAGGGCTCTCCAGTTAGAGTACTTGCGAGGGTCATTTTTCATCTGTTCATTATCTGATTACTAGTTCTTAGTTAGTTGTCATCTATAACTGTGTAATGCCACACTCCCATGTACTTCTTATTGGACATAACACAGGCTTAATAAAAATAGCAACCTGTACAAATTGGCTTAAGTCCTTAACAGATGAAGCTGTCTCTTTGGAATGGGTGGGATTATGTTTCTCTTAAACAAAGATACATGAAATGATCATCTTTGTTACTAATAATAGGAGAGTGCATTGGAAAGCACTCTCGATAGCAGACCTTCACAGTATGAATGATTTTAAATGTCCCCAAATCCCTGGATGAAATACAAAACAATGTCACATTCTAGGGGGCTCAGCGGCAGTGGTATTTAACAGCCTTTGCCTGGAATTTTCTCAGTCACCCTAAGTCAAATGAATAAAAGGGTACTTTTATATACTGCAGATGTTCATAGATGGGAAACTTCCTGGACTTACCTAAAGAATTGTCCTTGGCAAGTCATGAAGTGGCATTTTTCCTTTTAAGCCAACACAAAAGGAGTGCCTTGGCGTGTTTGCAGAAGGCTGTGGTGCTGAATGGACTCTGCCTGGAGATGTCTTAGAAAGATAAAGGATAAAAAGAAAATTAGGTGGAGCTTAACCTTTGGTGTGTAGCAGCTTAAATTTTGCCGAAGGTCGGTGGGATCCCATTTAGCTGATGCCTCCTGGAAGCAACAATAAAGTGCTTTAGTTTTTAAAAATTAATGATTGACATGTACAGCAGTCCTGTGCCTGGGCAGGCCCAAAGAAACTGATGTATCAGTGGAATGCAAAGCTACCTGGGTTTGTTTCATACAGAGCTAATACCCAGAGCTCAGTTTTGAAGAGCATTGTGAATATCACATACCATGACCAGAAAATCCCCCATTGGATTTGCAGCAGGAAATAAGCAAGAACCCTTTTCATGGGATTGCAGTAGAGAAAACCTTAAGATTTTTCAGAGCAGAAGACATCATTAAAAGCATTTATATAAGCAGTCCTCTACTTTAGTAGATTAGATCATTACTTTTATTTGGTTGTTCTTGAATAACAGTCACTGCCTAATACTGTGCTTATAGGAACAAGTTCAGATATGCTCTTAGGTCCCTGGGCAGACCAATCTCTTGATTAACTCCAAAGTCTACTGATTGGAAAAGATGTCACAGAGGTTTTCAAAGCTCCTGGCTTCCAATGGGCCTAGCTCTATGATTGTGAAGCTGTAGGTTTGAGCCAATTGTAGGAGGGGTCTGCAAACGAGAAGACTACTTTAAAGCCAGCGTTGGAATGGGAAGCTGTCAGAAATTGCACTGGCCTGTGCAATTGCCTTGATTAATGGGTGAGCCTGGAGCATCCTGACTTTTAGAAATGTGGCAGGCACTGGGAGGGATGTATATACTGGTAGGAGTAGGGAAAAAAAAATTGGAGAACTAAAGCAGCAAAGGTTCTTTGCTCAGGACATTTGTTAAAGCTTTTGCAGGGTCTTAGTTGTCTTATGTCACTATAGCTCCATGCCCTTAAAAAAACCCAACACTTGCTCCTGAGTGTTTATGGGAAATTCCCTGCCCAGGCAGCTAAAATATTTTACCACTTTCATACCTTTTGTTATCTGCCTTTCTGTTCCTCACATGCCCCGGTCATGAACATGTTGCTAACCGGGAGCACATATGAGCCCTTTCAAAGTTAAAACCGCTGTGTAAAAGCAGCCAAGGCAGGCATTTTTGGTAGGAACAGCAACCATAAGCAAAGCATGGCCAAGCACTGCCCTTTCCTGGCTCCTCAGGAAGTTCCTAGTCACTGAGGTGGCTGGGAGGGACTTGTATGAGAAAAGAAAGCAGATCTCGATTTGGATGTGGCCAGCGTGAGCATCCTGCTAGTGCTGCCCTGCGTGACAACCGTGAAGTCTCCACAGTGCAGCATTTTGTTCAGATTGTTTAAGAATGTAATTTATCAGTTACTTTAGTCCTTTGAAGTTTATTAAGCATAAAACCTAAACTTTCCAGAGCAGGGGAAAACTCAACCCCAGGCTTTGCTAGAATAACAATCGTTTCAGGGAATGTAAAATTTAAACTTAGCTCTGTATGTGGGAGGGCACAGCTCTGCTAATTGCTAAGGAGTTCTGGTCCATTGCAGAGGCAGAATTGGATAAAGCTGGGCAAATGTATGTGTAAATGCTGTTAGTCTAAGCAGCATAGAGGAAAGAGACACCAAAAATGATCCAGGGATTTCAAAGGGATTCACTTTTCCCCTTAAAGTTGGTTGTGTTTACTGATGTTCCAGCTTGAGTATCGACTCTTGAGTCAGCTCATAGTTAATGAGACTTGGGCTCCAAGGTTAACATTTTCCTTTTGAAAATGGAGACCATGCTTCTTAGTCACATCAGGATGTCTAAAAAGGGGAATTGCAGTAGTCCTCTTGCTGACTAATCCTTTGCTTTTGTTTATAGCTTCTGCACAGCATCACTGTACTTAGCCAAAGCATCAGGTCCTGGCCCACAGCCTGGCAAGCCAGCCAGGTTATGCTTGCCAGAGGGCCAGAGCACAGACCCCAGATTGGCTTTGTGCATCTTCATTCCCCTAGTCAGTGAGGCTGCCAGAGATTTGATTTACTATAAAGCCACTTACAGCAGTCCTCAGGGGATCTGTGATTTTGGGGAGCTACCAGAAGGCAAGGGCTGTCTGGCCATGCCTCTGTCCTTTGCCTGTCCCAAGGACCAGTGGAATAGGTGTGGGAGGCAGGACCAGCGGTAGCTTCCCATCCAGGCATTCCTCCACAGCAGGGTACGTGGTCCAATTCTTTTTTGACCTTTCAGGTTGCAGAAGGAGCATCTGTTCATATTCTCAGGAGGTGATGTTCTTTATGGCTCATTAGGACTCCAGTTCTTCAAGCCCTTTAGTAATAATAATGGTTAGAAGTGTGGGTAGCCTGGGGAAGAGACAGCATAAGAACTTAAACAAAATAGACTTAAAAAGAACCTTATCCTCAGATGAGTGTTTGATTTGTATTTAAATAATCCATTTGTGCAGAATTTATCCTTGAATTGCAGTTTCTCTCTTGTGCCTGTGGTCCTTGGGTTGGTTACAGAAGACAGAAGATAAAATTACTGAATGCAGTCAGTCCATTTTGCTTTAAATAAGGTTTACAATAAAATACTCCTTTTTTTTTTTTTTTCAAGTATCTATAGGTGCAAACTATGTACAGGTGCTAATAGTGAGTTGGAGATAGTGGTGTTTTCTAAGGAGAACTGTACAAACAATAAACTTGAAGAAATTGTAACATTATCAGATAATAAGTCTGCAGCCATGCTTTTGGCTTTGGAGAATAATTTCTTTCTTTGGAGAATAAATTTCCTTTTATATTGAGCAAAAAAGAAACACCTCTTACCCTGTAATATTTAATGACGGTAGCTATCTCCTCTTGTTTAGATTAAAATTACAGGCCTCAGATTGCAAGTTGTAATATTTGTTTTCTTCTGATTGCTGCCTTTAGCTCCTCAGTAAACACCATTGACTGCTCTGTGGGTAACTCCGAAGAAGCCTCTGGGGCTGAATATATTAAAATCCACAGCATTCCACAGAAAATGACAAAATTCTCCCCAAATTGCCCCACAATTTTCCACTGGCCTTCTTTATGAGCTGCAGGCAAAAGAGGGTGATCTGTTGTGCTTGTCCTATTCCTGTTTTTCTTCCTGTTTTAAATATAGCAGAATATATAAAATAATGAAGTGGTATTCAGAAACAATTCTTTTGCCAGGTCTTCCATCTGTTATTCTGTATAATCCTAATTTCTGTACAAAAAACCAGAACCATGGTATGCAACTCAATATGTTACAAGATGTTTATTTTCATCAGCGTGGTCCAATAAAGCACATAGCTCAAATATTAACATTGGAGTATGTTAAGATTTCATTACTATTTGATCTATATATTTTACTGACATAAATGGATAAAAATAAACAGCTTGTAACATATAGAGTTACGGACTATGCTTTTGTGGATTTACAGAATTCTGTGGTGGATTTGGGTTTTGCAGCAGATTTATTTTCTCTAATTCAGTTAAAATAACTATGTAATCATTATTTGTGCTGAGTATGGTTTGAGCTTCATTTTCATAATTTACTGTGGGATTTGTCTGCATAACTTCTGATGGTTAATGACCCTATATTGATTGAGATTCTCTTCTGTGAGGCCGTGTTGCTTGTGACTTGATAATGAATCAGTTAGATCGCTCCATTTTAGAGAGAAAGAAAATAGACATAGTGTTAACTTACCGGGGAAAAAAAAAAAGACACCCAAAGCTCTGTGCACTCTATATATTCTGTAGGGGTTTTGATACTGCTTGTAGTATATGCTGTTCTGAAAGTGTCACACATGCATTTGTTGTTGTGAACTCAAATGCTGTCGAATCTGTAAAGATGCAAGATTAAATTTTCCATTGCCATTTTTACAGATAACAGCCCGTCGACAATGGAAACATATTTATGATGAATTAGGTGGTAACCCTGGAAGCACAAGTGCTGCTACATGTACTCGCAGACATTATGAAAGGTAAGATAACAAATCTGAAATGCTTGTTTAATAATGAAAAAATTAATTTGGAGAGCCTTCAAAGTGTTTTATAAAGAATTAGAGAAAGAGAGAGAGAGAGAGGCTTCTTAAAGATATAGTAAATATTCCCCCAGCGGTTTAGTCAGATAATCCATTGTAATTTAAACCAGAGTGTATGTCTCCAGTGACTAAATAAATAAAACAAGCATCTTATTTCTCTTTGGGTACATATCTTAATTTTTACAACAGCTTTCCAGTTAAAGAAGCTGAAAAACTGAGCAAAACATACTCAAGGAAAAATAAGAAATGACAGCTAATTGATGCAAACACTTGTCTTCTGTTGTTTTTTAGGAATACCAATTAAGCAAATTGTGGTTGTGATCAAAATAATGGGGTGGCCCACAATGCAGGGTGCTGTTAACGTTGTAGGTCATGCAGAGCGTTGCATTCCTCTTCTTCATTGCATTCCTTCCCTCCTCCCTGCCTGCAAGCTGCTGCCAAACACTCTTTCTCTGCAGCCATTGTTGCTGGTCAGAACTGTTGATTTCTTATTCTTCCCATGTAGATAATAACTTCCAGGGCTTGTGAAGCCAGCACGCATTGAATAAAATACTGGAGCTGGAATGTTGTTTTGGTTTGGTATGGGTTTTAGCAACAACTCTCTTTTTTTTTTTCTTTTTTTTTTTTTTTTCTTTTTTGTTTCCTTAGACAATCAAATGTTAATAAAAGCTCTGCAGTTTCAGGCTCAAATAAGGAAAGTCCAGTCTCTTGTTCCTGGGCATAAACAAGTTCCTTTGCTGGGGTCAGGAAGAGATCGTGCTTGCCTGTGCACAAGGCAGCGCAGCAGACCTGTGCTCAGTGGGCAGTTTTTCACCTTCTTTTAGTGCCTTAACGTGTTGGCTACTCCAAGGGAGAGGCTGCCCTCCTCATGGAGGGGGAGGTCAATCACCCTCATTTACAGGAGATATCTCCAACGTAAGGACTTGGGTGCACAAAGAAGTTGCATGTAATGCCACTATAAATGTTACAGTTAGAAGCTTTCTGGAGATAGAGCCAAGCAGCAGAGCAAATTGAGTGAGTTGCTGTGCATGTCAGATGGGGCTTTTCCCTCTGTCCTGCTTTCAGCTGGGGTAGAGTTGATTGTCTTCCTAGTAGCTGGTACAGTGCTGTGTTTTGAGTTCAGTATGCGAAGAATGTTGATAACACTGATGTTTTCAGTTGTTGCTAAGTAATGTTTAGTCTCAAGTCAAGGATTTTTCAGCTTCTCATGCCCAGCCAGCGAGAAAGCTGGAGGGACACAAGAAGTTGGCACAGGACACAGCCAGGGCAGCTGACCCAAACTGGCTAAAGGGGTATTCCATACCATGTGATGTCATGCCCAGTATATAAACTGGGGGGAGTGGGGGCGGGGGGAATCACCGCTCGGGGACTAACTGGGTGTCGATCAGCGGGTGGTGAGCAATTGCACTGCGCATCATTTGTACATTCCAATCCTTTTATTATTACTGTTGTCATTTTATTAGTGTTATCCTTATCATTATTAGCTGCTTCTTTTCTCTTCTTTTAAACCGTTCTTATCTCAACCCACGAGTTTTACTTCTTTTCCTGATTTTCTCCCCCATCACACTGGTGGGGAGGAGGGTGAGCGTGGTGCTTAGTTGCTCCTGGGATTAAACTGTGACACCCTGCCTTTGCATTGCGGACAAATGTTATAGATTGTTTTAACAGACTCATCAGATTGTGGGTATTCAGCTCTTCCCTCCATCATTGCAGCCCCGAGAGTCTCGGGGCTTCCTCTTGCACCCAAGCCAGCTGATGGGTTTCACACTGGCAGTCTGGATCTTCCCTTGCCAGATGGGCTTTGTAGGATGTTGTTTATTTGACAGAGGAGACCCAGGCACACGTAAGAGTTAGGTCTCTGTGGGTTTAGGTCACGCAGGGAGCAAGCATTGCTGGGCTGTGTTGAAATCCTAGAGTCACCAAGAGAGCGCATCTCTTGTAGTTGTGGAAAAATAAATGAGCCATTCACAAATACTCCGTGAACCCCTGTCTCTCTCTTCTGCTTTCATGCTAGTGGGGTTTTTTTTTTACATGCAAAACCCTTGAATTGCACTCCTGTTCAATGCATAGAGACTCGTCCGTGTGACTTCACTCAGCAGTTACTCAGGGGTATGCTACAAAGTGCCACAAAGTCCATTGTGCTCACTAGAAAACCTGAGCAGACTCATGATGCCTTCAAGATTGAAAAGCCTTTCCAGGCTACCCAAAAGCAGTTCTGCTTGCCTTGAGTGCCTTGAGCCAGTCTGAGGAAAGACTCTTTTGGTTTATGGTTAGATTGGTCTTAGCGCACCGAAGAGCTCAAATCTGAGTTCTTGGATGCCAGTCTGTTGTGTAGTTCTGGGTTAGGTCTGCTATGAGGCAGCGTGTATTTTCCAGGTCTCTAGCAGGCTGCCAAAAGACGGCATTTGGAGGAGAAGTCTTGTAGGATTTTTAGGTTAGCCCTGAGGTTGCCTAAAATACGCTTTACCCAATCTGGTCTGAAAAAACAAAACACGTACACAAAAAGCCTCAGTGACTGGTTCAATCTCTAGATTTCTAGTGTTAGACACTTTTTTTTCTACCACAGGAAAGCTGTATTAAGCCTCAGACTTGGAAAAAAGTAAATGAAATTGTCATGGTTTGTTTCAGCTGGTAATTCTAACTACAGCACCTGTAAATGTAATGCTCATTTATAGCCAAAGTGCTCAGATGACATTTAATCTAAAACTAGAACTGCAGTGCAGGAATACATGTTCGTGATTCAGGACACACATACATTTTCTAACTTGAAGGTGAGCTGTAAAGCTAAACTGGAAATTGAATTTAGCCGGGAAGTAAATGCTGAATAAACCTCATGATTTTTCCTTTCTGAATCCCACTGGCCTTTCCTTGCTTACCGGAGGCAGAACAGGCAGTTCCCTGACTTCACTGATCCTGCTGCTGTTTGTCTTAGCCTTGCCATTCATCTCTACAACTAGATCTCAGGGGCATCCATGTTGTGTTAACTAGCTTTCTTCCAAGATGACAGAGAAGCTACTAGCTGTTTACACTGGCTTTAACATATCGAGGCTGCTTAGGTGGCAGTGACCTTTCAGTGACATCATTAGGATGCTGAGGAGTGGAATGGCACATACGTCCCATTCAGGTACTGCATCCCACCTTCCTGCCCTTGCCAAGTTCCCCTCTGCAAGGTGGAGTTTCACGCACAACTTCAAAGGCAGGGAAAAAAAAAAAAGACATGGAGGAGGCAGAATTGTGCCTCTGTCTAGCAAATCCCATGAAGAAATGTTGCTTTTCTCAAAAGGTGCTTATAACCTTTAAAAAGCCAGCATGTTGCTGCAGACCCATGGTACCAAGGATGGCAAAAGCTGAAACAAAGCCAGATTTAAAGGCTGTGGGGAATGCTTTGCTCCCCTCTCCACACCACCCTGTTTGCATGAGGGTATGTCATGGTTGCTGCTGCAGTGCTGTAAGTAGGCAGAGTGCTTCGGTCGGTGCGGTGTTTGCTTTGTTTCCCTGGTAAAAGGGAAAGAAAGATTTTGTGTGCATTACCAACTGATTCATTTTTCATGTAGTACTGTCTGTGTTTCCAGTAACTGGTTTCATTTTAAAACAAGGCGAGGCTGCCAGTGTTTCAGTAAGTGTTATTTGTATATTAGTTAGACAACTTTTGTTTTATTAATGAGTATAATAATGAAAGTGCAGGTTGCTGAGTAGAAGCAATGGGTGTTTTTATTTAAAGCATAGCAGGCATCGTATAATGCCAATGAATGCGTTATTGTCACTGTAGGCATGGCTGGTCTGAACCTGCCTCTGATTGGGTTATTCCAAATAGGCCCAAGCAGTTCATAAAAATGTCTTTGTCAGCCTAGTTTTCCTTCCAAACCTATTCATCTCTGTCAGTTTTTAATATTAGTACCAGGCTCTTGGCTATAGTCCATTAGTACTGTACTTAATTGCTCATGTTACAGATGATTACCAATATAAAAAGCATTAGTGTTTTCCCATCGTGGGGCTGTTGCTCTGTGCATGACTCGGACTGTACAGAGCTTATGAGTTGTTGTTGTTTTGGTCATTACTTTCTTCATTTGCGCTCCTTTAATGCACTTACCTTGCATGATCACAGAAAGCTAGAGGCATGTGTGGTTGGTATTCGCTGATTCAGCCTGAACCTTTCCTGTGAAACTCTTGCAGCCCTTGTCAGTACCCTAGATCTCTCTCTCTTATCAAGAAACCCTCAGAAACGGCTACTTTTCTGCGAAACACTCTTCTCCATGCTGCGTTCCCCTAATAATGCAGATGTGGTTTTCACATGCTGGGTTTGAGGTTTCTTTCGCTTTTACACAGAACACATCATCGGCAGCTTTAATTTTCCAGCGTGAACGATAGGCTGTGTTTCTGCAGTGCTGATGACGTTTTTGTTAGGGATTTTTCATAAATATTACACCACCACTACCCCCAAAAAAAAAACCCCAAACCAAAAAACCCAACCTGCTATTTTGCAAGGTATGTAAAGTTCACAATAAAATGCATTTAACAAAACAAAAATATGAGCAATTGCCTGTTGGGGCATTTTTCTGCCTCCAAGTCTGGCTGTGATTCATCTTGGCTTCCTCCGAAGCAAGCTTTGTGCACGAGCTATGCACAAACACGCACGGGCCAGGGAATTGTGGTGTGCAACAGCACGCAGTAACACTCCTCAGCTGCGTTGGTGGACAGACATGTTGGTGTTCAAAGGTGTCGTGGCAGGCAGCTGGACGGTCCCATACTGCAGTAGCCCTCCTGGCCTCTTTGGGTGCTGCAGGGAGCCTGGTTCCCTTGGGGTCTCCAGCAGGGATGGACCCAGAGCATCCCACAGGCCACGTCCTGGTCTTCAGCAGTGTGTCTCATATCCTGGCCCTTGCGCGTCACTAGCACCTTGAAAACCAGACTGTCCAGGTCAAACCCAGCTGGAGAGGGGTTTATTGGGCTTCATGCTCTCATCAAATTCGGGCGGCTGAGTGGGAGAGTGTTCTGCAGAGCCACAACCACCCGGGACTTGATGAGGAGCAGATAGGTGAGATGGGTCCCCAGAGTGGGTCGTGGTTCTTCACAATCTGGCAGGGTGACTGTGCCCGCACTTTGGACACAGACCTGCAGACGGTTTTGTTGTGGCTCTGAGTGTGGCCCCTGGGCACTTACAGAGCACCCTGCACGTCTGTCCCTTACCAGGGGACTGAACCCCAGGAAATAGAGTGTCTTGTACAGTTCAGAGCCCATTCTGCCATTTTTCTGCCTAAATCGCTGACATAAATATTATATATTATCAGAAACACAAGGCGGGTCAAAGTAAGTCCCTTACATGGTTTCCCTTTAACAGCCGTAAAGTCTCTCTACCCTAAGGATATTGTGCAGTAATTCAATATGCAAGAGAGCCCCGCATTCCATGCAAATGCTGTTTGGTTTTGTTAAAGCATTTGGATAACTTTGGTAGTGTGTAAGCATTTCAGTGGAGTTTTGTAGGAAATAGCAGCCAATCTTTTAGAGGGAACAAAAAATAGGAGGCTGGTATAGCATCTACATGAAAATGCTTACGGTTATCTTTTAATACACATTGTAATTATTGGAAGGTTTTGATTTACACTGTTAAGTGTGAAAACATCCCCAGGCAAAAATTAATCAAATGTTATGTCATGCTGTAAACTACAGCTAGCTCTTTGTTTGACCCAAAAATCTTGCCAGGCAGCAGTTTTTTCTTGTTGTACTAACTTCGTTGTTTTATTTTTGTCTTCACCCCACTTTCCTGCCCCCCTCCCACTTCAGCTAGTACCAGACTCCCGGAAAACTTCGCAAGTTGCAAATTGTCTCAATAGTTTTCCATCAAACACGAATTTAAGCCTGAAGATAGATGAGGTGTCTCACTTCTCTCTTTCTTTTCCTGGGTTTTTGGTTTGGTTTTTTTTCTTTTTGATAAATAACAAGAGGTTTCTACTTATGATTTTCTGCCCTCGGGGCTTTATCATTAAGATTAAATAACTGTACTCTCAAGCATACCACTGAACAAACATCTTTTCAATTATGTGAGTAACAGATGCTTTAACAAAGGAACTATTGAAAATTCAGAAAGCTTCCCCCCCCTCCCCAAAATTTAAAAAGTATCAGATGACAGAGGAATGTAATTGTTTACCATTAAAACAGATCCTTAGCTGTCCATTCAAAACATCTGAGAACACACAGCTTTTTCAGAATTTCTGGGGTTTCAGCCTTGGAGACTTACTGGCCAGCACTAGAGTCAGCAGGAGTCCCTGGGTGCAAGAGTGCTGGACAGTTGATCACTGCCTTCCAGTGCGTGGAAACAGATGATCTCTCTCCTTGCAGGGAATTGTTTTCCCAGCCACATCCTTCTTTCCACCCAGGAGTTTTCCCAGCAGAATTGGGGGATGCCGTGTGCTACCCAGTGCTCCCAGGTGGGTTGTCACCAGGGATGGCGAGTAAGATCTTTCCCTTCAGATTCTCCAGGTCTGCTGGGAATCTCCACTTTGTACTTTAGTGCAGGACTTTACTAACATGGCAGGGCTTGCCCCTAGCCTGTTCAACTTTGTGCAAGGGAGATGGGGCTGAAATCTCCTGGGGAGGGTCGGCAGGATTTTGGAGTCCCTCCAGGAGACCTGCACCCCACAGGCAGTGCAAAATGGCATCTGTAAGCTTGTCCTGAGCCTAGGGACCAAGCACTGCAGGGTCTGTATGGACCTATGGAATAAAATGCACGTCTGCCTTTAGATGCAGAAATGGTGACTGTGGACAAAACAGAGGCTTGTAGCAGTTTTGGTAGAGTGACCTGGGGAAGCTGCTCTGTCCCCGTCACCCTTCCTTTGAATCTTTTCCAATCTGTACCAAAGGCAAAAGAGTGGGGTTGTTCATCTCCCCCTGCTGAGCCATAGGATCGAGAGTGCCTGAGCTTCCCTCGCCTGGCTGTGCAGCTAAATCAACAGCTGTGTTTGTAATGTCACTAATTTCCAGTTTACTTAAAACAAAGTGTCTTTGAATTCTCTTACAGCAGCGCAGTTCCCACCTTTCAGCAGTGAGCCATTCTCATTACCCACCAGCACTCCCAGTGGGCTGTGAGGAAAGTTGTTGACGAAAGGATGAAAGAGCCATTTCTTTAAGGAAGGAAAGTTCTTTAGGAAGAAAATTGTACTCAAACATATTTTGTCTTTGCTGATAAAATACATGCCAGTTTTGTACTTCAGACAAATGCAAATAAACCTATTGCTATTGTGTTCTGCATAAAAGGATGCGAGGCTTGGTTTCATAACCCCTGGATTGTACAATGCGGTCCGGGGAAATCAGGCTTGAGGAACACACTGCTTGATTTCCTCCATGTATTTTATATTCCCATTTTGGAAAACAGGCTGAGACCTTAGAGTTTGGGTTATTCCTCTCCTCTCTTCTCTGGTGGGAATTTGTCACTGGTGCCCAGGAGACCTGCCTCCTGCTCCTAGCCATCCCCACCAGCTGATTGCTGTTGAAGGGGGCTTGTTTCCCGTGCTTACACTGCAAGTAATGCTCCAAGATTTATCCCTTTTGAAGAGCATCAGGGTAAAAAAGACCAGACTTCTCTTGGGATCAGAGCTCAGGCATTCCTGCTGGTCCCTTAAAACAACTGAATGTTTTGCCACTGAGTTTCTAGGGAACAAGAGTCAGGTTTCTCTCACTGAGGTTATCAATAGGGGCTCCTTAGCGTTACGGGGCCTGTTGCTGGAGCTGCCCCGAGCCGTCCCGGCTCAGCAGCCGCTCATCCCAGCCCTGCACTCAGACCATCGGGCTTCAGGGCATGCAAGTGGCTCTGCCCAGCTGCTGTGAGGACCTACTGAACCAGATGGTTGCCCTATTGAAGCAGGTGGACTGGCCGTTTATTCCCCAGCTCCAGCAGTGCCTTCAGAGGAAGGAGCAACAGCCACCATGGCATAATGTGCCCAGGAGGGAAGTGTTTTCCAAACTCCTACCAATAAAGAGATTTATTGTCTGTCCCTTTTCACTGTTTTTGAAACTCTAAGAGCTTAATGTTCTCATGATTTACATTAGCATCTAATCGTTGAGTAATCTCACTAATCCCTTGGCCCCGAGATATCCAATGTCAGTGAGTTCCCCGGGTTAACCAGTTGCTATCTTCGTTTGGTGGAGCAGCTTTAAATCTTTCTTCATTCCTGTTGCAATCAACCTGCTTAACCTTCTGGCCAAGCATGGGAGTGGGGCAGCATCTCCCAAGGAACGGGCTTCAGTATTTTAAGTCCTTCCAAGGTTATTCTTGTGGCTGAGAGGCTCCACTGCACGCTGTTTCGTGTTGGGCTTGGAGCCTTTGAGAAAGCAAGATCGTGTCAGTGGGAGACGTGCTGGAATATTTTATTCTGCCAGAAAGAAAACAAAAATAAACACTGAAACAAGCGATATAAAAAATATTGTAGGGGTTGTGCTGAACTGTCTCCTTCCCTCGGTCACCCTGTGTGTCCTGGGCATATGGTTCCTCCCCAGCCCGAGAGCCCCATTATATGCATACACAGTGGGGAGAATTAGAGAGGAAACTGGCAGCCTTAACATTTAATTTCCTTCCTTTTTCTGGGCTGGTCAGATCCTTTGCATTATTGTAACTACTTTTTTTATCATGTCTATAAATAGATGTTCTCTCATGTGTCCCGTGAAGCAGAGTCAGGCCAAAAAAGTCATTCAGTCTCCATAATCAATACATGAAAATGTAGTGGTTACTGGCTCAGATGAGATCTTGTATTGTTAGTTCTGTAGCTGGGAAGAAAATGTTGACTAATAAAGATTAAGGGCTTTTTTTTCTTTTTATGAAATGCTAATGATGAAGACATGTTTGATATACTGTGAAATACGTTTCTCTAATGTGAAGTTTCTGCTTTTTGTTGGGAAAGAGATTCAGTCCCTGGAGGATTTTAGAATTTGTAAATATAAAATTATCTGCTTCAGTGTTTTTTAAAAAAAGGTTGGCAGAAAGCCAGATTACTTACATTACTGTAATAGATTTGCTGACCTCTGACATCTGCTGCAGAGAAGTACATTGAATTTTTCATAATATCAGATGATGCAGATCTAAAAAGTCAGTACACTCTGCACCATTATTTAATTCAGGACTTAGTAAAGCAAAATCTTTTTCGGAGTAGCAGTTTATACGTGATTAAACTTAATATTGCCGATTGTAATAAATCAGGATTAGTATAGTACTGATTTGTTAATCTAACTTGTATTGATTTTAAGTTGTCTTTATTTAAAAAAAAAAAAAAAACACAAAAAAAAAGACTGGCTTTTCACAGTGACTGAATTTAATAAGAAGCCCTGTGATAGCAAAGACTCCCCTACTGTTTCTGCTCTTGGCTGGAAAATGTTATTCTTGTATTATTCCAGGGAAAAAAAAAAACCTCATGCTGCTAAAAATCTGCTGCCTGTGGAAAGATTTTTTAATACACTAGTGCTTACATATTCTATTTATGTTAATTGACTTATAAATAATACATTTTATTAATCTTAATATTGGAATCTTGATCATGATAAAGACCCTTTTATTTGGTCTCCTCACAGGTTTTACAAGTAAATATTCTTTAGACCACAAAATATTCCCCCTCTTTTCCTTTTTTATGAATACTTTGATACTTCCCCCCCACCGTGAAATACAGCCACAGTTCAAAGCGACTGAAAACGTGGTTGTTTCCAAAGTGCGATACATTCGAGGTATCTGGCTCTGGTTTTTTGGACAATGTCTTTACCTCTCCTTGCACAAAGATTGATTAAATCTTACCTGCGCTGCAAATATTTGACCAAAAAAAAAAAAAAAAAATCTCATGCTGGTTTCAGACATGTCACATTCTGCTAAACTATTTGGCTAACAGCAGATCGCATTCTTCCTGTGTTGGGCAATATTGACCTTAAATTGGCTAAGCCGCCTGCTTTCATGGCATGTGAGCCGGCTGCTTACATGTTCCGAGAGCTGTATTAGCTTTATTACTCCTGCGCTGTAAAAACTTCTAATAATCAAATGATAAGATCATATCCTGTGGGTAATTGTGTTGTACCGTGACAGGATAACTGAAAAAACATTCAGCGAAGATTGCAACTGACGGAAATCTCTACGTGGAGCGGCAATTGTTGGTGTTGCTCCACTCGGTGCTGCTCCCCTGGGTCTCGCAGCCCGCGTTCCTGCCCGGCTCCTCTCCAGCTGCCCCCCGCGGCCCGCGAAATCCACCGCGGCGGCGGCAGGGAACGGCAGCCCGCCGGCTCTCGTTTCGAGTGAGGAGGGGAAAATCCTAGAACAAGCCATCCTTGTGTTTTGATTCAGTTTTACCTTAGTCATGCCGCCTCCCCGATACATGAAACATTTAATTCCAGATTTCCTGCCGCTGGCTCCGGGCCTTTGACCGGCTATGTGAAATGTATTTTTACTGCTGTCGGCCTGCCAACTGCTGAGCTCAGTGAAAAATAACTAAAATGAAAACCTTGTACTCCCACATGAACCCTTAAGATCAGAAAAGGAAATTTAAGCCATGGTTACTAATTAGCGCCAAAGCTAATGAGTTCTGGTGAGGTGCAGGAGGAGGAGGAGGAGTTTGTGTCCCGCGTTACCCTACAAGGCTCGGCGGAGAGCACGCGAGCGGTGATTAATCGTGTCGGCCTGGGCCTTGCTCCCGTCCCGGCCGTAGCCACGGGGTTAATCACGCGGCATCTTTCATGGAAAGGCCCGCTCGTGGGCCGGGAATGTCTCTGTCTCCTGTGGGGCGCGGGATAGCATCTGAAATCTTTATGGATGGAATATGTAGATTTTTAATGGGCGACACATTCCCATGGAAACAAAACAAAGTCAAACACTCCCCTCGCAGTGCTAACAATTATTGTAATAAAATGTGCTTTTATTAAAAGCGATTTTAAATATTTAACACATGGCAGAGCGGCCGCGATGTTGCCCTGTGTGAAACCCAACCTTGCCTCCAGTGAAGTCCAAAGCGCTTTGTGCAGCGCGGGGAGGAATTCGGTGTTTTCACCAGTATTTGCGCTTTGCAAATGAAATGTAGCAGCCTCAAGTATGAACAAGATTATTTTTCTCTTATTCTGCTTAGTTATGCTTTTTATTATATAAACATTAACTGTAATATTACAGTGGGAAGCAGGTATTTGGCAACTACGTATTATTTTGCTAAGTTTGCATAGAGGGAGCAGTTTCCAGTTTTAGCAGCTGTAACATGTTTAAACTCAGTTTGTAATGGGATCTGAAGATGAATATTCCCTGTGGGCTCTGCTTAGCTTCATTACTGGAGCCCTGCCAAATTCAGGGCTAGAAAGTATTATTCACGCCTCTTTGCACATACCATGTCAGAGCATGCTCAGTTAATGAATTTTGTTTCTAATATAGCATAAATTAGGTTTATATTTTAACATAATTTATGTTGTATTTTATTAAAATGTAAAATATTATGATCACGAGCAATCTAATTTCTGCTCTCTTAAGCCCAAACTGTGTTTGAACATCTAAGTATGTAAATCAAAATTGCATGCTTAGAAACTGATTCTAGGATAACAAACGAATATCTGAACCAAAGAGGTTTCTGCCTTGGAGTCTCAGATTAAAGATAATTAAGGATTCCTGGTATTTGAACAGATTTATGTTGTTTATAAGCAAAGTACATTTTCTTCGTAGAGTCAGCTCATCTTTTTTTTTTTTTGAACAAATTATGTTTGCTGTATTAAAGTTCATATTTTTAAAGTCTGAGTCTTGTATTAATCCCACAGTGAGTCATTAATCATACCAAATGCATTATAAAAACTTTAATCACTGAAGTTGAAACTGAGATTGTAATGCAATCCATCCCTTTTAATTATATCAGTTATTTTTCCTTTCAGATCAAGAATTGCAAAGGGAAAACAGATAGATTAAAATTCAGCGTGTTTGATGCTTTCGGGGGAGGCTATTTTTTGTTTGTGTTTCTTGCTTTTTTAAAGCGATTTCATGCACTTCGTGGAGGACAGTTCCACAGTGAAAAATTCCTTCGCTTTTAACTCTTTTCCTCTCTCCTCCTTCCTTAAAAAAGACTCAACTGGTGAAGGCAGGGAGCGTGGTGACCGTGTGGGTGCGTTGCAAGGGTCACGGTGGGCTGGTCCTGATTGCAGCATGCCGGGTGCTGTGCCCTCCGCTGCAGGTTTCCTGCAGCCCTGCCCTCTTGTCTTCTGCCGAGTTCCTGGCACTCGCCCTTGCTCTCTGGAACCGCCAGCCTGGAAATCGTGTAGCTGTTATCAAGTTGGCTGTGACTTTATAGGTGTTTTCCTGGGGTTTGCTGCATGCTTTTAAGGGTAGGGAGGGAAAATAAAAATACAAGGTGGATTTTTATTTTTTTTTAAATCAGTCCAAAACATAGTGGCTCACGTCCTCATTTGGTACAAACTGGTGGAGCCACACAAACCACTGCAGTGTTACTGACAACGGATCCACACCAACTCTAACTCCACTGAATTTATGCCACATGATAATCTTGCCAAATAAATTGATTTATCATACTTGGATTTATAGATGTAGAGTTTACACTGTTGCTTTTATGGCATGGAAAAAATGGATTTATTAAGTACACTGCTCATAGTAGATACATTTTGTTCTTTGCTAGAATGGCAAAACCTGATCAATTATTTGTTCCTTAATCCCCTAGATTAATCCTGCCATATGAAAGATTTATTAAAGGAGAGGAAGATAAGCCACTGCCTCCAGTGAAACCTCGAAAACAGGATAACAGTTCCCAGGAGGGTGAAGCAAAAACAAAAGTATCTGGAACAAAACGCATCAAAAATGAAAACCAAAAGAGCAAGAAGGAAAAAGATAATGCACAGAAACCCCAAGATGCATCTGAGGTTAGTTGCTTTCCTGCTTTTCAACTTTTCGATTGAAAATGTACAGCTTTAATCACGTGAAATCCAGTGACAAAATACATAATTTCAGCTGGAGAATTTCAACCAGTTGGCCTTTGAGTTTGCTCGGCAATGGAAATGCAGTTGTTGTGGTGCTGTCTGTGTTGGGATTTTGCTGGGCTACAAACGGCAACTGGTTAGCTCCGTATTGCGTAGCAGTGATGGCAGAAGACCAAGCACTGGATGTAACAAGTACCATTTCTGCTCATTGTATTATACAGTGGTCACCACTAAAAGATCAGCAGCTGCCAAAAGGAAACCACACAACTACCACAGTTATTTCCTAATCTAAGTATAGGGTGTGGGAACTTCTAATACTGTTGATAATGCTGTGGTAACTGTTGGACACAGCAGATTTTTATAATGGTAACCTCTAGACCAGCCCTTCTGTGCTCACAGATGTATGCACGTCTGTCAAGAAACATATCACTCCCCAGGATTTTTATCATGTTATACTAAATTTCTCTTTGGACTAAAAGGTCAGATTTTGAGGGAACCATCTTCCAAGCCCTAACTGAGACCAACTTCCCTCTCACTTGCCACAGACAGTTTTCAGCTGAGATAGGTTCCTATTCTGTCACCTGCTTCACATGGGCAGGCCCCAGTTTCCACATAGAGCCAGGTTACCTGCAGATATAGGACAGCCCTCATGGAAGAGATTTTATGTTCACAGCCTGGGGTAAGATAGATCAGTAGAATTCATATTTGTCTGCAAATAAGGGTAAATTTCACGTGTTGCTAAATGATATAAAATCAATGGGGGTTTTGCTCCAGTGTTACTTAAGCACTTTCTTTTGCACATCCTGCCCACTTTCTCCTGTGCCCTGCTTGCACCCTGTGTGAACGAGGCGGTGAAGTTCCTCACACACAACCCCTACACAAGATGTTGCTTTTCCTGTCTGCCAGATCACAACAGCCTTCAAGGCGTTGCAGTGAAAGTAAGTATTTAAAGAATGTAGAAACACATGACGTGCCTGGCAGACTATGGCTGCTCCTTTGACTTCATTGCCGTCTGGCAGGTACATAAGTCCTGTTTCTAAACCAGTTTGGAAATTGGTATTGAGTCAGCAGCTACCAACAATCATCCTCCTCATTGTTTAAAAGAAAACAGTGCACTACCAGTAAACACGGATGCCTCTGAGACTTCGTGTACCTAGTTTTAAGAACAGAAAATTTTGATTTTCATGTCCCACTACCTCTTTAAGTTGTGCTTACAAGGACAATTTCATCTCCTGTCCAAACTGGAATTTGTGTTTTAAATTGCCTTGATCAACAGTACCTTTAATATCTAACGTAAGAGCACTCCACAGACAGGGGCGGGGTTCTCGTTTTCTCTCACACTGTAATTTTAAAGCAGGGAACCCCGTTGGGGGAAGACCCCTCCACTTCTGATGAAAAATACATAGAGAGGAGAGCGCACACAAACCTGCTTCAGTCACTGGAAGGTGGCAACACAAATTCCCCAAAGCAAGGAGATGCGAAGTGAAGGCTTGTGCTCCCTTCCCCTGTAATTCCTTCGTGCCTGGTTATTTATTGAAGGGTCTTGGATCAGCAAGATATGTTACACACTGTCCATACCGCCTCTGCTAAGCACAACATAACAAGTCAGCAACACAGCGTCAGCCTTAACTTTGAATTTCCTTGCTTTTGTTGTTCCCTATCTCAAACTTCCTGCTGCTTAAACTGCAGTTATTTTTGTGTGGTTTGCAGGAAGAGTTCTTAAACTGCGCTTATCGGAAATGTAGGGAGCCTAGACGAGACAATAAAAATGTACAATTACGGCAATTTCCTATTGTAAAATGGTACCTTTTATAGCAGAATTAATGTCTCCTCCCTGACTGGGGTAGGAGACATGTCCTGTCCCTGTTTAATCAGGGTGGGCAATTAAGGACCTCAGCCTTCCTTGCAAGTCACCGCATGGGTAGGTGATCACAAGAAGCCCAAGCAGCAAAGGAGCCTGCAGGGGTGGATGCTTACACCCAGGGTGGGCGCAGAGCTCTAGAGCTCATCTGTGCTCTGCCATAGGGAGGGCTCCGTCCCCTGGATGTGGCCCTTACAGGGCCAGCAGAAAGGAGATGTCCAGCTCCTTTGGGTGGAGCAAAATCCCAAGTCTGCTGGAGCCAGGCAGAAGGTTGCATGTCCCTCTCATCCCAGCCATCCCCCAGCTGTGGAGCCCTGTGCCGAGCTCCACATTTGGGTACGGTCCTCACCTAGGCACAGCAGTGGTGGTCAGGGAGCCTCTATAGCAACACACGTAGATGTGGAGGCATGGCCCCAACCAAGCCACCGCTTAAACCACTTCTGCGTGTGGCCTAGAAGCTGGCCGTAGCTGTGAGCTGTAGAAGCGCAATCAAGTTACAAATGTGTGGTCCTCTCAATTGCATGTTCAACTCATACACCGTAAGAAGTATGCAGGGAGAGAATATAACTTTAATTTATTAGGCCTGCATTTGCTTTTGTGCTCTTCGCTGTTTTCCTGCTGTCACGATGACATTGTCAATGTAACAAGATACCAGACAAAATGCTGTTAGCCTTAGACTGCACATTTCCTCACAATAGCTGAAACTTCAATCAAAATGTTGCTTAACAGAAACAAAGAGCAGAATGTACAGCTATTAAATATGATTTCTCTTTTTTTTTCCTCCTCCTTGCTTTGCTCATCTGTCTGGTATTTTCCTGTAATTTTATAAGCTCAAGAGACGAGCGATGGTGCTTTGTAAAGGACCTAACGATGGTATTTGGCTACAAAAGGCAGCTATGAGTTTAAAAAGAAGAAGTTAGGATGACTAACAGACACTGTAACTAATAGGCCAACCGAACAGAGAGGAATATTTAAAAGCAGCTGTGAAGAAATAAATCTCTGAGAGGGTTAGATTCGTTAGGACCTTCTCCAATCTGCCGCTCCTATGACAGACCATAAAGCAGCATTTAGATAATAACTTTCTCGATGCGTCTTATCTTTACAACGAAGAAAGAAAGAAAACAATAATAATAAAGGACTCACACAATGCTGCTGTTTTATGACTGTCTTCTACCACAACATGTCAGAGGAGAGTGACAGCAGTTTTGAAAGGGGCTGTCAGTCAGCTGGATCGCAGATGGGACGCTCTGGTGACCTCTGCGGGTCACAGTTCAGCCAGCTACATAATGGGATGAATAGTGTGAATTGTGCACACAAGCTTTATTAATGGGGGAGCAGAAAGAGCTGCGGTCCCATTGACGATAACGTATAAAAGCCATGTTTGTAATAGCAGGCACACACACTTACTGAATGTTGACAACTTCATTTTAATCCGTTAATAAAAAAATGTGTGTCCTACTTAAGCTGTGGCAGTGATTTGCTGCCTACAATAGGGATTCCTAGTATGCCATTTCTATCGTTTTCACACTTTAATGCAGAACTGGGTGTGAATGATCTTCTCCGTGATCACTGAATTTTAAGATAGCTATACTGGAGAGACTTTATGTAAGAAAAAACATGGGAATTGTGTCATTTTCGTAGGTGAAGTTGTCTAGCAGGAGAAACTTCTATAGCCTTATTGTTCGTGGTATGAAATCTGCTCTCCTGCATTTGCTTAATTAATTTTAAAAGAGTATAACCTCAGCATTTAGCTATCTGGTCAAGCCACTGGTGCCTCTCGTCAGGTTACAAATATCTGCTGTTTTGAAAGGCCTTATTTTGACCCTGGCAGGGATGGTGTATCTCTTAATATTTCCAGGAGGTATGTCTCTTTGTTTGAGTCCGATACCTGGTGTTAGAGCCTTCACATTCCAGCGAGGTGATTGACAAGTACTTCTCTAAAAGTAGCCAACGGTGTACTGTGTATAATCTTATGAACAGTATGCCAAAACGTACTGCATTCTTATTACTGTCTGTTGAATCGTTTTATTAGGTTTCATCAGAACAAGAGAAGGATCAAGAATCAGCAGACCAGAAAAATTTCCCTGAACATCCTACAGTGGGAGAGATGAAACAACCCGTGCAAGGCCCTCCATCTCTTTTACCAGAGACAGCTCAGCCACTGCCTCTGGAAAAGACAGACCTGACAGAAAACAGCACGAACAGTGAGAAAGCCAAGGAGGAGGTTCAGCACTCGTCCTCTTTCTCAAGTATATCTGTGCCCCCAGAAGAAGACACCGTGCTGGATGCCACCATCACGAAACGATTACACCCGACAACAGATGCCCTAGAAGATGCGAAGCCTGAACAAAGACTACACAAAGCTTTTACTGACAGCTTAGAAAGCGAACCTCCAGAAATGTCCTTCACGGCTTTCCCAGTCCAGCTGCCCACTCAGAGCGACACGGAAGATGACAAATTGCCAGAGATGGCTGATTACATCGCGAACTGCACAGTGAAAGTGGACCAGCTAGGAAACGAAGATATCCACAACGCACTAAAGCAAACGCCCAAAGTACTGGTGGTCCAGAACTTTGACATGTTCAAGGAAAAGGAGCTGCCCGGGTCCATGAACGATGACTCCACTTTCGGTTACACACCGCTGCTCTACTCCAAGGGCAATCCAGGTATCATGTCACCCCTGGCAAAGAAGAAGCTGCTGTCGCAGGTCAGTGGGGCAGCCCTGTCATGTAGCTATCCTTATGGTTCTCCTCCACCTTTGATCAGCAAAAAGAAACTGAATGGCAGAGATGAACTGTCCTCAAGCATATCACAAGGTCCCCACGCCCCTAATTCTGATCCTGTAGCAATTAATAGGCCCTCAGTCATACAACACGTACAGAGTTTTAAAACCAAGGAAGAAAGGAAATCGATTAATGACGTTTTTAAACATGACATGCTAAGTAAACCGGATCCTCAGCGCTGTGATTTTTCAAAACATCACCTCAGTTCTCTTGCCGAGTCATATGTACCGAAGACGGATATCCAGGACTGCAAAGATAAAATGAGTGAGAAAAGGGCACTGCAGCACTCCCATGTGCCCACTTTCTTGGCAGATTTTTATTCATCACCTCATCTGCACAGCCTTTATAGACACACAGAACACCACCTTAATAATGAACAGACATCAAAGTACCTCCCCCGGGACATGTTCAGAGAGTCTGAAAATATTTCTACTTTTACTCAACACAAACACCAAGAAAAACTAAATTTAAATTATCGCCCATCTTTGCATCAGCAAGAGAAAAAGGCAGCAGTGGAGGCCTCTTCAGATGATCAGCCAACAGATTTGAGTCTTCCAAAGAGCATACACAAACAGACTGCAAAGGCTCCGGGCTCCAGCCTCCCTCATTCATGCATGGCGCAGCAAGAAGGCAAAGGTATCTCCCCATTCCAGGCTGCGAGCAGCCAGGCGGTGAGCCTAGATTGTAACCCCAAAGCTTGCCGCGTGTCCCCCATGGCCATGACAGCCCCTAAAAAACACAGCGAGTTGCTCCACAGGTCTGGGAAGCAGCAGGCCCAGAGGCTGGAGAATCTGAGGAAGATGGAGGGGATGGTGCATCCTATCATCAGCCGCAGAACGAGCCCCCAAAACGTGGGGGCTGCCCGGCCTTTGAAACGGAGCCTGGAGGATTTGGACAAAGTCATTTCTGAAAAAAAAATCCGAGCTGTCTCTCCTCTGCACTTACCAAAGGACACCCTGGCAAAAGACAAGGTTCCCGACCCAGAGGGGGAAGGCAGCAAGCCGGTGCATGGCCTCCATTCTGGCAGCATGCTGGAAAGCCACAAATTTCCCCTTTCAGCCCCCATCTTCCCAGGCTTGTATCCGGGAAGCCTGTGCACGGGGCTGAACAATCGTCTCCCACCCGGGTATTCTCATCCCCTGCAGTACTTGAAAAATCAGACCGTGCTCTCCCCACTAATGCAGCCTTTGGCTCTTCACTCCTTCATGGTGCAGAGACAATTCCTCACGTCCCCTGCAAACTCTCAGCAACTGTACAGACACTTAGCTGCAGCAACACCTGTAGGAAGTTCCTACGGTGACCTTTTGCATAACAGCATTTATCCTTTAGCTGCTATAAACCCTCAAGCTGCATTCCCACCTTCCCAGCTATCCTCTGTACATCCCAGCACAAAACTGTAAGCCCCCTCACTCACAAAAAAGGTCTGAGGAGAAAAGTTGGTAGCAACATTCCTCCCCCTGTGACGACGTCTCGCAGATTTAGTGATCTGCATTTTTGTCAACCAGGATGCAGTCGTATCACGCCTAGAGGACCGCTTCAGAGTTTGACGGAGACAGGACTGCTTCTTTAATTCTGGCTCCCACATCAGCCCCCTCACCCCTTATCCCTGTCCCCACGAAAAAAGAAAACCAAAAAAAAAAAAAAAAAAAAAGAACAAAAACAAAAAAAAAAGGAAGAAAAAAATCATTGGATTTTGCATATGTGTTTTCTGAAAGGACTTGTATATGGTAAGAGCAAATGTTCAAAGGGAGCCGTGGAAATGCAGGCCCAGTCCTGAGCTCACTGAAATCGCAGGTGAGGGCTGCGTTTGCCTTTCACTGAGCCGAGGACCAGAGGCCATGCATGGTTGCAAATGAGTCAAGGACTCGAGATGAACCTGGAAAGGAGAAGCGGGCCGAGAATCCATACAATCAGTGGATGTGCTTTTTTGGGTAACTTTTCCTGACTTTTAATTCAATCAATGCAATGTATAGTAAAACGGCAATAGATTTTCATTTTAACACTATTAGAACAGAAGGGTAAACACTGTTTAATTTGACTGTACATATCCACTTCGTAAACTACCAGTGTCACATTTGGTCACAATAATTTATATAGTTTTGTTTGTCCAGTATATTCTGTGCTCTTTATGTTTGGTTTTTTGTTTTGGGTTTCTTTTTTTTTTTAAATTAAACAGTATCATTTTATCTGCAACTTTTTTTAAAGGCTGTGGCTGTCCTAATTTTTTTTTTAATGTGTTTGTAATTTTTCCATTTTCTTTATACTTATGAGCAGCGTTTTTGTTTCGTTTTTGTGGTAACATTTACTGTTTACAAACTGAAGCAACTGGTTCAGATTAATCTTGATGGTTATAAACATACTGTAGGTGATGTTATGGTGCAAGGATGCAAACAAGTTTCCTTTCCCCACAGTCCGCCCCTGCAAGGTGCTGAGCACCTCTCACCCTCCTCCTGTTGTTGCGATGGCTCCTACGCCGCTTCTCCCCTCCCACCAAGCTTTGCTTTCCTGTATCGTGGTCCGTGAGTTTGTCGAGCGTTGTACTTAACCTTACCTAGGCTGTGAAGCCCTCCTGCCTACCAGAGAAACGGTCTAGAAAACAAAACCTCCCTGGCACAAGCTGCTGGATGACAAAGGAGTCCAGAAAACGGATTTGTGGTTTGCAAGAATGTCGAGAATTTCAGAAATTAAGATGGGAGCCTATGTTGATTTGGATCAGAGGCTTACGGGTCCTGTGCCTCACGAGTGGGCTGGGCTCAGTAGGATGGGTAGGGGGCTGCGTGCAGTGGTCGGGATGGTCCTTCCACACCCCCACGGGGATCTCAGTCTCTCCCTGGGCATCCTCTCACAGGGGGAAAGCCCGGGCATGGAGGGCCTGGGTTTTCCTAACGAAGGAGCTTCCCTGTGGATGTATTCACTTTGCAGGACATGACCACCAAGCAGCTGAGCATAGACATCGATAAAGTGAAGTGTGACTTGGAGGCTTTTTACAATGTGAAAATTGGTTGTGAGTCAAACCATCTCAGTTACTGTTCAAAGACAGCATAATCGATATGAAAAGAAAAATGGAAACTACTAAGAAACACTTTGCATGCTAGGCATGTCATTAAATTTTCCCGTGATATGAAGCCAAATACAATATATAATGTATCATACTTAATATCCAAAGGTGGAAACCAGAATAATATACTTGTCTACTGTTAAAGATCCAGCTTCTTCAATTAAATACTTTATATTCCTGTGGTAAAACTATATTTAATTGATCGATAAACAGACTAGTAGAACTTAGAACATGGATGTGCCAGTGCAGAGCATCCTGCTGCTCCACAAATTGTACAGGAAACAGAACCGCAGGCTCATCTGGGCAGAGGCCGCAGTGTGGAGGAACATCTCTAGTAAAGTTGCACTAGATCTGAATCACGTGAAAATCAGGGGTTTGGGGATGGGAGGGAAGAGGGCGGGGGGAGGGGGAGAGAATATAAAAATCTACAGCAAACGCAAACAGAAGCTTGTCGTGTGTTTGGCAAAGCAAATGCTTCTCTTTGTTTCGGTTGTGTGTCCTGGAGTCGTGCATTTGTTTACGCGAAGTGTCCAATTTCCCTTTTGGTTATGTCCCATTGGAGTTTGATGGTAGGCTTTCTGGAGCCGTGCTGAGGCAGCGCGGGGCGGGGAGAGGAGAGGAGAGGAGAGGAGAGGAGAGGAAGGCTCCTTGTTTGCCCCACGAAGAGGCTGGCCGCTGCTGGCTGGGGAAGCTCATAATACACTGGGCAAAACGTCAGGGTGAGGGAAAAGAAATGGTAGCATAAACCCCCAACAGAAGCGGTGCATTATTTGTTTAAAAACTCTTAACAGAAATCTTGGAAATCTTTCAAAAGACTATTGAATTCTCCATTGGCTGAAAAGTCTTTTCTTTTTTTTTTTTTTTAATGTCTTAAATGGGGCTTTGTTTGCATTGTTTGAGTTCAAGGGGCCTTATTATTGAATGAAATTGCACAAGCCTTTCTTTGTGCAATCAGAGCATTGTTATTGGTAGGTTTGTAAAGGAAACTGTGGAATCTAATTGGCAATAGAGTCATAAATCTATTTACCAGGAGCCAGTTCCAAGAAATGTTGCAATTCAAACGCACTATGTCCAGGATTCATTAGGGATGCTAAAGGTTGTGAGATTCAAAGGAAAAGGCCCGGCAGCAAACAGCTCGCGTGTAGCTTCTGGCCGCACGCTGAGCCAGACTTCGCGAAATGCGTGGGAAGTAGGGTCTGACTCCCAGTAAAATCCTTACCCCTAGCAAGGCTGGATGGGAGCAAGCCGGTGTTTTGCAGTGGGTCTGTCTTGGCTGCGTGCTGGCCTGACACGAGAAGTTTGCCCAGCATGTCAGTGCCTAGGAAGTAGTTTGTCCCAGCTGCAGAGAAGTCGGCTTGGCAGCCCCAGGAGCTGGGGCAGGAGGCGAGTGCTGCGCCTGCCTCCGCCGGCACCTCTGCCCCATTCGGGGGGGCGCAGGGCTGCCACCTGCGGAGACCTGCGCTGGGGTCCCCTTGCCACCCCCCCGCCCGGTCTGTTCCTTTGCGGTGGTCAGCGAGGTCGCATCTGGTCCAGTTTTGCGGTTGTCGTGCTTTTAATGAGCAATGGGACTTCTCGCGCTGGTGTGAGGCAGGCAGCGTTGGCAGTGCTACCCTGAGCGCTTCCTGCGGTGTTTGCTGTACACAGGGTTGATATCTCGCTCGTTCTCTTCCTCCTCCTCCCCTCTCCCCCCAGCCCCACAGTTTTAAATATGTTCTAAAAATGGCAGCATAATCTACTAGCTGTTTATACTTTTTTAACTTTCTTTTGTTGTAAATATTGTATACTTTTTGTGATTCAAGTTATGTAGCCTATATGCTCTGTAAGGTGATGATTTGTATATATAAAAATGGCCCAGTAATATTATATAGTTTCCCATTTAAAAGGTTATTGAGTAACCTTGGCGTTAGTTTAAACACTACCAGAAATAAAGCTGAGCCAACTATAAACACTCAATTTTTGTATGTTTTCCAAATTGTACTTATTAATGCTTTTGATACTGTATTATGTGCCAATAGTTTCCCAATCACATAGCAGGCAAAAGATATTTTGTACTTTTTGATCCACTGTAATATTTAATAAAAAATGTTACTATCTGTTCCCTTTTGTGTTTCATTAATAATTCTGTAAACAGCCCTTATCACAATGGATTACATATTATCCCATCAGACCTTTCAGCCCTCTTATATTGGCTTTTCTGAGAAAATATCTCCTCCTGCAAATGATTAGATTAAAGAAATGGAAGTTTGCAATTTCCTAAAGGAGGAAGAGACAAGATCTTCAGTCAGCGCCCCTCTATTTTTCCAGTGTGCTCGCATTAAAGTGCAGCTGTGGTCAGGCTGACTGTAGGAATAGCTTTTGAGGGGGTTGCATCTGTGCTTAGCCAGTGGCTCCAGTAGCAAATTTGCTCCGTTTGTGTCTCAGAGCAGGATTTCTTTCTGCCAGTACTGCAGGCTTGAGCTGGGATCTGAAAATTGCCCCCCTGTTCTTCCCAGCTCGACCGTGAGTAAGATTTTTGGCATCGAATGCTAACTAGTAATTTTGCTGGTGACAGTAAACAACCACCAAGTAAAATTAATTTGTACTCTGTTCCTTGACAGGTCCAAAAAGCCCCCCCTAAACCTGGTGGCCCTTTGAGAAGCTGTTACCACAGCGAGCGCTGTTGGAGCGCTCCTACGCTACTGGTTTCTGTAGATGAGACCATCATTTGCTTGCCTGTAGGTCAGGACTGGGTACTGCCCTCACCTCCAACATCTCGGCAGCGGGGCAGGCGTGCCCAGTGGCTAGGGCCGGCCGGTAATCACACTGTGACTTAACTCTGTGGCTCTGGGGGGGGGGAGGTTAGGGAAGCCTTCCCCATCCCTGGGGGTACCAGAAGCTGAAGCCGTGAGTGGTCCTGGAGGCTGCCGCCGCTTTCGCCCTGCACCGGGCGCGTGGCTGAGGCTATTTGCAGCACTAGCATTCACTGGCACCCAGGGAGCTCTTTCCCGTCCAGCGTCTCCAAGGGCAGCACGAGCCACTTGCCGAATCTGGGGTGCAGTTACGGTACGCTGCTGCTGCCGGCGACGGAACCCCCCGGCCTGCGGGGAAGTACAGGAGCACGGCACACCATGGGGAAGTTGCTCCCCTAACCGTGCTGCAGCCGGGCGAGCAGAAACCAGGTTGACGTCACCATTAGATGCGGCTTCCAGATAGACGCTGCGGTTGAGGGAAAGTCTCAAAAAAAAAAAAAGCATTTCTTGTGTGTGCTGGGAAATAAGGAGAAATACCAGCTCGGGGAAAGAGGCGGCCGTTGGGCACACGTGAAGCAGCGCGGTGTCGTTGAGCGCTGTGGGGCTGCGTTGATGCACAGGCTGGGTGTGCCCGGGGGAAGCAGGGGGGACACTTGCCCGGTCCCCGTACCCAGCTGTGCAGAGCAGCTCCGTGCAGCCCCGCAATGCCCCTCCAGTGGGGACGGTCCGGGAGTGGGGGCGAGGGCAGGACGGGCATCCGTGGTGTGGCCCACCAGCACAGGTTCTGGCGAGGTGCTTCCTGAGCCAGCGAGAGGGTCACTGCTGCACTTAACTGCCCTCGACAAGCTCTCTTCTCTTTTGATGTCTGAGTCCTCATTCAATCATTTGCTTTTCAGAGCGGGCTGTGCAAGGACTTTCACAGTTTCAGTATGCACTGTGTATGAGCAGACAGAATAAACCTGCCTCTGCTTTAACCTGTTGCCTGATAATTTCCATTGCTACTTGTTTATTCTTGTATTGTGAGAAACAGTAAATAATCACACTGTATGTGCTGTCCCCACACCAGCTGTGAAGCTGTGGGAGACGATGGGACCCTCTAGCAAACCCCCCATCCACTTCTGTCTTTGCCAAGCTAAGGCATTTTATTCTTTTCAGATTGAAAATATTGCCTACCAGTGAACATCTGAAGGAGGTGGGGGAAAATGTGGACACATACAGATGCTGATCTTCGCAGTAGCTGCAGAGGTGGCCAGTGCAACTTGGTTTCCAGCACTGTGCTTACTTCCTTGCTTTTTTTTAGCCCTTCCTAGTCAGTGGATTAACATAAGCCAACACCGCGTGTTCCTGCTGTGCTGGGGGGGGTGCCTGTTGGGCTGCCCTACCCACACCGTAGAGTGTGGCCAGGAAGATGACCCCCAGGAGCAGCACGCTGGAGCTTTTCACACCCAGACGAGCCTGGCCTCTGAGTGGCAGAGGGGTCACAGCATCCTCCCTTGGCTGGGCTGGGCATATCCCAGTGAGTTTGTCGGGGTCATTTGGGTGCTGGTGCAGCCCCATGCACATACAAGCGATGAAGCAGAGGACTGTGTGCTAACATTACCCAAAGGGCTTGCAGGGGAACAGGGGCACCTCCTCAGGGCTCAGCAGACCCCTCCATGGGCTGGTGAGGTCTGCAGGAGGTAAGAGCTACCCCTGAGAAGAGTTTGTTACTGTTAGTAACTCGCAACCGCTTCTGGTTTTGAAAGAGAAATGTCCTGTGGTCTGAGTGAGGACAAGGGATGCTGTGCCGCTGGCTTGCTGTGGCTGAGGGATTTGCCACCTTGTCACACAGTTTTTTTAATTCAGCTGCCAGCAGTGGGAAATGAACAGTTTTGGGGGGGGTCTGAAGCAAAGCGGAGATGCAAACAGTTGTCATGCTGACTGCAGTTTAGTTCTCCTGACTGAGGGCTCTTGGTTCTGTCTCTTGCTGTCTTGCCTTTCTGCGATTACACTGCAATGCCCCATGCTGTGCTCCTTGCAGTCACAATCAATGCGCAAGAAAGAACGGGAGCAGCGCTTCTGGTTTTCTCTAGTTCCTGAGCCACAGCAGCCCGCACACCTGATGCATGTGCCTCCCAAGTACCTTGAAGGACATTTGCAAGCCTTTTGCCAGCAAGCAGGGCTCAGATGGCTGGAAGTAGATGGAGGTCCTGGGGCAGGATCCCCTGCCCTGGATGGATCCTGGGGTGCGTGGCTGGTTGCAGATGCTCGGCCAGCAGCTGCATCTCCCAGCAGCCGCATCTCCCAGCAGCCTCTTTGGGCCGACTGTAACCCTGTGGTGACGCTGACCTGTTGGGAACAGGGGCCCTTCCTCTCCGCCTCTGTCGCACCGTCCATGTCTCAGCTCCAGAAGTTTTCGGGAGCATTTCTAGGAAAGTTTCTGCTGCTGGGAGGAGCAGATCACGCACAGACATCACTGGTAATCCTCACTGGCACCATACTTGCTCTGGGAAACACAGCGCTTGCCCGCAGGCTTTCTGGGAATATCAGACACCTTTGGCTCCTCCCAGAGTAAGAAAACTGGAGCCTGTATCTTTGCCTTCCCGGGTTTGGGTAGGCTCACAACCGAGGTGCTGTCAGAGCATGTTGCCTCTGCAGCTGAAGAGAAACCTGGGAGGGCTGTGTGGCCTCGAGGAAAGCAAAAAGAGTGGCCACCAAAGCATCCCATCTCCCTCGTGTGCGCCTGGACCTGTGACCGCTGGAGGTTTGCATTTCTGCAGGAGAAAGCTGTGGCTGTGGCCCGGGCCCAGGCAGTGCCCCCTCTGCCCCCTGCACGGACACCTGCTTTTGAGGCGATGCATTTCGAGCGAGGGGACAGGGACATGAGGGCTGCTGGATACAACTTAATCTGTGTTTTCATTTAGCTTTTCAATTTATCCTTTATGGGATTAAAATATATATATATATATTCAAGATGTTAGATGCTCCATCTAGTGTCTCACCTGGGGAATGAGCCCGCAGTGTCACCGGCGAACCTGGGACGGGATGTCCCCTGTCCTTGTGGTCGGTGCATGGGGGACTGGACCCTCCTTCCCCGCAGCACTGGTACCGCCAGGGCCAGCAGGCTGGGGGGCTGGGGACAAACGTGTTCAAAACTGGATTAGACAAATTCATGAAGATTTTGGTGCCTGCTGCGAACCAACAGCTCAGGTACAAATGCTGCATTCAGGAGACCCAAAAGTCCTAAGCGGTGGCAGCTGTGAAGACCTGCCCGTGCTCACCAGTGGGCAGGAGGTGCTGGGAGGGGTGCCCATGGGGCTGCCATGTCCTTGGGTGCTGCACCCTCTGCCTCGTCTGCCCCACCATAACACAGGGGCACAAAAATCCTGGTAGCTCCCCTCTGCTCCTCCTCCTGCTGCTGCTGCTGGAGGCAGAGCTGCTCGACAGCTGCTTTTTTTTTTTGGTGATGAGCATAAAAGCATTTATCAAATTGCTGATTAGCCAATTAGTCATCTCACAGCAATCACTGTGAGCCCGGTCCTGCAGCTGGGGTGCAAACCTTGCCCACCCATGTCCCAGGTGCCCCCCCCAGAGCCCACCCGAGGGGGGCTGCTCTCCCAGGAAAGGAGGTGGCTGAGGGAGTCCAGCCCATGGGGGTCTCCTTTAAGGGAGGCAAAAGCCCCAGAACTTGCAAATTTTATTCAGTTAGCTCTGAAATTTACCAAAGAAAGAAAAAAAACATCCCCCTCTCCATGTCTGAGGTGGTCCTGCCCCCCAGAGCACCTGCGTGGCCGTGGGGCAGTGGTGGTGCGCTCCCCGCCTGCCCCCAACACCTCTCTTCTGCTGCAGGCCCAGCTGCGAGGCGACGCCATGCCGTGAGGCGATCCTGTGAGGTGGTGCTGTGCCATCAGGCGACGCCATGCCGTGAGGCGATCCTGTGAGGTGGTGCTGTGCCATCAGGCGACGCCGTGCCGTGAGGCGACACCGTGCCGTGAGGCGATCCTGTGAGGTGGTGCTGTGCCATCAGGCGACGCCATGCCGTGAGGCGATGCTGTGAGGTGAGGCAATGCTGTGAGGTGGTGCTGTGCCATCAGGCGACGCCATGCCGTGAGGCGATGCTGTGAGGTGGTGCTGTGCCATCAGGTGACGCCATGCCGTGAGGCGATGCCAGGCTGTGAGGCGATGCTGTGAGGCAATGCCATGCCGTGAGGCGATGCCAGGCTGTGAGGTGATGCTGCAAAACTACACACCTTCTAAAAGCCAGTAAGAGAGGCTCTTCAGCCATTTTGGTGCCAAAACCATTTGTTGAAAGAGGCGGTTTGTGACCTCCAATCGCTTGTGTGGGCAGCAAAATGTCCCCTCACACTGGGAGACACCAGCGGGATGAGCAACGGCCCCTCTTTATTTAGGGCCCACCATGCCGGGGTGAGGGAAGCTGCGGTGCCAGCGGGCAATGCCACGTCCCCAGGGCCAGACACCGTGTCCCTCATGAGAGGAAGCCACAGGCTGCATGTGAGGAGCTCAGCCACCGCAGCGGGGCTGAGCTGTGTAAGTACCATGGTGAGGGGAGCAGTTTGCCTGGGGGGGGAGCAGGGGGCAAAGGCGGAGGCCAGCCTTGCTGTCCTCTCGGCGCACACCCGAAGTGCTAAGGTAATGGACACCGTGGGATCCCACACTGGGTGGGTGAGCATCTCTCTCAGGTTGTGGATGGTTCGTGGATACACCTAAATACAACTTAACTGAATTTACAGGCAGTCCAGATGTGTTTAAGCAGAGATGATGTGGATATCTGCAGTGAGTGGTGCTGACTGGTATTGCGTGGAGCAGACTTCAGCTCTTGTGATTTATTCATTATGTGTGCGTCTAGCTGGGGTTTAGCTACTGGTGGTCTGGGGTGGGAAGCCCAGGGAGGGCTAAACCCCTTGACTGTCCTGCACGTGGGTGTTTAAACCCCACTCTGGCTCCCACTGAAGTGTCTGGGACCTTGGCATGAGCAGCGTGTGTGGTTATACAGGCAGTTTTCCTGGGCTAGTGCCCTGCTCTGGCCCACTCCGCTCTCCAGTAGCAATGGGGGGAAAATATGGAGCTGCTCGCAAAGCAGGCACACGTGGGGTGCCTCGTCCCCGCCGTGCACTGCTTCCCGCACCGCTGCTTAAACCCTCTGTCCTCTGCAGAAATCGCAAGGCACTCTCCTCCTCTTGCAGGGCTTCCTCGGGTTTTTCTGGCAGTGGTTTTGTTTGCAAGCTCCCCCAAAAACAGCCAGGCAAAGCAAGCTCTCCCCCCTCTCCCCCCTCCCCAATGTCTAGGGAGCTCTCAAATGAGGAATAAAGCCATTTGTTTCTAATTATATTTGGCAACCGCTCAGAGAATTTAGGACTAAAGCACGCAAATTTTTTGCTCCTGATTAAAGCACTTGACCTCATAAGCAAAAGGCAGATATTTCAACACACACCCACAAGTGGGCTAGGAACAAACTGCAGAGAAAAGACCAAAAAGAAAACCCCCTTTGCTTAGATACACAAAATAATTCATTATGAAACAAAAGGCAGAATATTTAGTGCATAACTCAAGCTTGCCTAGGGCTCAGCTAACCACCCAATTACTGCTTTTAAAGCAGAGAGCTCTTACTCCGAGCTAAGGCGCATGCGGTGAAGGCCCACATGCTCCATTGAGCCCATGGCGTGCACGTGACCGAGACCCATTTGCTGCCTGCGGGAAGAAAGTGTCTTTCACGGGACCATGCCAGCTCGCCTGCCCCCCCCACACCCAGCCGGCAGGACAGCTGGGACTGGGACTGGGCACATGAGTTGCCATCATCTTTTTTTTTTTTTTTTCCCCCCTCCATATTCCCAGGCTGAAATACTTTCTGCCCATCAGAAGAAGGATGCGGCATCCTCGGTGCCTAATTTCAAGCACTAGCTGCCCTGGGGTGCCCGGGACGGCGAGGTGGACGCTCCTTCCTTCCTTCCACCCATTGGCATGGGGTGACGCGGCATCCAGCTCCCATGTTTACTCTTTTCCCCAGCTTTAATAACAGCGCAAGGATGTGTCGCAACTGCAGAAGAGTCAAGCTGGCTCCCAACCAACTGAAATAGCAATGATCTTGATGGCACCCTTTAAAATAGCAGAGAAACCAGCTCAAACAGAAATTAACTACCCTGCGAGGTTCTGTGGTCCATAAAATACTTCCCCCAGCTCCATGGTTTTAAAATAACATGAAAGAAATACTTTCCATAAAAAGTAGTTAACTAGCATACAGATCTTTTTTTTTAGTCGTAATTCTGAGAGTCATACCCAAACAAAATAGTTATACAAGCATTAAATTATACATTAAAGAAGGCTGATAAAGACAGTGAATTACAGAGCTACCATATAAAATTTCAGATATACAGATAGCAGACATTATTAACATTTCTATTAAAGGTGACCTACAAAAGAGGGACAAAAATAATCTGTGCCACTTCTGATTTCTTGTGATGCAGGAGAAAGTGAATGTGAAATGGCTCCAGCCCAACTGCCACCCAGTCCCTCTGTCATCATCCCTGTCTGCTTCCCCTCCCTATCCTCCCGCCCCAAATTAATGGAGGAGAGCAGAGGATTGCTTTCTGCTGGGACTGCAAATATCTAGGCTGATGTTCTCTGGTTTAGCTGGGAAAATTCCTTGGAGGGCATAAAGTGGATGTTTTGCTCAGCGCTCACCTGAAACATTGAGATGGTGAATTTTTAGCAGAAAGATTTTTTTTCCTTTCAGCTTGATGGGGTACCAGGGGTTTGACCATGCGAGCAAAGGCAGCAATGGGCAGAGCTGATTGCAGCAAGGCTGGGGAGGCTGCCTTCTGATGGGTGGCTCCTTGTGGAGGGCTTATTCTGCATCTACCCTCTGATGGCTCTTCCCCTGGGCTTCCCCAGTGCCTGTGAGGGTTGGTCCTGGGCTTCTAGCTCTCCCTGGGCTGGGGGTACCAGCTGCCTCACCACTCTAGCCATCTGCAGGGTTTCATAATGCCTGTTGGCATTACAAAACATATAATTAAAAAAATATGTAATGAAATATATTAAATATATATTTATATAGATAACTATATATATACACTTTCATTATATAAACATATAACGAAATATATAATTACCTCTGAGACTGCTGCTCCTCCACCCCTCATGGTTGGGATGGATTGTTTAACAGGTTATTTGGTTGCTGTTACTTTCAAAATTTATTTGGAAGAAACCCACTAACAAATTGAAATACACAGGCACACACAGAAACACACCACAACTGCACAAGCAGCATGTCCATTAAGCTTACAAAATGAGGATGCCCAATGTACTTGATTTTTCCTGCAGCTGCTGGGCTTGGCTGTCAGAGTGCTGCCACTGTCCTGTCTGGGTTCCCCCACAGCCACCCATGGCATTTGAGGAACTGTGGCTAGATGGGAACTGAATTTCTGGTGGAGAAAACAGTCAGTAAGGAGTAGAAAAATATTGATTTATACAGTAACATACAGAGTGTGTGTGTGTTGTGTTCAGTGCTGCTACTGCACGTCTGCAAGACTTGAGTCCCTGTTGGGGTGGCAGGGACTGCGGTCCTTGGCTTGCGCCAGCCGGGTGTGAGGGACAAGTCATTTTCTACATGTCTTGTAAGCAAGGAAGTGAGACCAATACAAAATAACACAGAAAAGAGGATTTCTGTTAACCTCTGAAGTACTGAGGACTCAGCATTTACCATGAGGGCAATGAGGTTAAAACAGGATTGCTGGTGGTTTTGCACTGAAGTGGCTTTCCATGAGGAGCTGGTGATGGTTTCTTGTGGTGATATTATCCAGAAACGAAGACTTCAGCTCTATTTTTTCTGGATCTTTCGGTACAATTTTAGCAGGGCTAGGGTTGGGAAAAAGCAAGTGAGGAGGAGGGTTGGGGAGAGGTGGGTTCCCATGTGGAGCAGCTGTCGGCAGAGCCCAGCTCCTGCTCTCGCAGGGCTGTGGGATCGAACATCGACACTTTGGAGTTGCACACCCCTCTGTGAGCGGTGTCACCCATCTGTGAGCGGTGTCACTCCTGCTCTGGCACTGCAAATCAAACATCTTTGTCCCATCAGGGACATGCTTGAAGCTGGTATCTCACTCTGGTGCTTGGTGTTTGACAGCACGGATCCTGCCTACATAACCTGTCTGTAGCTGGACTTAGGGGGCTTGCAGGAGGGTGAGGGGTGGGTGATTTTATACCAGCTTCTCTGTGCAATGCAGAGCATTTGGGCTTTAACTTTAGGTTATTAATATACAGTGAGTCCGGATTTCCAACTGTACCCTGTTTTTCTGTACTTTAGTTTCTGCTTTGTGGTGAGCAGAGCATTTCACGTATCATTAGTGTTTTCTTTCCTCAGAATTTCCTAAATCCTGTCATTCCTAGATTTTCATCAGAAGCTCCCAAATATTTCTAATGCCTAGATGGGCTCCTGGAAGGCTGGGCTCAGTTGCCTCTTGTTAAAAGTATGTTCCTCTTTCCACAGTTGTTCTAAAAAGTTGGTTTAGTGTTGTCTGCGAAGGCCTTGCTCTAAGGGCAGTAAGCAGACGGGTGCTCTGCTGCAGCCAGCCATCCTGGCTGAAGCTCTCAGGTGTGTCCCTAACTTGCTAGGTGGTTCCTGAGCTTCTGCCTGAGCTAGACAGGAGATGTTCATTTTCAGAGGCGAATGTCGGGTATCTCCATTGCTAGAAGCATAGCCTGGGTTAGGTCACCTCTTGCGTTGAGCTGCATAAGGTGCCTGCAAAGGAGCAAATAACACTCACATGCAACGTGTGCCTGAAGCAGTGGTGGGCCAAGGCAACTCGTGCGCAGAGCAGCAGGTGAAACCCGCCAGTCCCCAGGAGGGCACGAAGCACGGGCAGTGGCCTCCAGGCAGCTGCCAGAGCAAGCGGGTTGCCTGGGAGGTTGCATGGACACTCCTGCAGGAGCAGCTGGAGCGCTCGTCCTGGCCAGCGGGTGACGTGGGATCCAGGTGGCCATGTGGACCACCTGGCAGGCTGCCTTCAACAAGTGCGAGAAGCCCTTTGGAGAAAGACTTTGTGAAGTGTTTTGTCAAATGCTTCATCTTATGATACTTACAAAAAAGCGTCGCCCATCACCAAAACCAGAAAAGGCTGCCGAAGCATGCTGTGGCTGAGCATCCATCTGCTTTGCCATCACACGCGTCTTGTCTCAGGACATGATAATTGCACAATAAAATCCTGGTCCCTGCTGAAAAGCAGGACGGGGAGTGTACGGTAAAAACTGCTGTACGGTTTTCTTGTCATTTACAGTAGCTTTTGAATTAGGCCAAGCAGATCATTCATTCAGCCACAATTTCATCTGATATGAAAGTGAGAAGCCGCCACTAGACCATCAAGGGATGGAGGAGAGTGGATTATGTTTTCCCACCTGGAGCTATATTGCAGCCCAACCAAACACTACCCGATAACTGATATAAAATAAACTTGAAATAAATAAAGCCTGACAACAACCCACTAATTTATGAATTTACCTTGGTGAGACCAGCCAAATCCACTTCGGTGTGGACAGGTTTCCGATCCGAACCAGTTCTCCTATAAGGCTGCTGCTGATGCTACTCTTCTCCAAACTAGTACAAAACATCTAAACAAGGTAAACGAGAAGTGTCTAAATTGCAGCGAAGGGACTAGCCTCTGAAGCAGGAATGGGAAGACAGGGGTGTCAATTCATTAAGGCGTTACATATGACAACAGGAAGGGGATTTTTCTCCCAGTAATTTACATTGTGACGTGAAAGGCCGTCAGGTTCCACCCCTCAGAGTACTGCTGCCTCTCGCAGAGGCAGACCCTGACCTCCCTTAGTCTCCATCTGCCATGCCCCAAGCTGCCAGCTCTCCAGGCTCGCAGGGTAGCTCTGAGAAAGCAGCCATTACCCCAACAGTCCCTCAGCCTTTGCCTGCGTCTTCTGCTTTCAGCTGCTAATGGAGACAGAGGAGCAACTCCAAGAGTGGAGCCACCAGTTGTATTTTCCACTGGCTGCAACTGGAGTGTGTGTTTGTTTATCCCCTTCTCTCTCCACTGGTGCATGATAGCTCTGCTCAGGAGGATCTGTTTTTCATTTAGAACCAGCGTTAAGCCACTTTTGCAGTGGGATTGATTGAGGAAGAAGGAGGTCAAATGATTTATCCCAGTTCAGAGGGAGCCCCACTAAATAGCTTGCCTGTAGCACCTATCGATTATCAGTCCTCCTCCGTTCAGAGGAAATACGTGGCTCAAAGAATTGAAATCAGCACAGTAGGGAGCAGCAGTTCCCAACTCTGTTCAGCTTTGGCTCTTTGGACAGGCCCTTATAAGGCCATGTAAAGAAAATCCCAGAGAAGCCAGGAGCTGTACGCTATTGGAATTGGGCTATATCTCCATATGGAACAGATGCAAATGAATTACAGCTGCACACTGGATACTTCAAATAAAACAACAAGGTTACTTGGACTAGAAATCCAGCAGCCCCTCCATCTCAGGTGGGCTGGCTTGAGCTCTGAACTTCTGCTGTGCCCTCCCGATGCCATCCCTCACCTTGGTGCCATCCCTGCTCTTCAACACTGCTCCTCTCTCTGGCAGAGCAGGGCTTGGATACGTTATTAATCTTCATTCTTACTATTCTTTCCAAAAATCAACTTTTCTTAAAATTCCTCTGCATCTCTGTATGCACAGCTGCTTTGCTGTCTCACGACCCAGTGACTCTGTGCTAGGCAGGGTGGTACAGCCGTGCATGCTCTCTAGAGGCAGGTAGGACGCCCAAAAGCTTCCCCAGAGATACCCTGTGTTCTAAGCAGGCACAACAAACCATCAGCAGCCTCTAGACACTGAGAAAGAAGCGGGGGGGGGGGGGGGGGGGGGGCACACGGACAGGACCAAGAGGACAGGCAGCAAGGTCAAAGTGATAAGTTGTGGTGGAATGCTTCAGCAATGGAAAATAACTTGGCCGGGCACCACGGGCAGCGATGGTTTCCTTGTACCCTCTGTGCCTTCCCCAGGGAGACACCCACACCCCCCCCCAAGTTTAGTGGGTAGTAGAAATGGGCACTTCCAAGTGGTTTTGTAGCCAAAGCCACTCTTCCCCCCTGTCTTCTGTCCTGGGTGATCTTTCTGTCCACCAAAAAATGCATACTCTCCAATTCTCCCCCTTCTGAGGGCTTCCTTTTTCTCTTTTTTTTTTCTTGTATGCCACATCACTCTTTGTTTTAATCTCAATTCTTATTTATTGTTAAAGGAAGGCATGTCATTTTTTGCCGTCGAACATCTCTCCTCGGAGCCGGCAGACCGGTACCTGTTGCTCTGAGAGCAACTTTGCCTGCTGAGGGCTGCATGCTGCTTGCTCTGCGGGGCAGGGGGTGCACCCACACCCGGGCCCTTGAGTCCTCTCTGTAAGATCCCTTTGGGTAACCAAGCTGCACAGCGTAATTCTGAATCAACTGGATTAATTAGGCTTGGGCTTGGGCTAATTAGGCCTCCTGAACGCAAGCTGTATTTGCTAGAACAATGGGATATATGATGCTGTGATGTCTACGCTGCTTCTCCCACCCAGGCTGGTTGCTCCGCGGGGCTGTAGCTATTGTCGTGTGCCAGATCATCTGGAGCTGAACTGGGCACTGCTGCACAGCACCCTGCTGCAGCATGTGGACATTGCCTCACCTCCACCAGCACAGAAAATGAAGCCGGCAAATTAGCAAAAGCAGCCCATGGCCAAGTGAGAATTGCTTCATCAACATGGCTGTCTTCACCAGATGAGCAGCCCTCAGTTTTGACATTGGTGCAATCTAGATAGATGGTCATAAAAGTTTGAAAAATTCTGCTCGGACCATTTTTTAAAATTTTATTTTATTTTATTTATTTTCCTTATCCAATTGAGAAAGCAGGAAGATGGGAAAGAATTAACATGTCACTTCCTGGATTCATCAAGCTGAGAAGCAACAGGCAGATGCAGAAGTTGCGTGTTGCATTTTACAAGCACTGGGATTGTGCTGCAGGGCAGCCTGTGCCCCACAAGCCCTGGCTGTCTGGGCTCCCACTGCGTGTGTCTTAGGCTGCTGACAGTGTTTAAACTTACACATGCACATGTGTGCACATACACATGTGGACACAATAGGCAGCACAAAGACTTTAAAATTTCAGCCTCAAGTTAATGGTATGATTATTATCTGGAATAGTACGGATGCAATCTCTGTTCCTCCATCCCTCCTTTTCACAGCCCCTGAATTACCTTCTTTATACTGGAGTGGCAGCTTCTTAAACAAGTCTGTTTGAGGTCATACTAACCTGTAACATTTTGATCTGGCTTTCAAACCTGTTCAGAAACGTTTGCAGTCTTTGGATAGTTGCACGGAGGAGAGTGACCATGCTGCAAACCTCAGCTCTTCTGAGGAGTTCAGGTGTGACCTCTGTCTGCAAGGGCTGGGACGTTTCTGCACTCAGCTGTCATCTCTGCCCATTTCTTGTGATTATAACCAACGCTTACTGTCAGTTATCCTGCAACACGTCACATAGGAGAGCTGCTGTGACCCACTCTGAAGAAACATTAGCTTGCACTGCCTACAGAGATAATCATGTAAGAGCTGTACTTCTCCCAGCTTGTACCATCCAAGTTAGCCTGGTGTTAACACCCTTATCTACCCACGGTGTTAGAGGGAGTTTGGTGGTGAAAGGATGCACAAGGGATGCAGAGCAAATGCTCAAACACCTGCTACTGTCATGGAGAGCGGAGGGATATTATTCAAGTTCAGAATTTCGTATGAAGACAATTCATTGCAGATGTCTCACAGCTAAGCCGGGCACTTCTCCTCTGCTGGACTCTCTCCAGAAAAAAAGACCTGGTAAAGTATATGTGCTCCAACGATTTCTAATTTCAAGCAGCTTGGAGGCACCGTTAATGCAGTTTGCTTGTGCTTACTGCTGTGGGAGCATGGGAAGACTACGTGTCCACAGCCATGGTGAGAAACCTGACCGGCAACATTTCACTGACTTCCATCAAGCTGTGAAGAGGACGGAAGGAAAAAAAGAGCCTGACGAATCTCTCCAGGGCTACGGTGAACACTGCTGAATGCGAGCTCGTTAGCCTTCCCAGGGAAACTTGGATTTATCCAAATACCATGCTTTGTGGAGTCACAAAAAACAAACCAGATTTCACTGTAGTGCCCTGCTACGTGCCTTCCCCCTCCCCGGATGTCCCCGCGCCAGAAGCTGCTATCCTGCGCGGCCCCTCCAAGCTGTGCTGCAGGCAGGACCCACGCTTCACAGCCAGAAACCTTCCAGCTGGTCCCAAGTTACTTGGGCCTGGCTTTCTGTTTTTTTCCTTACGTGTGTGAACAGGCCTCACGCTTGGAGCCTCCGGGCATGAAGGCGGCGTAAATGAAAGCATAAACACAGCTATTCTCATTAATAGACGTGCCGAGTGCAGTGTGCCGCAACTTATGCATTCCTGCTTTGAACGAATGTGAAGAATTCATAGAATTCTCATAAATCTTGATCGTTTCACTTTCATTGAGGGTTTTTATTATTCCTTTTTAAATTTTGTTTGCTCCCCCCCCCCCCCATTAATCATTCTCTTGTTCAGAAGTTTCCTCTCTCCAGTGAGGGAGAATTAAAAAGCTCCGCTTGGCAGAGCCAGTGAACCGCACCAGCTGCATACTAACGAGGACGAGAATGGCTCTCGAGCAACGTGTGGGCGAAGAAGGGATGCAGCCACTTGATCCAGCATGTAGCCTTCAAGGAAATCCTGGATGCTCTTTGTTAGCAACGCGTCTACCCAAAGGAGTAACCTGGTCCTAACCCTGGTCCCTTGGTCTCACCAGCTTGGGGGATGCCATTGTGAGCATTGTGACATTTGGCCATCTACGTCATGCTCTGGCTGCTGGAGTCCTGCAATTAATCATATTTTTATGTGTATGATCTACCCTTTGGCTAACCGGCTCACTTTTATAAGGTCCAGTGCCTTGAAACACTCTCTTAGGTAACCACTGTCCTTAGATACCACACCAGGAAAAGCAGAGGTGGGGGTAGGAGGAAGGGGCAATCAGACGATCCCGTTATGACACTGGGAGCCAGCCAGGGGGGAGAGGATGAGGGGGACAGGCCCTGAAGTAAGCTACAGAGGAGATGAGGCTGGAGGAATGCTGGCACAAAACCACGGGGTTAAGCTGTAAGAGTGCCAACACTGAAGCACAGCGGGTTTTGCTTTAAACAGGCAACTTGTGGAGTTGTGTCTGAAAACACGGTATTTATGAGTCTCAACTTTCATTATAAAATAGCCTTGGAAGAGAAGAGCCCCCAAAGTGTGACCTACTGGACTGGATATGTCCAAAATGTCAATATAAATAATATTCCATGAATTTTTTTAAAGCCAGCTGCCTCAGTAGTAGGATCTGGGGTTGGCAAAGACAAATATTCTTAGCAAATAGTTGTACTTACAAACCTGCTTTACTAGCATATACCTGGTAGCCTGTAGTCCCAGTCAAACGCTCGTCTCGCGAAAAACATCAAGGAAGGAGCATCAAACTTGAGCCCTGCAGAAACCCAGTGCCATCATCCCTCGTGCTGGCGGTGGGGCACCCCCCAAGGGTGGGAGCGTGGCTGCAAGGGAGCCCACAGATTGCGGCCAGCCCTGGGGCAAGGACTGCGGTACCCCCTCCCACCGCAGCTCCCGGGGCCAGGAAAGTGTCTGCCCATTCCTAAATTCCTGCTGTCAGGGTACGTGTGCCTTAGTCATGTGAGGACTGGCAGCATGAAGGGGTCTCATCCTGGCAGATGTCAGAGGAGATGTTCACCGCTGAGCTCGTGAAAGCTTTGCCTCCACCTGTCCTCCAAAAAAGCAAACAAAAAAAGAGCAGGTTTGGGCTATAAGCAGAAATGACCCCACAGCCTCCAACCACGCAGCGCATCACAGGTGAAGTAGCTTTGACATGTCCGTTGTCCCAGCAGTATGTGCCCTGATTATTCTTTTTTAATAGTAATTAGGTGGTTAATTACCTGAAGGGTGCAAGCTGAAGTCTTATTTTTCATACGTGACTTAGTAATTAAATTACCCCAGTTGCTATTACATAATGTAAGTAACAGCTACATGATTTTAAAAGAATAGTCAAATCTGGCGGACAGTTTAGAGTAATTTCATGTTATATTGGAGCCTAATGCTAAGAGTTTGCACAGAAAGTAGAAGGCAGCTGCCTGGAACAGTTTGAAATTAGCGTGTTGTAACCAACTATTATTATTGTATTACTGCTTGTAATTCCCAAATGGAGAATTATATTTCTATAATAGATACTGCTTTTAACAACAAGAACAAAAAGTATTTTCTTTTTCTGGCAAGGAAAACTCTTTTAGGAAATGATACCATTGAATGTACATTTCCCAGGTGAGGGGGGTGGGGGGAACCAACCTTGCTTATATTCCTTTGCACAGGGCTTCAGCTTTCCACAGATGCCACTGCAGGATTGTCTGAGATTTCTTCTAAAGGGCTGGCAGAAAGGTAGATTTATTATTTAGAGATGAAAACAAGCTAATTAGCTTTTTGAGCTATAATACACATTCGCTGTAACTGGATTCAGCTTGGAATTTAGCATTCACTTGCCAAAAAATGAGATGTTCCTTCTCCCCCATGAACCGATGAGGCCAAGTGCTCCAATTCTGCTTCTTAACACGCATCTGATCAAGAGCGGTGTGGCAAATTACAGGGCTGGTGACTAGGAACATAGCATCACATTTCAGGCTCTTGGAGCTTAATATTGGCCAGTAAATTTTTGACCTTAATTTTAACAGGCTTTTACTTCTGCATATCAGTTTATGTGGGAAGGCTGGCTCAGCCCTGGGGACCTGGGCACAAACTTGATCTCCCAGCCAGACCTAAAAGTAAGTCAAACAATCAATGCATCTTTAATTTGAAATGCTTGATGACTAATCTCTTGTTTTCTTTAATTAATGATCTACAGTTAATCATTATGAATGGTAAATAGCCTATTTCAGCATTGATAGCAAGATTTCCTATGGGAAAATCCTCCCTTATAGCTTTAATTTAAATATGCATTTTCACATCGCACTTACCAAATCCTTACCTTTATGCTATTGCATGATTACAGGTCCATTAACTAATCACATTTGACAACTTGTTTATTGAGGGGAGCAACTATTTTACATCTCTTGCCTGGGAAAGAAAATACTCTAACAAACAATTATTCAAGGAGCTGCAATCATGGAGCACTGAATTAATTGCTTTGAAGATCTCAGTCAAGAAGATCTTGATAAAAAATCAAAGAAAATGTTGTTTGACAGAAAGCATGAATGAGAGCGCCAGAAGGGACTCCAGCTCGGTAAAGCTGCAGCCCTGCTCCAGGGAGCACTCGAGGATCGCACCTTGAAATGCCGGACTGAAACAGAGGAGGCAGCCGTGGAAAAGCTCATTTGCTTGTTTGTTCTTTTAAGCTTTAGTTTATCAAAAACAGAACTTACACTTATAATTTGATTATAGGCTCAGGATCAGCTAAAAGGGCAAACCAACCTGAGCATAATCAGGTCTATAAAGGCTGACACGCGGACATTTCATACATGTAACCTCTGTGGCTGACTTCTCCTGCCATATAAATAATTAACTCAGAGGGTATTGTGAGGCTTAATGATTATAAAGCACTTCAAGACTTTCTCTCACAAAGAGAGCTGCTGTGATTGCACTGGCACGGGCTAAAAAGCAGAGCAAGCAAGCGGGCGTCTCGGCTCTGGACCTAGCTGGGCAAAAGCATCTCAGTGCGCAGCCAAGCTTGGAGCCAGGCACTGGGGAAAGGCAGCCGCGCCAGCACCCTTCGCTCTCTGCCGTGTGTCCAGGGTGGTATCAGGAGCATTTGCATCTCGAGCATGCATGTTGGTGCTTCACTGGGACTAGACCATTGTGGAAAATAGTGGGATCACTGCTGAAGCTTGATGCAGGTACTGAAGACGTCAGTTGGAAAGGAGTTTCTGATCTCTCTTCAGCATCATTGTCCACGTGGCATTGACCAGCGTGACTGCTGCTCTTTCAACAGCACAAGGAGAATCACAGCATCTCACGTGAGAGTGCTCCACGGACAAGTCACAGCCTGCAACGCACTGGCCAAACACAAGGCCGTGCTTCCTTCTTTCAGCTGCTGTACCTTGCGTGCTTTGCAAGCCAGCCGAGATGAAATATGTTCCTGCCAGATAAGACTAATTCCTACAGTGACACTGAAAGGGAAGGAGCGCTCAAAGGTTCAAAACCCTCTGTAGTAAGGGGCTTCAAATGCGAAGGATGAGGACTAAACAATATCATCTCTGAATATTATGTCACCATAGAAAGCTGAAAAAAGTTGCCCAGTAAGCTGAAGGGTAGTGATAACATCAGGCAGCTTTACAGAAAACATCCTCCTAATTGAGCTTCTGTGGGCCACATGAAACTCCTAACACAGTCAGCTTTTCAAAACTGCCCTGTTCTTACATTAAAAACACCTTTGTTAGCATCATCTCTCTAGAAACGGGGAGAACTTGAATTCTTTTCCCATTCCTGCATGCCCTCAGTTCAGAAGAGCCTGTGAGGATGGTGGTATTTAGGTCACGGTCATGAAACGCACCATTTTGCCAAATCCAGCACCACTAAGGACTAATGCCTCAAAAAGCAAGATGGAAACTACTGTCACGACTGTCCCTATTTATAGGTGAGGAGCTGAGCAGCTGTGACCCTTGCATTGGCTCTTGTTTAATATAGGCAAGAGCCCTAACTGAATTTGTACACTTGTAATGATGCACCCCGATTCAAATAATTGTTTCTGCAGTAACCCCTTGGCTCTCTTTAATGCTTCAATAAGAGACAGATGGAGCCTAACTAAATAATTGGCTCTATCTTCTCTTTTTTTTGCAGGTATGGTTGACAGAATTTGCCCTGCTAAAGGAAACATGTAGAAAAAGGCAAATAAACAAATTGTTGCTGAGGTTTGTATTAATCACTCTAGCAAGCTGTAGAGTAGCAGAAGACTGATATTTTCTGGTTTATCCTTATGGAAAATGTAAATAGTGGGTTACGCATTAATGCTTGGAAATCACTAACTTTACTTGCCAAGGAATTATACAATTATTTTAAATGGATAAATGTAAAAGTGTGCATTGGTCTGTAGGCTTAACTGGCTATTGCATGAGCTGGGATAAACTCGAGTTAGTCCCAAGACAGCAGACCATTCTTTACAGAAGGATAATGATCAAGCAAATATTTAAGAAACTTTCTAAGGAGGTCATGAGTAAAATGTGATGTATTATTAGACACACAAATGAACTCTTATTAAAACAATAAAAAATTGTGACATATTAAAGGCATGGTATAGGAAAACCAATTTGACCTGGAGCTGTGTGTGGAATACCATTATTAGGATTTGTCCTTAATAAAAAGCTTTCCATTTACTTCATAAAATTGAAGTGAGACTCTTCAAACTTTGAGCTAAGTTTCTTCCACGTTTGAAGAGCTAGTCTGCCCTATGTCATTTCAAATGGCCCATGCCGTGAGATAAAGCTATGTTGGTGAGAAGAGCAGCCTTGTCCTCTGCGTTCAGTCAGTAAGTCTGGATTCAGGAGAAAGAAAGGCAGAGCTGCCATTGGTCCTCAATTTTCGTACAAGCCAAATACATGGGCTGAGAATCTGGCAGCTCAATACTTCAACAATTGTGATGCCGGCCGATACACCCACGTCATGAGGTAGTCAGTTAAATTGCTCTGTTTATTTAAAAGCTCTCAATCCTTGTGTACAGACATGAGGGACTGAAGAGTAATGATCACTCAAAACCAAAGTAAAGCAGCTGCTGCCATCTAAAAATCCAATGTTGTGTGGACGAAGCAGCTTACTTGTGCCAGCTACACACCCATAACATTTTTCCTGCTATTGAGAAATTTGTAAGTCAGTTGTTAAGCTCACCATAACAGCGCTAGGATCTTCTTTTCTTTCCTAAGGTGCATCTTTACTTAAGCACAGACCATTCTGGCCATAGAGCAACAGAAACATTTTTGTTTGTTTTTCGCTAATGCAGAATGAGCTGCTAAAATGGAGACAATACTAATGAACGTATTATGTTTTTGCAAATCATGAGTCCCCCTGAGCTAGAAGTATGTGTTCAGCTCTGGGCACCCAACTCAAGAAAGGTATTGTCAAAACACATGTGGGATTTTGAAATAGACACTAATTAGAAAATGGAACATATAATTCCAAGAAATATGGAAAAGACTGGGACCATTTGCCTTCAGGGTGAAAAAACTTAAGCAAAGATATTTGTATTTTGGTACCACCTTTATAGAAAGTGACAAAAAAAGGGAGGTAATGGACGATTACTGACTCTTGCCCTCTTAGCAAAAGAAAATACACAAATTTTAAAGTTTGGAAAGAAAACTCTTGTGGCATATCATCAAAATGCAAGTTCTATGAGGCAACAGTGATGCTGAAATTTAAGTAAATTAAAAACTACAATTTTTTACTTTTAACTGCCACTATGAATTCATGTCCAGACACAGACATGCAGTGAAGCTTTGACAGGATAAAAGGCTTCCCACATCTGCATATAAAAGAGCCTGTAATTACTAAGGGCTCAGAAGAAGCTGTCTGCTGCGAAACACAACTCCAGAACTTCCTTCTGCAGGTATTCCTGTATCGCCTTCTGACACGGTGACACTGGACAACATCTGACAAAAACCCTCAGGTGAAATGATGTATCTTATAAATTATATTATTTTGTAAGTATTTTGGAAGAAGTTTATAGAAATGTGAAGAAAAACCTTAACAGAATCAAAGACACTTCACTATAATTTTTCTCCCTTTGGGTATGTAAAGAACATTTAGAAAGCTATCTTAATATAAAAATCTTGAAGGATTGTTTTTTCCCCATGAAAAGCAATTTATTTTGATGTCTCACAGATTTTTCTGTGAATATGTAATACATATATGGAAAGATTACAGTATAACCATTTGCTAATGGTTATATGAAGAGATCATCATATCTTACTTTACTATGATCCCTTAAAGCAAACTGCAGCAACTTTAGCTGCAGCATGATTTTCATTAAATCACTCAGCTGCATTGGCTTGCCTTGTAATTATCAATCACACTTTGTTTTTTTCATGGACTCTTAAATCAGTCAGATATTCTAAAAGTAAAATGTCTAACAATTCCCTCTACGTTTATTACACACTTTACTCGAGTGGCACAGTTAGCTTTAAATCAGCAGCGCTACACCAAGCTCTAACCGGTGAGGCAAACAGGAGCTCCCCTTCAGCACAAGACTGCCTATGAAAGAAATAAATTAATGGATGGTACTAGTAGGGTCAGTGGCTCATTTATGAAGTCACCTTACAAAGCAGATGGAATGATGTAAATCTGCTTCATGACACGTTTTCTTGCAAGACTATGAGAGAAGTAAGATAGCACCTAAACCAAAACATTTTGGCACATTTGTGGAAACAAAGTGCATCTCATAACATTTCTAACGTCATGTATTCACACAGAGATCTGTTGGATATATTGGACAACTAGCCAAGCAATCAACACTAGCTGCCAAATGTGGGTTTTTTTCTCCCTTCCTCCAGCTCAGAAAACTGAGGCCAATACTGTTTGCTACTGTCAGTAAGAGCCTAGAGGGTACATTCAGCAGGCCCAGTAGAAAAGTAGCTACCCATAAGTTCTCTGATTTTAATGCAGCCATCACCCATGGTTTATAAACTGGAGTAAAGCTTAATGTAGTTCTAGATTGAAGAAAATTACACCAAAACCCTTTTACTCTAGAAACATTTTTAATTTCACTTGCATATTTTAACAGAAATACATTATGTTAGCAGCAAAAAAGGAAGATTTCTGTTCTAACATTTCACAATACATTAGTATCCAAATATGCATTTTTCTATTACGGTAATCTACACTAATTATAAATCAACTCTGAATACTAGGACAGTATTTCCAAATATGTACAAACCACCATAAAATAACTATTAATATAACTACCATAGAAAAAAACATAAAATCGCAATACTAGTAAAAATGTAAACATTTTAAGCTAATGTCTTTAAAATTGCAAAAGGTACCGTCTACCATTCCAAGACCAAGTGAACAGCTGAAAACATTAAGTATATAAAAAGTTACTAAATTAGGTCTTTGTTCAGTCAACATTTCAAAAGTTGTTCATGTTTTGTGAAATTTATATTCGAGTTTGGACTTGCTTTCAAGTTGTACTTCAGAAAAGAAGAGTTCAGGTTGACTATTGTCTCTGCCCGACTTCAAGACAGCAATCGTGCTACTTAATTCTGCTTTTAAGCAGCAGTTAATTCATTCCAGCAGCAAACAAGCAGGTACAATTTTGAGAGCGGGCCTGACACATTCCTCAGAAAAGTACCTAATCACACATATAGTTCAGCAGTATAAGGTGCCACCAGTGTCTTCACGGTGCTACACTGCGTAGTTAGAGCTGTTCATTCTGGGTGCAGTGTCTCTGAACACCTATTGTTTTTCTATGGACTCCACTGCCAGGCAGCAGCACACTGACTTGCCTGCACAAATGTGAACATGGGGCAACGGGACGCAAGGGCTGGGAGAAGCCACAGGCCTCCTGCTGTCTTCCAAGCTTCATCGCAGCTGGAGGCTGGCTAACGTGACCTGTGCCTTTGTGAAATATTTCTTATTTCAGCATGGTTTTTAGATGCTAATCAAATGACTTTTGGGTTTTGATCACTGATATTCTGAGTCATGCAATTAAAGCACCCTCATGATTGAATGCAACTGATAAGATGGCTTAATGGGTACATTCTCTTTTAGTGCCCAGAAGCAGCAGTTAAACGGTTTCCACCATGGCCCGTAAGGAACAGGCTGCCTTCCACCTCTCTGCCTCTAGACTCCTCCCCTGCATCCACTTTGAAGGACAAAAGCTAACAGCTCCTCAGCCCCACACACTACCAACGGACGGGCTTCAGCGACCACCGTGGGCCACGTCCTTAAAACCACACAGCCTGGGAAGTGAATCAGTGCAAAGTCTAAAACGTTACTGTACCACACTGTGATGTAGCTGGCTTCCCCCTATTAGAGTGCTTGGGTACAAGCAATTTATTGGTCTTAATTCCTGTTTTGAATATTCATCCTCATTACAGTCAGGAAAACTTGAGGAAAAGAAACAAAGGAAGAGTTCTAATTTCTGAACAAGCCTATGCAATGATAAGTAATAAAGTAATAAGTAATAAAGTCATAAAGTATTACAATTTGTCGCTATACGGAAAAGCCAAAGAATGTCCATTTTCCTCACAGATATATCTTCTAATTATAGTCCTAAAATTGTGCTCTGTTTTTATTCCTAATATTTATGTTCTCTTGCGTAGACAAAAGCTGAGTACAAATGTATTTCCTACAACTGACTTTACTGTATAGCTAAGATCAGCATTTGCTCGTAGCCCGCAGTTTTTATCAGTTAAACCAACTTGCTTAACAGAAGATGCAAAGGCAATAATAAATGGCAATACAGAAGGGGGAAGAAAAAAAAAGACTACGTAACAATAAATACTAAAACTTGAAGTCAACTGATGCTTCATAATAGGGATTATATAGTGGTTGTTTAAAAGAACAGCAACTACATTTGGTAGCAGAAGTCCTTCCAGCTGTAGGAGCCTAAATGTGCAATTAGTTAAACAAGTCTCAACACTGCCATGACATTTCACAGGACCGTAAGAACAACACTACTGTTCTGAAGCAGGATGATCAGGGCAATTAAGGGTCTAGTGATGAGGGCAATATAGTGAACTGGCTCATATGAGTCTAAGGATAGATATAAAATGTCAATCAACACAGCTTCATGAAGAATAGGTCTTGAACAACAGGATGCATTTTACTCTTTGATGTAGTAAGCTCGGCTTGCAAAGACAGCTGCACTGAGGTGTTACCTGTAAGAACCCTAAGTCACCTACTGAAAACCAGATGAACATGTTATTTTCTTTAAAATATCAGTACTAGATCCAATCTATATGGAATGCTATGTTGAAGACAAAACTAATTTCAAAATGCAGTATTAAGAGGGAATCAGCAAGAAGGGTAGTTGTTTTCCATCTTATTAAATTTTTTTAAAGGCTCTGGCAAAAAAGGGACACAAACTCAATGGCCTGTCTGTTTGCTTTTCCCCACCCCCTACCCATGTCACTGATGTAATAAAAACTTATCACCTCTCTCTACAAACCTTGCCTTGCATTCAATTTTAAAAATCAATGATCTGAAAGAAACTGTAAAAATCACTTGCAATAAATTTGCAAAGGACATGCAGACTGCTGGAGTAGTAAAGAATGAGGACAGGTCACTTACACAGAGCAATCTGGATCACGTCATGAGCAGTATTTTAATGCTGGTAAAATACAGTGTATATTTCTAAGAAAAAATAAGGTAGGATAATAAGAGGATGATGTACCGCATTCTTGAAAAAGACTCCGAAGAGGACTTGAGCCATCAAATTCAGCATCCAAGGCAATGCTTCCACAAAAAAAGGATAATACAATTTTTGAGGAAAGAGGGGAGGAAGGTATTAATCAGAGTAAGAGGATCATGTTATGTCTCTGTAGAGTCCTAATGGATCACTGTTGACATGTGGCATCTAATTCAGATGTCACACTTAAAAATTTCAATACATGAGAAGCACAGAGAACATCATGAAGATTAATTAGTCTTTGATATCATTCATTGCCATAAGAAAGTTAAGGAATTCAGTACATCTCATCAGAGAAAAGGTTAAAAGGGACATAATCATGATTTATAACTACACACAAGCAATTAGAAAAGCTGATACTACAGAGATCAATATAAGCAATCAAATGCATAAAAAGACCAAAATAACTTAAGGTGGAGCTAGAAATGCAAATAGAAAATCAAGTGAAAAATGTACCTGGCATAATTAACTATTGCAACAGGAGGTATGAGTGAATTCTCATCACTTGAAGACTTTAAATTAATATTAAATGCCTTCCTAAAATATGTATGTTCAGTTCAAAACAAAGCCACTGAATTTAATAGCGAAACTGCTCGTTGAAATTCAATGGCCTGTTGAATTTAAAAATAAATCCTCATTATGGTGCCTTCTTGCCTTATATATATTTCAAAATAAAGCTTATAAATAACAATGAAATGGAAGGGGGTTACCAAGAAAAAGGTATTCTTTCTTTCCAGAGCACAGTAACATTTAAGGCTAGATTTAAAGCTAAATAAACTGCAGCTGCATTTTGGAAAATATGCATCCCCCCCCCGCCCCTGTTTATTTTTCCTATTTCTTGTTCAGAGTTGCACAGTCCACTTAGTCGACTGTGTCTGATTTACATAATCATGTAGTTGTTCTTCAGTTTTTCTGTTCCTATTTATAAACCATTCACAAACCATCCACTTAAGTAACAGCATGATTTACTGTAAGAATGATTATGGTTGTTTCAGAGGGAAAATGGAATGTGATTAAATGAAGAATGAACAAGGACATTCTAGAAGCGAAGGGCTCTAATCCTGCGAAAGGATTTGTAAATGAAACCTGCCTCTCAAACCCCATCCCAAACAGCCAATGAACTACTGAGGGAATTCAGCAGATACCTTTACAGCTGTGCAGCCAAGAGCTTAGCAGAAGACAAAAAACAGATAAAACAAACAAATCAACCATGCACACAGTATCTTCTGGAGAAATGGTAAAGCTCCCAAAGCCATCCGCACTTTAGGAAAAAAAAAAAAAAAAAAGAAAAAAGAAAAATCAATGAACTGTATGTATACAGTTGCTGATATGACTTTCTCAACACAGGTCTGAATACCAAGGCTCTAGAGGGAGATCTGCAAGCAGACCTTTGCTCTTGGATATTTAAGCTGTGGATCCAGGAGAACAGAATCTTTTCCGTATGAAATAAACGTTTTGCAGGTGCCACAGGAACCCTAACAACCCATGCTTCTTACAAAAATGGTGAACAGCCTCATGGAAGAATATCAAAGTTCAATATTTTCACCTGAAGTACTTATTCTCTGCTATATTCTCTGCTATTAAGAATGAGTGGTGAAAAAAACCCTATTTGTTTACCAGTAACACTGCCGCGTTTACAACACAGCTACCTACCAGGAACAGCTGAGAAGCTCCATAAAGGAGAAGCTATGCTACAGAACCCCACTTGTCAGAAAAAAACAGACATAAAAATGAAATCCTGAATAGGTGTTCATACAGAGTACTGCTTTTAAAAGTTCGTGTTAGTCTGAAATAAGCAGCAGTGATGGATCACATTCTTGTTCACACACAGATAATCCTGGTCCATTCGGACAGCACATGCACCCGTAGGAACTTAGGAGATCCCACACTAAATTGATAGTACTGCTTCTGAAATTCATACGGAATTATAGAGCCGTTCAGGAGAGCACAATAACTTTTCATAGTACATTATCTTATATGCAGTGGTTCCCAAACAGTGAGGGAGAGATAAGAATATTTTAGGTGAAGCAAAGCATGGAGCCCAAGAAAATCAGCTTTGCAAGATCTGCGATGAATGTGTGTGAAAATCCCACTTGAAGTAGTCTGAGGAGCTGCAGATGGGCTAAGCTGAGGGACTGATAGAAGGCAATGGTAACATCCCTGCTGCAGGGACACTGAGTTACCCTGAACCCTCCTGTTTTTTCAAGGGGAAAGTACTGAACCGCTCTTTTCAGAAGTAGCACCGTTATTTCAGATAGAGATAACTCTTCCTGTTACTAGTACAATGATTTAGATGTTAGCGATAATGAGTACACAGCTGAGACTGCAGCTAGTAGTAATGCCCTGGCTAAAGGAAAATAAAACTTTAGCCTCAATACTTACAAGCTATATACTAAAATCTATTTTTACTCAAGAGTTATAGTAGAAGACTGAGAAACTTAAAATTCCAGGGACGGCTCTAATTTAATTATGATGTCTATAGCTGCAACCATGATCTAGGGTCTAGCATTTCTGTGATGCACTTCTGTCTAGGGGTTGGTACCAGTTTGGTTTCAGACTCGGTCTTGTTAACCAATGAAATGGGATTCCTGTGGCCAGCTGAACTGCTTTTTCTATAAGGACCAATTTTGCGAGGAGCAGCAATGGGTGTCTGCAACTGCTGCATTTTTGTAGATAACACTGAATCAAAGGAAGAACTACTAGCAGATGTGTGGTCAGACTTCTCCCAGTTTTCCTTGCCCAATTGCTCTGTGTTCACCTGTGCTTTTGTACTGTAGGGTGACTTATCAGAGGGTGGAGGTGGAGCTCTTCTTTTCTTTCTTCTGCTATCATTAGGACTTGTAGTATCTCTTTTTGGGCCCAGATGCATGTTCTTCTGAACAACCATCTCATGAGACCCATCAAATAGTGAAGCCCATAGGGAAGACGCAGACTCTTTTTGCTGGCCAAGCAGGAACTTGCCATCACTCTCTTCGATTTTTCTTTGTATGATATCAGCTAAGCCCTCATGTTTCACTGGAGAATCAATGCCTGTAATTTTAAGGGACGGCAATTAACTCAGATTAAAATGCTACCAATGATTTTACTGCTACCTATTATGTTACTGCTATTCCAAATACAAAACTGTATTAACTATATCTCATGAAGTCTGGACTACTATTAACAGTATTAATGGATGAAATGGAAAAGATTACGTATGCTTTCAAAGAGAGAACTGAGGTGACAGGAGGGAACTGTTTTCGTGACAGCTGGCATTAATATTTCTTTCCATATAAAAGTAGAAAAAAATAATGTACTACTAGGAAACCTATATGTATTAGATATTAAACATATTTTGTTGTATAGTGCTTTGAAAATTTCGTTTCACAGAAGGCCCATGAAAATGTCTATGACTAAATATTCTTGTGCTTCCAGCCTGCAGAAAATGGGACATCTTTACATATATCATTTTTCTTTATGTGCTTTAAGACTGTCTTGCCCCATTTCTTATCCCTCATATTGAGTTTTCTATGTATACTGCAGTAATACTAGCCTCAAACTGCAGCAATATCTTTTCGATTGCAGGCCACACGTTAATGATTTTCAACACATTTTTAAACACGGGGTTTTACCTATGAATACTATAAATAAGCAGGGGAAAAAAATGGTATATTACGAATGAAACAGAGTTTGTGTTCTGCTCCTCACTGATGTACTTGAGTATCAGTAGAATTATGCTACCATGTTACCTTCGTAAAACTTCTACATAGTTGATTTACTGGCTTTCTGCTCTGCATTCGTAGCTCAGATAGGACTCTCTTGACTGTTCAGTGCTCTGATGCATGGTAACTCAATGACCCACATGGCATTTTGAGCATCTTCACAGTTCCAATCTCAAGCAGCAAGCAGTCAGGCATTTATAGTTGTACAGTGTGTCTCAGCCAATACTGCATCGGATCCATTAAAACAAAGTGACCTACTTTTTCTAGTTTGTAAATATTATTTCTGTAATGAAACTATTAAAATAATCCTGCTGCATACCATTTTGCTCTGTAAAAATACAGGTCTCAAACACATGCTAGCTAGATTTTCCAAGCATATTTTTCAACATCATTACCAAAGACCAAACAATTTGGCAAGTTATGTTAGGTAAGCCTTTAAATAGCTTTAAGAACAGCAAATTAATTTCATGCGACTCGTTAAAGATATTATTGGTTTGCAGACTGGACTATTTTACCTTTACATTTTCTGAGCTGTATACTATTCTTATGATGAGTGTTTATTTCTAGTGACAGCTTTTTTTGAATGCGTTCAGGGCTCCTTAGTTACAGATTGCAGATTTTTTGGCTCAAGGTATAAAAATGTATTCATTATTTGTGCTATTATAAATTCAGATTTAATATGAACTCCTTGGTATGCAATTATGTTGCTCTTTCATTGTCTGAATTGTCCTTGAAAAACTCAGTGTTACAACATCAACACCAGAAGCCATCTGAATACAGACAATGTTGTTTCTGTTACCCTGCAACTTGTAAAGACAAATCCCACTTACTCATATCATGGTAGACGGAGGTCGCTTCTTTTGTCAAGAACAAAGGTGGTTTCCGTGGTGACATAATCTCAATTTTCATAAGTTCTTCACAACAATGTTTCCACTGGCCTGAGAGAGAAAAGAGAACAATGACTGGAACTTAAACACTTCAGCTTGAAAAAAATTGAAGTTATTAGGCTGTGTTAGGAAACTATCTCCAAAGCAATGCTAAGCACTAAGCATTTACTTTTGTTTAGAGGCATGCTCAGGGTGCATTTGTATTTTCAAGTCTGTACTCATTCTCTTAGCACAAACAACATAAGCTACTACTTTTAATTTAAGCATCCCAGCAGTACTGTTATACTATGAAGGTTAAATATCATAATTTGCCTTCAAATCCCCAAATACAGGATAAATTCATCAGAAAAAAAAAAAAAAATTTAAGGTTAGGGAAGCTTCATGAAGTTGTCAGGCACAACCTCCAATATACTGCAAGCTGGATGTTATACAACTATGTTACAATGTTACAGTAAAGGAACCTTCTGTCTTTAATAGAGGATAACTTGCCTTTTATCCGTTAGCAGACAAGGAAACCTCTTTTTCTATTAATAGATTTTGACCTTAAGGAAAACAAGACACAGTAAAATTACTTTGTTCATACCAATCATTCCAAGTTTTCTGAGCACATTAATTTTAAGAGAATTTTAGAACCAGGGAAGAAAAAAGGCATTTAAATGCCAAGTGACCCATTTTTTCTGAACCTAAGGAAAATGTCTCAAAAATCCATGGGTATTCTATCTATAATGAATAAGAAGTAGTTCTCTTACCCCACTCTACAGCTAATTTAAAGAGGATGCCCTAGTTTTTGCTTGGTGTGTTTCTTTAATTGATAGAGCTGTTTCTCATTGTAAATCAGAGCTAGAAAGGACTAGAAATACAAACTACAATACTGAGTTTCCACAACCTTAATTCACTGATTTTATTGGTGTAGCCTCTGACTAAAGACTGTTATTTCATTAATTGACCTGGTTCTGTTTCTGACCTGATAAAAATGACTATCAGGAACCAACTATACCTTGTCAATGACAGCATAATAACTGACAGTTGCTCTCCACTCTTAATAAACCTGTGAGTCAAACTATTAAAGCAGAGGAAAAAGATGAATTAATCTATATAATTCTTATAATAAATATTTGGTGTTAAACAAGTGACACAGTATACTATTTCAATAACATTTCACTGTTTTACACCAATAAATGAGTTTCTTCTCTCATGTAAGAACAGTGGTGTTCCAGAGGTTAGTCAAAGGATCAGGGTATCACTTTATCATCTCATTTATATCATCTGTTACAAAGCCTCAGGTACAGCTTTTACCAGGTTCAAGTAAGCAGCATGTATTTGCATGACTGGATTGGAGTGTGGCTAGGTGAGCATATTCCCATGTGACAAGGGGGACCAAAACTTTAGAATTACCAAGAGAATCAAGTAATCCCTATTGCAACAAATTGCAATTTAATCCATCCATAATACTGCTGAGCAAGGAAATCCCATATACATCTGCCTACTTGCAAGGGCTGGCTAAATCTGCATCCTAGCCAAGGCCCCAAATGAACCCAGCGTCCTCACCACTTCCCACTAAGGCTTCCACGCCCAAAGGTTTCATACTTGCACAATCTCACGAAACCAACACACCACTGGTAGGATGCCCAGGCAGAGGTGGACTCTTCCTGCTACAGTGGAGGAAGAGATTGCAAGAATTTAGCAGTCCTTAAAAAAATTATCTAGAACACTGCTAAAAGAGACCAAGTTCTTTTGAGATTGATGGATATATTCTGCTTCTGGTTTCCTGCAAAAACACAGACTGAACATGTGGACTTCGGTTCAGTCAAATATTTGCCTTCCAATGGCTTAGACCACCACCCAGTATTACCCCAAAGAACATTTTTCTTCTCATCGTTGCAAACAAAGGCTTATGAGGCAATTCCAATTCAAATTGTTCAAAGATCCTTTTGATGTTACATAACGCCCCACTTGGAGGGCACGCTGCCAGCACTGCCTGCTTACTTACTCAGATCATAAAAATGCTGCCAGAAAGCCTCCATCCACTTATGAAGTTCGTCCCTACTGTCAGTAGCAAAAAGTTGAGTCACAGCCTCTCCAGACACGAGGTTGATAACAGAGAAGTTATTAGTTCTTCTCTTGGAGTCCTTATCCACAGCTCGAATTCTGGTTTCCTAGGAACAACAAACTGTGGTAATGAGTTATTGCTTCAGCTCCACACTGGTATCACCCTATGGCCAATGACAGTGTAAGGGAGGTATCATTTGGCTTTTTATCTAATCCAGATTAATTTTCAATTTAAAAAAAAAAAAGAAACTAATGTCAAGAACTGCTTATAAAAATATTTTCTCATAAAACTATTAAAATGGCATAAAATATGAAAAATAAGGGAATGGAGCACAATTGTTGCAGCTTAGTTCTGAATTACAGAATGTATGTTCTATATTTCCCCTCCCTCTGCCTTCACCAGCTCATCTCACACTGCTCGTTCTTCTCCACAGTAGTTTAGTGAATAATCTAAAATAAGAGCAAGTAGCTCCTTTTCTGTGAACTCTTCAGCTGGACAACCACATTGTGCCACTACTATTTAGGTCTCCTACCGTACTTCTGTGGGCCATAGTTTATGCAATGTATTCTAAACTTGTACCTATTTTATGTTCATCTCAGTGAGTCATGACATTCAGGGCTAACACTATAGTGACAGGAAATTTAAAAAAAAACTTATCTAGACCACATTTAAAGAAGCATTTGTAGCAGTTACCCATACAGTTCTGCTAGAACAAATTTCCAGCATGAAAAAACATTTTGCTCTAATAAAAAAAAAAAATCCTATTTGTCATTTAAAAATAGACAATTTAGTTTTGCCTTAATTAGGGAGAGCTACACAGAAATACTTAAAAATATATGTAGTAGTATATCGCAAGTCTGTCAAATTTCTTCAGCTAATGGTAGAAAGGCTCTCGGATTACTCAGCAGCACTGTTACAAGCCAGGGTTTCCCCTTCTGTTCAGGGACATAGTTCAATTGATTTTTATCATCTAGACTAGATCCAGTGGTATTTTCATAGTATCCAGTTTCTTTGTTATGGCATTACTACAATAAAAAAAAGCACTTACCCCTAACTGAGTGAAAAAAAAATTTCTTTTCACGTGTAAAAAAGGATTCTAGTAAAAGTCTGATAAAACACAACTGGTCAACTTCGCTGCTCCTCACAACATGATGAACAAAATAAAATAATTAACATTACTTTATTTACAAAAGTAAAAGTAGAAACCCTGGGAATATCTTTGCATATACAGTTCAACCTGACTGAACAAGCAATGGCTTTATTACAACACTGCTCTTAAAAGAGTTTTTGGCATACTCAGGAGAGCAGCACAATCCCAGATCCTGATGGGACAATGAGCTTTGATGCCAGGGAGACGGCCAGCACCCTACGGCCGGCCAGCCCGGGGCCTGGCAGGACAGGAGGCCGCCTAACGAACATTAAGACCGTGCAGCACCCTCCTGCTGCGTAAGGGTGTCCCCTGGCATGGGGAGTGCCCCAGGTTTTGAAGGAAGACAAACAACCACAGCCAGGGTTGTGTTTGAACATCTCCTGTCTGGATGGACAGTGAATCTGACCACAAAGGTGGCCTCGGGGCATTCCTCAAAACACAGTGGGGACAGATCAACCATGTTCCTTTTTACACAGTTCAACCACATGTCAAACATCTGCTAAAGATGTTAAACATACACCTACAGAAATTAAGTTTACGCATGGGCTCCCATGGGGATAAGCCTAGTTCTGATACTCAGAAAAACAAAAATTATTCTACAGAACATTCCCCAGATTTTAAATGCATTACTGAAGTAACCATTTGAAATACCAACAGCTGCTTGTAGCATATCTGATAGATATGCTCATTTAAATTCTTCTGTCTAAAAATAGGAGATGAAGTAATTCATCCATAAGTGCTCTATATCCCATTAACTCAGGTAACCATAGATACCAGCAAAAAAATTAAATCAAATAGATTAACATTTGACAGGTAAGAACTTCACGCATACCATACACACAAGCTTATTTAATGATGTTTGCTGCAGGTTTTATCCCACAGCTATGGTATTATTCAAAGGAGATAAATCCTCAAGCAACAATCTATATGTGATGCTTGAATATTTAGGGTGTGATACAGGATGCCATTATAGTAATGGGCTGAGGAATTTACCAAGCTTGGGTGAATTACACTACATGCCCAGTTCCACTTAACAAAAAAACCCCCCAAAACCAAACCAGAACACCCCCCCAACCACCAACCCCTCCCCCCGCAAAAAAACCCCAAAACAACAACAAAGAAAAGTATCTTAAGGTACCACATTATAACAACGCTCAACCTTTCGTAGTCTTATAGACAACTGAATCAACTCTGCTACAGCTATCATATCAGTGGATTGGAATAGGAAAAACTGAGTTGAATCTTGAACTCAGATGACTCTTTCGGGGAAGCTGAAGCCAGTTTTATGTCCTATATGCAAAAGATTATTTTTTTGGAGGTGGAGAAAGACTAAAAGGGAAAATGATAGATTTTTTTTTTTTAAATGGAATATAAATACAAATCTTCCTCTATACTTTTCCCCAAAATCAAAAAATCTCTTTGCCTGTAATACCTCTCTAGAAAGCTCATCTTTCAAGCTAAAAAGAAAACAAAACCAAGCCCCCCCCAAAAAAAAGAAAAAAGAGAGAGAGAGAAAAGGTTTTTATTGCTGAGGTGCAACACTTTCTTGCTAACCAATCCCAACACACTGAGGAGCACTGGTTATAAAGATCATTTTAAGACAACAGAACAAATTACAGTTCTTGAGAAAAATACGGAATAACCTAAGATCCAGTTCTGTGTATCTATTTTAAGATCAAAGAAACCAAATCACATATAACAAACTTCCTTCATATTTTTAGTACCAAAAAATAAACCAAGAAATAACAACACAACACTGGAAACAAAATATATTCTGTTCATGTGCTGGTTTCTGCTGTAATGTTAATAATTTCCATGGGGTCTGTTTTAGGCAAGCAGGGAAATATGGTTAAATTTAAAATTATGGCTTTCAAACACATTAATGCACAAGACTGAATTCACCAGATCAGCTACGAATATTTCCTCCTTTCATCTTCATTGTTTTGTGAACTTGTATTAACGTAACATCCTTGTGGCTATTGGATGGTAAGTATAATGTGTAAGTATAATATGGAAAAGCAATATTAGGATTTCTATGTCATTTTAGCTATCTTCAGTGCAACGCAGCAGCTAAAAACCAGGAGAAGGAGATGGCATTACATTACCAGCCAGCATTCTGTGGAGCACCAGGGAGCCATAAAGTATAGTTTCCAAACCACTCAATTTGAGCATGTGTGTTATAAGGTCCACCGTGTGGGATCTGGGTATTATATCTGCTTTCCCTGCCCACATCCACAATCTCTTACAAGCAATTGCAGGACTAAATTGAGCAACATGATGTGAGATACCAGACATTTGGAGGCACTTAACTAGTCTGCTTTTCCAAAATATTTTCACATGTATGAAGGCTTGTCTAAATCAACCAGTGGGACAAAGTTCTTACTACAGAGAACATAGATATTTTCAGGTCTGCTCTCATTTCACCACTGCTGGAGTTCCCTGACGCACATGGAGAACACTGCTGATATTGCTGCCTCCCTAAATGTTCACATAGTCAAGAACTCCTATCGATACCCTTTTGCTCCAGTCCAACGGTGAACTCCCTGGTTCCCTAGAAATACTGCATGGTTCCCTTGAAGTTATGCTGCTGCAGCCATCGCTACATTTTCCAAGAAATTTCTCTACCTGACCTAGCCTAGAACAGATGTTCCAACAAGAACTGTCATTCAAGGTAGGAGTCTGCAAAAATGCCAGCTTGATTTTGTCCTTTCACTCCTGCTACACTGTTTAGCAATCAGTCTATAAACCCTGAGCCCATGGCTGCAAACACTTGTTGTTACTCATCCTGTTCACCTCAACGATTAGCATGAACACGGAGATAGCTCTGGGCCTGCTGCACTGCGTGGCACCAGAGCAAAGACTGCACTGGCAACATATGCCAGGAAGAAAATCACGGGCCTACATTAAAGTGATGTCCCAGAATTCCTTAAGCTTCAGGCATACATGGCACAAAAAAAGTTTTATAATCTATGACCAGGACACAATAGAATATGTATTCCAAATACTGAGCAACTAATGTGAACTGCTGGCATATGCACCAATTCGCTAAGCTATCAGGTGTAGGCAAGACCTTTATTATCCATTTCGAACTAAAGAAAACTTGAAAAAATTTCAGGAACTGGTCCATAAGGAATGTTTCTTGTTCAAACTGGATTCCAGCAAATTTTCTTTGCTACAGAAAATATAATTTCTCTTTTCCTACTTAGTTGTGCAATATAATATGTTATAATCGCATTTAGCTGGAACAATAATAGTAGCACTTGCATAATAGGAACTGCAGAACCATTCTTGCTCAACAGCAGTAGCAGTGAAGTCATCTGAAGTTGAAGTAATGACTTTACTGGTCTTAATAGCTTCTTCAAGTCTCAATTCAAAGGGAATGGGAAATAAGGCTATCAGCGTGAATATTTTCCAGAGAGTTTCTCATAAATCCAGATGATTTCATTACTTTTCAGAAAGTATCTTTCAATTACTTGTAAAGGATCAGCTTCACATTACAAATGAAAATGCCACATAGGCAACCAGAAGAGATTTTAGTTGAACATCTAGAGTTGATGTTCAATCTCAACTTTCATTTTGAAATTGCTGTTTCTATAACAACAGACAAACCCATGTGATTAGTTTGCTTTCATTTAATCCATAAGAGAAATTTCATAACAAAGGAATCAAAAATATCTGCAGGCATTAAGTTATTTTCAAGAGAAACTGTTTAAGTACTAAAGTATCCAAATGTGTTTTAAATTGCCATTTTTTTCTGGTTTTAATTTAAATTGAAGAAGGATTCAGTCATATTCTTCAGCAGTCTGACATTTCTGTAAAATGGTATAAGATACATGATTTATGTACCTTCTACGTGTTAGCTTTAAGGATACCCTGCAAATGTATGGACGGTCTCCCAGCAAAGGCTTATTAAGCTGAATTTTAGGTTCTAAGTGTACTGGTAACTTGGAGGAACAAAATACCTTGGTACAATATGGTTATTTCAAAAGGAAAAGCAAAACTAGGATATAGACCAAATCAGAGACCTCCAGGGAAAGACACAAGGTAGCCTGATAGATAAATTTTAAAAATATTACTGCCACATTTTAGAATATGGACTTAGCCATTCTATAATTTACTGAAGTTTACCATTTCTTAACTGATATTGTGAACAGCTGGAAAACAGAATTATGGCAAAGGCTGACTAGTGCAATTAAAAGTGACTGAAGAGGTAAGCAAGTAAACCTGCTGAAATATATATCACAGTCTAGACATTTATTTAATGTAAATGCATGAAAAACTGGAAGAAAAAATGGCTTTGTTAAAAGATACGGCACTGGCAGAAAGGTGTTTTTAATTAAGGAATCAATTTAAATCTTAGCACATCAAAAGAGAAGTCCTAACACAAACAGGTGATATTGTTATACCTTGTTTAAATGTTTGGTTTATATACAAGTCTCACCCTAGGTGAGAATGCAGTCCTATTTTCCAGAACCTTTAAAGCCACCAAAAGCTGATATTGCTGTTCTAAGGAGGAGTTCTTTATTACTCTATGTTGTTACGCATTCCCAGTCGTAGCCTAGACCCTTTCTTGTACAACACAATCATTTGTGTAGCCACGTAGTGAACTGGATAAGAGAATTTATTAAAGGGAACCGCAGTTGAAGCCAACCCTCCTCCTGCCCGCAAAATGAGCTAATTTTAACCCACATGAGTTCCCTTGTCCAATTCATCAGTCAGCTGCCCTAATGCCTGCCCTGGCATAAAGCAACACAGCAGCCTGAACAAGCAACCGGACAGGAGGAATCCTTCTTTCAGAATTAGCGTTGGCATCAAGCGTTCACAGTAGTACAGCAGCAGAATCCAGATCGACCTGTGCTTAACACAGTTTCCAAATGTGTCTACTTATGTAAGACAAATCCAGCTATGTCAATTGCAAATAACATTAAATTCCTCTGCTCATCCTTATGTGATATTAACTCTTGATGACTGCACCAAAACCGATTTTTGAAAGCATCTGTTCACTCTAATGCTCGCCATTCTAGAAGGTCCTTCCAATAACATTCCTAAATCGAACGCTTAAATATTACTTCAGATTAAATACTTTATGCTTCTTTAGCCAAATAGTAAGTAACTTTTTAACTTTATATTTTAAACTCAGCCTTTCCAATCAGGGTATGAAAAGCAGCAATAATAACCATCCTAGAGAACAGAACTTCCAAAGTTACTGTGCCCTGTACAAAACCAGTATTAAGAAAAGTAGCTTATTTTAAGGCACTAAAATATTTTGAACAATTTTCCAGCTCTCTTTCTAATTAAGACTGTGGCCAAATAACACACAACAACAAAAAAGCTTTTGTTAAAATTCTGCCTTGCTGAGGACAAAAGTCTACCAGAGCATTGCTAAGGGACTGTAAGCAATAAATTTCCAAGGGCTGTCTTATGGAACTGTCATATAACAAGTTATCAGTTTTCCTAAAGAAAAACCTCCTCCTTTTTACCTCTATGTTAACCAGTCTAATGCAATAGAAGGAACTTAAGTCTACAGCTAAGAAACGTAATGGCCTTGCTAAAAAATTCAGTAACTGCAAATTTCACTGAAGCATATCCCACCCACATGCTACCTATAAAGCATTCTGCATACCAGCAGCTTAGAGCCCAAATGACTGTAGGTATGTCTTAAAACAAAAACAACCTCCCCCAAAATACACAAAAAACCCAAACCCCAAAAAACCTATACAACCAATTTTACCTTGTGGATGGAAACTGTCAATGCTGGCTCCAGTTTAGCCTCAATTTCTTCTGGTGAGTAATAACAAAAGAGCTTGCCACCTCTTAGTACACAATACAGCCTCCTCCAGCTAGTTAGACTTCCTATCAATTGCTAAAGGGAAGAAGTAGTCAGAAATTGCCAAACATAAACTACAAATTAAGAGCATATTACAAGGTATACACAGATCAGCCCTGTGTGATCAAAACTTAGCCACACTGAATTCTTTCCTAAAACAAAGACCTTCTACTGCAGAACAATTCAGAGTCACTGATTTTTGAAATGTTAGCAATACTTTAAATATCTTTTGGCATTTTACAGTTTTCACAGATTTATTGCCATGTGACACTAACAATACAGAATCTGCTGGTTCACACAGAATGAAATTTAGAACTTGTGTCTACTGTAAGAAAGAAAACACCTTTTTTAGCTCCAGTAATTACACAATAAGAGAAATAAAAAGAGTATCTCACTTTGGAAATAACAGAGTACATTCAACAAATGTCAAGCAAAGACGTTTGTCTAGAATTTCCACTTTCTCAAATGAATTTTCTGAACAGCTTTCATAAATGCATTATAGTTTCACAACCAGTTTAAAGCCTGTTATTCAGCACTCCTGACAAATGACCCAGCTGCTCTGGCCCTTTGCTATCACCTTCTCGTTTGCCTCGTTGGGCAATGAACCAAAATAGAGAAGTAAACTGAGTTCACATGAATCATTTTTGAAGGGATGAGTTTAAATATAGCTCGGTTCACCAGACAGATTCACCATGTTGTGATATGAACTCTTCTACTAGCACAATGAGAGGTATATACAAGGATGAGAGCCACAGGATTATTAGGACTGCTGCCGTCAAGTACAAGCCTAAACCAATTCTGAAGCAACAACTATACTTGATCTTCATGTAACGGCCTAAATAATTTTACTGAAAAGCATGCCAAGGAAACATTTATTTTTTCACGCTTAGCCACTGAAGATACTATTTGTAAACACAGCCGTGAGATAAATTTTCCCCTTGCTCGAGGTAGTACAGGTGAAAAATAACAGTTCTCAAGAAACTACTTCAGGTAAAAGCAAATGTTTTAACAACTGACTCTTAGTGACAGCTATTAGCAGAAGAGGATGTAAACACAAGCAAGGTCCTCTTACCTGCTGATTAAGAAATCCTGCCATCATATCCCTAGCCATGCAGGAAGGCTGAGCAACTAAACGGCAACACATGTTTCCATATAGGGGGAGCCAAAAAGAGGATTCCTCTGGGGGAAAAGACCAGGCAAAAGAAAGACAAACACTTAGTTCCAAACATTTGCCTTAAATATATAGTTGAGCTTTCTACATCCATTTTTACATTAAGATCATGACTGAAAATAAGCATTTTTTAATATTTAAAGAGATTTCATCCTGCATGATTAGACTAAAACTGATTTTTAGTCTTCAGTAAGTTTTTTAATTGAAAGAAAAATAATTTCAAGTAGAAATGGAGATATTGTTCTGCAAGAACAAGTTGTTCTTACATAAAATATAGCTCTAAATCTCATTTCACAGCTAGAAACATTTTTGAAAGATAAGCACACTGGCCATCTCATCTAAGGAGGATCCCTGAGCCCAACCCATCATGGCGCACAGCTACATTTACACACAAGCACTTTGCTTCAGATTGTTTTATTAAGGCTTAGAATTTGTATCTACTTCCGTCTTCAGCACTAGAAGAGCATTTAGGATTCCAAGGAGTTTCTAAACAATTGCAATATCCCTCCTCACTCAGCTCTGCTATGGAATAGGCTCCCTCTTTAGAAGCAGGTAATACAACATTCCATTGACATGACTCTGTCTTTAGTCATGTTTTAGAAATGCTTGTAATGAACCAAAATATCCAGGTATGTCATTTCTCACCAGACTAAGTTATGTAAATTAATGACAGAAAAAGGAATTTGAGGAAGAAAGAGTATAAAGTACTAATAAAGAAAGGCTTACAAATATCAAAGATACTCAGAAATATTCATCCAACCCTTCAAGAAACAAATGCCCCATAAATCTTCAAATCTGTACTTATTTGGAATTAATGAAGTGTAAAGAATGAAATTCTCTTTCAGGTCAAGTTTACCCAAGTAAAAGATAAAGTTCCCAGAAGCTACAGTGAAATACAGTGAAAATATCATGTCTTACATTAACAGTTAGAGGGTGGCTTACAGGAGGGCCTATCCTTTCAGAAAATAATGGATGAAGTATCAAAAGCTGTACTCCTGCTACTTAAAACATTACCTTCAGTCGCAGCATAATCATAGTCCCTGTGTTAGCATCTAGGTTGACTGCTGCCAACTTGTGCTATCCCAGAGCTGAAGTACAGCGACCAACGCAAACTGCAAGCACACATGCTTACATCCTGTGTTAAATCTGGGCCTGAAACAACCTAGCTGAACTGAAGCTATTTTTCTACTTTCCTTCTGACTACAGAGGAAAAAGCTGTTCTTCATTCTGATACCCTTCCTTGGTTGTGAGGAAGGGGAAATAATTTGTATATAGCTACGACTCACATAAAACCGAGATGCAAATGACAGAAGAAACTCCCAAAAGAATTAAATTTTCATCTGGACTTGAAATTTTACTCAACTTACAGTTTATTCAGCTGTGTACAGATGCCTGTTTTAGAGCCGTTAAATATTTTATTAAAGTTGTCCTATATTAAGTATCAAGAAAAATAATCTCTTTAAGCTCTTTAATTTACAAGAGAAAGAAATGCAAAATGTTACTGGTTTTTTATTTCCTTAAATTGGTACCATATGTACTTACCATTTCCTGTAATGGTAAGGTTGTGTGTCCTGAAATTGTCCTCAGCACTCTCCAGCCCCAAAGTAGTATATGCTAGCAAACTGTACTTTGCTCCACTAAATGTGAAAGAAAAGGCACGTTTAAGACATTTCTGCTTCACATTGCTCAGGCAGTAATTAAAGGGAGTCTAGACATGCCCGAGATAACACATTTGGGTAAAGGGAATGCCAAGGTACAAGGTAGCACCTGCCAGTGACCACACATTGCCACCCCCCAACCTCTTCCCACAGAACTCCCGTATCTCTGGTTTTCCTTGCAAATCAACACTGTCCTGCAGTCTGTTCATCTGCTTCCTATACCTTATCTCCAGCCTCTACCCTGTGTGTACCTCCGGTTCCCTCCCACCCCACAACTTCCAGGCCAACGCCACGAGGCCCCACCACGTGGCTCTTTCCATAGCCACCTCTCTTGGACCTGCCAGCCAGCACACTTCTCATGTGGCTGCTGCCTACGAGCTGGGCTCACGCTTACTGCTGAGCCAGCGGCTGCCAAACCCAGGCGTAAAGGCTGTGCTATCCAACTTCTCTGCACCCTGAGGATGCTAAAAGCATCTCTCTCCTCTAGTCAGACACCAGGTAACTTTTAATAGTTTTACAGCTTTTATTCCTAGGCTTAAAGCAACTAAATTTGGTAATAGGTTCAAAAATTGCTATAGTTAACAGAACAACTGATGAGATAAAGTTTATCTGAAAAAAAAGGTTAAAAATTAAAAGGCCTTATACTGCTCCTCCATATTGCTTGCTCTTTTGCTTTGCCTGTGTAGACTACACTTTATTAAACAGTTGTTTATGTAGGCATTTAATAGTATCTAACAGCTTGATTCTTCACATGCAGAAATCTGTGCAGAAATCTTAGAGTCAGTTTTGTAGCATAAAGGACTCTTTCACTTATTGTGCTTACAGGTTTCAGAATGTTATATCTTTGTATTGGATTTTGCCTAGGGAAAAAAAAAAATCACATTTACAATTCAGCATAGCGCATGTGGAATGCAATTCTTGGAATAAACTAGTATAAATTTGGTGTATGTTTAACCTTTTCCCCCAAATACTCTTCAGACCGAGTAACAGATTTACAGTCCAGCAATGCAGTAAGAATTCCAGAATTCCACCTGGCTAATGGCAGTTTAAACAAAGTTCACAAGAAAACAAACCTCTCAAAATTACTAACTACTCTCCCTAACAGGATCTAGCATAAAATCCTTAAAATATCTCCAGTACAGCATAAGATAGCTTAGTGGTGTAAAAGGTGAGAAGACACTACTGAACTAACATCACTAAAAATAGTTGTCTATCATAGTATTTTTCAAAAGTTATTTTTCCTAATAGCACAGTGGGAACATACAGTTTTAAAATCTTTGGCCTTGCAGAGAAACAAGGCAGATGCCTAGCTAGCCCTAACCCTAATGAAAGAGGAGGAGGAAAAGTAGCAAGTTTGTTAGCAGGGAGGTCTGTTATACATCTATCTCAAGGGAATAAAGAGTAAATTAAACATGATATAACATTCTGGGAAAAAAAAACCCACTGCTGTGAAACATTTCAAGAGGGCAATCTGAACAAAAACTCATCAGCATTTGTATATATTCCCTGCTAGACTGTTCCCTAAGAAAAGATTCTCCACTGATTGTGTTTTGCCATGCAGTTGAGCAATACATTACCATTCTATTTAAACTGTACCAGAAAGTTCAGTTTCTTTGCACAGATAAAACTTCTGTGCTGATTTTAAAGTTACTTTTTTCTAAAGCATGACTAATTACCACAACAAACTTGCCAAAAAAAATAGCTACTTCACTTTTAAAATATGCTTCACAGTAACATTTTCGTTCTAAAATATAGCAGTCATTCCTTTCAGCCAGCTGCAATGTAATTTAGAAAAGTTTTATCTGCAAATATTTTTCAATTTAACTGGCTAATCAGGATGTTGACTACATTTTGCCTCTACATTTCACAGAATTAGCTACCTGCCTTAAAAGGCAGTTTCTTTGTATAACAAAGAATAATCTGCCTGCTGCATCTCATTCAGTACTTTGCATATCTATAGTATTTTTTCCATGTAATAACTCTATTAAAAAAAAAATCAGCTTATCTCCACAACATGCCTGTGGCAAAGGCTCGTTGTTAAATCTGTTTACTGATCAAGAGAAAGAGGCACCAAAGTTGCCACACAGACACTGGCGTGGGAAGGTGTATATCACCCTTTCTATCGATGCATATTAATTAATACATCTCGGATTCCAGAATCTGTTCCTGAATATTAATCCCCATGTTAGAAATCCCAATCTTAGTTCACTCATCCAGATATATAGAGTGGAGGATTTGTAAGTCCAAAAAAAAAAAAAACACCCAACCAAAAAAAAAAATCTAATATGCTCACCTTCCAATCAGATCTGAAATAACAGAAGGTAAAAACAAATATAACCTTCAGGTACTAAAAAGAACCCAACCGTAAAAGCAAGGCCATTAGATTAGGCTACGTACTTCTAGCAAAATATCGCTATGAATTTGCCAATTCAAACATAGGACAACGAAGCCATGCCTCCAGCCCAGCGGAGGACAATACATAAAAAAGCAATAACAACAAGTCTATGTGTAGGCTAGTTCTGCAAGCAAATAAACATGCATTTCAGGGAGTCTCTCCAAAGATTTATCCAAAGACCAACCTAGTTACTCTGGAGTTTAATAGTATAACTGCACTAAACATTTTCCTTCTATGACAAATGTAAAAAGAGAAAAAAAATAAGCTAGAACAGAAAAATTAAGCATGCAAAAGACTATATAGAAATTCAATGAGAGGTAATTAAGAGTCGAGAGAGCATCAGTATAACTGAAGTTAACCAACCTAAGCAACCAAAGCACTTTGTCACTAAACTTTTGAAAGAATTTACAATGCTGACAGCTTCCTCACTAACCAGGGAGATTTCTAAGCCAAGAAGTTTGACACAGAGGGGTCACAGAGTTTTTGGAAAATGGAGAACTTAGCCTATGTGTGCTCTGAAAAGAAAAAGGCCTATACAGCTGAAATCCACAAAGAAAAGGTGTTCGTATAATACAGAAAGTTCCCTTTTCTGTTGCAGTTTAATTTCATCTGCTGGACTGGTAAAACTCTCTGGAAATACTTGAAAGACCTCTTGTAATCTTGCAATCTCTTCCTCTTTATAAGGACTACATACCAAGGTCTTACTAATATAAATCCTAAGGGGAGCCTATTAAAAAAAAAAAAAAAAAAGACAACTTATTTTCTGCCTATAATAACTCATTTCTTTCCAATAATCTTTTTTAATCACCTAGAAAAGCCATCATTAAACACATCATTGTTCATTTGACTCTGTTAAGAAAGTAACAGTTACTGTGGGATGATTCTTAACAGCAGAAACAATAAACTTTAACATGGAGGAAAGCAAAATACAATTACAATTGAGAAACCAAAAGCAAAACCCAAGGGCGGAGGCAGTTGTTTAGATTGTCTACTGATGCTTATTCCTTAAAAGACAGGCAATCTATATTCAAGAGAGTATGGCCAGCAAATAAGCTAGTTGTTATATCTGAAGCAAACTGTATGTAATGATAGTGTGTCATCGCCCAGCTGCAGCTTGTGGAAAGCACAGCCACCTGAGATGATGCAGATCGAGAGATACATTGTCATTAGGTGGAACACACTGGAAAGTTAGTGATAAAATTTGCTTTGCTCTGTGGCTAAGATCTCTCGGATGTATTTTTGATTGAAACAGTAATATCAGTATACAGTACTATCAGTTTGACAAAGATCGAATATGCTTGAATGTTTCCTTTTAAAATCCAGGCAAATAGGTATATGAAGCTAGACTAAGACTGCACCCAACACCTGGCAAGAATTAGGCATTGATTCTTTACTGTTCAGCTGCCAAAAAAAAAATGTAATTCCTTGAAAAAATTGCATTCTAAAAACCAAACCCCCCCCCCCCAAAAAATCAATATTATTACTATTTACAATTTAGGTACTTGGCCTGCTTAAATCCCACTGAAATTGAAGTAGCTGGGAAATATTAGTAGGCAGTTAACTTCATTAAAAAATGCATTAAAGACTTAAGATCTTTTTTAAAAGGAAACAGGTAAATTACTGGGAACAGCACTTATTTCTATGAACACTGAAAACCAGTAAGTCATTTTAAAATGTTCTATGCTGAAGTCAGTTAAGAAAACTCCTGTTAAGCAGCTTGTAACTGTAAAGTGCCTTTGACGGTCCAGAGTTTTACTGAAAAGCCAGCAAGTGGAACGGCCCCCCATGTGCACGGCATGCACCCCAGGCACAACAAACAGCTTGGTCAGTTTCATTACAGGAGAGGGTACAAGAAAGGTTTCTCCTGTCTACATACCACACTTTTTTATTTCACACAACTTGTAACTTTTAGACATGTCTACCTGTCTGTCAAGTATGAGCAAAATTGGCTAGGTGCAAAAATAATATGGGGGAGGGAGTAAATGGGAAAGGGAGGAGAGGTAGATGGACAGAGGGACACAGACAGACTGATTGTACAAGCTTCATATTCTCCAGAGATCAAACCAAAAATATTATAGTTTGCAAATAACAGTGGATTTACCAGCTAGCTAGCTGTACAGCAGAAAGATAAAGCCTACTCGTGTGTTTCAAGATCAGAACCAGGCCCCAAGGCTGAGCGACATGGTTGCAAATTCACACCTACTTTCTCATTTCCTATTTAAAAATGTAAATTTTTTTTCACTCAGGTAAGTACAGAAATAATCGCTTTCTTGGCAATTTTCCAAAATTTTACAATATTGTATTTGGCTTATTTCTATTTTTAAAATGATAAAACCAGAATATCAATTTATATGTCTTACTGGATGACCAGGTCAGCGGGCAAAAGGTATTCAGTGCCGTCTTCTTCCAGTGCAGCTTTGAGTTTCTTCCCTGTTGCTTTGCTGAGGGATGTTTTAAGCTTCTTTGCTAGTTTCTTAGGAGTGTTTGTTACATATAAAGACTCCTCTGTACAGCAACTATACACTTCAACCTTCACCTGGAAATCTGGTCTTGCTTCATCACTGAAGCGGGGGAGAAAATTTCAGAGCATTTGTTAATAAACTGAGTACGCAGCCAAGGAATGCTGCTGCTACTATATATATTAAATAACATCTATTTCTAATCAAGGGAAGGAATTCCATAAGATTCAGGTGAAGACATACATTAATATGGAATTAAAGACTAGAGTACACAGCAGTTACTTAGTGCTGAAGTCATGAGATGGCTGTTATAATTAAAGCATAAACAACTGCAAACAGGAAATTCAACATTTATGTTAAAAACTAGAAAGAAACCCACATTATGGAAATACACAGGCAAGACATTCAAACACACTTAAATCTGCCCTCTACTGTTACGCAAAAATCACGATTGAAAACCTATCCGTGCCTATGGTCCTAAATCAGATTGAACTGTTTTAAAGATATCTTAGTCACACCCCATCCCCTTCACGTTACTGAAAAAATCCTGTTTCTCTCACAACCAACAAAATCTGTCATTCATAACTTAACTACTTACTGTTGCATTCTTCTGTCTGCAGCCTATGCTTTCTCTGTTTTCAGTTCTACTGATTCTCTTGTTCTCAAGCTTAGTCATCAAACCAGAAGCCTAACCTCATCTTTCAAGTACAAGTCATGTCATTGCACACATGCCCATAACGAAATCATCCCAAAGGCTTTTATAATAAGTCTTTCTTTATCTTGGGAGATACAAGGCAAGTTAGAGTGCCTTTTCTGCTTTTGTTGCAATATTTCACAGAAATTTATAATGGTCAAGTCTCGTGTCTTTGAAGAAGTAGATTTAGATCTTTGCCCCCACTCTTAACTTGAACAGGTGTTTAAGAGAATTTAAATTCTGATCTAAAGATCCACTCTCCCTCAACCACTCCGTTTTCAGGATCTTGATTTAAAGTTTTCAGTAGTCCTAGCTTTCCAGCCAGTCTTCCTCAGGAGACTGAATCTAAATTGCTAATATAAAAAATAAAGCAGGGGGAAAAAAGAAAGTCCTCTCAGGACTCTCTTAAAAATTATAAAGCAACAAAAATGTACATGAGAACACCTTTCTACTCTTTTCCAGGTTACTTTTAAAGATAAATGAATAATTTCCTGTCTAGTATTCCTCAACTATAAGGATTATGGCTGTAGCACATGCTTATATAGGTGTAACGGAACATGAGGTGTGGAAAGAGACCATAGCCTGCTGTACAGACTAACGCTTAAAACACTGGGTGCAACATTTGTGCCTATACTTTCATAATGCTTTCAGGTTTTAGTATTAATTTAATTCTGCCCTTGAGGTACAAGTTCGTTTATCTCTTTAGATAAAGAAAAAGGCTTTCACATGGCAAAAATGAAGAGTTCAAGCGGCACATCTACAACCAGCATCATTATGTACATAAAAACCAACCTTCCAGAGGGGGGGTATCCACCATCCACTGAAATCAATAAGACCTCTGCTGATTCATTTGCCCACAGAAAAACTTAGTAGACCTCAGCCAATCTGATTCATAATCATATCCACTTTCAAAAGAAAACAGCAATATTTGTAATTCACTCAACAGAAATAAATTATACTCACAATATGGTTACATTTTCATCAAAACAGATATCTGTTATTGCTTTATCCACAATGGCCACCTCTGTATCAAAAACCTCAGCTCCCATTCTGAACAAACAAAAAACTGCATAGCGCTGTGATTCTGGAAAGAGCCAAAGAAATGTTTTATTAGCTGTATTACACATCACAATACTAAATGCTACCAGTAAACAAAAGTAGAAGAAATGGTAATTCAGACCTCTAAGGAATTGTCCTCAAATTCTTTCCACCATAAATTTTCATCATAGGATCTTATGATAATTGAACTATCAAAGCAGCTGTATAGGTAGAATAATATTCACAGAGGAAAAAATGCCTACCTCTGCTCAACTTTATTTTTTTTTTTTTCTGATAATCAGGGGAAGATTGTGGTAGCAACTTCAGAAATGTTAGTAAAAATGTAATTTTGTTTAATAAAACTGATTTTAAGCAAAAAAACCCCTAATATTTGATCCAAAGCCTGTATTATTTTATGAATGTACTATATAAGATTAGACTATTTTGCCACGCTTAGGCCCTCTGACCCTATTGAAAAGCAAAGTGAAATCAATGCCAGGTGACAGCTGGAACAGATTTAGGGTTAATCTCCATGACACAGCAGAATGCATGTACTTGAAGACTATCCAATAATACACTCAACACTAACAGACAACTTTCCTTTAAATTTCTCACTGGAAACAGCCTCCAATATACTCTCTCAAGTGTAGACATGACATAGAACAACATCTTTAATCAGAAGTTTCTTGGCTATCCATTTAATAACACTTTTCTGTTGCTTTCCCTGAAATTTCTCATCAGAAGGACTTTTTAGAGACTAGGGTTTAAACATACAGAACCACAGGAGTTTGAACTAACTCAACTTGCTGCAACCAACAACTTCAAGTTAAGAGCAACTATTCAACAAACGGAGTAAAATAGGGACCTACTGAAAGGTCAAAGAAGGGGTTAGGATAAGTATGGACTTCCCCATCCAGTTTAAATTTACAGGCATAAGCAATTGCTTATCACAGTAGTTCATTACATCTTACATACTTTCTTTACTGCTGAAGTGATCAGAGTCTTTCCACATTAATGGTATTCGAATATCTAAAGGGAAAAAAAAGGTAGGGAAATTAAGTTAGAGCCAATACTGTAGATCTGTGATCAAAACAAATTACAAAAAGTTTCTTGTTTCTTTTCCTGATGTTCTGGAGGTAACAGGACCTTCTACCCAAAGAACAGCATAACTATTTCAATTTTATTACCCGTGTCAAAAGAAAATTCATCAATTAGTTCAACTTGAAGTGTCATTTTCTTTTAGAAATTATGCTAGGATAAAAATATTTTAAATCTCATTTGAAAGTACCTGAAATAACATTTCAGAGTGGCTGTGTAACATAGTTCTGAAAGGTGTTCTCAGAACTCAGAGGTTCTGAGCCTTATTATGCATAGGTGTAAACTGAAACTCTGCTTGCCTTGTGCTGGAAACCACTCATCCAACTGCAAGAAGAAAAACTTCCTGTTTTAATGGAAAGACTGGGATACTTACACTGCAAACACTTAAGTCTTGTTTTGCTAACCACAGAGAAAATATCACTTGTAATCACATTCCCAGTTAGAATTGTCTTAGTTGGCATAAAAATAATTTTTTTAACTCAGAAATATCCTTCTACCTCAGAACCATAGTAGAGAGGCAATTACAGAACCATTATTTTAAGCCATGCCTGTCATTTTAATATTACGAAAGTATTTTGTTCAAGAAATTTTTCAATTTATCTACTCAATCCAACACCGTACTGAGTGACATTTTCCTCCAGTTTCAAAGACTCAGGTTTACATATAATGTTTCTTATTAGTCCCTTGTTAAAAGACAAATGCAGTGGGGGCTTTATAAATCCAAAGTTGGTTTCTTAAGTACAACACAGTGTTATTTAAAAGTATATGCAATATATTAAGTGACACATGATGGCAGCAGTGAACAGCACTAGTTCAATTGTCTTTTGATAAAAATCGTCCATATTCTTATAAAGGAGCATTTCTGACTCCAGTGTTGATTTTCATATGAGGCTGATGGAAAAATCCACGTATAGTATGCTAAGATGCAAAAGAGTACCAGTAGTTTGGCAACAGATTGTCATGTATTCCTACAGGGTTTTACCCACAAAAATTCTTGTTGATTTAAGTGAAACTGCATATAGTCACTGTTTCAGAAGTTATATTAAATGAAAAATTTTAATTTATTTTTTATTATATTATGGGACATTTCATTATACATGCTATTTCAATTTTGAAACTTGCAAATTCATCTATTTTTAAGTGTTCATGAAAACTAATGAATTTTCAACAGTGAACTGCCAGTATACAGCTTTAGACTGCCACAACTTCCTAAAAATCAATACATCACTACATTCTAAAACTGCCTTTCACTTCTAAAGATGCATTTCCATAACAAGCATTTCTAATAATAGTTTTTTTAAAATAAGGAAACAGAAATAGTTTCATTAAAACAGTTACCGAAGTCCCTCTCAAACTTTAAATATATATATATATATATTTATCTCTGTCAGAGACAAAGCACAGAATGTTTCTTTCCTGAAAGATAAAGGTCTTAAATTTACATAAATATGTGAAAATAGAGTTACAATAAAAGCCTTTTTTCATCTTTAATCATAGCAAACTCTGAATGACAATGTTAATGTGCTCAATAGGTCTTGTTAACAATTAGAGTACTAGATTAAAGATTACTTCTGTATGCCACTTTCAGTATCATGCTAGCTGAAAAATTTACACCTTAGTCAGAAAATCATCAGGTTATAGATAGTCAATCGCTTGAACAAGTTTAACATGATACTTGTAAACCAGTTTTCAATTCATTCTTGGATTGAAAGAGCTGCCATTTATCAAAAGCAAAGATCAATTTTCACACACCTTAATTTCAGTTACCATTAGCTGTAAATCCATGTGGATTTAAATCGGATACATTCAAGCACTACAATTAATCAGATTTAAAGCCAATGATTCCTTTATAAAATTACTTTAAATTATGATTATGCTTTTTGATCAAGATTTAATGTATTGTCTTCCAACAAAATAATTGATTGATAAGATAACATAAGTTACATAATTTATTCACACACGTGGGGGATAAATAAGTAAAAATACCAGAAGTGTGAAAATCTGTGGATTAAGGAATGCACTCCCCACACAGTATCTGACATGCAGTTGCTTTTTGTAGTACATTCCTCAGTACTCCTGCATAGCTGTTCCTGAACTTCTGGTGTTGGCCACATTTTTTTTGGTAATAGTCTAAGCTTCTGGCATGTACTAACCATATGATATGCTAATGTATTTATAAGTGGATGGATTACACTCCCCTAAAAATCCATTCTATATCTTCAATTCTTAAATTACATGCCTTGTCATATTACATGGACTACCACTTACTCCTCCTCATTTCCAACCTCTCCCAGGCAATTCAGTCACGACATCTCCTGATTCACGCTGCTTGTACTCAGAACTGCATTCTCAACAAGGCAGGCACATGTGCACGCACGTGTGCCTTCCAAACACGCAGGGCAACTCCAGTTGCAAATCCAGTGAAGGCTGGCATACAAGAGAGAAGAAATGCAGCATGCCCAATTTGCTACACAACGATTGGGAAAGACAGGGAAAGAAGAATAATGGGATATTACAGATGTGAACATACTGCAGCTGTGGAAGCAGACAGGACCAGATTTGGCAAGCTAAATGGACACAGAGTAATGGGTCAGAGTACAACACAAGGAGGAACCAGGGAGGCATGTATTAACGTCATCTCAGGATCTCCCAATCATGTATCTTGCCCAGCAGCTCCTGCCCTTGCCAAGCACGGACAAGCCTGTCCCCCCAATTACTTCTCAGGCACCCCCGTTGTCTGCTTCTCAGGCACATACAGTGGAAAATAAGGAGTTAATAACAGGTTATGTATAGAAAGCATAAACCTCTCAGCAGAGGCCAAGAAGAACATTTAGGCTTTCCTGCTTTAAACTGGACCTGGCTAGGCTTTCCTAGGAGTATATGAAGGGGAGCGAGGCATGGCAGCAACCCAGCACTCACAAACTTGAGTTCAGAATGAGGTAGTTGATGCCTCTTTCTCTTTGCCTTGATCTATGCCATACTTCTGAGGATCATAACCTCCAGTTTGAGAACCACTATGTTAGTAACAGGACAGAATCATTAACAGATAGCATGTAACAGGAAGTGGTGTATTTCACCCTTGTACTCTCTTGTCCCGTCAAAAGAAACTAGCTAACGGTTTCATATCCTAAAAATAGAGTTCTTACACAATTCTGATCTTCTAAAGATAATACAACTCTATCATGTGATCCTACAGTCTTCACTGCAGATAACTATAAATCCGAAGAAAGGTGCAACCACAGCACAGACAGGCAAACAGATGCTTTCATCCAGCTACCATAAGGAGGAAAGACAGACACACATTCTGCAAACAGCTGTGCTGGCAGAAAACATTATTGAACCATGTGTTCATCACTCTTCTACTAGAAGTTACCTTGCCTAAAGATATGTCAAAATATGCAGAATTAACTTAAACAGTTTAAGTAGTGAGCCCTTCTACACTATTTTATTTTTAATGAAGCATGTCAGGGAGCACAAACAGATCTGTTAGCAAAGCTAGCACAACAGTCACAATGAACAACTACAGCAATGCTGAACATAGTAACATCCACTATTGGCATAGGGAAACAAAATGATAAGTTCATGGTGCTGAAGTTTGAGAACAGGCTAGGCAACAGCGTACCAGTCTACTGGAAATCACCGTTAAATATTCTTGTTACTAGTTTGCATTGAAGCCATACCACTATACCTTTGCTGTAGCCATGTAATCTGCATTAACTAAATAACATTTGCACACTAGTTATAATTGTGCCCTCAATTTGTTAGACATACCCTGTATGATCACATCAAAGTTTGTCTTTGTGGGGAGAAAAAAAGTTATCAGCACATTTACACTTATTTAGCTTCAAAATGTATTCAATGGTTAGTGACAAACAGAAAAAAGTATTTCCCACTGTGAAAGTCCCTGAAAGTAAAATGGAAATACTAGATAGGATCTTCAAAAGCATGTGTGTGACTTAAAAGGACAAGTCCCCTTGAAGCACAAGAGGATTTATGGCCCTGAAAAACATACACACTTTAAAAATACCATCTTGTTTGTATAATTTGTGTTAGAAATCACTGTCCAGCAAATTAGCTCCTATAATTATGTGACTACCCAGCCACTTACCTGATATAGCAACCTTTGCTCTGCATGCCACACGGTCTTTTGTCCCATTTTCTGAAGACCTGCCAAAAAGAAGAAAAGAAAAATGAGGTTTGAGATCTGTGCATTTAGACTTCTAAAACTTAACACTTTAAACATTAAAAGGTGTCAGAGTTTTCATATTACAGCTCATTTCAAATGCTTTTCTTTAAAGTTAAATTTGGTATCTCTGGTTTAAGATATGAGTCATTAGATTCTTGAGGATAATCTGGAAGGAAGGTACACCATCAATTTTCTTAATTCCCTAGAAGATTTTACTCCAAAGTTTATTTAACCTGGGTATTAAAAGACAAGTAGATTAATCTTCCTTGTCTTTTCCAGCTCCAGCAAAAATCAAATACATTATCAACTTTTCCCATTCTGTATGGGAATAATGAATTCTCTATGAATAAGCAACTTAATATATCGGTTCTGTTATTGGTTCAAGAATTGCTTCCTCCTCTATATTAATAGAGACCAATTACAAAATGTTGCACTGCTAATATTGTGATTTTACATGCAGGCAGACACTTTGCTAAGTAGCCAGAGCATAGATCTCAAGGTCAACCTTAAATTGAATCAAAACAATCTGTAGATACTGAGTAACAGTAGAGTGCTCTCCTTATATTTGCTACTGTTCCTAACTCCTAACCAAACAAGGTGAAATGAAAATTTATAGCTGCTACTAATAACCTGACTTCCAGAGGCATTTATAGTACCTTCAGAACTCACAGATTACAGACCCACACAACAAGGACAAAATTCACTTGAAAACCCCAGAAATTTCTCTCTCAGTCAGCATCATCTTATCTGGATTAAGTTTTAACCAAATTCCAGTCTTGAGCAATTACTGAAAAAAGAACTGCAAATGCACTATCAGCTACCAAAGATATGATCTAAATGGTAGAGAAATAACTCTATAGCATGCATCTCTTCTAATGACCTCTACTGACAATTCAAAGGACCCCTTAAGACAGAACCCCTCAGAAAGCAATGCATGACAGACACAAATCAAGTAAACAATACAGCTGACTATGACTGTAAGAAAACAATACAGCTGTTCAGATATATCTTCAAGTATCTCTGCCCTGTTCCGGACACGTGCAATCACCATTCTGTGGTCACTGACATCAAAGACCAGGAGTTGAGTAAATCAGCATATATACATACTTGATATTATTCCATCATTAAAAACATAAATAAAAGATGAATCACTATAAAGGTCTTCATCTTAGTAGGAAAAAGCAATACAACTGCAATAATTACAGAATACCACAATTTCAAAATCAGCTTTCACAATAACAGACAGAAAATGCAGTTCTTTCCTTCAATAAATTTCTCCTATAAGACCACATTTCTGAAAGCAAAAAGTAGCAGGACTGTTCCTATAGATACAGTTAACTGGAGCTAACCATGTGCTCGAAGACTTTCTATGCTAAATTGCAATATTTCATTAAAGTAATAACCTGAGAGCAATAGCGTGTCTGCACCATGATTCTGAACATTGCACCCAAAATATATTCCATTAGGAAAAAAAATTATAACATTATTCAAATAAACCACATATACTTTAGCTCATTCAAGAGTTATAATGTGAGAATATTTTCAACTAAACTGATTTTTCTTCATGTTTATTGTTGTATTTATTACTTTGCTGTAGTTAGCAGAAGTGGCCAGCAGAGGGTACCAATTAACCACGATAATTCCATCATTAACGAGACCTTAATAACAATAGAAAGGATGAAAAGTAGAAATAGGTGTATTCTGACTTGTATAGTTTTGTTTTCTTCCTTCAGACTTGGTTAGGTACCTTTTTGTATGCTAAAGGTAATCAAGAAAATATGTCTATTATGTTACTTGATATTCAGATGGTGAACTACAGTTTAATGTCAGTAATAAAATCTACCCAGAAAAACAGGACTTGTTTTTAATTTTATAAAGTAAAAAGAAGATACTGGAATGGTCTTGTAATGTTTTAAGGCAGCAGTAATGTATGTTTGTATGGGGGAAGACAGAAGGAAAGGTTTAAATTCTCTTTCCTAGACAGGCTGCTAAAAATTCACATAAGCAAAAGCCTGCTTCATAACTTTCCATTGGAATTTGAGCTGTTACTCACCGTTCTTCGGTTCTGCACGAGATCAGCTCTTCCTTTTGTTTCTGTAGCTCTGTCCTGTATGCAAGTATACGAGCATTGCAAACCATCAGGTTTTTAACCGCTTGCAAGAGTTGGTCTTTTTGTGTGCTCACTGCAAGTAGTTTACAGATGCCTTCTCGCATGCGGATTTCAAAGTTAATCTTCTCTTGGATGTCACATTCCTAGATATGCAAAACCAAACAAAGGACTAAACAAAACCCCAGCTAACAGTATCCTGAATTTTTAACAAGCTCTACTTATTTCACAGTTGGGATAGAAAAACCTAGGTTTTAAGTATATGCAGCCATTATGACGGTTACTAAATGTAAAATGATGGTTCTCTGTTCAGGAACAAGAGAGTAAAACACAGGATGTAACAGATTCACTATATCCATTATACATGAAGATTCCAAACCAGGTAGTAACATTAACTCACCATAGCATTTGAAATTTACTAAAAATTTATGTGCCTCAATGTGTCATTCATAGGATAATAACATATGGTCCCCTCATATGGTCATTGAGAGGCCTAACTGAACAAAGCTTATAAATTAACATCCCACTTTTTACAGTGATCCCTACTAAAATAAACTCTGAACTCAGGAAAACATCTGAAATATTTTAAATCAGAAATCCAATCTCATTACTTCTTTGGTCATCTTAAAAAGGGTTAAAAAAAATGTAGTTTTTTCACTTCTGGTTGATAGAAAATTCAGGTGACACCAGAAGCAAAAAAAGGACAATATCCCAATACTTGACTGTTTCAGGCCATGAACTGAAAGTCAGACAGCTGTGGTAGCTTCAACACTACACAAGGATCATGCTCTGCCTGATGGACTTGCCTGTCAAGTCATTAGAATTCTGCATCACTGGTTTTTTTGAAGGAGTGAGGTTTTTTAAGGTATTACAAAGATTTCTGGGAATTCAACTTTTTCCTACCTACTTTCAGAGAAAACAAACATTTAAAAATGCATGTCATTCCTCACTTGCCACTTCAAAGAGGTCAATTCACACCAAGCCAGAAGACAATTAAGGTGAAGAATCACAGTTTGCTGTCTCCTAAACATGTGCTAGATGCCACTGGTGGCTCTGATCACGCTACCTTGTTATGTGGCCATCCCTGGCCAAACCAAGTATTTCTAACACATAAAGAACAGAGTGTTGTCACTGTGTTGCAGGGTTGCATTGAAAATACATTGCAAGTTGGTGATGAATGAAGCTTTTTCAGCAATGAGCAAGAGTGTCCCAACTACCTCTGGAATTAAAAGCATCGTGTCAGTTTTCAATTTTATAGTACATCTGAACTCAAAACAAATGCTTTAGGGATGGATCTATAAGCAATTGACTGAAACTACTCATGGTACAATAAATTGAATTTACAAGTTTGGTATTTTAGCTGGTAGAAAAATACTGGCAACTGCTCTCCCTCAAGACTCTAAACAGGATAGAAAAAAAAGAGGGAGCCAATTTCCGCACAACTCAAGTACCTGAGAAATCCAGAACCCACGAAAGGGGTAATGTGGACGATTTTCTTCTTTACTTGGGACTCACTCTGTCATTAGCTGCCTTTGACATGAGAAAGTGACCCTTCATAGCAGTCACAAGAGGCAGGTGGAAGCTCACTACATAGCCACCATCCATTCCTTCCCAACTTGCAGGATTGGGTTTTATTGGTTTTGAAGGCCTGATTCCATAATGTAAAGATAAAGTTTCAGCTCCTGTTCCATCTGTTCACAGAGCATTTCTCCTTCCAAACCACCCTCCTTTGTTACCCTAAAGGAACAGCGGGCTTCAGTCCACAAGCCACACTCAGCAACATGCTGAAGTTGTAATACTCCACTACATGGCACCTGAAACAGAGCTGATCCCCAGCCACCTCAGAACTCTACTGTAAAAACCCAGAGGCTATCGGATCCCTTCAGCAGTATAAGCCTCTCTTTCTATTTCCTGCCTCCTGTTATAGACAGCAACTTCATTCTTGCTAAAATGGGACCTAGAGCCATACAGAAGGTTCTTCTGCCCCACATCAAGAGCCAGCAAGTCGCTAAGCCCCCATATACAAACATAGTTTCTCGTTTTCCTCGGGTAATAAAGGAGGTGGGTTCCCCCCCACCCAAGATGATAAAGACCCCAAGCTTGTGTAATCAGGCAAAGCAGGACAAATATATGTTCTACTGAATTTACCAGTGTTTAAGACAATTTAGTCACACGGTGACAGCACAGATGATTAGACACCACCATGAAGAAGGGCACTAATAAAGTACAGAGGACTCTCCAGAAACTAAGAACTCTCAATCTGAGACCCCATAAGAAATATTTGGAACATGCACAAGTTACCGTGACACAGGCTTTCTGGCACCAGTGAGTCATTTGGTGGTGAATAGCTCCCAAAGCTCACATCAGAGATGTTTTCCATAGAAGTTTTTCTGGTCTTCCCTACAGTCGATATTCAAAGGCCTGGGACCCAGTATAGCATCACAGACTACCCCAGGTTTCCCCCCCCTCACGGATTTGCTTTCCAAAATCTCAACCACAACCCATGCAGGATAGCACTGCACCAACACTTCCAAATCCCCAGCACCTGCTTCTCTATCCACACATTATCTCAGTGCTCATCCCAGGAGAAGCAAACAGCTTTCATCAATCTTCTTTTATTCTGAGTCAAATTTTACACAGCTATGAAAAGCTAAGCAAGGCCTACACCTGCTCCTAAGAAATAATTACTCATTCTTTGAGCCTAAACTAATACATCAGCTATGACAAAGCTGAATTTCATCTCAGAAGAGTGAAATAGTACTTTCCCCCCAACGTTTCCCAGGGTACCAGGCCTCTGCACTGATGCAGCACAGGCCACGGCTCCTTTCCAGCTCTATCACCTGGTACTTAACTATGGTGAGGAAATAAACTCTCCTAATTTGGGGCATCTGCATGTATCTGTACTAGGACTTTCAGAACTACACAAAGGATTTAGTCCATGCTACACCTCAGCCAGGCTCACGTAAAATATTCTGGACTAGCATTAAATGCTTGTTGGGCCATAGCTTAAATAATCACACCATATAAATCGCATCTGAAGGAATGACTTAGCAGCCTGATTTGAAATGTATGAAGTTCTTCATGTCTACCAAAAAAAAGTTGGTCAGGTTTTCTTTTTTTTTTTTTCCCCAGTTCCTTCTAAAAATATGAGCATACCATCTGGACTTGGAGGAATGACACAGCACTATTTTGCCATATGCTGTCTTCTAATGCACTGTTTCCCTTGTGATCTCCATCCTCCCCCCACCAGTGGCAGCATAACCCAGACAAGATTACTAACAGATGTTGAGATTTTCAGCCCCACACTCAGGAACTACCTAAGCAATACTTTCAGAAAGTCTTTGTATTCCTCACCTAAGCATACCTACAATGTAAGAAATTTTAAAGGATTTCTAGTTTTGCATAAGTGATGGAGTCACAAAACAAAAAAAGAATCCAACAATAGCCAAGAAAAATTACATGGATACTGCTGAAGGCAGGACAGATTGGAATTTTACTTTATTTAATTGATATCTTAAATACAGGCTTTCAGAATCTTATTCCAAGGTATACTTCCGATTTATTAGCACGGTGGCTTACATCTAAAGCCCATAGGTCTACTATATTTATTTAAAATAAGCAAGTAGTCAGGCAGCAAGTGTTCTTCTCAAACAGAGGCTGTGAAGTCAAGGTACTAGCTTGGGGACTTTTCTAGCTAGACACAGGAATAAGTATTTGTTGCAGTTGACAACAATAGCTCTACAGACACAGCTGAGTTCAACCAATTCAGTTTTTTTAAATGATTGGAGGTAAAAAAAAATAAATCTCATTAATGGGAAATCAACGACTAAAAGATCGAAGAGCTAGAAAGGATCGGCTTCACGCTCCGAGACCCTGAAGAGGGTGAGCAGAGAGCTCAGCCCACCAAAGCAGCGTCCCCTTTGCCCGGGCAGCTAACCCGCGCCCCGCTCTCCCCAGCGGACCTCCGCTGAGGGGCTGCCTTACCGCACCCAGCCCGGGCCGCTGCCCAGCCCGAGCAGGCGGCCGGCTCCATCGCCTTAAGCGGGCTCCCTCGGGAACCGCCCGAAGCCGGGCGGCTGCGGGTCGCCGTCCGCTGGCAGCAGGAGCGGGAGCTGGCCGGCCCGAGCCGCTAACGGACGGCACCTGCCGCGGCCGGCCGTCTTCCCCGCCGCCACCCCCGTCCCAGGCCGCCGCCTCCCCGCCCGCCGGGTGAGGGACGCCCGCGGCTCACCGGCTCCTCGGCACCCGGCACGCGCCGCCGCCGCCGCATCCTCCTCAACGGCGCCGCCGTTCAAAACTCCCGCCCCCCGCAACGGCCGCCGCGGCCCCGCCCACCGCCCGCCCCTCCCGGCTGCTCGGGGACGGCCGCGTTTTGCGGCGTCCGTGGGCTCCGGCCACCCACGCGCGACACCGGCGCGACACAGCAGGCTGCGCTGCGAGGAGGGGGCCGCGGCCGGCGCGCCTCCGCTCCCAGGTGCGACAGGCCGGCGTCGCGAAAATCATCGGTTTGATCCTGCCGATAGATTTGCAGAAATGCATTGTTAACTGTTATTGATAGAATACTAACTCCCCGCTATTGAGCTAGAATAGTGAGTGTTGAATAATGAAGTTGGAGACCCCCGCTCCTTTGTTCCTCGTTAATTCGCTTTTCTGAAATAGGCCGATGCCGCTTCTTTCTGAGTGACGTTCCCTAAACGAGCTGGAAGGGGAGGCCGGCGGCCGCTTCGCCACCGGCTGTTGAGCACACAGCAGCAGCCGCTGCCGCTCGGAAGCACGCCATCAATTTTTAACCACGTTCTTGGGTTTCTGCAGTTCATTTAATTATACGTCTTTAATACAACAGTACTTCAATAGCTGTGCCAGTAGCATGTATTGTGAAAAGTATATTATACTATCATATATTAAAATCAAAGTGCATTAATTATTCACTGGATTGACCGGAGAGGAACAGGAGCCATCTCTCTCTTCTGCTGCCAGTTCTGCAGCTCTGGTTGTCTTCAGCAGATGCAACAAACGAGCCAAAATAATGTCTCCCATCCATCCCTCATCCCTGATCTCTTGGCTTTCTTCTCTGAATTCCTTCTCAGTGCGTGATGGTCACAAGCACGGATCCTCATTGCTTTGCACATGGTTGTCAACATTTGCGAGAAGTAAAATGTGCTGGAACGCGTGAGATCTACAGTGTTGCTAACAGCTTTCTACAGAAGACAGAGGTCTCCTGGCTAACATATGCTTATTTAAAATATAAGAACATGCAATTAGAAGGGAAAATTTGAAAAGCCTCATTGCTTCATCGGGATTTCACATGGGTGGTTGGCAGCTCTGCTTGCTCCCTGACATTTACAACCAGGGCACAAACACAGGGGGCTAGCCTTCAAGGAAAATCATGAACTTCTGGACCAAAGGTACATATTCCTTGGTGGAAGGCAGAGGACAGGGAGCTCTGCTTCCCTCCAAAGTGTTTGAGCCTCAGCTCGAGGCAGAGACGGCAGCAGCAGCTGTTCAGCAGTTCCCGTCTCCATCCTGGGCCATGTTCCTGAGGGTAAGAAGGCATTCAGATCTTCATGAAATACCTTCAGACTATCCTGAAGTCTTCTGCGTACCATTGGCAGGATGCATGCCACAACTGGGAAGCCCTACCCTAGGTTATATATTTATAGGCGCTACATTTTCTCCCATTTTTAGATACTCGCCCCTGTTCTTTAGCTACTGAGACTTTCTCAAAAGAAGTCTTTCTGCACTACGTCCAGTGGAGAAATCCCATCAGGGAGCCAAAAGGCTTTTGCTCTAATCAAGGTATGATCTTTACAAGCTGCGTATGGACAGCCAAGATATCTAAGAGTGTGTTGGAGGGAGATCAGAAGGAAAGTCTCCATGTAATCCTGGTGCTCCATGCATCCCAGCAGGAGCCTTGCGTTCCTGTCTCTGCTACAGAGTTCAGGATTTCAGCCACATCAAAAGACACCCATCAAAAGAGGGGAGAACATGACATGCCAAATCAGAGTGCCCTTTTGCTTCACAGTAAGGCATATCTCTTAAGGTGTGGTCTGGCCTCCCCTGAATCAGTCAGGGATGGGATTTCAGCCTCAAAAGTCTCCACATAATTTTCTGGGCTACAGAGGAAAACTAACTAGAAACAGGAACACGTCATGAAAAGAACTTTCCTGGAATTAAAACCAAACAAGTGAAAGTCTTAAGTTAACTGAACTGCATTATCATCAGTTCAACACTTGACCAACATAAGTGAGGAGGAGCTCCAGTCTCAACAAACATCAGTGGCTGAAACCCTTTAATGAGTTTTATGTAAACTATGGGAGCAGCTGGAAATGATAGCCTTACTGTAAAGATAAAAAAATAAGGAAAGTATTGCTATAATTCTGCCTTACCAAAATTCATTCACCAACTCACAAGATCGTGCACTACCACAGAAAAGTAATACAACATGTAAAAAAGACACACTGAAACACTTTCCACCCAGCATCATCCCAAGCAGTTCAGCACTCCAGGTTAGATTCTAGAACAAACCCACTGCTTCAAGTTTTCCAGAAACGCTCCCAGTGAGACTACCAAGAACAGCTGTCTCAGGTGTGCAGCAAAAGGGTTTTGTCAAAAGCCAGGGTGGCTACATGGATGCAATAAAAATCGCTGCAAAAGGACAAGTTATGCCCCAACCTATTTCAGGCAATCAGCATCTCTAAAGCCATTTTTGCTGGTGGTGTAGACAGCTCCCAGGAATCTGTGGCAGCTTTCCAAGAATTTTAGATGCTAATTAGCATGGTTTTGCAGTACAGTCTGTTCAGCAAATCCTAGTCTTAATAAGTCTCAAAATGTGACTACTAATACTGTAAAGAGCCCGTGCCTGCAGCCCTTACATGTTCCTACTGACATTGACTTGAATTGGAACCCTTAAGAAATCAGTGGGAGTTAAATGTGTAGGACTCAGCCCTAATTAACATGAATAGTATCTTCTCAAGCTCATTGCATTATCTGCTCTTGAGCTGGTTCAAATGCTCAGTTTTCCACTACATTAGAAACACATTACTGCAAAGTCTGGCTTTTCATGCTCTTGCACCTGCTTCTGCTTTGGTCCTCCTTTGCATTCACTTCCGAGACATTCGTTTTTTTCTTTATAAAATCAAGCTTCATAATTCAGTTGATCTGTCAGATGCTTAATTAAAAAATTAAACATTTCACCAAACTTCTAGTCCTTTCTCTTAAGGGAACATGAGACTGAGGCTTATATGGCATTTCTGCAGGTGTTGTACAAGGCGAGATGTTCTCTCCGCACTTCAAGCCTAACTTCAGCTACACTGTCCTGCTGTTGCAGCACACACACTAACCTGAAATGAAGAAAGCTTTATGCCATCTATATTATCCAGAGATTTGGGATTCAGCTAGCAACTATTCTGCTCCCTAATTTAAGAGCAATCCCAGCAGACAGCAACAATAAAAAAAGAAGCATTGTAACCGTGTTTTCTTCTCCAGACAACCTTCCACTGAAGGGCAAAGAAACCCAAGGCACAACCTACAAAACAAGGAAAATCCTGCACAGTCACTGGTGCGCTAGTGCAGAGAAGCCAGAAGGGGGTAGGGTGAATTAAACAGGGGATCTATATCCTGCCTTCTGGGGTTTCTCAAGTGAAACATGTTTGTCAGATGAATCACACCTTCACACCATCCTTTTATTTGCAACTCTATTTGCATTGCAAAGCATTTGGCTTCCTTCTAGTATTAGGGAAACTGGATAGCAGAGGAAAGATCATTGTCTATCTAAATCACTGTTCTGCTTGAGTGTTACATCAGCACATTATTTTAAATGTTAGGCCCATCATTTTGGTTTAGCAGGTACAAAATGTCTACACCTACTCTTGACAGCACTGCAATATTTTTCTTAATTTCTTAGTTCCCACAGCTTGCTACACCTACTCCTTGAGTATCATCAGAGTGTGCCAGTAGAAATCTATTCAATTCCTATTCAGATTTATCCTAAATGGAAATATATGAAGATTTGTACTGGACACACAGAAAAGAATTTTTAAGGCTTTTTGTAACTGACTCCTACTTATTTAATTTTAAACTGAAAAGCAGACTGTTGCCATTGAATGCCACTGACTTTGATTACCATGACATATGACCATTATAGATTGCTTAAATTGGCAGAGACTCTGGAATTTAGGGTGTTTACCTGAATGCTTACTGAAGGCAGGGCTAAGTTAAATGGCAAAATTATTAGCCTTGGTAACTCATTTCTTCATTTAAGCCTGCTGAGGTCAGTTGAAGTCTTTCCATTCCTTAGCTGCACAGAAGGTCAACATGTAGTCCTACAAAACAAATTAAATATGGGTAACTACCTTACTGTCATGCACTTCTGCTTCAGTTTTGATTGGATCAGGTGAAAATTAATCATCTGGCCCACAACAGTGAGCTAAAGCCTAACCCTAGCAAGGTGAAAGCAACAGCAAGAGAAAAGTTTGTAGGCTCCATTTACCTGAGTAGTGTGAAGGAGGTATCTTCTCTAAGGTAGTCATGGAGTCAGTCTTTGAAGACGTCATCCTATAACATGCAGGTACCTAAATTAGCTAGGATGCATCATTCTTACCTTTCTCTGATAATTAAGACACAGAAGCCAGAATAGCTTAAACTTTTATGATTTCAGGTGTTCTCAGATTCATTTTATCCTGAGAGCTTGCTCATCTTCTGCTCGAGGTTTTTTAATATTCCGCAGTCCTCCTTCAGCTGCTCTAGTGCTCCAAATGGCACCAGGGCCACATCCTGTGCAATGCCATTAACAAAATATTGATACGAGGTGCTTCAATGAACTATTTTGTTGATAGTTGTACATTCCTGTAGGATTTCTAAAAGAAACTGTAAAAGTCTGAAAAAGCGCAAGGAATTGTTTTTCCTTTTTCCAGGTAAGAGCCCAGAAACTGGCTCCTCCCAGTACTCCTGATGTTAATCCCATCTTGAAATGCCTCCAGATTAAATTACTGTAGCCTCTTTAAATCACCATATATGAGAGAAATGCACTCAAAATACATGTCATAACAGAAATAGCAAGTTACAAAAAATCCATCCTCATGTGAATTTGGAAAACAGTTTCTGAGATTAAACCTGAAAACCTTAAAAATCAAATTAAGCACTGCATGACTTTAAACTCCAGTTTGATGATCCTCTATGTCTTAAAGTTGCTCATGCAAAAGACAAGTTATGAAGTGTGGTTAACTGAGGTAGACTAGTCACATGTATTCCTCTGTTTCTGCTTGGGAGACCAGGGGCATTTGTTTTGAAGCCAATTCACATGTGGTCCCCACATAAATACAGAATCAACCCCATCAGAAGTATCCTGTTGGACAAGGATCCTCAGAGGTGATTGACAGCTTCACTAGAAGCCTTCGTCCAGCTGAGAAGACACTTCCTGTGGACACACAGTGTCTAACAAAGCATGAGTTTTGCAGCCTTTCCCTAAGTTTAGAAATTTATATGGTCTCTCTTTTCTGTGTGACTTCATACCTCCACAGCAGCTGAAGGAAAGAAATTATCTTTAATTCCTTTCAACATCAAACCTCGTTGAAACTGGCTACTTGGATCCATTGCTAATAGGGGGACATGTACACCCACAGAGAAATTATGGTCATACAAAAATGATACTGTTATGTAAACTCTGAGAGGTCCTTTCAGCTGCTCAATATTAAAGGGATATTCAGTACAAAAAGGATTTCTTAGAGGTTCTACACTGTCATTCCCATATCATACCTTTATACCAGGATTTCTCTGTTGGGTCCTGCTTTGATTTCTTATGTGTTTACTGCAGGTGGTGTTTGGTGTATAAAATATCCGAGACAGTTGCATCCAAATGTTTGCTGGACAGCCTGCTGGTGAAGTCAGCATTTGGTGTCATGGGAGAATCTAACTGGGCACTATATGTTCCAGTTTCAGGGTGAGGTCTGTGATGATCTTGCACAGGCAAGTGAAAAGTCACTGGATCCAGTTAAATGGATTGCCATTTTGAGTTTGAAACAGGGAGTAAGTACTCTGAGAATATCACAAATCTAAAGATAAACTCCTATATGAGAAAATAATGATAGAAAATCACCTTCCTTTTGCTAGCCAGAGGACTACCATCTGTTGCTGGGAGAGCTGATACAAGCCCAGTTCTGATAGCAATCTCCCAGGAAAAAAGAGAAATTCTCCAGTTAGCTCTCAGGATCAGCATCAGATTTTTTGTCTGAAGGTGGATACAGGCTCAGTATTTGCAGATGGTGTCTTTTTTTTTCCCATACAATTTAGAATATCTCTGCAGAATACAATACTTGGCAAATGGTCTCTGCCTGAAGTGAGTTTGTAGTCTGGTCTGATTTTTTCCAAGTACTGGAGTGTAGGCATCTAGGTAGAGAAAAATGGCACAGCAATGTGGTCTTGAGGCCGAGCAACATAAGCCGCCCTCTGGGCAGCCAGAGGCATTCAAGTTCCCCCTGCACTGCAGCATTGCTAAGGAAGTAAATAGCAACTGTCCCTTACCAAGTCACATTTTGAGGTGACAGCTGTTGTCCTACATAACTGAGGCACAATAGCCCATGTCTGGTAGGACTAGTGAATCAAACACTATTTCTTTGCATTTCACATGCTTTTTGGATTGTTTTGATCCTGTCTCAGGGAGGATATTCAAAGGGGCATGGGTAGGAATCTATAGTTTACTGCAAACTCTCGCTTTGCCCCAAGAACTGTTTCTCAGCAGTAAGCAATTTGTCTCAATAGTTTTCCCAGTTACACTTAGGGCTATAACCATCTATAGCTCTGTAGTTTTTCCTGCCTTGTCACAAAGCTATGGTTTATCTGCATTTTTCTAAGTCCTGAGTTGGGTACCAGCTGCATAAATGGGCATTTTTTATATGGATCAGGCCAAGAAAGAGAGCAAGCCAAAACAAGAAGGATTAAGGCAAATGTTATTTCATGAAAATAACACAGTAAAAACCAAAGAATATCTCATTACTATCAATATACTTTTTAAAAGCAACATAATAACCCTTTGTGGTTGGAAATTTCTATCAGAGGTTTTAAGCCTCTGGTCCGTAAGGAAAACTTGGCTTGCAATTATCTCCTGTTTCTCACAGAAATAGATACCAAAACACTATTTAGCAGTTCATCCGCTCAAGTGCTTAGATTAAAGAAATACATCTGAAGGGATAAAAGGATTTAAATTTTTAGAACTGCCAGTTAATTTTCCATTCTGAGCATCCCTAGTGCCCGTGTCTCCACCAAACTTCCCCCTAAATCCAAACTCAGCTGTGGTTTTCTCCTGCCAGCAGTGACCAGAGGCAAGGTGGTGCCGTTCCCTCTCCCTCTCAGAGTGCAATAGCACTGTGTAATAACTTGCCTCCACAAAGCCTCAAAAGAGCCATAATGCAACAAAAAGCCTTTGCCACAGCACAGCTAATTCTGGGACCCTGCTCACGGACATAAGGCTGTTACTGGGAATAAGCCCAGTGTCAGAGACTATGTCTTTTATACAGGTGATGATTTTTTGTTGAATCACTCCGGTGTTGGATCAAAATTGTCTATTCACATCTAAGAGGGACTAAAATACCTTTTTCCTAAGGTAGAAAGATCTAAGGAGAGAAATTTGCTGCAAAGGACACTCTGCCCTGTGAACGCTCCACAGCCGAGGCAACAGGCAACATACCTTTTTCAAGCTCACCACGGTTGCACTGAGGGAAGCCAGTCCTGCTATTTTTGCCTGTTACTCCAGTTCCCCCTGAAGTCAAACCACAGGGAGGGGATGACATTGGGCTATACCTATGTTCTCTTCAATGTGAGATGGAAACATTTCTTGCAAATGATAGTATTTTTTTGCCTAATAAGATGACCCATTTTTACTCACCATTACAAAAAAGCAGGGGTTGAGTAGCAAATATGAGTAACTACATTTTACCTGAGGTTGGTTTGTCAGAGATTTCCACCATCCTTCTAACTGTTTCACAGCCTGTTAAATGAGCTGAGACAACGCTTCATGTCACTGTTAGCATTTTAAATTATAAAAAATGATAACAATAAATAGCATCTCATGTTTTTACAGACAATTTCATCTGGAAGAATAAAAATAACTAGTTCTGCCTGGATGCATGCATGACTTACACGCATGCACATATTCACTTGCTTATTTTAAAAACCAATTTGAGTTCTAGGAGGCTATTTCTAGCACTTGTTTCTAACCATGTGTTTGTACAGTGTCATCAAAATGTAATCAGGCCGTTTAAAGAAAACCCAACAAACAGCAAGCAAATTTTTCCTCACAGGGTCTTTAAGCAGCTAACACAGACCCAGAGGGGCAGTTATCCAAGTCTGATCTGGGACACAGAGGATCACTTTTTTAAGATAATTCCCAAATACATTTGTGCAAACAGCATTTGTGCACTAAGGCCCGCAATAGGCAGTTTTAACCAATAAGTTAAAATCTCTGCTTTCTCTTATTCTTTCCCTATTTGGGAATGTCTTCCCTGACCCTGTCCATCAACAATCTCTGCAACACTGAGTCATCCTACTTACATACATAGGCATTAGATTTTGTGAGCGAAAATGCAAGCAAAAGCAAGCCACTACCTAACATGAAGACCATTTTTACTTCATTTATTTCATAGTGTGGACACTCACACTACAGTCTTAATTTTTTTAAAATATCCCTGCTTTGTCATAGACTGTCTTCCAGGCCTGCATCAACTTCCATCTTTCAAACGCCAGCCCAGGAGGGAGCTTTGAAAGGCATGAGTGGGTTGTCGCTCCTCAGCTGCCCCTTGTGTCAATCAAAGTCTTTCCCCAAATGTACATCTCTCTCCACACTTTTTAGTGAGGGACATGTTCCTTCACACACATATGTGTGTTGTTACATCTGCCTGCTACACAGACAAGTACACGCTCTTGCTGAATTGATTTAAACAGGCAATTGGCACCAACAGGCACTGAAGCACCCAGAACTTCATTGGCAGCTTTCTGCAGGCAGTACACACATTACTAATCTGAACAGGTTTTTCTCATCACCACCCCAGTCACACAAATTTTTAGGCATTCCTTCTAAATTATCTTACTACGTGGCATCACTAAGTTGGTGGAGAACAACTACATCTTTGACCATTTTAGGGGTAATAACTTTCATACATAATTGGCACCATATTGGTTTATGTGCTGCCAACTGAATTTTACTGGCAGTCATCTTGATAGTTGGCTAGAAAGTCATCCATAGCAAACAGGCTTCTCCAGGCTACATCTCTGAGGCCTCAGATTTTTGTAAGGGACGAATCATTCTCTTGTTGCTAATGATTTCACCTCTGGGCATTTCTAAACTGAATTTACTGATCTAACCAAATAGCCTGAGTTTAGGATAAAATGTTTCAACAGAGAATGGGAAGCTGACAATGTGCCCTAACTCGAATCCTGGGTAGTAGGACACCTTTCATGTAAGCCTTGGAGAGAAACTGCGGGAGAAATTTCACATGCCGGGAAGGCTCACCCGAGTTCAACATTGGAATTAGTCAGTCTGGAGATGGGAGCAAGCCCCATTTGGATGGGATCAGTTTGGGCTGTGTTCCTGCTCCCTGTGGGAGGATCCTTGGCTGCAAATTATATAAAGTTAACAGCCATCTGGGGGCAAGAAGTTTGGGGAAAAGATAGAAAGCACCACGCCACAATACTTTTTTTTTCCTTTAGTGAAGACACATTCTTCCAGTTTCCAGCCTCATATGGAGCTAGAAGTGTCTAGTCACACAGCCTTCAATACCTACTGCCTGAAAGATGTGAAAACATCTGTTTTGGGGAATCTTTTTACATATCAGCTGTTGATATGTAATATACACCTTTCAAATTGTAAGTGTTCCCATGTTTTCATTGCAGATGTGGTAGTGGCAGGAGCACAATATTTCCCAAGGACTGTGCCTTTTACTTATTTAATTTTTCCAAGGGTACATATCTGTTAAAATTAGCTAGAGCATAGTGTTGTCTGTTTGTTTGCTACCTGCATATGTATCTTTAGTTCACTGCACTTTTTAGCCCCTGTGAATGAGAATGTTGTTGACTTCAGAGCCTTCTTTTGAAAAAAATCTGCTTTGAGCATAATACCCATAGCTGAACCTGCTCACATGCTCCCAGTCAGTGCCTTCAAAGTGGTAAATACTAAAGATGATCCATCACCTTGCTCTGAGCACGGCAGATTTAGCAATTGCAAAGGGTAGCATTCATTATAACAACAAAAATAAAATCGTCCATTGAAGGACAATGAACTCATGCCTCATTTTGCACTACATAAGACATTGTTTTAACATAGGCCATTTGGCACAAAATACCAGATGTAAATAAAGGCCCATTTCTACAGCAAGCTAGTGCCTAACACTCCCACAATAAGTACCATTTAGACAAGAGCAGAGCTGCAACAAGGGACAAACGATGCCTTGCCTGCACACTGGCCTCATGTGCTCCAGTGAATTTCACCCTCTGTGTCTAACAAATTTCTGTCCTTGACACATGCAACCTGTTGCAAGAGGCAAAGGACTTCAGAATGGCTGTGCAGCCATGTTGCTTTTCTCGCCCAGTTTGAGCTGTTGCTTAACTGCAACATAAATACTGAACATAGTATTATGTTTTAATGTATTTTATTTTATGTATTTTATGTATTATGTTTTTGCTGTTTTAGCCAGCAAAGCTAAAACACTGGAGAGAACCAGGCTCTTTCATCTCACTAGTACTCGGGAACTAATAAGTGCTCTGTACTTTCCTTCTAAGTCCGTCCCTTTATTGTAGATCATGTCTTCCTTCTCTTCAACATACAGGAAACCTGTTGGTTTAAGTGACCCCCTCTCCGGTTACTTTGGAAGCCCCATTAAGTCCACCCATTCAGTGTCCTGCCCAGTTGCAGGAACCTCCAGCCTACCAGTCATTCTCCCAGGACAGCAATAGCTGATCCCCCAGACCTTTACACATAATGCAAACTAGGAAATTAACTGCCCGTATGAATATCAGAAAAGAGGAGAGAGCATGAAGGAATAGAAGCAAATTGTCCCTAAACATCCAATAAAATCAATATGCTTTCAGATGGCATTAAAGACACAGGTCTGAACTGTCATCTGTGTTCCTATGTGATATCTGGTGTCTGTCCTAGTAGGACTGGGTGGAGGCTTTGCCTTTTTGGTTCAGTGTTGGTTGTTGGCTTGTTCTGCTTTGTTTTCATGTTTTGTTGAGTTAGGCTATACTTTGAAGGCAGATTCCTGACAACTCTGATGTGTGCTGCTATCACATGGCCTTTAGTGGATCTTTAGTCCATAAAAGAGGTGAAACATAGTTCTGCCATACTTTCTCCCTTCTGCAGAAATGCATTTTTCTCTTCCTCAGCATGTTCCTTATAACAAGGGTACATCTTTGATATAGATGCACCAGCATAACATTTCAGTTCGACAGCAGAATTACCTACTTGGTATCTGCAAGCAGATAAATACACCCTGACATCGCTTTCCATTGCACAAAGGATCTTTAAACAGGGGTGAAAAAAGATCCACCCCTGAACATGACCACTCGCTGCACTTTCCCTCTGATGCCAATAACATGTATTCAAAGCCAAGTGCAAACTCCAGGAGAAGGGAATACCTTTTCTTTAAAGGCAACTGGCTCTCACCTCCTTGACACAAGATACCGCTGCAAAAAGCAGAGTCCGGTCTGCCCCTGGCACAGGTGTCAGGGATGCGGCAGAACAGGGCAAGGGGAAGCACAGCCCCACTGCTTCCTGCAGGGCTTGGGAGTGCTCTCCCACATGCTTGGATATGGCAGAGGACTGTATTTGCCACCACAGCTTAACACTGTTCTTTTTATGTCTCTGCTTATGTAAATTAAAAACTTTTAAAACCCCAGCACATAGGATTAGGCACCAAAGCAGCTAATTAGTTATAGATGGCAATTCTCAGTCCTTTTATGGCCTTTTTGGGCACTTTTTTCAGTTGGGAAATCAATGTGATTTATTTCACACGTAATTCCTCAAACATGGAAGGCATGTGGTATGAAGTTTTAAAAGCAATGTTCCTTACCATCCGATGTCCATTGCAGAAAGAACCCTATCAGAATGAAATAGCTTGAAATTTTGCTTTGATGGTGTGCTTTGTACTTTTCTTTCCTTTGGAGAAAATGTCTATATTTTAATAAGTCCCAATGAGGAAAAGGCTTTGCTGTAGGGAGAAATCTTTCTTTAAAGATATTCTGACATGTCTTTTGCTGTCTTCAAGTCTCCTTTTTTGAGTGGGGCAGCTTCTTCCAAAAACAAATTACCCCTTTTCTGCTGCAGATTGCGTCTCATTTTGGAAGAGCTATAGAAACAGCAACTGCTGTACACCTCTCTGCTCTGTTCTGTCTTCTTTCAGTGCATAAATCTGGTAGCTAATCCCACAATTAATACCTGAACAGGAACTCACGCGCTGCACAAAGCTGGCTTACACCAGGCCCGTTTGTTGCAGCCATATAAAACATCCTGTCCCAGTTGGAGAGCTATGCCAGATTTGTCCCTCGCTGCCACCAGTGATGTCTTGACCCTGTTCAGCTGCTGTTACTTGTCCCTGAGTACCAGACCTCAAGGTCCCAATGCTGTTGCCAGAGGCGCTGCTACACTGTGGAAGATTTCAAAAGACCACCAGTGTGAGGAGCAGGAGCAAGACGGCTTTGTTAAAAGGCTCCAGCTCATTCTCGTGCACATTACAACTTAGAGCTTAGACTTTCATCCCCTAAGGAAACACCATTGGAAACTTGCTATGTTCCTCTTCCCCTTCAAAATAAGCACAGTAAAGAGTAACTCGGTTGGAAGGCAAGTCCCCCAACTTTTTCTCTCTCAAGAGGTGTTAGTTATATTTTGTTTATCCTCCTAAAAGTAACTTTTTTGGAGAAAAAATCAAGATGGCTGAAGTGCAGGCCAGACCCACTGCTGAGACTCCTCCCCACCCCGTTCTTCTCCTGTCTTTTGGAAAATATGCCCGCAGCCATCTCACACCTGACAACTCTCACCAGGTATGGGCTAAATGGTGCAAATCAACCTAGAAGAGAACACTTTGATCTTTTTTTCACCCATAAGAGCATCCAACAGCATGGGTAAAGAAGAGGAAAGCTAAACAACTTTCTGGAGTCAGCTCCAGCCAGGGGTTACCTATGGGAACACAAATGAGCTTGGGGAGTCTGCAGAACGGCTAAAAGCTGATTGCAAACTGTGTGGGATAAGCTGCTGCAGGACCAAGAGCACTCTCACAGCATGCTGCCTCTCTTGTTGCTGTGACAACAAAACTCATTTGAAAACACAGACTTGACTTTTTTTTTTATTTCAAAAGATGGTAAATTGACTTTCAGTGACCAAAGTGAAGCCCCCCCCGAAAGAGGAGAAGGCAACAACTAACCAGCACCAAACAGTCACACAAACCCAGTACGTACATTCATGTTCTCTTCCTTCCCATTCAGTCTCTTTGCAAGCTGAGTGCACCTCAATCAGTATGCTAGAAATGCACCACAGAAAATCTCTTTCCTACTGGGTGGGTATGAGTGCCTGTGGCAATAAAATAAACTTTGTTGTATGTTTGATGTATCCTGAATATATCTGCATGCAAAGATAATATGAATCCCAGTCTAAGGCACCACTACCGTAAAAGTTACTAAAATACTTCTTTCAAGTTTCTAAGGTCTTTCCTTAGATTTTCCTACTCACTTGTTACTTCCTCTCAATAAACAGAGAGGAGATGGTAAATATTAAATGCAGGTAAGTCTCAGCAACTCAAATTATCATGTGCATTTGTGGTTCATGCCCAAACACCAAGAAAAACATGGCACTTCCCAGCATACAAATTAACTGAGCTGAACAGGCATACCTATTTCGGGCACAGCTTTTACAGTGGAATGGGGGGGACTGCGCTGCTTGCCAGAGCCAAACTCACAATTCCATCTGTATACAGTGGTAACGGATGTGCAGTTGTGTGCATCTATCTTTATATACCCATATATAGTTTAGTCAAACTTCCCCAACAGAAACTCTGTGCAGATTCATGTCTCCTATAAACCAGCTGGATCACACAATGAAGACCTGAGTGGGGAGCATGGACATGAAGGGGAGAGACAAAAATTTCTGACACTTCTTTTCAAAGCAAACCAGTAAGCAAACAAGGGAAATCAGAGGCTGCTGAATGCACCCGAAGTGATCATAGAGAATCCAGTTCTACGCTACATGAAAAAGGCCCCCTCCCCCCCACCACCATATCAACATAGCAAGCCTGAAGGGGAAAGTGGCTGCAAGTAAAAACAAAACTGACTCACCTATTTTCCTTGTCTAGGATGAGAAAAAAAATCAGAAGATAAACACCTAGGGTAACTCTTGAAAAGCAAACTGGTTTTATAAAACTTCCTTTTCTAGCCACCTGCAGTAAAGTGGAATTATCAGCCAAACAAAATTTACTTCACTTTTGAAATATGATTTTTAAGCTTGTAGGAACCCTCAAAACAGGAAGAGATCAGATAATCAGTCTCCACCCAAAATCAGCAACTATGGGACCCAGTACCACAGATACAGATAACTACCTGAAAAAAAAGTGAATATTCTGAATATTCCACCTTCCTTGCAGCACCAGGCAGGTTGGTACATGCTGGTTTCATTTAAGTAACTTTTATCCTTCTGGAAATCTTGCAAAGTGTTTCAAGAGATCTTGAAAGAGAGAGATGCATACAAATAAACTGGATAATGCCTCCCCAGCACTTGGCAAAATTTCAGAGATGAGTCATACATTATGGCTGTGTAAATTTGGGCTTTGTGTAAGCGATAGTGTTAGATTCTACCCACTCCAGATCTAAATCACAGGGGATGAAGCTCAGACATGTAATGGTTGATGTACGTCCTCCAGTGTAAAATGCACACTTACTGATATATCAAAGGGAGACTGTTCCTCTCCAAATGCTGAGAGAATGACTGAACTGCACATCTAAATGGGAGCATCAGGAGTAGATAACTGAAGAGATGAGGTGTTGGATCCCAATCCAGCAAAAAAAATATTTAGAGTGCAAGTAAACCCTGAGAACTCTTGAAAGATTTGCTGGGGCTAGATGGTCACTGGATTTCAGATCTAACTGACCAAAATGACATAGCTTATGCCAGATCAATGGGGTCCCTCAAAGCCATCAACATTTTCTGTTCCCAAGGCCATGAGGACTCTTGTTACCATCAGCTGGAGGGGGTGGGTGGGTGTCAGCTCTTCTAAACATGGATGGAGCCTCAGGTAGCATCCTACCAGGCTAAGTTCACCTGACTTATATAGCATTCATCTGCATCTTTGAACATCAGCACTGAGTACTTTCCCCTGATGTGGAGGAGAAGGTAGGAAGGCAGTGGGCAAAAGAGAGAGATAATGGACAATAGAGGACAACAGCCAAGAAAATGGGGAGCAAAACAGGGCCACATCCATACATCTCGTCCTGCCAGCATTGGCCTCCTTCAAAGAAATAGTCAGAAGCCCAAAATTTGGAGGCAAGTACGGTTCAAAACTATTCCCTCTTGACCTCCTTTCTGGTTTTTGGTACTGCTTGATGACAGAAGAAGGGAAAATCACCACATTTATGCAAGGTAATACAGGACAACTAACTCATGCAAAACGTTGCAGCCTGGATGGTAGCCCACACACTTTAGAGATTAGCTGAAGCTCTGAAATGCAATTTGAGTAACTTCCTTTGATGTGCCATCTGGTGAATCATTTACTGGGAATGTCTTAATCACATCAAAGGCATCTATCAATGCACGCGGATTTTCTCAGTGTTTAGGACTCTGCCTGTATATTGCACTAAAGGAACAGATATGTTAGTACAGAATTAAACTTTACCGCAGTGCTTTCCCCCACAGTAATAAAAAAATCTGCAGCTTATTACCACTATGGCCTCAAGCACTAGATTTTAGAAGAGCAATATTTCACTATTACCTCAAAAAGGCTGCTACTCTACAATCTGCCTTGCTTGTGTTTCTGAAAATTTGTAAAAATAGACACACATCTGTGGTATTAAAAAAAGCTTAGAAGCATATTCCTCTATTGAGGGGACCCACTGGCAGCATGCTCCAACATCAATTACATTGATGTAGATCTAGGGTAGATTTAGACCAGATATAAGGAAGACATTTTTTACAGTGAGAGTAGTGAAACACTGGAACAGGGAGGTGCTAGGTGCCCCATCCTGGGAAACTTCAAGGTCAGGTTGCATGGGGCTCTGAGCAACCTGATCTAGTTGAAGATGTCTCTGCTCATTGCAGGGGGCTTGGACTTGATGACCTTTGAAGGTCCCTTCCAACCCAAACTGTTCTATGATTCTATGACATCCGTTCCTCATACTCAAAATGGAAATCCCACTACTACTGACTCCCCCTCCCTAAACCCCTAGGCTAAATCAGGGTCGTATTTACAAAAAAAAAAAAAAAAAAAAAAAAGATATTTTTCTGGCTAGTAAATATAGTTTTAAAAACACACACACACAATTCTCTTCCCAGAAAGCTGAGGCCAGGTTATACCTATTTGCACCTGTCAGTCTTGTCTTGCTGCTTAAATGCTTTTAATTGCCTTACCCTTCAGCATCTCCCCACCATCCCCCACGCAGCTCGCTGCTTTTTTATGACCGCTAACAGGACCCCGGCAGCCCCCTCCCCCCCAAATCCCAACTACCGGGTGCCCACCCGGCGAGCGGGGGCAGGAGCCGGCTCCCCGGGCGGGGAATGACCCCGGCTCCCAGCCCCGTTTGGCCTCAGCCGGCCCTGAGCCTGTCCCTCCCGGTCCGCTCCTGCTGCCCCCACCAGCCCCCGGCGGCCAGAGCCCCCCGTCAGCCCGCCCGCCCCGGGGCGGCCCGGCCGCTCCCCCCGCCGCCCGCCCCGCCCCGCCCCGCCCCGCCCCGCGGCGGCGGCCGGGCGGCGAGAGCGTGTGGCGGCGACGGCGCCGCGCTCGGCCTGATTTACGGCTCTGCTGAAAACGGCTCCCCCGCCGCCGCACCGCCAGCGGCACCGCCACCGGCAACAAGTCGGGTGAGTGCGGCGGCGCGGGGGCGGCGACCTTGCGGCCGGCTGAGGCCCGCGTCGAGCCGGGGCCCGGCCCCGCCCCGCCCCGCTCCGCTCCGGCAAGGCCCGGGCGGCGGCCGAGGCGAGCGGAGCCGCGTCGCGTCGCCGGGGCCCTGCGGCTGGCCGCGCCGGGCGGGTGCCTCCCCGGGCGGCGGGCGGAGATGGCGCGATACCACTGAAGAATCCCCGGGAAAGTTTCCCAAGTTTCCCGGCGCGCCTGCCGGGCTGCCCCGGCCCCGGGCGGGCGCGGACGCGGGCTGTTTTCTCCCAGCCAGGGCCCGGCGAGGAATGCAACAGACGGCCCGGGATGAAGGCAGGCACCCCTGGCAGGAGCCGCTCGAGAGCGTCAGCGTCTGCCTCCCCTTCCGCTGCCCGCGATGCGGCGACCACACGAGGTTCAGGAGCCTCTCCTCTCTGCGGGTGCACCTGGAGTACAGCCACAGCTACGAGGAGAGAAGCCTCCTGCCCAAGAGCAGCCCGTTTTCACCGCTGAAAGGCGCGGAGCTGATCTCCCCGCCGGAGCCCGCCGCCCCGGGCAGCCTGGGGAGCCCCGGCGGCGCCGTGCAGCCGAAAGGGTCCTGCCTGAATTTTTGCGATGCCTCCTGCGAGAGCGCGAAGCGCGGACAGCCTCTGGAGGTGGAGGCTGAGCGGCCCGTCTCCTACGTCGCAAACTATGTGCCGGCTGACTCCCCGGGCGAGCAGACTTCCAAACCCGGCCTCCCGGCCACTGACTCCAAAGCCTCCTTCGAGGCACACGTCAGAGAAAAGTTTAACAGGATGGTAGAGGCCGTGGACAAAACGATCGAGAAGCGAATCGACAAGCTTACCAAAGAGCTGGCCCAGAAGACGGCGGAGCTGCTGGAGGTGCGGGCAGCCTTTGTGCAGCTGTCCCAGAAGAAGCAGGAGGTGCAGCGGCGGGAGCGGGCCCTGAGCAGGCAGGTGGACGTGGCAGTGGAGATGATTGCGGCCTTGAAGCAGCGCCTCAGCGAGTCCGAGGAGGAGCTTCACCGCAAAGAGGAGTAAGTGGGGAGGCGAGAGCTGCTGGTTGTGCGCGGGCTGGCCAGCACCTGTGCCAGTGAAAGCTTCTGGGGGGGAAGGGAGGGGATGGTTCGGTTGCTTGCCGAGTATGAAGGGGCTCGGTGCTCACCAGCTCCTGACCACTGTATTTCTAGAGTTGTAGACCAGGTGACCACGTCCCCTGCCAGGCAGGGGACGGCTCCCCGAGCAGGTGGCTTTCATGCTTGACTGCCCAGTGACTAACTTTTATGCTTTCTAATGCCTGTGTTGTGTCCCTGGTTTCGTGGGGGTAGGGACATGCAGAAGCTGTCATCAGCGTGTAATCTGATTTACACTGACACCTCTAATCCATTATCTTTTTAAGAAGAGATGGGTGGGTAAGCGCTGGAGGAAGTATGTAAGAATACCAAATAGCACCTTTTCCCTCAGGTTGTCCCACCGTGGTCAGTCAGCAGGCTGCCTGTGGAGTGGGATGGTCTCCCGTGCAGCACCAAAGCTGTACTGGAGACAGTGCTGGAAAGGCCACGTCCAAGTCGGTGTTTTAGATGGACACAGAACTGTGAAACTGGAATCACTTACATGGGAATGGGAACCAGATGCCAGAGTTGTTCTGACTAACCTAGGCCAGCTAAAAATATGTTTGTGATGCATCCATTAAAAATGTAGTGATAGCTGATATATTATTTATACATGAACTACTTAGTTTATTCAGCACTTGCTGAAACCTTTCAGGCTTTTCGGAGCAACAGAACTTATTTCAGAGAAATGCAAATAAAGAGCCTTGGTAATGGAGTGCCTCTAAACGAATTCATCAGCTTACCAAGGGAAGATGCGAAGTGCTAGTTGCCATGACACTGTTCTTAGAAGAAATAAGGAAGGTGGTGTAGGAGTTCAGTGTAGGAAGTTTGGAGGGCTTTCATCATTCCTTCCTGTAGTCTAGGGACTAGAAAGAAAAGATGATGATCTGTCCTGAGGCAGTGCTATAGATTTCCCAGAAAAGGGGACAGCAAAGGTGGTGGGATTTGAGCCTCTGCAGTGTGTATCTTCCTTGAAAGGATATTCAACAGAACCTCTGATTTCTGAAATATCAGGTGATCCCTGTGGAAGAGAAGATTGAAGGACTCAAGATGAAGCTAAAGATAATAGTGGAACTGAGACAGGTTTGAAAGTATGCTGGAAGGAGGCCATGAAGATAACTTACAGTTTGGAGCAGTTTTGGTATTCCCATCTAGCCAAGCTCCCCGTATGGGCTCTTTCACAGTGTGAATCATCCTACTTGTTCTAGAAAAGTATCTTAGAGGGGGAGGGATTGCTCTGTGGAGGTCCTTCCTCCATCTGCAGACTAGAGGGGGACCTCAGGTAAGCAGCCATCTTAGGCAAGATGCTGAACCTCAGATACCTAAAGTTAAGTGGTATGAGTCTTACCCCAAACTAAAGGCTGAATGTGCTTTAAAATTCAAGGCTTGAGATCCACAGGAAAAACTTGGCTGTCAGGAGAAAGCAGAAACCATTCAGTGGAGCAAAACCAGAGTTCTGCAGTGCTGCAGAAGAAGAAAAGAGCTCATGGAAAAAGAGGAAGGGGGTGTAGAGTTATCTGGGTAGAAAGAATGGGTATGATCTGGGGAGGACAACAAAGGACACTGATCTGTGAAAAGAACAAGACAGCAAAAGTTGTGATTTTTAACTATATTAGGAAAAGGCACGAGGAAGTGGCCACTTACCCCCTTGGCAGACTGCTTACTAGCAGCAGTGGCAGGCTGTGGTTCTGAGGCCAGAAAAGACTGAACACAGAATGAGAGGAGAAATGGGAAACGCTGTCCTTCACACTAGAACATTGCCAGGCTCCGGAAGGGGGCAGGAGCTCAGATGATTGCTGTTACAATTCTAGCCATCTCTAAAGGAGGAGGGTGAAGGCATAAGCAGATGAAGAGGTAGCTCCTACGTTGGTGTTACAGGGAAGACTGAAGGTTATTTGATTGGTGAGAAACACTAACCAACAGAGGCAGCTGTACAAGAGAGACTTCATCCAAGTACCCAGGGTATTGCTCTTCTAGGATTACTGCTAGCTTGTTTCAGTTTTCGATAAAGAAGATTAAAAAAAAAAATCAGAAGCAAAAGCAGCAATAGGAATGAGTGAATGGATATTACACAGTGGTGTGTTTATTTCTAAAGATAAATGGGCCTAATGCATGCTAGTGGATAAGATGAAAGACTATCAGCCAAGAGTACCGAGGGGGAAGAGGGGAGTCACAGCATGTTCTTGCATATGCCCATGCCTAGCCCCACAGCATTGCTTCTTAGAAGTCACTATGAAGGTACTCTGAGGAGACTGAGAGGGTAGGCAGGGTGTAAGAATAGGTAGAGTTCACCTAGGAAAAACTGAAGATATGTTATTTTTTTCTTGTTCAGATCATTCCTGCATTTCCCATCTTGGGGGATAACAAGGGATAGATAGTGCCATAGAAAAATGCACTGTATGGCTTGTCAATTAAAAGGTCATTGTACAATTAGCAAATTGAGAAGGAAGGTAGGTATAAACAATGCTTTGTAAAAGCAGGACTAGTACTTCTAAGGGTAGCTTTTCAGATTCGAACCTCTAAAATTGCCTGGGATGCTTAGCTTTGTGCCAGCAGCAAGGAGGCACTGGATGGTATGCTGTAATAGAGGGGAGAAGAAAGGTTGTTCATGACTTTGGTAACAACAGTGTCACTTGTCTGGTTTTCTCATGGACTGTTGGTAAATTCTGAGACCTGTCTACATATGCAGTCCTTTGTGTGTTCAAAAACTTATTTGGTGTGCTGAAAAGACTTTCTCCTTCAAAAAAGGAGGATCTCAACTTTGGCTTTGATTTCTGGAAGAAGTCCAGATGATTAGAAAGCCAAACAAGACTGCTTAATGGAAATTGCAGAAGCAGGAGTTCTCACTGCAGACTGTGGAAAGTCAAAGGCAGCCCTTAGGGACTGTTTTGATACTTGCTGACCTTCAGAAATAGATGCTTTCATCAGTTTCTTTGGGTTGTTTGGTTTGGTTTTTTTTTTTTCATAAGCAATCTTGTGAATATGGATAACTTTTCCCAAAACTGGCATTGGTATTGAGCCACTGTAGCTGAAAATTTGTTCCTCTTTCCTCTTTATAGGAGGAAGAAGAAAACACCTTCTTCCATGAAACACTTCCTTATCCTATTTCTAAGGAAGTAAAGGAAACCAGTCTTCCCTTGGTCTCTGAATGGTTGTCCCTGCTACCAGAGATCATGGAATATGGTGCTTGTGAAGGCAAGGAAGAGTTTATAATTAATATGCACTTGTAGATTTCAGAAAAACTGAGGTATGGCTACTCTAGATCAGTCTGAGGGTAAAAAAAACCAACAAACAACCCAAACAAAGAAAACCACTAACCCCACAAACTATCCAAAAGGGGGGGGGGGGGGACCCCCCCCCCAAAAAAACCCCCAAAACAAACAAAAAAAACCAACAAACAACCCAAACCAACAAACTACTCCAAATCTTAGATAAGGTCACAAAAACTCTTCTTCTAGAGATGAAGCTGAAAACTTTTATGAGGATCCCTTCAAGTAACTCTTGAAAAATAACAATGTTCTGACAAAGAAGTTACAGATGTTTATACTGGGCCCATATTTGAGTATTAGTCCATGTCCATCTACTCTGTCAGTATCTTATATGAATGGACAATCACTATCAGTGATCAAATTACTCCATAATACTGAAATTAACAATACAGTATATTTCATTCTTTACAAAATGTGCCCAGATAAGCCAGGGACCTATCTGGGCTCTTAGGCTAGACCTGCTTCTACATGTAAGAATTAAGCAGGTATGGAAGGTAGAAGAGGATGTATTTGCAGGTTTAACCATCAACCCTGACCTATGAACTGGCTGTGAAAAAAAAAAAAACAAAAAAAAGTTGGGATTTAAGAAACTTCCTCTTTAGAAGGGTATACAAGAAGACAGAAAATAACAGTACAACTGCACTTTGGGTGATGGCTCTGATTTTGGATCTGATTGTGAAGTCAAATAGGAAAGATAAGGGAAAGGAAAAATGTGTGTTGGCAAGAGTAATTTGGTTAGGAAGCCCCAAGAAGGCTTAGGGAGGAGAGATCTAAATTCTTTGTTGCTAATCAAAGCACTAATTTCAAATGACAGCACTATGAGGTTTTACTGTTGCCCTCTCATTCCAGTGAGAGGGAGCAGTGTTGGTTTAGGCCACCAGCAGGCACAGGGATGCCCGTTTGTAGGGTCAGTAAGGTTATTTCTTTAGACTTGTCAGTTGATTATTTTTTGTTTGTTTTAAATAAAGCCTATAGCAGTCTAACAAAGGCAGTGACAAAGTGAAGATATCTTTTTAGTTAAATTTTACTTTTGTTCCCTTACAAAAATGGCTGTGCTAATATGCACATGGGTACATGCTGTTATACTAGTGTGGTGCCCTTGTGGAGATGAACTGTTTTGAGGCATAGAGAGGTGGAGGTACTACACTAACTGTTCTAATATGTAGTTGAAGTAGTATTATTCTAAGCACAGAAAAGTCTTACAGCAGTCACTCTTGTGTTGCTTATTTGTGTATTTAGAAAGTCCAAAGGCCAAAGCTTTTAATTATTATTTGGAGAAGAAAAAAAAAAAAAGAAAACTGGATGTTCTAGAGAAGCAGGCACAGGTACCAAAGACAGGTCCCAGTTGACTAACCTGCCTCAGTTGGGCCCTGGACAGTTTTGATGAATGATGGCTACAGGGTCAAGCTTTCAGCAGAGCTGCTGAGCAAAGGAATGATTTAATTAGAAAATGTGCCCTGAAAGTGATTATTCAATGTTTGATGAAGGAGGATGCAACTCAGAGTCAGTGCTGTCATCTTAAAGATAACACAGAAGCCTGCCCAAAGGGAATAAGACTGTGTTGAATAAGATATTAAGAAAACCATTGAAACTACAACCAGCTATGAACTTAACTTCTAGAGAACACAGAGAGGCTTGTTTCAGGAAGTTATATAAGAAAATGAAACTGGTAGAGTTTGATTTTCAGTAAGTCTGAACAGCGTAGCATTTGTCCAGTCCTCAACTGGAAGCTACCTTCAATGGTGACTTAAACAATTTCACTTTGTCTCCTGATTATAGGGTAAGAGCATTAATGTAGTACGTTGCCCTATCTCTGACAGTAATTTCTTTAACCAGTCTAATGCATTTGTTTTGAGACTGTCTGGTCATGCCTCTGCTCTGGCATAGCCTGGAATGCAAGGGCTATTTCAGAATAGCTGTAGTAGAGAGTAGTTATTCTTGCCAGTGGCTTCACCTTAAATTTGCAATTAATGGAATTATCTGTGCAAGTAACATCTTGACAATGGGCTTAAGAGTTGGCTTTTAGAGATCACTGCAATTTGTGCTTTAAAACAGCTTTCCTTAAAATACAAATTTAAGTTGTACAACAAAACAGTTTTGATTTTGCTCTTAAGTAGAATATGACCACAACTACACATTATTCTTCCACCCTCAGTTTCAGGTGGTCCCACTCCCTCTTCCCTGTTTCCTTTCATCTTCCCCCTCAAGGGATTACTCCCCACAGCTGCATTGGTTCAAGTGTAGCATGACTATCCCACAGAACAGCTCTGTGAAATAAAGCATTTTAATCTTCACAGTGTCACACCAGTAAGTTCAGGGCTCAGATCTAGAGCACAGCCCACTGAATGGGTGCAACTGGTAGGTCAATAACTTTCTGAGGAGTGGAGGTGTGAACCTCTTAAATCGAATGTGCTGATAGTGGTGTAGGAATGTGAAACCATAACCTAATGGATAGCAGCCTTCAGGCAATAACACCAATGGGATGATGGATGAGGTCAGTGGTGTTAATACTTAATGAATGTCCATATTTTAAATATTTTCACAAGTAAATCACTTTACTACTCCCTGTAGTAGGAATTTTCCCATCTTCAGGTAGAATAAGTGTTTGTTTTTCTATTGATTTTAGGCAGAGTTATTCCAAATGAAGTCCTCTAAAGGGATTTGATACTTAGGTGCAGAACCTGCATAGAGCCTCATGCTTGTCTCCACCTACAGAGCAGTTGCAGGTGTCCAAGTTGCTGTAAATAGTCCTGGGACCAGTATTATGCATCTGTAGGAGGAATTGGTCACAATGTGGGAAATCATTAGCCCTTCTTGTCAGCTGTTAAGGAGCTGGAGCTGTCCCAGCCTCTGCATCTACTCTGTGTATCACACACTTAACTGCTGAAAGCCATACAAATACTAAGGGTGTCTGCAGAGTCCACAGGCCAGCAACTGCTCCTGCAAGGAGCGCTGTATAATCTAGTGGTAAAGGCAGAAGAATAAACGTCACCTAGTCAGTCTATGATTTATAACTTTATTTACCACATCTCATGCTGTTTCATGACAACAGCCTCCATAAAGAACGTTTCAGGATAAGTTTCAAGGCAGGCTGTCTGCAGTTTTTCTGTGAGAGCAGCTAGGCTGCAGTTGCTCGGAAAGCAAAAAAAACCACCAAACTAGTTAACTCTGGTTAACTATAACAGGTTAACTCCCTGGCAGAGTCAGATTAAAATAAAAGCTTTGGCAGCAAGTCTTTCTTGCCTACAGTGAGTCCTTCCCTCTGCACTTGTTTTTTTCAGCTGAGCACCTCTGAGTTGCCTGCTGCACTGCAATAAATTTCCCCTGCGCTCCTCTGGCTCTGGGAAGAGCTCTTCTCTGGCAGTCTGGCAGTACAGGCACCTCCTGCTCCTCTTGGACACCTCCCAGGCTGCATCCCCCTTGTCTTTCCCTCTTGCTTGCCTCACCCTGTCGCCACAAGCTGCTGGCAGTACGATGTGCCCTCTGCTCTCTGGGCAGTAGCAGTGATACCTCCTCCTGAAAGGTTTTGTCTGACAAGAGCACCTAAGACAAAGCAAGAAACCCAGCTTTCTCCCTGCTGCCCAGTCATAGGCCCTTAACAAAATGTTTTCATTTTTAATTTAATTTTAATTTAATTTAATTAATGTTTAATGTTAGTATAGTAAACTATAAGCAAACTGATGATATCGTTCTGCTATCCATTACAGATATTTACAGAGATCTGAGCTGTGCTAAGCATCATCTACTCAGAAAATTTAGTGGCAGGATCTACAGCTTCCCGTGCTACAGTAAGTGGCAGGATCTACAGCTTACCATGCTACAATAAGTGCCAGGGTGCAGCTGAGTGAAAAGGGGCAGGAGGCTGTAGGCTGATGGGCAGAGAGCAAACGGAGGAGCAGAGCAGAGTCGGAAGAGATGATGTTGAGAGTGGAGGAGTTCATAAGGGGAGTTAATAACTCTACATAACCTTTTCTCAGTATAGCAGCAGTGCTCCAGGTGTAGAATAGTAGCAGAGACCTCTCATTTGAAAGGGCAATGCTTCAAGTCTGAGCCAGGCTTTAATGAATGATTCCTGTTTCAGGTAAGCACTGCTGACAAGGCTGTCAAGACAGAGCCCAGTGGGCCCATGCTGCTATGCTCTGGTTTGTGCCTCTACCAAGTGGGCCCCAAAATATTCACGGGCTCAGCTTCCCCCTGACTTCATGAGGAGCAGCATCTGATGTCTGTGAACATCTGTCTTTCTACAAGCATAAGAGCAGAGAGTAAAAGATAGAAATTGTATCACATAATCCCAAAAAACTTGGCATAGGCCTTGAGAAATAAACTGAAAGTAAAATAAAGAACATAAGCAAAAAATCATCACAGATATCTAGAAATAGAACTGAAGGGAGAGGGTCATCAGTATGGCTAAGAAAAAGTCTGGGCAAACTACAAGAGACAAGAAAGGCAATTAAACAGATAAATAGTGGCTGCAGGAAGCTACATGAGTTCTTTGAACCATTTCCTTATTGTTCATGGTGGGAGGAGGGTAAAAATTGTTCTGGGAATGCTCTTTGGGTAACCAAGGCATAGCCGTGGCATGGAGCAAGCTCTCTGAGGAAGAGGTGTTGGAGCAAGTAGAGAGACTTATCAGCAGTCAGTCCTCAGGGCTTGATGTTGTTCTTTTGAGAGATGAGAATGAAGTGGAAACAAAGAATGTAGCTGAACTGACAGAAGTGCTGCTTATCAGGATGAGGCATGTGACCAAGACCTAGCGGGTGGGTATAATTCTGGCTCCTCTATTTTTAAAGGGAATTTACAGAGTGCTGGTACCATTTCAGCCCAAAGGAAAATTTTTAGATAAAAGTTATTAAAGGCAGGTTCATAGACTATACAGAGGCAGCTAAACAGAGAAAAATGGGTAGAAGTGCTACTACTGCTGCTAATAACTGTTTCTACAAATAATGGCATGTAGCATGCCAAGTTATCTTGAGTAGTCTAGAAAGCAAGGAAAATACTAGGGAATTTCTTGACATGATGTGTCTGTTCTCCTCCTGATAGTCATCTAAGTCTTCCAGAAAAAACACTGCTTCCCCCTGTCCCCCTTATGGCACAGCTCACTAACAAGATTATTTGTAGGAAAGGAAAATTTGTGGGTGATGTATTAATGCCATGGAGCAGGTGATTAATGAATGCTTTTAAATTACCTTTGCTGAGACAATTACAAATGTTAGCATTCTTGAAACTATCACCCTTTTAAAAACAAATGCCAGGTACTCAATGTTTGTGGCCTCCCGCTGCAGCAAAACACAAGCTGACTGTGGCCCCGGGAGGGGTGTCCTTTTGGTGTCCCAGGCTGGCAGCTCCCCACTCTGCCCAGCCTTCCCACTGGAGGGCCAGTGGCCTGGCAGGCCACGCACACTTCTTCCTTACCCAAAGGCTAAGGGATTTGGAGCTGGCCTGCTGAGTTTCTGTCCTTTTGAGCTTCCTGTCTACTGTAAAAGAGGAGCCCAATGGAGTGCCAAGGGCTTCAGGTTGCTTCCACACTAACACAAAACCAGAGTGGCATCATGAAATCAAAGAAGTTACAATGCTGTAAGTGTGGTGAGAATAAAGCCCTAAAATTGTCCTTAATGAGTTTAGACTGGCTTCATCCTAAGCATTCCTCAGTGACTTTTTATTACCAGGTTGCTCTGGGCAAGGTAATAATCACAGAAACTGTGCAGAGCCTTGAAATGCAATGGATTAGCTGAGTTTAACAAACAAGGTACCTCTCTGTTTCTTAAGCCAGATTTTGTGGGTCAGTTAATATAAACTAATATTCATCGATGTTCTTCATCCAAACAATATGTGCTTGTTTCTACCTTATTCCTACCATTAGATCAGCCATGCAAAGAGCCTCTTGCTGCACTCTGCTGTGGTATAGAGCAGGCGGACACAGCCCAAATCCTAAATGGTGAATTTCCATAGCTGACCACTTGTGCCTAACTCTTCTTAGGGCAAAACAGCTCCCTGTTAAAACAACTACACTGAGTTAAACCAATTATCTAGAACTATACTGAGTTAAAACAATGAAATGCAGAGAAACTTTGGATTTGTTATAAATAGGCCAAGCTTTGAAAGGTTATTTCTGCTGCAAACTGTTTCCTAGTTTCTGCTTAAAATGCTTTTTCCTCAAGCGATGTATTTCTACCCAGCAATCATGCCCTTTCTCATTTGGCAAGCATTGGTTCCTCCAACTCTCACCCCTTCAGTTTTGTACAAAGCAAAAATTAACATGGTTTCATTGGCAGAGCAAGAACTGTTTATCCAGGCATTTATTAACTGGGGAAGTCCTACGTGCTCAGATTTGCCATTTTTCATAATACATGCTTCACTCTGCAACCAAACTCCTCCCGCCCAGAAACTCCTGTGATATCAGAGGTCCAAATGGTGGCCAGATTACTGATAGTAAACTGATAGTATGCAGAGCACTTCAAAATGAGCTTTGTCTCAGTACAGAGCTGGGACCTTTCACAGTCAGTGGTGCTATCTCTTTCTTCCACTTATGTTAGCAGACAAGAAACATTTCTAAACTCCTGACCTAAAACTTGCTCTTCCCATGCACATATTCCTTGGTCTATAATCTGTAGATTATCTGTTAATCTCCCATGCTCCCACTAGCTCCAGATCATAACACCGCACTTTGACGTACTTGCAGGATCAGAGCCAAAATGAAGTTTAATGGCCACAGTAGCTCCTTTAAGTTAGGAGCCACCCCAGTGGCAACATTAAACTACCATTGTAAGATTATGATGAACCAGGAAGATGAATTTGGGGATTCATCCATTTCTCTTCATGTTTCCGGCTGATACTCACACGGGTAAGTGAAAAAAAAAAAAGAGAAAGTGGCTGTAGCTGTCTCCAGATACCTCAAGAGGTGATTCTTAATGACATTTCTACCCTGTGGACCACTAAGGACTATTTCCAAGACACCTAATAATGTGACAAAAAAACCCAAACCCACTGCACATAAACTTAAATTCAGCATTCAGGTTTCCGGATCTGCACTGTGTCCACAAAAAGGTTGAAATCTTTTAACAGAGATAGAGGTAAAGGACAGTAACTGGCCACCATGGGCTATCACCATGAAAACCAGGAGAAACTTCAGTAATTTTTTGACCAGGGCCCTTTGCATTATTTAAATGTGGTCTCTTTGCAATGTTTCCATCTTGCAGAGAAGTTGTTACTTTCAACCACTTCCTGGAAGAAGCAGCAGAAAAAGAAGTGCGGGGAAAAGCCAGGCTCCAGCACTTCATTGAGAACCTGTTGCAGCGTGTGGATCTGGCAGAAAGGCAGCTAGAATATTACCAAAATCAGCAGATGGTGTGCAACCACACTGACATCAATGAGCATGTGGTAAGCCAGCAAAGTCCTTCTCTTCATTGTCACCCACCACCGCAGGAAGAGTACTTGAGTTTGAATATGGGTGGGCTCAGTGGGTCAGGCTAATTGCTACTCCAGACAGATCTGGATTTGTAAAATGTTTCTTGAGATGCGTTTTATTTATGTTTTGAACTGCCATTTCACAGGAGTGAAAGGAGCAGAGAGTGTAAGAGCAGCAATAGCCAAAGATGGCAAAGGGAGAGCAGAGAATAATGAAATATTTGCCAGATATTTACCTTTTTTTTCCAGCTTTGGCTATTGCTGCTGTTACCTTTGCAACAACCACTTTCCTTTATGTCACAGTGACTTAGCATTTTTTTGGAGATGTCTAAAGAGTCTCAGGAAAGGTGTGGATCCCTACAGAGGACATGTTAGCCTGCTGGCAAATCAGCTTGCTTTCTGTAGTTACCTATCATGGGACTCTTAGTAACGGTGAATGGATTCCCACAGGCCTGTTCCCCCACAGGTTAGAAACCAAAGCTGTCTGAGTGTCGTTTTTTAAAATACATTATTTCTTTAAAAGCCTTCATTATTAGTACTTAAACTTAGTATTTTCCCTACAGTACATTACATTTAGATGGCAAGTTTTAGCCACATGAATTCCAAAGAACTTTTCAGTTTAAATGAATACCCCATGCTGCCTATGCTAAGTAATTGCTCATCCTGGGATGTGAAAGGAAAGGCATTTGATCATGCACAGCACTGAGCAGGTATGCAGTGGTGGAAAGCAAAGGTTCCTGTAGCCACTTGGAAGACAAAGAGCTTTAGGTAAGACCTGAATAAATGTAGATGTGCTGAAATCTAGCACAGGACATCTCAAACAGTGTCGAGGGGGACCTTAAAGATGGGCCTCGGTATTAAATCATCTCCCCTGCTCTTGATGTGTTTACTGGGATCTCTGGCTCAGCAGTGTCCCTTGGGGAAGGTGCTAATTTTTGAGGTAGCTGCCCTGCATTCTGAGTGACTTCAGCATTCCTCTAAGGTCATCCATCCAAATATTGACCAGCCTGACCTTCAGGAGGTAATTACAGAAAAGCACACCATGAGATGGCTCCAGACTCCATCCAAGACAGATGACAAGCAAAGTTAGGCTGGGCAAAAATCCATCTGCAAAGTGTGGACAATACCAGGGACAGAGGGAACATTTACAAGAACATAATCATTTTCAGATGCCATATCTGACTCGCTTGGCTCACTGACTTCATTAAATGATATTCAAAGGCTCAGTCTAGTAGCACTGATGGGAGATCAGTACAAAGAACTGATTTAGTACCCAGACCGATTTAAGCTGGGCTGGCATTAAACACCTCCTTTCCTGACCTCCACTAAAAGAGGAACTAGAAAAAGTGTTTCCACACTGTGAACCAAACTGTTGTAAAAAATGAAGTCATGTAAAGTTGTGCTGGCTCTGAGGCTATGCTGTCCCTAGGTGGTCTCAGGATGTGGGGTGGGAAGGGAGAGAAATGCTTGCGTTCTCGCCCTCTGCTCTTCAGTGCTACTGTAGGCGGAGCCAAGGGCTCACAGCCGGAGTTTGCTAGCCGCTTGTGTAAAGGAAATGTATCACTGCAAAATTAAAGGCTCTGAGAGAAAGTTCATTTAATACAGCTTAGTCTGGCACTGTCCCTTAATTATCTTGAACACAATAATTACTTCTCATTGTATCCATACTGTTTAATCTAATGTGAAAAATCTCTTTTCAGCCCACACTTCTTGAGCAATTTGATTATCGTTATGATAAAAATAATGGGGAAATATCCAACCACTAACTCACATGTTGTGAATTTTAAAAACAGCTGTAATAAGTTGGAGGAGTAATAATCTATAAAAGTTGGGGTTTTTTTTCAATTTCTTTCATGAATATTCTTCTACTTTTAACAGCAGGTGAGAATGGAAATATGATTTTGAAGACTGCTTATATTTTATCTCTGTACTTTAATTACATTATCATGTAATACTAATATTAATAACCTGTTTCTGTTTTCTTTGCAGCTTACAGACATTTCATTAAATAAGAAACCCAGATGCCTGTACGTATAGCTTTTAATTTTTCTCTTACTTAAATACACTAACTTGACATGCTTGCATTTCTGCTTTTGCATTTCACCTTATCCAAAAGCCTGAATCAGGTTGGGTTTGGATCAGGTTCTATGCATAGATCAGATCTATGTGATCTATATTTATGTCATGTAAGGGAGGAAAAACAGATTTTTGCTAAATCAAAGCTAAAATCAGATATTCTTTAAAGGAAAAAAAAAGAATAATTTTCTGTTAAATGAATGACTCCTTCCTGCTGACTATAATAGCCTATTGCAAAGCTACAGTAGCTGAATCTCTTCAGCAAAGACAGGCCAAGTTTCAGCTGAAAATATCTTTAACATTCTGTAGGTAGGAGAGAGACAGTTGTCATTTCCTAACTGACAGTAACACTGTTGACTTAAAAATCACGTGTAATGGAACAAGTGCCCCGACAAAGCATGGGCACTAACAATATCTCACGTTACTCAAGCAGGTGTCCTGGGAGCAGCAGAACTAATTGGGGGCTGGTTTCCCATGTCTTTGCGAATTGGTCATGAGTCCCAGCAGCTGGTTCAGAGTATCATGCGTGCTGCCTGGCCAAGTGACAGTCAGGCAGTGCATCCTTCTTCAGGGCAACCTTTCTTAGTGGGAAAACAAGTTTGGGTCTTTTTCCCACTGCCATGAAACTTGTTGCATTACCACAGGTCTGGGACTTCTGCATCCCTGCCAGATTTGTTTGTGTCTGACCAATGGGTTCAAGAATTACTGGAAGACTGAGACACACATGAACAGATGGATGGGCTGGAAAATAAACCAAAATTACAATGTATAGCCTACTGGGTTGGGGGTGGCCTTTTTGCTTTTTGAGTTGTTTCTGGTTTTCATATATCATAGTCCTAGCAGGCAACTGGCCAAGTACCCTTTTGCTGATAAGCAGTGTTTGCATTCATAATTAACAGCATGGGGCTTTAGCTTTGTTTTTTCTACTTTTTATTTTTATACCTTTTCTTTTCCCTACTGATTTGAGATTCTGGAAAAACTTGATTGTCCAAAGTAGTCTTTCAGTTGACTGTGTATACACTTCTCAGGCTTCTAGATGTCTTAATATGACTGAAATCAAGGAAAATAGAATTAAAATATAACCAGTGAATTCAATGACTCAGTGAGATGAGTCCTTCCACTTACAAGTCTTTGGTCTAAATATAGTGCAGTTTGGTAAAACCCATTAATTGCTGACGAATAGTTGGAGTTCAAAGGCATATATGAAATTGTTTAGACGTTTCTGTTTAATTACTGATATACTTTGAAAAGACACTGTCAAAACTAGAATTTAGTACTAGCCTTTATTTGGAGTTACCACATTAAAAATATCCCAACTTGTCCTACAGAGCAGAGAGGATATGGGAGAGGATGCTCAGAAGGATAGGAAAGTTTTATTTTGCTCTGCCTGTTCTGTGGATGAATCCAGCATTTGCATTCACCACACCAGCTGTTTTTAAGAGCTCTAACTCAGCTCAGTACATAAAAAAAAGGTTTTAATGATATGTACCAGTTAAAAAGATTGGGAAGTGTTACTACCTATCCAGAAAATGCAGTGTAATCTCAGGGGGTTTGGGGCCACTGATGGCTTACGTTGTTTGGGATCAATGGCAGCACTTGCAATCCCTCTTGCTCCAAGGCCTCCGCCTTGCTTCCCAGTTCCTTTTCTCCAATTTCTCCTGGGTGTTTTCAGGAAATGCTCCACTGAGGGCATGGGAGACCTTTGCTGATGCTCACTAGCCATTTCTCAAGGGCACTGAGATTTGCCAGCACATCTGTGCCTAAATCAACTTTAAATGCCAGCTCCCATTGTAAAGAAGCTAAGAATTAGGCCTCTCAAGATCATGAGACCTGTCTTGAAAAATACCTGATGTTTCTGAAATGCAGCAAGAATAGGATTCTTAAGTGCCTGTGGCAGTGGGCTGCATTTAGTCACATCATTTCAGTCTTTCTCCATAATGCGATAGATTAGGAATATGTTTGAGTAGAAGTTCAAACTCTCACAGTCACTTGTATTGAGGAGCTGCCGCTTTCAGTAAAAAAACATTTCCCGCATCTGGAGCTGGCAGCATTGCATTTCACATGCAATGACCTGCATCTTTGTCTGTCTTAGATATCTTCTTACCCTGACTGTGAATTAGGGACAGACGTCCATCTTCTCTACCATAAACTCGTTCCATTTAAATAGAGTTTAGCTCTTTTAGGCAATCCCCTCCAATCATACTAACCTAGACCTTCTTCTGGTTTTAATAGCATCATTCAGTGCAGCAGAGGAGTGACTAACATCACCTGCAATAACGCGTGTGTGCTTTGGGAGTAAATGATGTAACTTTTTTGCCATAACAACATCTGAGAAAAACAGAGCACTGCATCTTTTAACAACAACTAAGTAACAGACTGTAACAAACAGTGCCCAAGAAGTGATCATAACACAGAGCAGCCAACACTTGTGCCTTTACAAAAGTCATTTCTAACCCACAGCAAGTGGTTAGAACCCAGGCCTGCACGAGGCCAGCATGGCACAGTGCCTGCAAACTCCAGCTTGGACCTGCACAGCATTTTCCCCCAAAAAACTTCCTGATAGTGAAGTCTGGTCGGCAAAGCTGCCAACCAGGTACAACTGTTTTGTAGGTAAGGCTCAGTTCCTGTGCTGTCAACTTGCCCTCACTGCCTTCCACTCTGAAATACAGAGGCTTTCATGACACCCTTCTGGTCTTTTAAAGAGCAGGGGAGAGTTTGCACTGTACACACATGAACAACCACAGCGTTTTCCAAAACTGGCTTTGTCAATTGTGCAATATTGTTGAACTCCCAGAAGAAGTAATACTACAGATACATGGTTTCCAGAAATAACGAGCTATGGAAAATAGCCCTGTGGGAACCCTTAAGAGATCAACTTGTACATCAGCACATCTGTTCTTCAGTCACAGTAGCTGGGCACACATTAGGTGGTGCCTTATATTCATAGTGCTGCTGTTACACTACATGTATCTGCTGTAAAGCATTTCAAGATTATGTTAAAAGGGACTGTAATGATCTTACCTAGCTAAACTGTAGAACTGCAGTTTCAATGTAAAATTTCAGAGCAGAGGGCATGGTTCAGCCTTTGCAGCACCAGGCTGTCACTCCACCTAAGCCCACCAATTTCAGCAAATCCTGCTGGGCTTGAACCATCGCAGAGAGAACAAAGAATTCAGGTTACTTTGGCTTTTAAGCTTTCATACCCTTCTTCCCACCAATTTCTGTATTCCCTTTTCCTCTTCTCCCATTTCAAATCAAAGCCTAAAAGCAAAGCTAAAGTTTCCCTAGATGGGTGGCCAGCACAAAGGCAGAGCCTGGAGTTTACTGAGCTATTGGCCATTAGTAGCAGCAGTTCCCTGGGGCCTGGCCGCAGGCTAGGGAAGTGCTGAGATCCCACCAAGAAGGTCGTATAGTTCCTGCAACCGCTTTCTACTGTTACTGGTGCTGTCTGGTCTTCTAAAGACCATGGAATGTTCATTCTTTGCAGAAGGCTGCCGTAAACATGTGCATCTTTAAAATCCCTGTAGAACACCAAGTTATGAGAATATAGTTATGAGAATAAGGTCTCAGTGCTCCAAAATCAGCAGAATGCTGTCTGAATAAAAGTGAACATGCATGAAGAGTCCACCAGTAACACATGTAGGGTTCTTAGAGTAATGGATGGTTTTAAGTATTGAGAAGTGTAATTCATCTTGCAACTCTGTTTTTAACTTTCAGCTTGGTCCTTTAAAGCAAGGCTATTTCTGTCTTCAAAAATGTATGCATTTGGGACATTTTGGGGACCTATCACTTTGCAAGATTGAATAATAGTTATTAATTATCACTGTTATTAATTTCAGGAGCCGAGGAAGTCAACACACTTCGTATAACATCCCTGACACAAAGCCTCATTCCTTTCAAAAAGGAAGAATCTTGTTGAAAAAAGCAAAGGATGAAAAAAACAGCTTGCAGCCAGTGAAATGCTTCTATGAACCTGTTGATTGCTCAAGAGAAATATGGAGAGCACAAAAGAAAGCTGAACCAGTCTGCTCTGCCAGGAAAGTAAGCGCAAAATCAAAGATGGGTAAAAAGGCCAAACCGCTATAGGAACGGTTAGCAATATATAGTAATGCCGGAGCTTGGCTTCAACAGAACAAATACTGAATGAAGTTAGTCATCCTACTTTTTCCTATCCATCTGGCCATGCCAAAACATATCAGATGTAATATATAGAAATATATACAGTATGGAAGATTTATATTATTTAGTAATGCCATTCCCTCTTTGGGCACTATAAGAGAAGTGACATTTTATTCAGTTTACATGGAGGTTTTTCTATTTATTCATTCATTCATTTATTTATTTATAGAGCTTATTTTAAATGACTGCAGTTAGCTTGCTGGGCAGTACTGTGGCTATATCCTTAATTATTTTAGTGGCAGCATGTGGCTTGGTAATTTATTTTCCATCTGTGCTGTTGCTGAAGTTCCGAAGAATCCATTTAATTGGCACCTAAATATTCAATCTTTCAGCTTAAGTACGTATAAGATCAATGGTTAACTGTTGCCTGCACAGACATACTTAGATGCAGAAGCTTGCTACCCTGGGTTTTCGGCCATAAGGCCAGTTGGGCACATTTCCATATTTTATTACATACATTAAACTGCTCAATCCTGCCAGCAGCCATGTTGTCTGTTGGCACAAGTTTGGGCTGCTCTGGTGTCTCAAGCACAGTTTTCAAATTCCAGAATCTTTATGGCTTTGCCATAGGTACCAGCCTCTGGTGTCACTCAGCGAGGAGACCAGAAGCTGGTACTGCAGCCCTGACAAGCACAGACCACATTGAGCCAGAGGAGAAATTTCATTACCAAGCGCCAGCAGAAGGTTATTAGCTGTGGTACAGCAAGTGAAAGGCTAAAGCAACCTGTTACATTGCACGACACCACGTTCAATGCCTGTGCTTGGTTTCAAGCACGAGAGGCCTAAAATGGCTATGATCATAACCCAAACCCTTCATGTTTTTATCTCTGAAGAATCTTGACAGGACTGAGAGATCCCTGAATTTCAACTAAAAACCCAAGAGCAAGGAAGTTAGAGATGATTGCAGGACAGCAATGCACATGTTTACATTGGTTTGTGCCAATTAAAAGGATCCTTATTTATCAGAGTATTTATCAAGATCATTTTTTGTGTGTACAGTTTTTTGGTAACATGAATCCTCATGCCATGTTTACAGATAAGAACATCCTGTTGACGTTAGTGATGAAATTTGTTTTCTCACGAAAAAGAAAGGATAGGTGAGACAAGTCTGTGTAATTTATTTTTTAAATACTCATAACAGATGTAAATTGTTTATGTGGAAGGTGATTTTTACAGTATGTGTACAAAGATTTGTGAAAAATGTTTTTCATTTTTTATGACCGTAAGCAGAACTGAGTATTAAAAGACAGTGTATCACTATGATTACTGCTGCAATAAGCACCTGAGTTGCAATATTTTTAAAGCAGAAGATGACCAATCAGTCAGCTAGGATCAGGTAACTACAGATGTCATACATCTGTCAGTGTACAGAGCTCCCAGAAAGTAGCAGAGTGAAGAAAGAAAGTATTATTCCTCACTTATTTTAAATATTGTATATGGAATAATCAGATATATGTTTAAAATTTCTCAACACTGTTTCAGTAGAAAGTCACAGTGTAAAACCAGTTCAGGTATTTAGGTTGTAACGACATTTTAATATTTATTTAACTATGTCACAAGGCCACACTTGGCCTTATGCTAGGCATTGTGTATGTTGAAGAGGAGTTGTTAATTGTGTTGCATGGGTTTGGGTCAGATTGTGTGTTACAACAACTTTCTTAGGCAAGCCACAAAATAGAAACATCCTTGAGTTTTTTCTATTGCTTTCCACATTCTTTTACAAACCTGAAAAAAATGACCCTTTTTGAAGATAATAAAGTAAAATATATTCATCCGTTCCTTTATCCACTTGACACTGAAAGAATATTTTTATTTTTAAAAGCCTATCTACTCTGTTAGTCACCAAAGTTAAGTGTACCTACTAGTTCATAAATGAGATGTTTATTTTATTATTTATCACGCCAAAATCTTGACTGTAAGTTGTCCTTTTGGGGGAGGAAGAGAAAAAGAGAGTAAAAGTTGCATGTTCTTAAACTTTTCAAAGCCTAAGTTACAGTTACTTGCTGAAAAAACGCCAGCTTAGTTAATTAGAAAGAAATTGGATTGTACTGTAACCCCAGATAAAAGTTTTTAGAATATAAACATTCTAATAATAAAGATATATTTCTCAGTTACTGTGTCATTTAACTCTGTAAAATATAACTTTTCTTACAAAAGCCTACCCAACAGCAGAGAAAAAGACAAGAAATGGCAGCCCTGCTTGGACTTCTGCTTATTCCTCAGATAAAACACCATGTCAGTGAAGTTGGGCCATGATCTTTCAAAGCATTACAAATTAACCTGAAAGACAGCTACAGCATCTTAGCTTGCACGTATCAGCTGCCCCTTTCCTACTGTAATGATGCTTGAAAATTATTCTTGAGATAACCCACGTGGTCCGATAACCTGCCCAAAGCAGAGGTAGGGGGAGTGGAGGGAAAGCTCAGGCAAAGGGGCTCCTGGGGAATGTAGGTGATACAGCCTCCCTCACACATTGCCAATTGCTGAGTCATCAATTCATCAGGTATCTCCCTTGGAAATACTTGGAAAGAGAGGTTTTCCCATGGGGGAACCAGGTTCCTGTCAAGATGATAGTCCTGCTGTAGAAGACTGGATGAGGAGATGAGGTCCCTCTGACACCTGAGAGCCTGAATAATACTCCTCAGGAAAAAAGGCTCCTTCCCAGTCATGTTTACACAGTTTACTAGGTCATTTTTAAAGTCAATTTCTGGTCATCAGCAGAACTTGACTGCTGGATGTGTGTATCATGTCTACACTTCATGTCCCATTAACAGAGGTGGAATGCTTGAGAAGGATGAGTACACGCACCAGGCTGAATATAACTGTTGTTGGCTTGGGGGGACTTTACAAGGAGGTAACACGAATCACAAAATGTCAAGTTTAAAATATTTTTTTAAATCTGAAAGTGTTCTGACAAAGTTGACCACTCATCGTTGAAAATGAATTTGAAGCACAGTTACCACATTTTGCCATTTGAGACGCTTTGAAGACATCTAGGTGGGTTGTATGCTCACATCAAAGTGAAATTCAGTAGGACCTGGATGCCTCATTCCTATCTATGTTTTTAAAATCACACCTCATCCATAACTAAAACCATCTCAGAGCAGTATGTATACTGTCTGGGCCCTTACAGGTGAACTTTCTGCTTAAAACAAAATGTTCTGACTGACATGGAACATTATAGGCCAGGAAAATGAGACTAATTGAAACCTAGACCTTTAATTAGAGCTGTACATAGAAAAATGACAATCATTTTGAGATGCTCTTGCCGGTTGAAGAGAGAGCGTGTTTTTAAAGCACTTGATGGCATCTGACCGCCTCTCTGTGTCAGTAGTAAAAACAGTCTCCCACACCCAGAGGATATCTAAACACATTTGTTTTTTTTCCAGGAGAGTTACTGGAAATATTCAAGGGGATTTTCATATTCAAAGGGATGGCCACCAATTAGAGCAGTTACAAGGTCAAAAAAATTACTGCTTCTATCATCCCTAATGATCCTTCCAATGCCACTGGCTCTTTCAAACTACTTGAGCAAAATCCCGCTCTTCTCTCTCTTTATTCTGCGTCACCAGATAGTTACGTCTATTTGTTCTTACCTCAGACTAATGCTGATCATTTCCATACATCCTGTCTGAAGTGGCTGGAATGGACTATTTTAGTACTTTCTGCAGTGGGCATAGGTTTTTTGTTTTGTTTTGTTTGTGGGGTTTTTTTTAGAAAAAATAATCCCAGAAGTGATTTTATGACATGAAACATACAACAAGCTCTTAAAAATAGATCTTGTTGTGACACGAACAAAATGTCCTTTCCCATTTTGTTGCTAATGCCACCCTCTATCTAGCCACGCTTTTTTTATTCTGGTCTCTTGAATTTTCATTTGTACATCTCTCCAAGGAGAGGGAGAAACAAGCAACATAAGTTAAATGCAGTCATTGGCTTGACAAGCCTTTTCCCCCTCGCTGTCTCTATCCTAGCATCACACATTGCAGGCAGGTAAAAGTTGGCTTGAATTTTTCACAAAGGCCTGGAAAAAATACAACGGATTACAGGTTCATTATAATGTTATGAAAGAGGAAGAGGCTCTTCTGAGCTGAAAGGGAGAGAGAAAGAGGAGGAGAGATCCTCTGCTTGCTTGAGAAGTCACTTTCAAAGATAAATGTGATGGGTTGGAGGAATTTACCGTGTGCTGGTGTGAGATGAGGGAAAACCAGAGCTACACATAAGGCAGCAGTGAAAGGATGTGGGACTCATTACTGCCTGCTGTTTCTTAGAGGCTTTGACCTCCAAAACATTGGAATATATACGGCCTGACACATTCAGTCCTTAAATCACACTTTAGACACATGTTTTGAAGCCTAATTACTAATTTCAAATAGACTTCAGGACCAGGGCTTCCAAGAAATTCCCCAGACTCTGTCCACACTATTTGTTCAAACCATAGTTTATTGGCTTACAGTGGGTAACTGTGCTAAGAGGGGCTTGTCAGCAGGGGGGATTTCTGCACACTTTTGGTACTTGCCCTCTCCTATCTCCGCTCAGTGACTGGCAGTGGCTGGCCGGGTGCCAGCAGTTCTGCCTGGACTCTACCCTGCCTGACTGTCAGCCAGTTCCCACAGCAACGCTTTCCTTTACATTACTTCGCTGATTTTTCTGTCTGCTTCCCAAGCTCCCTGCCTCTTCTTTCTGCCAACTCAGTACCTTCAACAGTTTCTCACATGCAGCAAGCACCTTTCCTGGGCCTCAGCATGCTAATAAGTCACTGCATTGTACCAGAGACACTTGCGAAGTGCTTTCTTTGGCAGGCTGGGGGCAACTGCTGCACTAAGATGGCAGATTATCCAGCTGTGTGCAGCACGGCTGCTTGACTTGCCCCTCACCAGGTGGGCAGAGGAGATGGAGCATTACATATTACACCACACATGCACAATACTGGTATTTACCCACACCCTGGCAAAGCTAAATGTGCCTACTCCAGCCATGACTATACCTACACGGTACTTTTAAGTCAGTCCAGGAGGCAGAAGGCCAGGCAACGGTCTTGTGTTTAGATTAAATGCATATTTGGGCCATACAGACAAAAGGCATTGTGTGAATATACAGCTGTGCACAGTGCAAGAGATCCTGACCTTACAGCATGCAGCTATGTGGTTGGCTTCATCTACTTGAATGATAACTCGAAGCCTCGCAGGTAGGCTGGATGTGCCAGGATGAAAACAGGCTCTGTCTTTTGCAAGTGTGCAGACTTGGTGCTCCGGTGCTCTCTGCTGCAGCCGCCTCTCTGGACCAGATGGCTGCTTGGGTTTTTCCTCTTGGCATGGTATCCCACTTGTTCTGCCACGGCTTTACACCGCCCAGGTGGCAAGCGCGCCTGTTGCCATTCATGTTTCTCATGCCTGTTCGCAAACAGATGGTGGACCAACAAGGAAAGGTCAAAGGTGTGTGTTTCTGAGAAGACATCTGCGGTCTATCGTCCTTCAGCTGGAGAACGAGGGTAACCTTGGCCCAGCGTCCTACACTTCAGAAGTATTTTCACAAGGATATTATACATATGGTAATTGCCCTTTGCTGAAGTACAGCTTGGGCAGGCATCACAGACCTCTGCTCCTGAAGGGATTTCTGATCTCCCACCAGCCAGCACTGTTCAGGCTATTTTTGTAAGAGAGGGGAGGCTGAACGTTGGTCATTTGATCAACACGCATACATGCAAACTAAATGCACACACCATACATGCAAACTACAACTCAGGTGTGTGCACTAGGAGAGGGTCAAGAAAACAATTGAAACAAGGTTGGTTTTGTTCTGATTTTACTCTTCATTAAGATTCTATCACTCCTAGATCAAAACCCCAAAAGAAACTTTTCAAAATAAAACTACCAACAAGCTAGTCCATGAATTGTATATACACCTTCCACTGAAAACCACTTTTGGCATCACAGAACACATTCACCTGAAGCAAATTTTCAGAAATTTTTCCCCCTTGCAGAAAATAGTAGACTCAGAAGATATTTTTTAAATTTTTCTCATGGGGAAGAAAAAACAGCCAGAAAAAATGAAATATTTTCCCATGGACCAGTACTACCCCAAATCCACGAGGCTTACACTAAGAAACTCACCCACCAGTGAGCCTTTAATTGTTTCTGTGTCAGCCTGCTTGGCCTACCAACTGTCCTGAAGTCCAGGGTATAGAGGTGACCTCCTAAAAATGACATGGTTTAATTATCCCACCCTCTGAAGATCTGTTCAGGCACCTGTTTAAGAGGAGCACGTGAAAGTCACCGGTTTTGCATGCCGCTAGGGTATGCCATGATGTTCGTGCCAAGCTACACCAGGGCCACTCCTGGGCAGAGGCCCTTTGTGGGGATTAGCCTGAGGAACCAAGGGATGGATCAGGCATCACCCAAAGCCTGGCGACAGCAGCCAAAGCAATTCGGATTTACAGGAACTGAACCCCTTTCTGCACCAAAAGCCATGACTTCCAGCTCCTTGGCGTGCCAGTGGCTGCCAGCATGGCTGCACACTTCCCTAGTCTGCCCAGGCTCCCCACCAACCCTACAAAAGATTTGAGGTAATGGGAGGCATGGGGACATATTGAAAAACTCTATTGCACACAGCAGCTTTGAAAACAGGGTTTAAAGGCACGGGGGGGACCTTCTCAAAGGGCAGTTTGTGAGCACACGCAAGCTCATCCTGCCCTTCTCCGGTCCCATGGAGGCAGAGGAGTATTTCAGCCACACTGGGAGCCAACTAGTTTGGAGAAAGGGCAGAGGGAGCCCACTTTGGCAGCAAACACCCTGCTGACATACTCTTAAGGGTGTCAAACATTTTATCCATTAGCAAATCATGAAATTAAAAGGATAATCACAACTATAATGAAGGAGCCGTAACTCCTTTGTCACTTAATTTAATTGCCATGGTGAGCACACTGAACTGCCGGGAATAAGTTTTATTGTAGAGTCTTTCTCTATCTGAAGAAAATGTTACCAGACATTATGTGGATTTCACCTGCAGACTCCTCTCCGGGGACGGCAGCTGAGAGCAACAGGCAGAAGGCAAAAACCCGGGTCCAAGTGAACCAGGAGGAACATTTGCCAGGGGACAGGCAGAAGTTTAAGTTTCCAGAAGTGTGGGTGGGGAGAATGAAAAGGAGGATGCAACTGATGCAGTTGAAACAGATTAGTATGGCACGTGCTAAAGGGACCAGGACAGCAATATCGTGCTTTTTCTTCTATTCTTTTAGTGGGCTTCAGTATCTTAGTTTTGTTAACCATTTGTTAGCAAGGAAATGGAGGTGCCCGTCCCACCTCAATACTGTATAGTGTTCCCACCCCTGTTTTCTAGGGTACACCATTAGAGGACTTAAAATAACCAGATTATTTTTTATTTAGGGACGGGGGTTTATTCCTTTTGTTGTAAGTAGATGAAAACCTGCATCATGGATCCCTACCTCCTTGGATTTCAGGATTGGGGTTATATTACGTGTGAATCTGGGTGGTGTAAAAGGTCACCTCCTGGGCAAAAGCTAAAACACTTCCATTTTATCCATGTACACGGTCAAGGTGTCTAGGAGGCAACACATATGGGTCCGTTCGGATGTCAGTGTGCACGAAGCAGAAGTGGTTCTCTGCACGGAAGGAAATTTCCCGTTGTCGTAAAAGCCAGCGTGAGTCCAGAACCAGCCCAGCAAATGCATACCCTATCTCAAAACTCGGTTTTTAGGGGGAAAAGCCTTGAAAGAGACACCTGAGTTGGCAGCTGAATCTAGACGGAGCCTTTTTGCCACTAGGTGGTGATGGCCGATAATGAATTGGTGCAGCACGGTCTCTGCAAGTCCCGCCGCACCGGAGCAGTTCACGCTCTCCTCACCGTTCACGTCCCCCGCGGTGGTGGCGTGTGTTCCACTTCAACACGCTCTGCTGTTACCGGAGACAGTCCGCTCCGTCTGCCCTCAGCCTGAGTTACACATTAATTAGAGGACTTCACCAAATACATGAAAGTGTCACTTAATTAACTAGTGATGGTGAATGGAGACCAACAAATGACACGCTACTACCGTGGTCATTTGCAACAGGATGCTGGCAACAAAGGTAGTATCAGTGGCTGAGCCAATCCCCAAATCACACAAACTGAACATAAATGATCACAAATTTCTTCTTCTGACAGGGCCAAATCTGCACAATATCCACCACAGTCCACAGGCAAAATGCAGTTTTCTGAACAGCGGCCGAAGGCTGAGGCGCAGGGCAGGCTGGTGAGGCGCAGGGATTTCGGCACATGAAGATGAAGGCATTGCTCCCAGAAGAGGCCAAGCACACGTCTCCCCCTCCCACACTGTCCCAGCAGCACTGGGCAGCAACTGTCCGGCCACAAACCCCTTGGGCTGCGGGGCGCCAATGCAGCCGCCCTGGAGCAGGGCCATGCTCTGCACCATGCTACAAGCTGGCCCCATCCCCCGTTCCCTTGCGTGACCTTAGCAGGTACTGCCCTTCCTATTAAGCACATGATATTCTGCTTCTTCATAACCCTAACTAAGGGGTTTTATTCTTATTATAGAAATAAAGTCTACTTGGAACAAAATAGCAATTTTCTGTAATAAAATGGTGACTTTCTGAAAGACATAAGAGGACTAATGCACTCATCAACGGCTAATGACTACATACCAAATGGCCCTTTGCTTTTAGTGTACACCCATCTGCTTCTTGATGCTCTGCCATGGCCCACCTATTGTAGTCTACTGAAGACCAGCCCAGCTGGTAAGGCTACCTCTAAAACAGGGGCTGCAAGGACCCATCCCCTCTGCAGGGAGACACCTTCACCCTGCAGCCTGCCCTGGAGCAAAGGGCTTTGCTGCCAGGCCAGAAAGGCGTGGGCGAAGGGAGAGGGAGAGAGGATGGACGGCGCATGGGTGGGAACCATGGCGGGGACACATTCCCCGCAGTCCTGTGCCTGGCAGGCTCCTGCGGCTCCTGCTCAGATCCCAGGCAATGCCAGGGGCATGGAAGAAGACCAAAGCTATGGCGACTCTCACCTCGGTGAGGTATTAACAAGTAATTCAATGTACCCATTGCTCCCATCATTATTACACTGATCAGTTCAACATGCATACAAGCCTGACGATTAGCCATTTCCCACCCTGAGAAAGTTTCAGGGGGCTTTACGGTTGCAAATATATATTTAAAAGGTTAGGGTTTTTTTCCAAATAACATTAGATGTGGTAACAATGTTTTAATCCAGCTGGCATAGATCCTCCTTCACTCCAGAAATGACTCCCACTCTTTCCTGGAGTGTTTCAAGGGCCACCCTATCTTTCTGTGCCTCGACCACCAGTGTCCAAGCAGAGAGATAGGCCTCCCTGTCTGAAGTGACCAGCTACCCACGAGGAGCACCAGAGAGCGACACACTGGTACAAATGCAGTATTTGCCACTCTCAGAGCAATCCACAAGCAGAAATTTGTTTTTATGAAACATCAGTCATTTTAGATAACAACAAATCAGTAGAAATCCTGTATTCACATAAATTACCAGCTCTGGATAGCTGACCCACTTTATACATAATCTTGGCACAAAATCTTGACTATGAAATTTGAGGCAGATTGGTTTCACTTTGGTCAACTTGGAAAGAAATTAAAAACATGTTAATATGGGGCTCAGAATGAGGGTTTCTTTTCACTTTAACTCAGGCTGTCTTGATCTTCTTGCAGCGATATAGGGACTAAAATCTTCTGCAAGTGCCCTGTTTAGATTATCTGCAGTTTGGTTTCCCATGGCAGTAAATTCTGTTGACAGACACAGCTTGAACCTGTCCTTTGAGTACTGTACTATGAGCGTGGCAAGTGCCACTCTCCTTGCTACCATACTCCAAAAGCAGCATTACAGGGCTCCACCAAGAGACCATTCTACCCATCGCACTGGGCAGATACATATGGGGCAGTACACAAATTTCTGAACACTGCATCAAGGAGAAAGGTAACCACTCCATGCTAGGATATACGCATCTCATAGCTAAAACCCCAAAGCATTTCTAATCTGAATTAACCTACCAAATCTCTGGGACCACAAGTCCTTGCTGTTTAACAACCTTTTGTGGCTGTTTTGTGGTTGTATGGGCTGTTCTACATTTTCAAGGAGCCGCAGCAAACCTGGCTATTACCAGCCTCCCCTTGTAGAATTTGAAACTAGAGCCATAAGTTTTGGCTGTACCCACCATTTAAATATATGGGGTTTTTTAATGAAACTACAGGCTAATGAGAAAATTCAGTTATATTCTAGGGATGTTACAGATGAAGAGGAACAGTAGATCTACATCACAAGTTGGCCAAAAATTCAACTGAGCACCTGAACATGGTCTAAGCCGACACCAGCTTGCACTAGCAAATAAAACTCAGTCTTCTGGAGACCAAACTCCAGTCCATCACCCAATCCTTTTCTAGATGGATACCAAGACCCATCACTGTGTCCTCCTCTGTCACCTCCAGCTTCAAAGAAACATACCACGGAGCCACAAGCCATCAGCAAACTTAACCTTTACCCTTGTGCTAAGGATTCAATTCAAAATCTAACACAAACTTTTAATCAGCAACAGCACTCATGCTGTATGTAAAAAAACTTTTGTTTTTACTAACACACAAAAAGAGGACTGAGAGCAAAGCCATTGATTCACTGTAACAGAACAGCATGCCTGTTTCACAAGTGTATAATTTCTGGCTGGTACAGATTTGAAGTGAGGGAATACAAGCAGACAACTCCCAGGTAACCAGAAGGGAGAACTACACACAAGAGACAGGTCTAATATTCGGAATACCTGCGGACATTAACAATGTAATCCTGTCACTAATCGGAGCTCATAATGAACAGTGGCAATGGGGTTCTTGGGAATTGGATGGACTCACATAGCTTGTTATTTCAAATAAATACCATAATCGGTATGAAATCCCAGCAACGAAAATATGAAAAACAGTATGAACCAGTCTTTTATGGGACGGAAAGAATTATCCATAGCTATCCAAAGGCTAGTTTGGCTTTCATATACTTGTATATAAACCACGAGTCACTTTATATCATCTTGCCTCCAACTCTTTGCAAAACAGAGGTTTTGTTAGTGGTGTTTAATCTAACTGCAGGTATTCTAGGTTTAGTTTGTGTGGGATGGAAAGAAATACTAGCCTTTTGCTTAAAAGGGGAGAAAATGTAGATTTATATTGATACAAGGAGAACAAGGCAAGGAAGAATACATAAGCAACTGCATTATGAAATTCTTAATATCAAATACTAGAGGGGAGAACTATGGATATTTCTCTTCTTACAACAGCAGACACAACCATCCCCAATCCTGCAGGAAGAATATGGTTGATCTCACCTGCAACCCCCTGAGAAGGCTCTGCAGGAGCTACCCCTGCACACAGGCAAGCTGATATCCTAAAGCTGTATCCTGTGTACAGACCCGTAGTATTTCAAGATGCACATGAAGACTCCTGTCTTACGGCAGCATCTCTACTGCTTGCCCTGACTTCATACCTGATGCCCCGCAGGAGAGGCAGGGAGGGTCGGGAAGCCCGGTTCCTGCCACTCACCCCCTCTGACACATCACTGTGGTTCTGTTTCACATTCCCCACTTATAAAATTAGAATAACAATTACTCCTTTGAACACTTTCAGCCCTTTTGATGGAGATTGCTACAATTACAACATTACTATTGCAGGATATTAGATAAGTCCCACTGCTCTGTGGCAGAGTGACCAGTTAAGTATTTGTCCATTTTACAGACAAACTGAGATACTGAGATGCTAATACAGTAAATTGGCATGAGAATGAAAAAACAGATAACTCATTTTCAGTTTCCTCCCTTAGCAGCTACCAAATGCTCATGGGAGTATAGAGGACCCATTCTAACAGTTACCTTAAATTTTAAGTGCGCTCACTCATTTTAAAGAAATTTGTAATACTTCTCCATTAAACACCATGTGCATTTTCAACTTCTGAAACTGACATTAACTCCAGTGCTTCGCAGTGACCTGCCAACAGCTGGCAGCGAGCTGGCTGCTGCCTATGCCAAAGAGGATTAACGCCGAATAATGTTGACTGGAGGTAGAAGACCTAATTCTATTTCTAGCCGCACTGATACAAAAACGGAGTGAGTAATGTCATCTACAAAAGACGGATGCAATGGTATAAAGGGATTGCAGTTGGAGAGCATTGGGCTCAGAAGAACTGTTGGTGTATTTTTTTCAAGGACATATGTGTTCAGAAACTAATGGCAATGTTAACTTGGCTATAAGATTTCCAATGGAAAAGTAACATTACTTTGAATAATCTCAGCTGCTGTGAATAAGTGTAATTAGGACACATTTAAATTTGTTTAATAGTTACCCAAAAAGGTTATTTGCAATCTGTAAAGCAATATGCCCCTAAGTGTTATGGGTAGCATGTGATTTCATTAGCAGCAAAACAGGCAAAATATACTGCAAGCTGAAATCCCTTTTTTCCCCCTCTAACAAAAGCTCTCCTAACCCCTTATACTAGAATAGCTGCAGTAGAAAAAGGCCTCTAGGGGGTCATTTAGATTTTGTTTGTTCTTTTTGTTTGTTTTTATGGAACAGGAGACATTTCCCAGTCTACTGTATATCACTTCTCTTTAGGTAAATGAACAAAAGGACATTCACAATTGGTGGAGTAACTACAAATGTTACCAAAAAAAATAACCCGAAAGCTTGCAGTAGCTGTAAGTGCTGCAAAAAGTCCCCCTGAGCCCCTGTTTGCTCTCTGTTGACAGAGCCCTTCTTCACATGCTTACTGAAGTCAAAGGTGCAAGGAGGCCAACCATCCTGCAGCTTCTCCCCTCCAAAACCCAGCCACGTGAACTCTCCCAGAGAGCGAGGAAGGCAGGCAGGACACAGACAGACACAGGACTCTCAGGTGTCTGAGCAGGTCACTCCAGCTCCCCTGGCACATTCAGGCCACAGAGCATCACCTCACCCCACACAAGCATCTCCGTTAGATGGAGGAGCTGTGCCAGGAGCAGGGATGGGGCTGGGACAATGAGCCTGATCAGAGGCAGCAGCTGATGGGGTCAGCATCTCCAGTAACCTGGACCACCCTACCCCTCAGCATCTTTCTGGGGCTTTTTAAGGAAAACGTTGCTTTCTGAATTTACTGAGATTTAATTGCCTTTCCTTGAACTGCTCCAAAGTGAAAACTTGTCTTCAGCATGGCCAGCTGGGAGAAGCCATACCCCTGTCCACGCACTTCCCTAACCTTCATCATTCCCTAGGATAGAATGAGGCACCCATAGTGACGCTGACTCTATGGCTGAGACCAGGACTGTATGTACGGCCACCAGGTTACAAATTCAGGCTGTTTGCCAGACACGCAGCTGGGGAGGAGCTGCCATACAGGCTGAGACTGCAGAGAAAGAGACTGCAGTTTTGCCCGCGCCATGCTTTCCGCTGAGGCGGTGGCCGTCCTCTGGTAGCCCAGTTTTTGGGACAAACCAGAACCAGCTGAGTGCCAGTGTGGACCTGAAGAGGCAGACCGACTTGCTTGTAGACCAGAAAATGATTTGGCAGTACTTCACAGTGACCCTTCCCTACTGGTAAACTAAACCTAAATTCTTTCTTCAGTTTCTTCTGACCTATCAGCAGTGGGCTCAAGGATGTGACAGATTAAGCAACAGAGCTGGGCAGAGTATCTGATGCTGGGATCTCATCCAAAGCTGACAGTGCAGCCTCGCAGACCTGCCATGGATGTGCTAACCCCAGCACCCTGAGTGACTACCACGAGGACAGAGTGTGGGATGTGAAACCTTGCCTTCCCCACCCCAAATACTTTAAGTATCAGGAAATTAATAAAAATGAATACAATAAAGGAATACACAAAGGACTACAAATATCCCCTTTGTTGTATCTGATTTGGACCTGGAGTGTTTCCCAGCTTCAGTCTAGCCACTCGATAATCTGAAGTGGGGAATGCTACATAAATTACTCATTATTCCCACCAGATGAGCTGTCAAAGGCTGCGGAAACTAGTTCATGTTCACCTCACCTCTCTCTACTCGCTCTTTGCTGTTACTTACTTTCCATTCTATTAAGGTCTGTTGTTAAACACTTTTGTCTCAAGACACTAAGAGAGAAAAAGAAAGAAGGAAAGAATAAAGAAACCTTCCACCAGCTTCCTGGAATTTTACTTTTGACCAAAAATCCAGAAGGACACAATAAAAGCCAAAGCAATTGTTCTTTCTCCATAAGCTCATCATTACACCCCACAGCCATCAAACAGCCTTTGCAGCCTTGCTGCCTGCCTGGGGTTACCACCAGTACAGATACAGGTATCCAGCCCAAGGACTGCAGGAGAAACATAGATTAAACTCCCCTCTTGCGGAAAGTGATTCCTGAGAAGAGTAAAGGCAGCTCTGGGGAAGAGCTTGTGCATTTCTTGAGTTGCAGCTACTCATTTTTATTTTCAAAGCAAATCACGAATGTCAGAGTATTGCATAAATACTGAGTGCTACTGTTTCGCTGCAGCTGCAGCATCTGCTCAGCACACCTAGGAGCACCAGCCTCCAGACCAATCAGCCCAGAACTTGGTACCACAACTAAAGTAACACCTTACTTTCATTTTTCTGAACTAATCATTAATGTTTGACATTTCCAATTGGTTGCTAGAACCTGTATTTCTGTCTGACCCTCATCCCTAAGGTTTCCTGTTAGTTGTTGCTTCCATGATGCAGACAGCACAAGTGGCAGAGCGCTATTGCTCTTGAAAAGGATGTTTTTACATATGGCTCTGCCCCAAACACCTGGAAGTACTTGTAGCCCTGGAAAGGCAAGCCCAAATACTGGGTGGCCCTGAAAAGCCAAATGTCATTTCAAGTTTGCAAATGCTTCCTGTCATCACTTTTGGGCCAGACCAAAGCCCTGGAGTGAGCCATCCCTAGGGTTAGGAGAGACAAAGTTCAAACCCAGGATGAGATCTGGCACCTCAAGCCCCTCTCGCGTTATCCTGAGGTTTCCAGCACACCACTGGCTGGCGCACCTCAGCACAAGCTGTCACTGGTTTTCTGTGCTGCGCAACATCAAGTAACACCTTCAATTTTCCTGCAATCGCAGCATGGTGCATTACCGTCAAATGCTCTACGTCCCAGGCCCTGCAGTGAAGAGCATTCGGTGCAGTCAGGCACCACAGCAGCCCCCTCCAGCCGGGAGGCAGCCAGTGTCCCAGGGCTCAACAAGAAGCCTGGAGGCTGGGGGATCAACCCAGTACTAAATCCCTCAGGGCAGCGCAGTAACAAGAGGACATCTGACCCAGGAGGGACCCCTGCATCTCCCTGTCTCACCAGCACAACAGTTATAAAAACACCAAGTGATGGCCAGAGCTGCACTGCTCTCTTTTTCTCAGTACAGAAGCTGCAGCCAAGCATGCACACTGGTTTAGTTTCGACTCCACCACGAGCCGGCTGGATGCATGACAGCTCCAGACTACATAGGATCGAAGAAAATTAGGGTTAGAAAGGTCCCACAGAGGTCATTTACTCTGGTCCCTCATCCCCAAGGCAGGATCAATTTTCCCCTCATCATTCTTGGCAGACTGAAAAATAAAGACTAAAGAAACCAAACTTGAGAGAATTGGGGCAGGCTAAGTATAAATACAAAAGCATATTCTGAACAGGAATAATGCTGAATGCACTTATTCTAGAAAACCATGCCACAAAAACAGTGCCAGGTACTTGACTTTAATTCTTTTTTAAAATAAACAAACAAATCTGGAAGTTTTAAAACCCAGGGTATGGGTTGAGAACTATTTCATAATCCTTAGTCACCTACATAGTCAACCAATGTGGAAACGCATCATATCACATCCTAATAAGCAGTATGCAAATATTTTTGTAATCTAGTGCTAATGACACCAAATATTATTAATATGTCATTTGGCACACTATTGTAAAAATAATATTTAACAATGTATTAACTGAAGTTGTAGCAAATGATGTATTTAGCTAATTGTATGCAATTAAATTAGAATTAAAAAGGGGATGTTTCATAATCTTCTTTGCTTTTCACTAAAAATCTAAGCAGGAAATTCAATAAATGAAAGCTGCTGGAAAATCATGTGAAGCATCGAGTGCTGGAAGATTAATATAGCACAAGGCATCATATGTTGTTCATCTAACTTTATTAAAAACCACACCAAGTTTAGATCTTTGGACATTTCATATTGAGCTGAACTTCACTCCTTTTTTTTTTTTTTTTTCTGATTCCTCATCCTATCTATTATATCACCCAGGCTTAGATCTGTTGCATCATTATATCCGGTAATGCAAAAAGAAAAAAAAATCACATATATGTGATTAAATGCCTGTCTGGACTGTGGAGGGAATGCAGATCCAGTACTGTACTTCATCTTGAATAACTTCTCCCTGTAGCATACACATGTGTTCCTTGCACTTTTGTCAATAACTGGTAATGCATGTGGGCAAAAATACAGGTGTTACAAACTGCAACACGGTTTCTGTTTAGGAGTTTGTTCTTTGCTGCACCACTGGTGGTTAACGGTTTGTGTGAATATTAAATGCCTGGACGTGCTAGTGCTTTCAGAGAGAAGGACTGGGAACTCACTCTTTGACTGATCCTTTTTGCAGTTAGTTAGCTAGTTAGTTCAAGGATTTCTCTGAGGGCTTTGCTCCAACTTTGTACACACAACTGTTCTTGCAGTACTTGTAACTCACTAACAAGGACTTGTGCATACAAATTTGGTCATTAAGGACACAAATGAACAATTTATCTGCACATTAAAAAAAAGACAAAACCAGTTGCTTGTGCAGTACCATGTCTTCATTTTCTCCATTGCTTTACGAAACGTGAAGACCCATTTGAATGCAGGGATGTACACCTGACCCTACTTACAGAGGCTGAGCTTTGCATTCACCTTCTTTCTCTCTCACAAGGGCAGCCCTGCCCCGGCTCCTGCTGCAGTCACAAGTGGTATCAGTGCTGACTACAAAGGAAGCTGGATCAACCCTACACGCCATGCATTTTAGATTGCATAGTTTCAGCGTAAAGCTTTGGCAACATGTCAGGACTTTTTCTTGATGACTCCAGCTGCTGTTTCTACTATTTCATGTAGGCATCCAGATCAGTGGAAAGCTTTGGTAACGCATTTTTACTTTTGTATGGACATCGTTCTTTCCATCTACAGCGATGGAAAGATCTGCAGCGATCCACAGCCTTCCCTTACCCCTGTCTGATTCGCTGAAGAAGCTGAGTTTGCTGGTGTTTGGTATCCCACCGCCTGTACCCAGAGATTCCTCCTCGGACCTAAGGAGCAGAAGTTTATGGCAAATGAGCTGCCTGTCTGCTCACAAATCCTTATTTCCAGCCTAGATGGACTGAAGACTTCTTCCATCTCTGTGCTTGCTACCTGCCAGAGGAATGGGGAGGTGGGAGGGACAGGCATTTACACAGCAGGAACCTACAGAGGACTCGTCTTGCTATAGCCACCGCCATCCATGTCTGCTGAGGTGCGGGGCTCAGGCCTCTGTGCATGGGACCACACAGTGCCAGGAAATGAATAAGCATGGTGACACCTTTCTGTCAGGCTTTGTCCCACACTGCAGGGAAAGCTTGATGATCCCTTTGTTCGGACACCACTGTATCTGCTCTTAAATGCTTGTAGCCAGACTCAGTTTTCATTTCTAGCATAGCATGCATATCAGAGAGTAAAAGTTAAAAGAACAGATTTCCTATGTAAACAGAGAAACTTTGCTTTCCTACACTGTTGTGGTTATTGACCAAGACCTGCTGGAGACAGAGGGAAACTCCCGTGTGACTTGCTGGTGCTGACTGAGGGTCCCAGCTCTCAGCACCTCCTGCCGTCCCCTGCCTCACCGCCACGTTCTTCAACATCCTTCCACCCAACGGTGGCAACTCAATGAAGCACTGCCACAATTTAAACAGTTATTTGCATTTCATTAACAATGACAACATTTATTTTAATACAGTTAAATCAGAGTAGCATTTAATTTAATTTTAACAAGATAGTTATTAAGCTAACCAAATATCAATTGATTGCTGAAGAAACCACATCATTGTGAAACAAATAAGTTGAGAAATAAATCTTGTTGCCAGGCCATTAATGTAAAATCACATAAATAATAAACGTCTAATTAGGTTCTCTCTAATGAAGAGCTCCAACTGTTCTTTGACATTCTCTGGGAGGGCTGGTGCCTTCACAGCTTGGCTATTAGGGAAGAGGGGCCTGATCCAGGCGCTCAGAAAGCTGTACAGACTGACCCAGGTTGGGCAGCCGGGTTTAAAGAGGAGCTCAGCTTTCCCGCATGCTGCCTAGTTGGGACAGCCTGGCTCCGCACCCCTCCAGTCACTGGGTGCTCAGAGACCCAAAGCACCTCACTCCGGCATGGGTGGGATGCCAAAAGTCAGGGAGCAGAGATACAGCACCAGGGTCTGCTCCTGTCAACACCATGGGGTGGCAGGGTGTGGGGGGCATTCCCCCAGCAAGTGCCACATATTAACCCTTTCCTTCTCAGCATGAGCAGTTTACCACGTTTTCCTGCAAATTACCCTGTGTCTGGAGTACCAAAACCAGTCAGTTACAGCAGACATAAACATTTCCTTTTCTAGTATTGCTAAGGACTTGTAATTTTCATCCATCTGTATGTGTGGATATCATTTTCAGGGGGTTTGTTTGTTTGCTTATTTAAACACAGATCTCCTAGGGGAGTTATTTTCATAGCTTTTCTGACCATCTGCTCTGTCCAGCTGCACAAAACAGACCAAAAAATCTCACCCAGGCAACTCTGAATCAAGTCTGCAAGTTCTGCTTAAAGCGTATTATATTACATGCAGGCTCAATTTAAAGCCTTCAAGTGATGGAAAATCCACTGAATCACTATACAAGTTGCTCTGATGGTTAACTGTGCCCACTGTGAAACACATGTGCCACCTTCTGAGTCTGAATGTGTCTAGCTTTCATGTTTATTCACTGACTCTTCTTGTGCCTTCTTCTGCCAGGTTAAAAAAATCACCAACAATCAGAAATAAATTATTTGGTCCTGAAGCTGCCAGAGGATTAAGGTATAAACCAACTGAGAGCAAACCAAAGAGGTTTGTCTGGGTAGAGACAACTGGCACAGGTGGCCCTTTCTTTGCCAGCCCCAGCAGTCCCTCAGCCTCTGCCTCCTGGGGGCTGAAGCAGGGAAAGAGCCATGGGACAGAGCAAGGGCTCTTCTCTACCAGCGTGATTTTTGGAGGGACACCACAGCAATTTCAAGGAGACAGGGTCAGAAAGCCAGTTTACTAAAGTGCAAATGACACCCCCCCCCGTAGAAATTTCCCTTTTTTTAAATAAGAATAATTCACACCTCATATACCACTCACCCTTAAAAAAAAGTACCTGAAAAGGCGGCTACACACAGCCCATGCCCTCAGATAACCTACATGAAACTGTGCTTCCCTCAGAATTTCCCATACAGGCACATAACCCCCTTGCAACTGGATCAGTGGAGGAGAGGGAATTGTTTTCTGTTCTGTTTTGGTTTATGGATAGCTAACAGGCTGTGCATATTAAAATTTGGTGAGTGCCCAGTGAGAAGTTTCTGTCTCTGCTAGAGCTGGGAAAGTCCCCAGAGAGCTCCTCTGCCTGAATCATGTCGGGGAGGTGGCACCAGAGGACTGTCACCTCCTGTGGATGGGCACCGGCAGTGGGGGATGAGAGGTGGGAAGGAATATGGGGAAGTTCAGACCCAGGCATGCACATCCCTTTTCTCCCTCCAACCCCTGGGGGAGCTTTTCCAGGTGAACTGCAATCCAAAGTACACCACGATGGATTAGTCATGCCCATTAGATAACCTGGACCTGCACAATTAAATTCTTGCAGTAAATGTGGCTGTAGTTCACATCAAGGCACGAGGGCTCATATAGCTGAAAGCACACTTCTACTAAGGCGAGACAACCTGTCCAGGAGATCAAACGCTGATACAGGCTAGTTTTGCACAATTTTGCTGTACCGTGCTGAGGCAATGCAGCCTACGACAGTAGTGTCCCGTCTCCGCATGACCCTGTCACGGGGTGTCCAGCACCAAACCCAACACTCTCCACCGGCTGTCTCCACCCCACTTGCTTGCATACAGGGAGTGAGCCTCAAGCAGAGGCTGAAACAACACAGCACATACATCCCTAATCACAATAAAAGCAGCAACCTGGATTTGTCGGTGTTACGTTACACAGATCAGAAGCTGTGATTTCTAAGAGGGAAGCAGGTGTTTTGGAATATGATCTATTTTTCCAGGAGAATGTGATAAATACTCTTCAGCTAATTATTTTGCCCAAACCATAAGGAAATCATCTCCAAAGAGGACTTGTCACCTTGGAAGATGGTCAGGACTTTACACCGAATTTTAGGCTTGATGGTGATCGTAGGGCAGGATGGGTGGTGGCAGCAAGGGATCCAACCTGCCTCAGATGAATCCCTACACCAGGGCTACAGCTTCACCTGTAGCCCATGTGCGGTAAACCACACTTAATTTTTTCTTGCATCTTTCCATTGCTGTTTTCCAAACAAAGCAACTTAAACACATCTGGGGAGAAAACTAAGCAATTACACAGAAAATGTGAGGGACCTTGTGTGGTATAAACAAAATAGCTGTTGAAGACTGGCTGGAATAGCCAGGGGATGCACGTGGGCATACAGACTACTGCAGGCTGGGGTGAAAAGGTTGTCAGCCACAGAGCCAAAGAACACACGTCAATCCCTTCACAACCAGAAGATGCTCCCTTCGTTAGGCCACAGACGCCCGTCCCCCCTGAAATGATCAGCATGCAACAGGTTAAAGTGGTTACACTGAAAGGGGAGAGTGCCTGCAGTGCAAATATCTTTAGCACATCCATCACTCACAAAAGAGTAAATTATTAACTCTTCCTAATTAGGTGCCACTCCTATGCCACCTCTAGGTGTTACCAGGCTTTGAAAGGACAGAGCCACCACGCGTGGAGGTTTAACAATGCAATCTCCTCACCACATGACTAAGCAGGACCGTACCACCACCACCCGTCCACCAGCTCTTTTGGTCATGGCAGATGAAAACTCACCTCCCCTGTTTACTGTCTTGCAATAAATCTCCAAAGGAAACGTTTTTTTTCCTGTAAGTGGCAGCATTTTCAGAAAACACCCACAGATCCCTCCCCAGGCCTTTGTGACAGACCTGAGAGACCCCTGCCAATGCCCACCAGCACAGGAGGGTCGCATCATCCCTTGGGCTTGCAGTTACGTGGTGACCGCCACAAAGAGCCACCACCAGCACACAAGAGCCATTTTCTTTCTTGCAAGGAAACAACAAATAAGAAGCCTGAGTCAATGGTAACAGGACTCTTCATGTAATCCCCTCCTATCTCATCTGCTGCCCCTCGCCTGCATGTGCTCCTCTGCCATCTGACCAGTGCTATTATTTACCTGGAAGCAATGTGCCAGGCAGGGTCTCACGGAAAGCATGAGGGCCTGCCCGCTCCCTCCCATCTCTGGTGCAGGCCCACCTCTTTTCCCAGCCCCAAGGGGCACAGTAGCCGCTGCAGAGGAGAAAGGCAAGGTCCTGCTCAAGGTAGAGCAGGAGGAGACCCAAGCACAGCCCCTTGGCCTCGGCAGGCAGCACACCCTGCCCCGGTGCACACCAGGAGGCAGGTCTGGGTGTTTAGGAGCTATCATTGCTCGCTTATCATTGCTTTAAACACTCCTGATAACCACGTTACCATTTTGTAACTGATGACGTGTAATGCAAGAAACTCTGTAAGCTGAGGGTGCTGCATCATGACTTAGGAATTATCTTCTTTCCTGAGCTTTCCCTTTACAGGGCTTACTAAAACCTGCTTGGCACAGCATTTCAGTTTCCAGGTACAAACAGTTCAGAAAAAAAGGGGGAAAGTAAAGCAAAGCACAGCAAGCGTGCACGTTATTGTGAGCTCAGAAGATGTTAAATGAATTAATTCGATTCATTCTTAAATTTAACTGGCAAGATTTAATGGTTCACATTGGAAGCATGAATAACTATTTTGTTCTGTGAATGACTGTAGTTTAGTGACTCTTGATGTCAGTGTATTTTGCCCAGGGTAAAACTTGCTGTATGAATTATTCACTGTGGGGTGGATGGAATGAATGGGGTCATGCTCATAGACAGGATGCCAACTGTGGTTATTTGACATGATGGGGCACACTCAATGCTGACAAAGGACAATAGTTAATTTACAGTGTGGTACTGGGGCTCAGTCGTTCTCGTTAAGATCTTTATAGAAAGCATGGCACTTTTTGTCATGTACTCCACATTAAGATGGATTCTGTGTGCCAAAAAACACTGAAGCATAGCTCACTTTTAAAAATGTTCACTAGTTTAAAGGGAAAAAAAAAAAATCTACCTTCCTGTCTTGTTTGGCTGAAACATTGCTCCAAAGAAAATGTGTTTAAGAGCAACTTAAAAACAAATGGAGGAACGCATCTATATATCACTTGAACATCTTGTCATAGATGCAGTAGTTGATAGCTTCTAGGACCTCTCCTTGATAGGAAAGGATCTGGCAGCCTCTCACAGAAAGGGGTCTTGGACTGGAAGTAATAGTGCTTTTACCTAAGCTTTTATTTCCAAAGCCCAGAGAGAAGAGACTGGGCAAAGTTTCTGCACTAAAGTATTTACAATGAGCAATCGGAGTAGGACATTTTCCCAGCCTTCTTAAAAAGCTGTTGCTTTAATGCAAGCCATTTATAATCTGGAAAGACAGGATGCAATTCAGCTTGATCTGACAAATGGGCCACAAAAGTTTACTTATGCATAATAATGATACATTCATCTTCACTTTACACTTCCCAACTGCATGCTTATTGCAAACATCTGTGTTGCTGAAACGACTGGCATTACAACTCATTTATATGGTTTAAAAATAGTGATAGACGAAAGCCTGGAGGGGGAGGGGTGTGAGGCGCTTTTTCCTCCCAAATTTCACAAATACTTAGTTTCATCTTTGAGCATTTTTCTGTGAATGGGCTGAGGCAGCGCCCTGATGTGTGCAGACATAACTTCATGGGTAACTTCCAAACCATCAGCATAGCACAAACTTTGCATGCATCAGTCCTGCACTGATAATACACCTAATACTTAGAAAGAAGGCTAAAGGAAAGATGACTAAAAGGTGGCTTTGATTTTCCCTCCATGTCATACATGCCCTACCATCCAGTTGCCCAAGAGGCCACTGCTCTGTAGGCCAGCAGCTCCCTTCAGCTACCTGGCCATGCTCAGATCACCAGTAAAGCAGCTCAATTCTTAATGCCATCCCCAAATTCAAGTATTTTCTTGCCTTACACAAAAATGGTACACTTTCTCTCAAACTATGGCATGCTAGAGACCACGCCTACTTCTGAAACGAGCCTGCCTGAATTTGCCTGGTTTTCATCCCTCCTAATGCTGGATGATTTCGTACAAATCCTGCCTGAAATGCAGTTCACATAGTTAACAGTGAAATAGGGTATTTCTCCTTGGCTCCCAGATCTGTCAGGTATTGCATGTATTTGCTTTTTGACCAGATGGCACTTCTGCTTTGTAGCTGCACATGAAGTATTGAATTTCTGTGGTCACCCTTGGCAAGCATATAACATGCCTGGGGATCCTGGATACAGGTTAGCATCTTCAGTAGTCTTAAGAGGCTTTCTCTCCTCAGCCATCCAGGTATTATTATTTGACTGCCTTTATTTATGCCATGACATTGTGTACTCTTCATAGTCATGTGGAACATCTCAGTGACCCTCTAGCCAGGCTGATGGATAACTGGGTGTAAGCATTCGAAGCCTTTGCATTAAACACTTCATATCTAAGCTCTTTAAACGGGTTCATGGCTGGCTTGGTTACTTGTTTTGGTGTATCTCAGTATTTACAGTAAAATTAGTAGGTCTGTGTATTCATGCCAAGTTAGTAGAAGACGAGAAGTCAATTTTGAACATGATGTATGGACTCATGTCTCTTTCTAACAGCACTCACGCGCTGCTCTGGCACAGCACTCACAGTAACATGCACTGGATGCTGAGACCACAAGTTAAGCAGCATAAAAAAAAATCTCCAATAGCTTACAAATGCTTCCCACTCACACAGTTCCCTGTCTCAAAAACAGTGGTCAAAATTTTCACATGAACTGTTCTGCAAGGCATTTCATTTCATCACTTCTTTTCTTAATTGTTGCTAAGGATTGAGCACCAAACTAAAGGCTATCTCTGCCTGGAGGAGCAATGCCTCGAGTCTCACAACACCATGCTGCTCACTGCAGAGGCTACCTGCCAGCTAATAGTCCCATTTCGTACCTGCTTCGTGCTGATGTAGCCCCACTCCTCTTTGCTGTTTCTCCACTAGCACCACGTGAATCACCACGAAACCTGGATAAACTTGGCCAAGTGAATTTCAAATCCCAAGAGCTGCCAAACGGAGTTTATGTTTTTCACATGTGGGCACTTTGGAGATTGCTTTTGCACATTATGGGTCAGCTCATAGACAGGAGAAAGCCAAGTATGTCACAGAAGCTACTGCAGCAATTTCCTCCCTGCACGTCTGCTCCAGAGGCACCACGGGCCTTCCCACAGGCTAGACCCACAGCTGTCAATTCCACACTATGTGTGACATGACTGTCTTTACTCACGTATATCATTATTGACTAAAACTACAAGAATAAAGAAATAGATGAATTATGAGGCAAGGTAAAAAGTAGGAGCCTATTTTGCGGATAACCATTTTGGCAGCCTCAAACATACCCCTCAGCCCAGCACACTAGCCAGCACGTGGGGCTCACTGGCTCAGTTCTGAGTTGCAAGATTTCACTCGCCATTTCCTCGCACACTCTCCTCCCACGCACAGGGGCAGAAAAAGGAGCAAGCCATTCCCACTCTTGGAATATCATTGCCCACCCTCCTGGCTCCAGCTCTGGTTGGCATTGGACAGGCAGGATGGAAGCCTGATGTTGTGTGCACCACGCCACGGGGAGAGGCACCATGCAGGGGCACCGCAAGGACTGCAGGGCACCTGCCGTAGCCACAGGGCAGGCTCTGCTGCCTGTAGGGCCGGCTCCAGCCCGTGCGCACAGGGCACTCCGGGCTCTCCCTCCAGCACTTTTTCACCTGCAGGCGTGCGGATGGCAAGGGGAAAGACAGGGAGAAGGAAAAAGAAAACAGCTGACAAAGAATGAAGAGTAAAGTAACCAAAATGAATGCAAAGTAAAAAAACCAGCCCACTTCCCTGATTAATGTTGGTCTCTGCATTCACCAAAAAAGGGCTGGATGGTGCAGCAAAGCAAGGTGTGCAACTGCGTTAGGAGGACTATCTGAATGAAATTCTGTCTCACTGCCACCTTCTTACAAATATGCTCTGCAAATATGGCTCACTTGTAAAACAGCTGAACAAGTACAGCGCATTGTGGTGCTTATGCAATGGCATAAGTTGCATAAGAGGGTGCACAAGGAGAATTGACTCCTCTTTATCCCTTTGAAAACTAAGAGCCTGCACTGCTATGAAGCTTACAGTTGAGAAGCTATTAACTTGAGGTACATTTTCCAACCCCTGCTATGTTATTTTCAGAGCTGGCTGCTGCAGACTGAAAAATACTTCCTAATTTTTTTCTCTTTCTGTATGCTCTGAATCTTTATTTTGTGTAGACATTTGTCCAATTTCAGATAATTTCATGTCTGGAATGTCTACATAAGTTGGTGTGTGGGACCATCACAAGGCAAAAATAAACATTGTTGCAGGAATTGCTTCTTAACACCAAGGACTTTTCATGAAGATTTGTGCCTTGGTGTATGCGTGCTATTGACAAAGATTTACTGCAAGCAACAGATGTGGGTTTTGTTTGTTTGTTACAATTTCTATCACGTGTACAATCTGTCATGCACAGAAAATCCCTTTCATTAGGAAAAATGAGAGCTACAGAGCTCTTCACTGCTTTCTTTGTTGTCCCTCTGATTTCAGGTACATTACCGATGAATAATATCCTACAATAAAATACAAAGATTGCAGTAATTGGACATGTTAAATGTTGGTGATGCAGCGGGCCTCTGGATTGCTAAGCAGTAATTCAACAGCACCCTCTTGAAGCAGAAGCGCGCTGAACTATGCCATTCCCTGCTGCTTCCAACTCCTACTGACGCTGGTAACCATCTTTCTACAAAGCACAGTTGGATGAAATGTAAAGAAAAAGGCAAAAGAGTGCACCTTGCTGTCTGTGCACACTCAAGTGCCAATCAGCTAAAGGCCATCTGGGAACAGAAAGACACAGCTATTACCTTATCTCACAGTCCATACTGCCATTGCTGGGATGGGATTTTTTGAAAACGCACATGCAAAGTGCATCCTGTTATTTAACCCGGGTTTTTTTCACTGAATCACATAGGAACACTGCCCTTTCCATGCACGGCTTCATTAGGTCTGTGCAGGTAGCGAATCAAACCAGAATTGGTTTTTTTTTTTAGAAGTTTGCTGAATTGATGGACAAAGCAAGCTCAGAGCTGGTTACCGCCTGCCTCACTCATAACACAATGCATCAGGAGGTAACAGCACCAGCCGCTCGCCCCTCTAGCATAGCTACAGCGAGTCATTCTTGGCAGCAATAGCTGGTGCCTCCCCGACTCCAGCTCTCAGCTTATCCATTTGTTGGAAATCCAAGTCCAGCAACAATCACTGCAATGGTACCACACTCCAGTCTGGGGATCAGATGAGATCTTTTGAAGTTTCCGATGTGCTAGGAAGTTCCCCTAAGTTATAAAGGACTGAATATCTGACACATGCTGTTTTACTCAAAAAAACCTCACATTAAAAAAACAATACTCTGAGAATTCCTCCTCTTTGATCCCCATGTGACATTCACCTGTTAACTGTACCATTGCCCACATCCACAAGGAAAAGATCCCAGGCTAAGCTGGAGCCTCATACCTGGGTTTGGGCAGTGTGTTCCCTGGGCAATGCACAGCATCCCCTCCTTGCTGCCATGCCCCATGGAGGAGTTTGGCTTTAGCTGTTAGCAAAGCACTCAGAGACATGCCTCTGCACATCCTTATCCGGGCACTGGGATCTCTCTGGTTTGGACAAATGCCCCCAGGGACCAGTGCTGCAATTCTGTGTGACTTGGGCCTGCTTCTGGTTACTGTGGAAGTAATCGTTCTGCTCAGCTGCTTAACAAGAGGGCAGAGAAGGTTGTGGAGGTGCCAAAGCAAATGTCCTGGGGCTGAATTCCTGTGTACGCACATACACACACACACACAAATATGTATTCCCGTCACCCAGATTTGTTGATCCACTTGTCTTTCTAAGAGATGAAAGGATTGGGAGAGTGGACTTTCTTCTCAGAATGTCTTGATTTTCCTTACTTGTCCCCAAGTGTCACAGGCCCCTTGGACAGCCGTCACCCTCCCCATCTCAGGCCTTTCTGCCTGGAGCACAAATGCCAAAACAAACATGCTAGATACAGAGGCATTTCTCAGACTATTACAGAGCCTGTTTTAACAGATGACTTATGTTTGTGGAGTAATGTATGTGGGAAACAGAGATGCACTTCACACTTTCAGGAAGCTTAGAAAATTGTGATACTTCTAGGAACACAAATGACATAGGTTTAAGTACATTGAAGAATCTCTATTACCACCCTGTTTCATTTCCTTGTGCCTGGATTTCAACTCAATTTCTATACTAAGTACCATTCAAATGACTAACTGAAAAAAAATCTTTAATTATGTTCATGAATATGGATAGTCCCTGGTTTCTGTTGTACAGGATTTTGTTTACATAGGCAATGGAAAGCTTGTTGTGGTTCACATACACAGAAAATATTTCAGCTGTAAACACCAGTTGGTGAAGTTGTGCATCACTCATTCAGTACAGTTTTTGAGTGCAATGGTTATGTTTAAGCACCTGCAATGTCTCTCAGGCAAATCTACCAGCTAGATTTCCATTATTTTTTATTTAACGGGAGGTAAGCAATCAGCTGTAGAAGGGACATTTGCAAGTGTGAAAGCAAATGAAACTGTGGGGGAGGAAAAAGGAGGGAGGATGACAAGTGCTTTACTGAAGATCTCAGCAAAATATTGTTACTACATAGGATTTCTCGCAACAAAAGGATTCAAACAGAAGGGACTCATCAGGGAGGACACAGAGTGAGCTGTGATCTACAGGAATGGAGCTCAAAGATGTTGTGGATTTGGACTATTCAGAAATGCCACACAATGGGCTCTTCTCAAGATCATGGTTTATTTTTCAACAGACGCCAACACATCAAAATATTGCCTACATTTGATGAAATCTAATAATCTAGTTCTTGTCACCTGTAACTATTGGAGTTCAGGAGCTGAAATAATATTCGGTTAAATAAATGCTATTTACTTCTATAAAAGTCATTCTCTACTCTTGCCACTTTGAGAGCAAAATTCAAGGTCTGCAAGTACAAATGGATGACACTAAACTCTAGTGCGCCTTATATCCATAAGAAGAGATCAGCTATACTAAAAAGCTACCGAAATAGAAAGAGCAAGTCTCTGGAGAAGCCTGAAAGAGAAAAAGCAGACAGCGTTGTTCTCTCCTATGAAGGAGAGATGCAACATAAGAAAAAAGTTTGAGCGTCACATGGGTTGAGACTTGCAGAAGGTGGGAAAAAGTATTCTCCAAAGGACATATTTTTGGAGCTGCTGCGGGAAATCTCTCTGCAGGCAGATCTTGCTGTGGGGGAAGCTCACACCCTGCCGTGAGGGAGGACTGGCCCATTTGGAGCTCAGGATAAACACTTGGCAGAAAAACAAGCTCCATCAAGGATCTGTGTCAGGACTGGGCATGTCAGTCCTGCAAAGATTAACACATATGCTAAGCTTTCTGCACATGAATGTTCCCACTCTAATTCATGGGTGTAAACATATGCGTGTGCATTGAATCAGGACCTCAGTGCCTTTCTTCTCTAGAGCACATGGAAGTTTTTCTGACTGTAAATGTGCAGGAAGGGTTTTGAGCAGAGTTGACTGAACAGCCTCTGCTGCAGTCGAGAGTGTTTTGGGACCAGCACATAGTCAGAAATATGACTGGTCCATACAGATTATTGCCATGAGATTCCCTTAACAGAAGTGCCTCTGATAACCAGGAACTATTGATTTTATTTTTTTAATCTAATTTTTTGATTGCTGTTAAACATGTTTCTCATCTGCTCAAATGTACCTTTATATAATGGTGAATTAGCATTCATCTAGATTCAGCTACAGGTTATTTTGTGGCATATGGGAGCCGTGTAAAATTAATCTGAATAATTATTGATTTTATTTTATTATGGTTTTGTCCAAATTACTGAAGATTGTTCACACTTTCAAGGGAGCTTTTGCCTACATATTCCTTACTAAGCTCAGTTCACTCGAGATTTGATCAGATTTGTGTCATTATCAGTGTTCTTGTCAAAGAGATTCAGGACATTTAAAATCTGTGGATCGTTACATGTATTATGGGCTTTTTATTAGTATTCTTCTGATTATGACATTATCTTGACTAATCCCATTTTGTTTTACCCTTTCTGACCTGCTGCTGAGCTGCTGGAACTTGACTTTTGAAGCAAAATGATTAAATGAGATATGGTCAGAGTGGTCAGCTCTTCAAGCAACGATGGTCTTGATATTCAGATCAAATATTTGTTTGTAGTTCAACAACAACTTTCCTTTATAGAAGGATAATTTGTATGCTCTCAATCAGACCAATGTGGTGTTTGCAATCATGAACAGAAAAGCTGTTCAATGTACAGCAGGAATTAGTCTTTCTGGGTCTCAGCTGACGGCCTTAACCAAGAGCATTTCTCCTGCATTGGGAAACTGAGGTCTCTTCACCAATTACTGCTGCCTTTTTGTAATCAAAGTGCCGGGGGGGGGGGGCGACGGACGGACTCTGAGGCTTGGATTCTACTGATGATTTGACTGAATCATGAGTAAATCAAAGGGGAAGATGAAAAGAATTCCTGGGAAAGTATTTATAAACCCGCAGGACTGAACGACAAACATCCAAGATTGCTAACAGAGCTAATAGAGGGAAGTGTGATACCTTGAGCAGTGATTTTTGAAAGTTCATGGAGAACAGATGAGGTGCCAGAGGATTTCAGAGCCACAAAATACAGCACTCAACTGAGTTATAAAAAGGGGCATCCAGGAATTTACTAACCAATTCATTTAACTTCAATAGCAAGTAAACTATGTAAGGAGTCATAAAGGAGCCATTATGAGAACTTAGAGCAACCCAGAATCATAAATAATTGGGTGGGAAAGGGCTTTAAGAGGTCATCTAGTAATCTCATCAGAAATCTTCTAAGAGTAAACATTCAGCAAAATATGGTACTCGCATATACACATTTCAGCTGGCTCTTTCTACACATCTGAGGAGAGTATTCAGCCATTCCTTGGGGAGGGGGAGCATGCCTTGAACAGAGCCCATTTTAAACGAGGGACTTTCTTGCCTTTTCCACATGGTTTTGTCTCAGTATTGAGCGAAAATCCCCAGAGGTGACAGGAGAAATTACAGCAGCTGGCACAGGAAAGGAAAGTTGTTAAACTTGATGATCCTCTTTTTCAGATTAATACACCCTGGACAGAGACCTGACTAACAGATCATCTGAGGGGCAAACTCTGATAACATAAGCAGCTAATGCCGGGGCGGGGGGGCTTGGGAGGGAGAGCACTCTGGCAAAGGGAGACTGTAAAAGAAAGCCTCTCCTGTGGAACACTGTAGGGCAACAGAGAGGTCAGCCTGCTTTGCCAAAGAAGCAGGAGAGGCCGCAGGCAGCACCAGAGGGAAGAGGAGCCAGGGTGCCTCCGAAAGTCCCACCTGAGCCCCAGGCAGTGCAAGGAGCTGGCTGTAGAGGGGTGCATTCAGGGGTCATCACTCCCTTGCCTTGAGCTGGGCATTTGCTAAGCTATCTGGAGCAATGACTATACATCCTCACGGATGACGCACAGCTCCCATGGCAAGGAGAGTGCCCACCACCCAGGGACAGGCACCCGCCAGCCACCATGCAAGGACTAACACCACCTTGGGGTGGCCAGCAAGGGGACCTCTGCTACAGACAGGGACAAGGGCAAAAGTTACTTTTCTTTAGGGCTTGGAAGGCTCTTTAACCACTGTACTGACTTTAATGGAGTAGTTCAGGAGATCCAGGGAAATACTGAGTGACACGGGTTAGATTAGGAAACCAGGATGGGGCTTCTGACACTCACCCTAACATGCTGAATTGCAACCTGACCTTGACAGAAAACCACTAATCCTGAAGCACCGAACTGCCAGAGCGGTACAAGAGCTTTACCTCCGAGGTAAAATCCTGCGTCTTTCCTTCTGTTCACACACAGCTGCTCACCAAACCCAACCAGGCAACATGCCTGAATTCTGAATAAAGTAGTGGTCTGCAACTGCAAAACTTATCTAGGACTTTGCCCAGCCAGATACATGTGTATTTTCTCCTTAAATGCAAAAATGACACGAGGCCATTTTGAAAGGAATGAGGAAAAAAAAGTTTACTTGTCATTAGATATAGATAGTAATAACCAAAAGCAATAACCAAACCATGTGAGGAAATTGAATACAGACAAATCACTATGCTAAATGAGAGAGGAGCACCAATTATGTGCAACAGAGCTCTTATTATATGGCATTCTGATTACCTTAAATTATATTTTTTAACAGACATCCATTTTTATTTTTGCTTCTAAAACAGGTGAAGTTCTTTTCAAGTATTGACGTCAGCTAGCCTCATCAATTGTTCCTGTAACAGCTCAACTACCACTACAGCCACAAACGCTATGAAAGAGCTAAGTACTCACTGCACAAAGGGGATTCGGTTTGGTTATTGCCGCAGCGCGTATGCATGGCCTAGTCTTTTACAGTGTAGTAATTGATATTGATTTTGTGTGGTACAGGTCCCTCCCTCTGTGCACTCATCTTTATTTCAAAAAAAAAAAAAAAACCAAAACCCCCTAAGTTAAAGACATCATGATCCATCTTGAAAATAAATCTAATTTTTCTCCTCTTTAAAAAATGCAGTGAATTTAGTACTCATCAGATGTGCTGGACCAAGTCCATGGCAGACCTCCAGCACAGTCCGCAGAAGAGCTAGTCTCCACGTGGGCCTGCTTGCACCTCTTGTCTCTGCTTTTGGGGTACCCTGTTGGGCCAGCATGGCAGAACAGCACGGACTTCTCTTTGGTGTAAGGGCCCCCACCACTCAGAGGGCATGCAATGAGAGTACCATGACCTGCTACAATCTGGATCGGAGGCCACCAGCTCTTTCAGCCATCAGCTGGCAACATGGCTGCCAGTTCGATGTCCCCGGTCACATCCAACCCCCGCTGTGTCCCGTCCCGTTCCCCCATTATTTCCTGTTTGGTCTTTCCTTTATGTTTTGACCCTTAATTATTACTAAGGCTGCATCCTTCTCTCTCACAGGAGTCCTGGATTGCACTATTTATTTATTGTTGCTCTTATTTTGGTTTTAAAAGACATCCACAACTTGGGATGTGTGTGGGGGAGAGTGGATGCTACCATGAACGCCTGGTGACAGTTCAGTGGAAAACTTCAAGCTGTGCCAGGCTAAACAAGGAAGGCCACGAGAGCTGCAGAGGCCAGCTGAGTCCAAGGGAACTCCCCAGGGAAGGCAAGTGAAATCTACTGAAAACACTGAAATGACACTTTTGCTTCCTTCCTGTTTATCAGATGAACCCAACTGGGGTTTTACTTCCAGGTTTGAAGAAGGTTTCTACCAACAGATGGTTTCACATGGCACCACAGAGGCAGGGCTGGAGGCTACCGGCAAGGCGGCTGCCCTCAGAGTCCCAAACGCCAGTAGCGTGGGGCACCAAGGCCTCCCAGCATTGCACAGCCCAGCAGCTTCCCAAAGCCATGCAGAACTGCTTCTAACCAACCACGCATGGCTGCTGCTAAAACCTGAACCCTTGGATTCATTCGCCCTGCACCTCAAGAAGGATTTCACTTTCACTGAAACATCTCCACTGGCCACAGATTTCAAGTGCCCTTGGATGCAGTTTTTGTTTACGTACCATGTTCATTTATGACAAGTACCTTCCAGGAGCACAAGCATACCTGTTGCACCTAACTGATGGACTAACACCAATGTCAGAGACTCAGATGGCAGCTGACTTCTACCCAGGCCTTATGGATAAAAACAAATGTTTTTGAAGGTCCATAAGATGTCCAGCAACTCTTGCTGCAGCCTGAGCTAAAAATATTACAAATACAGTTCAGGCTTTTGTCATTCCCACTGCCCACGGGAGCAGGATGTGCAGAGGCAGAGAATCAGAGGATATAAAAAGTTCATTCAGGAGGCTGTCTTTTTTACATTCTTAAAGTGACCCCAAACACTGCAAACTTCCCGTTCAGTTTTGACCGGAAAGTTTGGATTTTTCCTGACCCTCCTCTGGCCAGTGGGAAGCAGGAGTCAGAACCCAGGCCTTCACTTTGATGCTGCTTTCCTGCAACTCTGACAGCATTCCTGGTTCCCGTGCCCACAAATTGGCTGTGTGTCTCCATTCCTGCCCATTGGAGCTGAGCATCCCTACAGCGTCTGTGTACTAAGCTCAGCAGCAGGGCCGCTGCCGGCTGAGACCCACAGCAGCCCTCGCCCACCTCTTGCTGGTGCCTTGTCCACTGCCAGAGCAAGGCCAGTGCGTAATGGACTCCCAGCTGCACGTGGTGACACCAACATAAACTGTGTCCCACAACATCAAGAGTAGGGCAGACTGGACCTACTACATCCTCCCAGGGTCTCTCAGATTTAGGTCAGGATATTAACTGAGCCTAGGTCCTCTGAAAAGGCTATAAAGCAAGATTTTATATTTCTTTTTTCTCCTCATTTTTCTCAATCTAAGATTAAAAGCATTTCTTTCTGAAACCTGAAATCTTGCTGATAACCCTAAAACCCACTTGGGTCCCAACCCAAGTGGTGGTGTGATTTGGAGTGAGGTGGTGACCATGTATATGAGATGGAGAAGATACAGAGGTTTCATTTCCTACAAATTAATTCTCTACAAGCTGTGTAAACTTTCCTTTGTATAAACAAAGCCTTTACAGACAAAGATGTTAGGGTTTTTTCCCCTTTCAATTATTTAGAGAAAAAATAGAAATGTGATTTTGCTGTCTAGGCACTTCAGCCAGTACCAGCAGATCGAGAGCAGCTCTCGTTGCCTTCCACAGTGTACTTCCTCACGCTTCTGACTATAAAACAAATGTAAATAAACTTGCAAAGAAACAACCTTGTGCAGCCGGATATTACTAAGCAGTTTCAAGTTTCTACACTAGATTGACACCAGTTTGTAGTTACCCCCCAGTACAAATGCCACATCTCTTACTACAAATGGGCAACATGCTGTGAAGCCAACACAACTGCCCAGGGCAATACCACAGTGTCATCTTCGCTCCCATCACTTCTCATGCCCTTACTTTGGGGAGGCTCAAAAACTCAGCCCTAAAAATGCATCAGACAGTGATTCTGCAAAAGAGGGAGTAATCCACATAACCAGTTGGGTGGCCCGGCTCTGGTTTCTGTGTTTGCTCTCCATTGCCTGCATGTGTACAGCATGTCCCAGCCTGCTGCGGAGGCAGGGAGGGGAGCTGCTGATTTACTTTGCTCTCCCTGTTGCACTTTGGGTCTGATGGAGTGTCCTGGGAGAAGAGGGGAGTTGTCCCTCCCTGGAGAGCTCAGGACACCCTCGGTTTGGAGAGGGAACATGAGAGGGAGCAGAGATGACTGGAATGCCCAAGGGGGTTGGCATGCCTCCCAGGAGCGGTGGGGAGCACCCTGGAGCCAGCCTTGGTGCAATGGAGAGATGGTGGCTTGCCTGGGGACGTGGGGGAGTGAGCTGGAGGCTGTAACACAGGAGGCACTGGGCTCAAAAACAAGACTAGGGGAAGGACCTGCCCTCCAAGGACACAAAAAGAGCCTTTTATTTTAACCTGAGATGTTTTCTGCTTCAAAAAGTTACCCTGTTGGAGCCCGTTTTCTGAGAAAACGTGGCACTGGGGAGTCCCTGGGAGTCTCCTCATGTGCGCACTTTCAGGAAGAACATTGAGGGTCTACCAAGGGGCCTGACTCACAGGTCCATTAGACGTGGCTTTGCCAAATAGACAAACAAGTCATTATAGACAAATATAAAAGTACCATCAGAAAGCAGCAGTATCATCCTTTAAAAATGTTCCAGAACACTTAATTCCCACTCATATTCAAATGTACACAGGACCAATTAGAAATGCTATTTACTGTTATTTGTTTTCCCTCATTGTATTATTTCATATCAGTACATTGTATATCATTTAAGAGGAAGAGTGCTTTCATACATCAGAAAGACATTTTTGTCTCATTAATACCCTATGCCAAAAATAAAACCAGAAGATTTAAAATGAATGCTTCTGATATTTGCCTACCCTTCAAAAAAAAAAAAAAAAATCTCCATGCCTAAAGACACGATTTCCTAGAGAAGCAGTGGACACCTCCTCAGAACGCTGCTATTTAGAGCAAATAAAGCAGAATAAAAAGTTGCTGGTACTCACGGTTCCCCACACGGGTCTAAACTCTACCTTCAAACATCTTTGCACAACCCTGTGGAGAGCATTCATGCTGTGTTGCCCAGGGCTGAGCTCTTGGGCTCAGGCACTGGGAGCAGCGGTGCTGCCCTGCTGCCTAGAGCCCCTGCTTTTGGCTGCGGTACCAGCAAGCGAAGGTTGCTGAGAGGTAGTGTCATGCCTTATGGCATGGCTTGTTCTGGAGTACTTGGGGATTAATTTGGGAGGGCAAAATTTCAGAGTGGCAACTTCTAGAGAAGATAGTTTGCATCAAGAATAAAATAACCAGAAAATATTTTGTCAGTACAACCATCTGTACTTCTCAAACAACCTCATTGGAAACTACTAGTTACCCAGTTCTCCCTCTGTTGATGATGTGTATCTGTCACATATGACAGCCCCATGCGAAGGCAGGGCTACCTCCTTCTGTGTCGCTGCTGCCTGCAGCCACTGCTTCTCAGGACAGATACAAACAATCTGTAGCTGAGGTAACAGTCCACAACTGAGCTTTTTTTTTTTTTTTGCCTTATCTCCCCCCAGTGACTGTAATACCTGTTTCTGACAGTACCAGTGATCTGACTTTCCAGCCTTCACTGGAAAAAAAAAAACAACAAACTCAGCAGTGAGAATAGATGCCTTAATACTGCTGCTCCTTAAGTTAATAAAGCCAAATATGTATTGGAATCTGATTTCTCACTTTTCTTTATTAGGTACTTTATCATTTGGACTCCATTTTCCAACCTGATTTGTTACTACAAGATAAAGCAATTATGTGCTTAAACATGATTGCACTGTGAAACTCCAGCCTGTGAAACCATGGCCCAACAACAGACAGGGCTCTGCTGGTGATAGCGTGCCTAGCAAAAATGGATCTGTTATGCATGATGCTTGAGGAAAGCAGTGACCGAGGGCCCGTGCTATTCTTCTGCTCTGCTATTCCCCAAATCTCCCCGGAGTGGCACAGCACCCAAACCAGAGAGAGACTGCCACCAGGTCTGCCACAGAGGGCAAGGAGGCAGCCAGCGTCACAGGGCCAAATGCGATCCAGACTGAACGGGAGCGGCAGGCAAGAAAAGGAAGGGGATGGTAACTCATGAGGAAAACAGGTAAGAAAAAGGAAAGCAAGCCTTTCTCTCAGGAGCTGCAGAGAGTTTTTGCCCAACAAAGGGAGAAGCCAGGGAGCGGCATAGCTGCTCCCCAGATCACTACTAAAATGTGCCACGTGGCCCTGACTTGCAGTTGCCCCGGTGCTGTGGTGCAGCGCCCAGCTCGCTGGCCCCTCACAGCCAGTCGGGTGGGCTCAGGCTGCTTTCAAGCAGGGTGGAGGCTGACAGGCCTCCTCGGGACCCCACTGTCTTGCAGGGAGCCCCACCTGGCAGCCCTGCCCGCAGGGGGTTATGTGGGAGACTGCACCCTGCCAGCCACCAGCTCCTCAGGCCAGCCAGGAGGAAAGGCTGCCGCTGGCAGCTCACCAGCGCAGCTTGCATTGCCTTAAATATTGTGTTCTGACTGTCCTGTTCAGTATGAAACAAACCTACCAGAGGAAATGAACAGGATTTTGCTTTTAAAAGTATTGTGTCAGGTACATTAACAGTTCTACCATACGTGTTACTCAGCTCTTCAGAGAGTGCTTGGGTTTCATTTCTGCTGTAATTGTATCAGCATTTTGCTTCATGCCTCTCCTTGGCTTTCCTGCTACTTAATTTATTTTCCTTTGCAGTCATATATTGAGCCATCTACAGTGCTCTGCTGGCTGCTGAACCTCTGGAAACACATCACACCAAAGTGGTTTAGTGAGTCGCCTATGGGTCTTGTTTGCAGTTTTTACTTGTGTAGCAAATACCAACTCTGTGTTTAGGACCTATTACTTCAATGATTGCTCTTTTTTAGCTTAGCAGTTGCTGAGCACAGATAGTAAAACTGAAGACTTCTGTGGTGGAAAAGCAGTCATTTGTCAGATTTTAACAAAATCTCTGACATGGAGGTGGCTCACAGAAAGCAAGGAGCTATTGTCTAGTTATTAATACAATAAAGGTGAATAAAAACCCAGTTGAAATCCAGGAAGCAGTGAGTCATTAAGTGGGTGCTGCAGCAGGCCAGCAAGTGGTATCAGTTCAGCTCCCCCAGCATCAGCGCTAGGGTGAGTGTCATTCAGCCTATTTATCAGCAACATTATTTTTTCTGTTATTTATTGGTGGAATATGTGAATTTGACAGCAATCTGTGGATGACAAGGAGGAAAGAGGTATATCAAATGCAGGAGGCATACAGCATAAACAGAGAAGATTTAAACAACTCAGATTTGTCAGAATAAGATGTGAGCTTTAATGGCGGGGGGGTGGGGTAGAGCAGATGTCAGAGTACACCTCGGGCAGACATTTGCAGAGGGCCAATAAGCCAGGCTCACTTCTACAGAGCAGGAGTGAAAGGAGGAGGTTGGCTGCCCATGACTGCTGTCACAGCCATCACACTCTTGCGGATATACCAACTTCAAGAGGATGATTCTTGACTGGAGCTGGGGGGTATGCAAAGCCAAGAAAAACTGAATTTTGCAGCTTCAGGGAAGAGGTTGTGCAGCCCAGAGCCATGTAGCCTGGTTGGTACTGCTGCTGCCCCCAGGGAGGAAGAGGAGGTATATTTTGGGATGGTCCTTATCTTCCCTTACCTGTAGCCACTGCCACAAGCACCCTGATCTCACTTCACGAGGCAGCTGCTACTCTGGCTCTCTACAGTGAGCACTGGCAGAGTGGGCAGCCAAGATACAGCTCTGTAACTTGGTCTAGTGTTTAAAACCAGGCAGAAACAGACTCTTAAGAGTAATTATTGATCCCATAGGCTCATTACAGCTGCCTTTACTCCCCCTGCAGTGATTATGAGTAGATAGAGTGTTTTAAACAGCAGGGTTGTGTCTACATGTCTGCGAAGTGACATTTCAATGAGTTAACTAGTACCTGCAAGGAGATGCATTTTTCAGCTATGGCCTTTTTATTTCCTATTTGGTACAGAGAAAGGCAGCAGGCAGAGCGCTTCCCTCCACCGCAGGTGGGCTGGGAAAAATCCCGTGTCTCCCTGGTGGTCCCCCGGCACCTTGCTTGTCTCCCTACTTCCTCCTGCCTCCTCCAGCCTCGACATGCTTTATCTGCATGGAAGTCCATATGCAGTGGGAAGGGCTGCAAGGGGAAGGGAAAACATTTGGTTTCCTTCAAGACTTGAAACAGCTTTTTCTGGCCTGGGATAATGCCAGGATCCCTGGAGGATGAACTCCTGCCACTGAACTCTGAAATACAGAAAAACTTTAAGATGGCTCAAGTTTGGGGGCCAAAACTGGCTACCCCAAAATCAATAATCATCCTTTAAAATATACACCTAAAAGGATCTTGGCTGAAGTTGGGGGGAGCTGTCACAAGTAGATCACAAGCACCCTCCATTTAAATGCTTTGAGAGCCCTGGGTGTCACAACTGAAAGAAAAAAGGCTCCCAGGAGCATGAGCTGTGGCACAAAAACAGCCATCTTACAGAAAGTGGGGAGAGATATTGAAAGTTAACCGCTCCAGGGAGCCAGCAGATGTTAAATAGAGTAACTAATTTAGTCTGAAATGGGAGAGCCCTGTCATCGGAGAACTCCTGTCCCGTAAGCAGGGGACAGACATCGGCCTGACGAGGTGTCCGAGAAAACGCTTTTCGTCAGGAGAGGACGCATGAGAATTAAAGAACAGGTGAGAATATCGCTCAAGAAAGAAGGTCATCTCTAACTGGACTCGCAACTGTTTACAGGCAAAAATCACTTCATTGGTAAGAGATAAATGTAGTCTCAGTTGAAACAACTGCAAGGAGTCCAACACTGAGGTTTTACAAAGGATATGAACCCAAATAACAAGTAGGATGGGGGTGCGTATCTACAGCAATCATCCTTGGGGCCTGAGGAAGGAAGGCGAACAGCACCAGCAGGCTGTGACAGCCAAGCGTAGAGCCAGGGACCCGCTGCCGCCTCCACACAGCTCTGCCCACAGTGCAGGCAGGCGTTGCCCATCACTGCCAGTTGGCTGGTGCCAAAAAAGCTATTGCTCCAACTCAGCCCCATCCATGAGATGGAATTCACACCCCACACTAACCTGTGCTGATGGCAGGGACAGCAGGGAAGGCGGATGGGAAAACTCCTGGGGGTCTGTCCCAAAAGACAGGTGGGAAAACATCTGGGAATAGAACCTCTGTGGGTTCTTGAGAGCAAATTCACAGTAACAAAAGATCTCAAGAGGATCTTGTGCAAAAATAAGGAACCCTTCCCCTCTCAATTCTGGCAGTTTCCAGATGGGAAACTGAAATGAAACTTTTTTTGAAATGTTCAGAAACCTTTTGAACCTCATTAGTTTTCATTTCATATGGCTCTGCACAGAAAAAGTACATAAACCTGCAGCTCTTTTAGATGAAACGATGTAACGTTCAGATTATATCAATAGAAGCAGGGAGGGGACTGTTCGTCTCAGTAATATTTTAACAAAAGAAGTCATTTTATGCAGTCTTTACAATGCTTTCTTATTTCAGGGGTCATGGGAGCTGCATAACACCAGGTCTTCACAGCCTCAGAAACCAAATACTTAATTTTGAGGAAACAATACCTGCATGCAATTAAGCTCTTAAATTTACTCATGTGAGTAGTTTGAATTAGTGCATGGAGAATACTTGCAGGCTTTCAGTTGCACATGTGTAAGTTTTGGCAGGGCTTGGTTCTTAACCATGTTAATCTTGAAGCTTTCTTTGTTTTCAGCAGCAAACCTAGCAAAACTATAAATATACTATCCACTTTGAAAATCCTGTAAAATCAATTTTGGAGACTTCAAGAAAATCAAAGGAAATGTGATAAAATTAAAATGCTCCCACTTAAATAAAATTTTATTTCCCTTCCAGTAACATACAATATTTAACTAAGAGTTTTAATACATTCAGTAAAATATGAGCATATTATTAACCTCTTCAAAACGACACGATTTACTGTAAAGTCATTACCATTCTGTTCACTCATGTCTGGCCTCTTTGTTTCAAGTCTGTTTTCCCAGCTTACAGTATCAGGTCAACAGACTCTAACATAAATGAGTAATGCGTCTGGAATTTTTCCTTGCAACACCAAACCTCAGACCAAGCACAGGGAGAAGGGCCATGCTGTGAATAAAGATGGGAAGTGGCTTCAGCTGCACCTCTTCTCTCCATTCTCCAACCTGTCCCACTTTCCCTTGCAAGAAACTCCTACATGGGCTGCTGTCTGTCCCTGACTTCATTTCCTCCTCTCACAGCTCTCAGAAACAGCATCTGGACTCTTGGAAGACCAAACCCACCCTTTCTCAGGGTCTAGCAGACAAAAACATTGCCATGCTTCCCACGTCCTCTTTCAAAATCTGCAACAGTGACCTCGGAAGTCCCGAGGCAAACTTGTTTCTGCAGGGTGGGACAGTTGGAGGGGATCTACTTGGATTAAAAGTATTTGTGGCCATTTCTGAGGTGCTGCCCAAGGTTAACTCAGTGAAGTGAGGGTGGTGCCCTGCTTCTTGCTATCTGCCTAACTGGAAATGAGCACCTTGCAATCAGCAGAGCTTTATTGACAGTGCTGAAGGTGTCACGGCACAGGAGAGGAATGTTGGTCTCTTTCCTCAGCACTTTAAATTTCTATAGCCTTCAGGTTTGGGGGAAGTGAGGTGTTCTTCTGAAACTTTGTCAGTAAATCTAGTGTTTTATATGGATATTAGCAAATAAAAACCGAGTTGTGTGAAAAATGTCAGTTCTATTTTTGCCAACTCAAATATAACAGGAAATTGTATGCTTAACATATGTGGAGAACTGCAAAACTGAACCACAGATATGTAACCACTGTTATTAAGAATAGTAAATACGTCTGCAGAGTTGAAATGGATTATGCCGCTGGATATTTCCTTTAATATGAATTCCAGCTATGGTGTAGCTTTGCATATGAAGGTGAATAGAAGATCTTATGACAACTTCAGGAAACAGAATTGCATTCTTACAAATTGGTCATGTATTTATCTAGTCCCTTAATACACTGATGGGAAAACAAATGTACTATGGTACCCAAACTAAAAAAATGGTTTCTGAATACATTAATTTCAGAAATGCACCAATAGCTTCGATAGGAAGGACCTGAATATAAATGTCTTGCAAACCCAAAAAGAAAAGAAAAATCAATCCGAGCTGCTAAGCCACAAGCTATTTTAAAAGACGCCTGGAATCCAGATGAACCGAAGCCTGTCACACCCCAGGTCTGAATCATAAGCGCAGGTCTCCTTTGGGATGCTCTGGAAAGCCCCATGCAGAAATCGCAGCTCTGCCGAGGCATGAGCCAGCAAAGCGCTCTGCAAGGGTGCCCGGCCGCCACTGCACCAGGAAGGTGGGAGACTGGCAACCCCGAGCACATCTGCCCAGCCCCCTCCTCCATCATCAGAGTAACTACACAAGCAGGGAGTCATAAAAACACTGTTGCCAATATTTTTACTTATCGCAAGAGAAGGGTGTTGGATGTTTTCTGTTTGTTCTTAGAAAGCACTCGTTTTCCTAAAAAAACAGCCAGGCTTCTTTCCACAACTCTGAGGCTCAGGCTAAATATTTTTCACACTAACTTTTCCCCAGCGAATGGTGTAGTTACTCCAGCAACTAAAACTCCCCTTTTCAATCGCCAGTCCTGCCAAGGCCAACAGAGGGGCTCCGTGTGGAACAGATCATATGCCTGAGAGAGAGGCAAGCTGCTCAACACTTCCACTGTCCTTTTTAAATGAGGTGGAACAAATTAGAAGCAAATACTATTTGTACCTAACAGTTCAATCAACCCAGCATCCCAAATGAAGGGAGTCCCACTTTCAGATCCTCTGCCAAAAAGACATGGTATGACATGGACCAACAGAGGTGAATTTCTTTAAGAGCTTCAATTTTTCTTAGCAAAGAAACACTTTAACTCTTGGCAAAAACAGGGTTTCAGGCAGCATCCTTAAGAGGAGGGAGGAGGGGGAATGGAGTCAGTATATGCCAATAGTAATCTATAAGGATTTTCCCTCCAAATCCCTATTACCGTATCCATCGCACAAGGATGGAGCGATGTTGAGTGCTGATGGTACACAGGCAGTAACTGTGATGGGGAACGGGCTACTCCTCACAGCCAGCCTCCAGTCTTTGCTGTTTTGGCATTAAGCTCATACTGAAAGTGACAATCGCACAAAAAGAACCCACCTGTAAGAAAAGAGAGTGCCCAGCAGCCCGGCAGCCACCACTGATGCCAGCACCCCAGCTAGCCCCCAGTCCATGGCGTTGCCAAGCCCATGGGTACCCATGCGTGGCTGGGATGGGAACCTTCTTCCTAAAATAAATCTGGGGTAAGGCTCCCAACATACTCAAGGTTGAGGGCTACTAATCTAATTTATTTTCAGACTGGTAATTTGTGACTCACAGGCAGGCGTCTATTTTTAGGGATGGCTTCAGCCAGCTCCAGATGGAAGCGCAACAGACTGCGGCCTCCAGCAATCGCAGCCACTTTTACAGCCCAGCTCCTGACAGGGGTCCCCTCAAAGCTTTGGCCAGTGCAACTCAGGCACAGACTATCACTGTGCAGTATTGTAATTATGTATTTCAACCTGTGGGTCCCCCATCACACAGGTTATTTTGGACTATGCGAGAAATGCCTTGGCTTTGCACTGTTTTTCCTCTCCCTGCCCCCTCAAAAACAAGCTGGGAGCCTTTTCCAAACCACCCCATCACCATGCACAGTGTCTTCCAGCACGGACTGTCTGATATCCTCTGAGTCAGCTACATCCGACGAGCCACAGCTGGCCTGGAGCTGGGCCAAAGACTTTTCCCTTCAGTTTTGTTGCACAACGCGATCTAAATAACCGGTCCCATCTAATTTGTTTCCTTCACGGGTCTAAGGAAACTGTATTTCACTTCGTGAGGTCTCAAGTTAGGGAAACATCGTAAGGTCAGTGTCCAAAACCAATTCAGACAGCAATACAAATAAACTTCGATTGGAAAAAGACACAGTCAGGGAAAAAACCCCAAAAACAAAAACAAAAAAAACCCCAAAACAACCCACCAAACTTTTGTGACTAGACTATCGCTTTCATTAGCATCATGCTCTGGAATTTAAGTTTCATCTGTTTCTATGAAAAATATGAATGAAGCAATGTATAACCAAGAAATGAATTCTTACTTGACAGTCTAACCTTTTCCTTCTTGCAAATTTGTAAAAGACTTCCTTGACCAAAACTGGTTTTTAAAAAAATGCAAAATTTTTTGAGTGAAACTGAATCACTAAAACTCCTTAAGGTGAACATTGCTTAAATGTTTGAAAGTCAGCTGTGGCAGAGGCTGCATTAAGAAGTGGCCCAATATATATTTTTTTGTTGTTTTACTTTTACTTTATCCCGACAGACAGCACTTCTTTGGAAAAGTCAGCATACTTCAATCACTTCTATTTCACAACTTCAAAAAGCTGTAGTGTGGTCAAAAAATGAAATTTGATTATCCAATGACAAAGAATTTGGGGAAAAAAAAATCAGCTCTACCCAAGAGATAACAAAACTTTAAGATGCTAAATTAATTACCTTTTTGGCTCAAAATTTTGAGGCAAAAGGGTTTTTTAATGCATGCATGTATACATGTGCATGTTTATTTTCTAGTATTCTATTCATATTCTAGCAATGCCTTGCATTTTGGGAGACGATATAAATTATTTTTAGTTGTAAATTATATTCGAAAGGGGGGATCTATGGTGTGATTCTGATAATGGAACAAGCAATTCACGTTGTTTTAAACTGCTTACGTGCTTGCAAACATCCCTGAAATCACACCCAAATAGGGGGTGGAAAACAAATGAAAGGTCTCAGCTGTGCCATACACTGTCGCTGCGGGATAAGTGCACCTGTCCCAAGTGGCAGAAACTCATGTCCACCTAACAAAAAGGCAGAGAAACATCATCTTTGCTGCCATCATACCTGGCAGCCCAAACATGAGCAAAGGCAGGAGGAGTATGGGAGACCATGGTGCATGGCATCAGTGTTTCTTGAGATTTTCTGGAGTGTTTCCCTCTGGTTTTTGGCTCCTCAGTCTTGCCCAGTCCACTGCTGCTCCATGCCTTGGTGGAGGGAGCACGTTAGGGACCCACACGCGGGGACCCAGAGCTGCTGCCCACCGGAGGCACCGTGCGTACTGCCCCCTGCGCAGCATTCTGGGCCACACGGCAGCTCCTCTCTGCTCCGCTGCAGAGGACCTAAACGATGGCCATCTAAATTGCCTTTTTCTTGTATTTTATGCCCCTTTTCAGGATGCTCTTTGGAAACTGCTAATCAATGGACAGATTGTGGCCCTAAAACTGGTGTCATTGGTGTGACGAAGATGGCACTACCAAGGAGAGATGCTGTATTGGCACAGAGCTGGACTAGTGCCCTCTGTAAAACCCTTCTGATGCAAGATGAAGGACACAGCTGGAGCACACCTTCCTCATCTTGAACAGCCTTGTGATGATCCACATGGAATCGGTAAGAGCTGCCATGACTTTGTGAAGGCTTCAGCCCACCTTATGTTACGAGCCAGGCAACTGCCCAGGCTGGTGCAACACAGAGGCTCCCTGTCTGTCCCCCTCTTCCTCTGCTGCCTGACTTGGAAGCTTTCATGCTGGCAGCCCTCAGAGGAGCAGGTATGATCCCCTTTCTCCAGGATTACAGCTGCACCCCAACCATCAGGATAAGAGGTTTCCATCCAACACAGATCTTCTACCGGTGACCAGACAGGGAAGAAAGGCTAACAGCAAATCATCCTACCAGGAGTTTCAAAACCCAGCAGATTCCACACCAGGGTGGAGAGCTAGTTTTCAGTCTGACTGGTCCTCTTATTTGTTTGTTTAAGGGCTACCCTGGCAGTGAGCGGGGAAGAATTCCTTCCCTGTGTAGGAGTGTGCTGCCAAGTTCCTCTGACTTGCGACAAGACTCAAACATTTCCTGTTCCCTCCATCCCTGAACACTAGCAAGAAGCCTATTCAATACCTCACAGCAAACAGCAAGATCTTTCATACCTCAAAGGCGTAATTTAAATATGGGAAACAAATTTACCTTTTCATTGAAAACCCTACTTTGAGTATAGCCAACTGAACGTATTTCCACATAAACTGGTGATAAATGGAGAGGAGGAACTCACAAAGAAAGAGAAGTGCTAATTTGCCTGTGCCTGAATCAAAGCAGTTGCTAGCTGCAAGCATTTGGGCAGCAGCGTGCGTGGAAGCACATTGTTCAAATGGAGTTCCTATCGCAAAAATAAAAGCTTGCACATGGTGAAAATGAGGTACAAAATCTTACGCTCTCTTCCTCATTAGCACAGCAGGACAATAATATCAGAGGTGTTAACTGGCAGGTGTGTTTGTAGATAATCGCTCACGCCTGTTGTACAGTGCAGCAGAGAGAACAGAAATCAGGTTTAAAAGCTATCATGCACCAGGTCGCTTTTCACCGAGGTTGGGTCCTATGGCCGTGATGTATTAATGTGGATAATACACATTATTCAATAGCTCTGTAAAGCCTTTTCTCATGCATTTTAACTCTTGCAGAGGCACAATATAATATGTAGAGGTCAAGGTCAGTCCTTAGACTAAGGAGCAGGGCTGGCAAAGTCACCACAACTCGAAGCATCAAGTTCACTGTATGCAGTAGCAGTCAGTACATGCAGGCAGCAGGTCTGGTTCATGCCCCCAGGGCCTCCTAACACACTAACATCCCCAGGCTGCACTCAAAGCATGGGTGTGTGTTGCCAGATCCAGGACGTTGTGTCCCAACAGAAATAAGGTGAGAAACAGCTTGGAAGAGGTTCCTGGAGACATTTCCAGGATTGCAGGCTTTAAAACCTCAGCATCCAAAGGCTCCAACAGACCTAGGAGGATCCACTGCAATTAATGGGGATGACCGTGGTGATCTCACTGCTCTTGGTAACCTGTCTCAAGGGCTGACCCATTTGTTTTCCCTCTGGATGAATCACTTTTCAGACAGCCTGTCAAATACAAATCTGTCTTGTTTACACATACAAGTCTAGAATTTACCAATTTATAAAAATAACAAGAAATTAACAAGTTCAGCGATCAGCCCCAGAAATAATCAGCTACACTGTGGCTTTTCCTCTGACCCATTTGTGGCCAAAATGTGACTACTCCAAGTAGTAAATGCCAACTTGGTAGATGCTGCCATGGTCAGGCTCATTTCAAACTATTTTTCTTACAATAAAACCCTTTTCAATCTTTGTTCCTTTGTTAAATGTTCTTTTCTTTAAACAGGAAATAATCTACAATATTCTTTGAATGAATCAAAGGATATTGCTCCTATAGCCTATGTGTGCTCACCATGGAGTAGATAGAGTGCTTCACCTATGAGCCCTTTTGCTGTTTTTTTTTTTTTTTTTGCAGACCTGTGCAATGAATCAGCTTTTCAGATGGTGTAAAGGAAATTGTTGCCAAATTGGCAGGCCCCTACATCAGCACCAGAACAGAATCTGACTCCAGAGCTTTAAAGAAAATCGGGGGAGACAGGGGACACTACCCTGGATTTCTAAATGCCAGAATTGGACTGATGTGATGCGGCAGGCTGCTGTCACCCACTGTCAGCCAGCTCCTGCCCTGGCTGAGATTGGTCACTGCTCTCAACGGGAGCTGAACTAGACCCTTTGCTCTCTCCTTCACATTTTGACTGAACGAGGAATGTTTTCAATCAGTGTGGGATGGGAAAAATTAAGAGCCTTTTAGGAATGGCATATCCTGAGTTTCCAGAAGCTGTCTAGGTCAGCCCAAAGTCTAGCCAGCCGGTGCACTCATCCCCAGTATTTACACTGACAGTGGAAGCAAGCCTGGAACAGCTGCAAACAATTACGCCTCTGACCCTCTCACGGCAAAGCCCTGTAATGCAGGATACTTCCATTCACACTGCACATTGCAGCAGCTAATGCTCACTTCCTTATGAAAACATCCACATTAAACTTATTTCATCATGGCTAATTGGTACCCAATTGAATTCTTTTAAAAGGTGTGCTTTGCAATATCTGTCATCTGAAAGCTTCCCTTACCAGGAGGAAACATCTGTCTTCTCTGCAGTGGGTTGAACATAAAGGTTTTCTGTTTCCACATTATATATATCCCAGAGAGTGTCAGAACAGAATAAAACAAGGGTTCAAAATCATAGCATGTTCTGCTACTGCCCACAGCTGTGAGTACCATCACCGAGGGCTCCTACCCATCTCCATGCTCTTTTCCCACCACTCTCATCCTCCCCGAAGTGGCCCCTAAGCCCATGTCCACTCTTCATATGGAGTCTGCCCAAACCAAAACTCCAACCTCAAGTCACACCCACACACTGGGACCTCTGCCTTCTTCCTTATCTCCACCCTGGCTCTGCTCCCACAGAACCTACCCCTGTGTTACCAACCCAGGACCCCTCACTCACTCTCGGCACAGCCTGGCTGGTCACTGCCCAGACTTGCTCCTCTCCCCTGGGCGAGGAAGGTCATGCCTTGCCACTGCCTGCAAGCAGAGCTGCAGGCAGCAGCAATAGCTTCTCACAACTGTACTACTTTGAAGAAGCCTGCATGCCGCTACACAGTGCATGATTTAGGCACCTCTGGAGGAAAACCCCCTCAGAGCTAGGCCTGGCATCCACCCCAATCTCTTTCTCTGTCCACTACTACTCTAGCTGTGCAAAGCAAGGAAAGTATTCTCATGAATTCCCTCAGCATGAGTGGATCCTGGGCTGACACTGAAAGGATTGCTATCGCCTCAAAATAATCCTGGCACAGGGAGTGTGCAGCAAGGTGTTTTAGGAACAGAAACATTAAGAGGAAAACAGAAACCAGCAACCCCGCTGGCATGACAGAAGGCATCAAATGCCAAGTCTTTTCATATTTACAGACTCATGCAGTTTATGGGCTTAACCAAATGCTTCAATGAGAGAAAAAGAATAAATAGTGGAGTCATTAACTTATAATCCTTGAGACTAATGGAAATAATTATTGGACCATAACAGTGAAGCCATGCTCTAGTCTCTTTGGCCTTATTTTAGGCTCTTTCCGCCCTTCTTTCACTTCCAGACTTTTTAAGCAACATTTAGATCTAAACTCTCTCACACAGAGTTGAACAGTACAAGGGCCCTGGACTTTGGCTGAGCCAGCAATCGGGCAGCCTACATTTTGCTGTGTTCCTTGATGGGCTGAGAATAGACACTCATACAAGTGTTATTCTTTGCCCTTCCTGATATGGACTTGAGTAATGAAAATGGAAACAGCACATACAGCAATTCTGGCTATTCTGATGACTGAATTGAAAAGTTTTCCTCCAAGGGATTTGATAATTGAGAAAGCAGATTAGAAAAAAAGTGGCATAAAATATTACTGTAATCTCTCTGAGACTAGAAAATGTATTACATTGACTAATAAGCAACAGGAAGAGACTTTACATTTCCCTTTACACTTACATTTCCAGTTATATAGTTACAGAAGAAATGATTAGGAGGTTATTTTATTTCTGGACTCTCAATGGAGAAGACAGAAAACAGAGGAATGTAGAGACTTTGAACATGAGGTAAAATACAGGCATTGCTCAGGAAAAGATGCCAGCTTACAAATAGCAGGAGAGGCCAAGGTCACAACTCACTGCCCTCCACCACCTCATGGGAGCTCATTGTAAATTGTTGTTCCTCTTTGAGGACATTTTTTGTGAGGTTACCAGCAGATGGGCAGTGTTGGTGAAACAGCAATGAGCCAGAGAGCTGTGTAACACACAGGTCACACCTGCTGGAGTCACCCTTTGATCTTAGGTTTTCTGAATTGTCCCCCTAAGTCTTTGCAAGGACCTGAACCACTGCTTGGTATTGTCCAGAAATACAAATCTCTTCTTAAAACAACATTTATCTTACCAAAATGTCACTGGAATAACAAGTAGAAAGTGCCCTGGCAAAGCAGTTCATTTTGGTACTAAAATAACAAAATGCAAAACCACAAAAGCCAACAAAAGCACTTGTTTAGCCAGGGAAAAATACTATCGTGAGTGCTTGGGAGTGTGAGTCGCCCCCAGTGCTTATTGGAGCTACAGCTGCTCCCAATGAATTATTCACCACCAAATGCCAGTGGAAATGGTGTGAAGACCACAGTAGTGGGTAAGCAGTGTACGGTGTGTCACAGAGGTGGAGGGCTGGACTAGATCCTTCCAGCCCAGCTTGTGTGTTCAGTGTGAATTCCTTACATGCATTAGGTGGCAGGCTTTCCCTGAGCCCAGCAGGAGCAGGGGAGAGAGAAAAAAGCTAGACTGTAATTAATTTTTAAAAGAAATTGTATTAATTTAATGCAATAGATTGAAAACAATAAATGCCAGTGTGTCACATGTCTGCAAAGTGAAACCTGGTTTCACATTCAAACTAGACTGCCTGTTTGAATCAAAACACATACCTAGTTTTGGTATTAGTGAAAAGGACAACTGATTTGTCACTCAGTAGATTATTCTGGTGTTTTACTATTGATACTGGGATTTCACATGTCAGTGCTGGACTGTTCAGGTCCTGCTGCTCAAGAGGCTTGAGCTTTTGGATGTGTTAAGTGGGAGACTGCTGAGTCCTGATCATTTCCAGGCATTACTTGCCAAAATAAATAGCAGCCAGATCAATATTACTTGGCTTGACACTGTCATAAGTAAACAATGTTCACCTGTAGTTTGCTGTTCAGGGTTTGCTTTAAGGACAGAAAAATACAAACAGGTAGACGAAAAGAGACCATGGCCTTTCAAGGCACCGCAAGCCAGGAGGCAAGACAGATGAGACTGTCAATGTCTTGGAGGATAGGTTTGGACTTAAAAACTTTTTTGACTGCTTGCAGAAATGCTCTGGGGAAAAAAAATTCAATAGGGAAAATTGAAAGATGCTTGTGCCAGGCAGGAAGAATTAGCTTCACAACTATAGGAGGAAAATAACTTGCCCAGGCAGCAGCTCTGAAGAGAAGGACCTGGCGATGCATGGGTCACAAAGGAAACCAGGAGTCAGTTGCACCACGGTATTGAAAAAAGTCAAACACTGCACTGACATGAATAGACTGAGCTAGAAGCCTACACTGCTCACGAAGTCACCTGTCCTGCGCACACAGCCCTGCTCCCAGGTCCCATCTCCTCCTCACCTGTTTCCAGGGCTGGGCACTGCACCTGACAAAATATGGGAACAACTGGAAAGAATCCAGGGAACAAGAATGATTAAAAGGCCAGAAAACAGTACCAACAGGGAAGAGAGGGAAGAAGATGGGATTATTTAATCTAAAGACATGAAGACTGGGGAAATCACGAAAGCAGTTTTTGGATATGTAAAGTCTGTGGCTTGGAGGAAAGGAAGAATCTACCTTCTAAAGTCCATAATGTACAGAAGAGCATAGGAAGTGATGAGTTTAGTGCACAGCTGGGAAAATGCAGTTCAGACTTGAGACAAACCCTCTTAATGGTGAAGGGAGAGAAGAACAGCTACAGATTGCATCAGGAAGCTGTAAAGTTTCCAGCATCCAGGAACACTTTGGGCAAAAACCCTTCAGAAAAGAGAGGTAGTGCTGATCCTGCCTTTGGCCAAGAGCTTTTTGAGGTCCACCTGGCTCCATGACTACACAGAAATGATCCTTTCTGACCTCTGGTGAGCCATGCCACTCTGGACTGTAATATTCACAGAAATTAGGGAGTCAACTGGAACACTGCAAACAACAGTTCCAGCACATGCTGGAAAGACTAAACTTTCTTTTAGTCTTATTAGGATAATATTATACAGAACAAGGCCATAATTTAAAACTAAAGAAAGAAAATAATGCCTTTACTGGCAAAAGTGGCACTTGCCTGCATGATCAGCATACTAGTTTTTACAGTGAGTCATCATCTAAATCCATGGTAGATACTGTATGCTGGAGTTTCTTGTTTTGCTTTGATTTTCAGTCACAACAGCTTATCTCCCGCAAGAACCTGGTAATCATGGAGTGGCACGCAGTAGCTGGAAATGCAGAACATGACTTGTCCAGCCCTGAGACAGATGGGCTGTGTTCACCCCCCCCGAGATACCCACCCCCTCCCTGTGAACGTGGACAATTAACAGAGACCGGACATCTATGGCTAGAGAAAAACTTTTGAAAGTATCCTCTGCCAAGAGATTAACCATCCTTCTATGAATATTTTCTAGGCATAATGAAAATACACATGTATTACTTTTAAAAAGTTGCCACACCACAGCTAGACATGTAAATAAAATGCCATTTGCCTTACACGGACACAAGGACACAGTACTAAGGTACCCATGAACCCACAAAAAGTGAAAGGAGTGATCTGCCGCTGTTAGAGAAGGAACAAGAGACTCAGTTTAAAAATTATTTTTCACTGGCACACAAGTCATTTGGGACCTTTGTGGATCTTGGCCTTAAAATATCAAGCCACTCTTTCACTTCTGGTAGGATAAATACACTAGGAGCAGAACACGGGTGAGACTCAACACCAGCACTAGCCCCAGGAGATACCACTTGGCTCTCAGAACTACCTTTTCTCTGTATACCTGCCCAGCATGTGCAAGAGAGTCTCAGGCATTCCCACCACAGACTTTTGCAGCAGCACAAGGCTACTGGTTTGGGTTTGATCCAAACGTGTTTACATTTTTCCCACACAGTCCACTTTGATGTCTTTTAAATATACCCTGAGCTTGTACTTGCCAAAAGAATAAATACAGCCTTGTTTTCGTTTGTATTTTAGTTGTGAAGCATTTAGTTTAGAATCATTTGCATAATGATTTAGCAAGAGGTAAATGTAGGTAATAAGAAAAACACTGAACGTGTTAAACATGTGAATTACTGTCTTGCACAGAGCCATTTACCTTTGTAAAATTCTATGTTATGTTGAAAGAAACTGAGCTGAATCACGACCTCTTACAGTGTTATCTTCTACACACTCATCACTTACGTCCCCTTAGCACTTAATTTTCCTACAATATAAGCTCGGAGAAAGTTAGAAATGACTGAATTACTACTCTGCTGTTGACTGGGCTGGAAGTAGGATAGTGAGTGACACTGGCAATTGACAGCAGTCAACACATGTGGATCCACTGCTGTGCATCAGGTTTAGTGACCACCTCCTCCTATATGTTACAGCAATGCCTCTCACCACATCGGCTGCCTGTTACATGTTCTACAGACTAGCCTATCCAGCATGTAGGAAAAAATCATTTAGCTAGTGCCACAAAACAGAGCCACCCATGGCGCTTTGGCCACTTTGTGTCACTAGAGTGTTACAGATTTTAATGCAAAAAAAAAGTAATCTCAAGTGTATCACCAACACAATAACACACAGCCAGCAGTAACGGGCAGGTCTAGTCTACTGGGTTCATTAATTCCATTTGGCCGTTTAGAAATGGTTCTGTCTACAGTATGCATGGTCTTAGCTTTAAGCCTTTTTTTTTTTTTTTTAAAGCACTAATGCTTTGTATTTGAAAAATGAAAAATAAGTACCATAACGAAGCTGTGTTAATATTAGAAGGAGTTGTGCATCAGCGGTTCATATTGAATGGGTATTGGCATTATGTTCACTGGTGCTAGGATACCATGGTGATGGGCCCTGAAGAATTACCAAAAATAGATTAAATGCATGTGGCAAGTGATAATAAGCACAAAATGTTTTCCATACAGTAAAAATGCCGCAGGAAAGCAGAATAACACATTCTATAAATCAGCTCAACAGATCAACAACTTCCAGGCAGAATACTTGGGGATCTGCATGCGTAGTCAGAGCTGAAGTCCTAAGCCCAAAATTGCCAAGAAACCAAATTTGGCAATAGTGTCTGCACCTAAAGAAATTCAGACTGAGGAGACTGGCACAGGATCTGCTGTTGCTAGCAAAAATGTATGAAAGGAGCTGAGAGGTTTGGATTTAAAGTAAGAGACATTAATCACTGGGTAACACCTACCACAGTAACTGCATCTTTCCAAGCTGCTGGAGTCTCATCCCTTTTTGTATTGAGTCAATCAAAATATTAAAAATGTCATTCTTTGAAGCTGTGCTGAGCCAGGCTGCTTGTTCGCTGCTGTGTAAAACAAATCACTCGAAAGAGTCTCACTGAAGCTGCCCACTGATTCAGCAGGGTGCTCATACACAGAATTAAAGACACGTGCAAGCACCAGAAGCTCTTGTGCAGGATGACAGGAGACGGCACACCCCACTTTCTCATTAACAACCACTATGCTGCATTACGACAAAGCGCATGACAAAGGGACATGTAAACGGCATTGCTACTTGCTCACAACTGTCAGCAGCGCTTTGCTCAAACCATCCCTTATGGAGAAACATGCACAGCAAAACCATTTGTTTACGAAAACAACAGCTACCTAAAGCCACATTGAAAATTTATTAACTGGGGTTATTTACCACTACTGAGGCGACTCAGTGTATGTAGACACATATATAAATATTCAGATTGCTGCTCCAGACATTAAGCCACCATCAACCCAAAGTGACAAGAGTTTCTGAAGCAAAATTTCTTACATTTCACAGCTTGCAGGAGCTCCCACTGAAGGGTGGGGGTCACCAGAAACAGGTACCAGAAAGCCACTGGGAAAGGATATCCCATTGCATAGCAACATGCCAGAGGCATTCAGAGGAAAGCATGTGGAGCCGCCTGACAAACACTGGAGGAAAAGATGCCAAATGTGGCCATTTGGGGAGGACATGTCCCCCAGATTTCCATGGCTTTGGAACACCGGTGTTACTGGGGTGAATACAAAACACTCTGCCAATCAGCCAGAGCGGCTCTTCCGAGCGAGACAACAGCAGCAGAGTCCTCCTGAGGTCGGTGGGATTTTTTAAAGTGAAGGAGCAACAGAGAGATCTAATTGCAAAGTCTGTTACTAGGTGACACACCAAGTCCTGACAAACTATACTGGGTGGTATTTTGACATATTGGTCTGTGCACTAAACTCTATGCCAAAAATCCATGTTCCACCATCTCCACCCTCTGCTTCCTTGGATGGCTGAGAAACAAGGCCTCCAGAGCACATATGCTGAGATAAATGTTCTGAAGACCATCAGGTTAAGGACTCAAAACCTCCTGGCCCTCTCAGTCTTTTCTGTAGGAAATGAAGAAAAAACATGAAAACTGCTAAGATGTCTCCTCCAAAATTATCTCCACCTCCTGCTAGCAAAAAGGACAAGAGACTGAAGGATGTGCAGCAAAACAAAAACCCCAAACCTCTCCCAAGAGCCAGGGAATCATCTGGGAAGTTGATTTGTCCCAGTAAAAAGATAGTCTACAGCACTTCATCTATCTTTTTGGAACATGGAAACACTGAGAGGATAAGCATCTCCACTCTCCATGCAAGACAGTCCTTTGCTTAAGCACTTCAGCTCTTGGCCAGAAGAAACAGGTTTTATTTGCTTTTTAAGCAGTTTAAAACCAAAAGCTGATTGGGATAATGGGGCAAAGCTTCTGCACGGTTTACAGATCCCACTTGGTCCTGAGGACACAGTATCTTTCTCACTAGCCCTCACACCTCAGTGCAACCAGGAAAGAGGAAGAATATCAGCATGAGATCTCAGACCTTGTGGGCACCGGAGAGCTGCTGGGCTTGGTCTGGCTTCAGGAATACTCAGAGGACCCTACAACAGCACAGGCCTACTGTGACAGTGGCCAGCCTTACTGGGGAATAAGTGTGGTCCAGATCCCTGTGAACTTGGGCCATGCTACAGAAAGTCTCAGGTGACTTCTTAAACCAACTTCACCGTCCCTTAATGGTATAGGAATAGCAGGATGAACGCAGGATCTATAGCAACAAGAAAAACTACAGCAGAAATATGTATGCTATATTAAAGATAAGAAATGAGCAAAGGGGAAGATTTGAGTTTACTGTTCACCTCCATCTTAGTTATAATAAAAAGCACAGTATAAAGTACAAAATATTGTTAATTATTGCAATACTTCACATTTTAACCTGTAAGTGCGCTGACAAACCAAACCCCCATTGCTTGCTGAGCTTTCCCTCAAAGTGCAAGGCAGGAGCTTGCCACTGTGCAACGCACTGGGGTAATGCACCCCAGCCCTGCATCACGCCCCTGGCAAGGGCTGGCAGACAGCCATCCTACTCAGAGAAAAACCCTCCACACCTTGCCTTTAAAAGCCGTGTGTTGACTGAAAGCTTCCACAAATACTGAAATATATAACAATACGAGCAAACGAGACAGGACTGTACCCAGGTTAGGGCTCCTAGCTGTATTACTTGCTGTTCAGGACCTCTTTTCTTTCCTCGCCCCTGCTGACCCAGCGGTGCCACACTTAGCTCAGACAGAGACGCCATAGCAGGGCACATTACCGCAGTACTTTTCTCTGGTGTAAGAGGAGGACTTCATACCGTGGTTGATGTAGTACCCACTTATAGCCTTCTTTTGTGCCTGCATTACCTTTGTGTGCTGCCATACTAATGGTCTGTTCACAGGATCGATGTTTTTGTAGCACAGCAAGTACAGTGTCAAGTGCAAGTGCCCAACAAACAGATCACGAGAATCATCCTCAGAACAGCTTACAGGGCTGCGCCTGGTGGCTGCAATTCCAGATGACCAGAAGGCATGGAAAGACTTTGGACAGATGCTAACTGCAGCGCAGAGCTACAAATAATACTCCCCACCACATGTTACTTTAAAAAATTAGCAAACCCAAAATTTCAGGCTAGGCAGAAGAGTGGTTTGCAGTAGAGAATTTAGATCACTGGTTATTATTATTATTCAGCCAGACCTGACCTGCTCACTTTTAGCATCTGACATCTCCTGAGAGCTCTCTAGGACTCTCCCTTGACTGGTCTATGTTTACGTGAATTTGAGAGGCTTCAGGATGTTCATAAACGGTTTCCTTATTAGAAGGAAAGACCTCCGCTGACAGGACTTGGTTTTGAGGAAGGAACTGGGGAAAAGGAGCCATCAAGCAAATGGTTTGCAAGGGAAAACCCGCTACCTAATTCCCAGCAGCGGCCTCTCTTTGTTGTCCAGAGCAACTTAACCGAGACCTAGAATTTCAGAGGGTTTTTCTATTCCTTCTAGCACACCAGATCCCTCAGCGTTTAGGGATCTAAAAGCAAGGAGCCTTCTCAGGCAGAGCTACTGCACGTACAAGCAGGAGACGAACGTTATCCTTTGGGCATTACCGTGAATTTGAGGTCGGTCCCGGTCCCTCTCCCGCTGAAACGAGCGTGTGCTTTGCACCCAGGTAAGGGGGACCGGGCTCACGCCGTGAGCCGGGAAGGCCGAGCGTTACTCCGGAGCTCTGCACCGCCGCCGGCTTAACGAGGCTGCCGGGGTTAAGCGGGGAGCTCCCCCGCGGACGCTCTGGCCCCCCAACCCGCCCCGGGGCGGCGGGCCCGGCGGCGCGGAGCCGAGAGAGGGCGCCGGAGCCTCAGGCAGCGGCGGAGCGCGGGGCTGGCCGGGGCCGAGCGGCTCGGCCTGCCCCGGGCCCCCGCTGGCGGCTCCGGCGCCCGGCGAGAAACCGCCGGCGACAGCTGCGGGGGCTGGCGACCGGCCGCAGGCTTGGAAGCACCTTGCCCGCTCCCGGTCTGAGAGATGGCCGAGGTCAGGCGTGTTCACGGCTCCTGGGTTTCAGGTGGAGAGGGAGGTTCTCGCGGAAAGAGCTGCTGATGGGAAAGTGGAAGTCGGAGAAGTGGCTTTGCTTTTGGAAAAAAAAAATAATGACATACACAAACGTCTTCCAGGGCTTTGAAGGGCTAAATTCTCATAGGAAATTGCACATATGGTAAAAAAATTAAGTAAACATCCAGGATGTATAGGAAAACACAACAAAACCGCAATTTTCAAAGCACAGGAGTACACCATGTGTTTACATCTAGCCTGGAGACACTGAAAACAACTTCAAAAAGTTATTCAGTTGCCTAACGGGCTCTCCCTGTGACAGGAAAGCTGTCGGCCAGCTCTGCCTGCCCAAAGCCTCTCTCTTCAGCCAAGAGGATTCAGAGAAGGCAGCTCTGCTGGCAGCGCATCCCGCCTCCTGCCACCACGGCTCAGGGACATTGCATCCCAAACAGCGCTCCTGTTGACATGGACATCCATACAGCAACACGGAAGGCTCCACAAAAGTAGAGATTTCCAAGCCACGTTGCAGAGTCTACGAAAGATTTGCCTTTTCTATTGGGTTGTTCTCTTCAGCTTCACATGAAGCAAATTCAACTAGTTTCTATTTCACATAGTCCTGAAAAGCATTCCTCCTCTCTCACCCAAACAATTACTCTAGAGTTTCTTTGAGTATAGCTAAAAAACTGATTTATAAAGTCCTGCAAGCTAAAGACAAGTCTGATCCCCATACACTAACATTACTTCTTCTTAGTATTTCATATGAAAAGCATTGTTTATTCTGCTCTGTTGTCTATTTTGCAATTAGGGGTTCTCCTGAATATAGGTCACAGAGGCAAGGCATATTAGCAAATATTACATATTAGCAAATATTGCACAGCTGAACCAAGGGCCGATTTCTGTAGCCTGTAATAGTTCTTCCTACATTTTTCCAACAAACATCTTTAGACCACATAAACAAAACATTGTGATGGCTTCCAAGTAATTTTGGCCTACAATATATTGCTGATGTGGTGTCCAGAGCAGGGTCAGGTTTATAACTCGGTTTCAAAAATTGAGGTTAATTAAGGCTTCTGTCCCCAAAACAGAAGCTGCAGGACCAAAATCGTTGAACAGTGTTGAATATTCCCCGAGGCGAGCCTGGGTGCCTGCAATCTCACTCATCTTCTGACTCTCCAGCCCAAGACATATTCCTACGCTGATTCCAGATTTAGCATGGTGCTAGAGTTCTGCTGAGGAGAACCAGGACTGTTACCAAATTTTGTATGTCCCACTAGAAAAGCAGAGAACTGGTGTCAGTAGACTTTCCCTCAAATTTTTGGCCTGAAACACATTTCTACTTCATTGCCCATATCAGCATGAGGGATCCCAGAAACAGAGGATGCAAGAGCATGATCAGCTTGACAGTTATCAGTAGATTCAAACATCCTGTGCTTCATTTTGGCCTCAGCTGTACTCCTCACCTACCAGGATAAGACTTGGGTTCTCTGCCATGAGTTACAGGCAAGCTGCACATCTGAAATTGTTCCTGAGCTTCGCATGCCCTGAAGAGGTGACCTCGGAGAAATAACAGCCAATTCCACGTACCAGCAGCTTCTACTGAGCACAGATACTTTCCCAGCCTGTGGGCCTGCTGTGGTTAGACTGAAATTGAAAGGATCATACAAAACTGAAGATGGCCTTCAGTAGTCTAAAATACCTTCCACTTAATTTTGGCCTGAAATGGACTCCATCTGTTGTCAGTCTCCCAGATTCACACCTCCTGAATACATGCAGCAGAGCCATGATTATTACTCCAAGACCTCAGAAGCAAGCTAAATCTTCCAGTAAAGGTGGGATCCTAATGCACAGCCTACACAAGGGTTAAGTTCAGCAGAAAAGAAAGTACAGAACTCAAATTATGAAATAATTCTGCCAATCTAGAAGATTGGCTCACAGCCATCACTTGCAAATTCAAAGGAACTTCCTAACTGTGGTCTGAAGCAAGTTCCCAGGGTACCGTTCAGAGGTATAGGACTGGGGTCTCCAGAAGAGAAGCTGCAGAGTCAGGATTACTACACAGTATTAGAAAATCTGGGAGAGTGAAATTGGTATTGGTACATGGAGACTTTGGAGTCTTTATCATAACTTTGACAAGAAGGGTATTTTGCTCTGTTGTCCAGACTGAAAGGCTAAGTAGGGTCAGAAGGCATAGTCAGGACTACAAGTAGGTTTTCACACCTTCTATAGGGAGGGTGGAGGGCTGCCCCTCTGGATGTAATGAAACACTCTCCCTGTTCCTAGTTGTCCTAACCCTGAGCCAGTGCTTCATGCTGGGTCAGCCATCTCTATGCTGGATTCTACAGAAGGAGGAGGGTTTCACTCTAGGCTCCTGGAAAGATCTCAGGGCTTGCTGACAACTGACAGGAATAAACATCAATTGCTGCTTCTTAGCCTTGAGGCAGGAGGACCTTGTGACTGCAAGGCCACAGGGCAGAATTAAGACCATTTCCACACCGGTGGGGCTTGCCATTGTCTTACTCCATTATAACTCATTATCCCAGCTATGCAGGACCCAAAGATGAAGCAGCGCCTTCAAGGCCAGGTTGCCCCCAGTCTTACAGACAACTTTTACTCCAACTTTAACCACAGACCATATCCAGCCCAGACTAGACTACAAAATTCAATCAATCTCTGCTGGTAGCAGAGTTTATTACAGCAGTGCAGGCTCAGCAAGACAACTACAGAGGAAGGGAGGACGTAAAGGGGTTTGATATGGAGAGTAGAAAAGTACCAGTGAGGGGAAAAGGCCAGGGAGAGAATGAGCTCAATATTTCCCAGGCATTATCACCAGGCCTAGACACCCCCAGTAGGAATGAAAAGGAAAGTAAGATTTGGTCAAGGATGTGTGTGAAAGGGAAGCCTGATGGAAAAGAGGACTGAAAGCAACAGAAAAAGCCGGAGCAAGTTGATTTTTTTTTTTTAAGGGGGGGGTGGGCCAAGAGGAAGGGCAAGAACCACGACTATATCTGTCACTCGTCTCTCCCCGCCCACTCTGAGAAGCTTCAAAAGAGATCTGGAAAGAGAGAGGAAAAACACGACTGTCAGATATTACTGTTCCAGCCACTGAGTCATGGCAGGAAACTACTGATACTGTAAACTAGTACCGTAAGGTCAGAGACTATTTGAGTTTTACCAAGGCTCACTGCAAAAAGAACAAATATTCAGTGGTAAGGATTTGTGCCTTTTGTAACTCTTGCTGTTACCATAGATCCGTTTCACCAACATGTTCGAAAAAAAGCTGCCTTTATTTTAACATTTCACGTGAGTGCAGACGGTTCCTCTCTTCCTCTCTGCCTGCATCTTTGTTTTTATTGCAACAGATGCTTATTAGGAGAAGGATGTGGAGAAAGAGTAGAAAAAGCCTCCAGTCTTTGGGGTGCTACTGGATACTTGGGCTACTCCAACTCTTATAATTGCTGTGCCACAGAAAAATCATTTTATTATGATCTTCTTATCCTTCCATCAAATTAGTCACTGACAGTTGTCACCATCTATGTGGCCTTTTCAGACACAGTCACCATCAGTCTCATCAGTGCAGTACATGTACAATGGGTGGAATTATTTGCACCAGGATGGCACAGTCATCCTAATTCCCACAGGAACACAGCAAAGAAAAAAAGCAGGAATTTGCTGTTGTGGGGAGGGCTCAGCAGCCTCCTCCCAGCACACTAGGAGAGCACCCTTACACTCCCTGCACTGCCCAGACAGGTAGGCTCAGTCATGTTTTGAGTCTTTTTTTATTCCCCACTGAGAGCTGACAGGGTAAAGCGTCACAGGATTCCCAGCTGCCAACCCAGAGGCACATGCTGGCCATCCAGGCAAATAACATTTTTCAGCTGACAAGCCTTTGTGGAAAGGTAAGATGCCACCTAGCCCAGAAGTGCTGAAGAAAGGGAAAGAGCAGATACTGAGGATTCAGGGATAACAGGGGAAGGAGCAATACAGGATGGAACATGGATTCTTGGGGAACTGTTAGCTGTGTCCTACTACTTGTCCTACTATTTGTTAATTAAAATTTTTAATGACTCACTTCAGTTTTGCTCCTGTGGCCTAGGCACATCCACTATGGCTTTGCAGCCACTCATCACAGCGGACACAGCTAGGAAGGAGGCTCTTGGCCCACTTCAGGCGTTAAGGCATAATGGGATGATTGTGTGCATCTGCTACTCTAACCCACCATGCAACCCACTAAGCAACTTTCCAAGTTGGTCACCTTAAGCTAATTGCTTCCATAAGTCCTGAGGGTCTCTATCCAGCTCAGACTTCTGAGTCACAGCACCAAGCCTGAATCAGCCTTGATCAAGTACCGTTCAGCAGAAGGACACGTTCTCAAGAACAGCCCAGTGCTAGTAATGCCTGCCAAATCAAGGAAGTCGGTCATAGCAGGGAAAGACACTGGTGACCCCGACAACCCGTCCCCTTCTTCCTCCACCAAGAAAACAAAGTGAAACAGAACTTGACACATCAGGCAGGAGGCATTTAATCCAGTGATGCATGGGACAAGGGGATGCAGGAGAGTTGTAGGGCAACATCCTGCACAATCCTGTAATAAACTGGGAAGTCATGGCTGGAGGTAATACACCTCATAGAGAGCTATGGGCAAGCACAAACACAGGCACCTGCATTGACAGAAGCACTGAAGAGCATCAAGTGTGGAATGCCTCCACCTTTTCCTGACAGTAGCTTTAAAGGCTGCTTAATAGCTTTGCTGTTTTAACAAATAAAATAATTTCTGACATTACAGAAACTAGCCAGATGCTATATGATGCTATATGCAGGGCATCACTGTAAAATATAGCATGGCTGAACTTCAAAACACTCCTGTCAGAGATCACTGGCCTAAAAAAAAAAAAAAACCCACAAAAAAAACCATATTCCCCTCTCATCTGGGCTTACAGGTACTGATGAATTTGACGACATGACGATGATTTCCAGCAGGGGAGCAATATTTGTCTCAGTTTCCACACCAAAAGCAGACATGGAAAAGGGCAAAGAATATAATGACTCAGTATCACAGGGCGGAGACTAATTAGCAGCAGATCAGGAGCAAGCAGTGGTCTCTGGAAGAAGGTGCTTTCATGAGCAGAGCACAATCTTACTCATCGCCTGTCTTGATCAATTGCAGAGGTTTCCATGAAACAAATGCTAAGGCTGCCTCACTGTCATAAACTGAAAAAACCTCTGGTGGGGTTTTTTGTTTGTTTTAAAAGAAGTGCCTCTGTTTGGGACCTTCCCTATTCTTTTCTTCCAGTATTCAGTTTATCCTGGGGGGAAGAAAGCCCCCCATAGTAACCAAAATCCTACTGTACAGCAGGAGCGCTTATCAGTCAGTGCCTCCATCAGCTCCCTCTGTTCACTGAGGATAGACAAAAATATTGAGAATATGAGGACAGCACCATTCTTTCTCTCAATCAATGCAAATGAGCTACAGGGTTATTTCAGCAATTGCTTCTTTCAAGACATGCTATTCCCCTCCATGATTTCAGGCAACAAGTGACCTGACAGCACCTACCTTTCCACTGGTCAAAAACTCTACAAAAACATTTTATCCAATTAGTTATCACATTACCCCATCAGCAAGGTGAATTTTATTTCTGCTGTAACAAATCTGTCATCGTTCTGGGTTTATCAGAAAAGTACACTGTGAATACACTGAAAGATAATTCTTGTCTTATGATTTAGCTGATTTTTCTGGGCATATATCGGGAAACTCTGGCAAAACTAAGATTTGAATCTGGGTCTCCTAGTGCTCCTGCCTATTCTTAATGAGATGTACTGGATTGCCTCCTAGTAAATTTTGTTTTTCTTCTGAAAAATCTATTGCTCACTTAAGGCAGCTTAAATGTTCAAAAGCCCAAGAATTGATTTGTTTATTTTTAACTAAAATAGCAAGTGCATTTTTCAGGAGCTGATGTATGCCCATTCATATTGAAAAAGGCTTCAGCAATTAGCATTTATCTTTAGTTTTGCAGGGCTGATGGAAGGCACTGACTTTATGAATTTTAAAGTCTCCATTCCTCAGGATAAAATCAAAGGTGGGGAGCAGAGCAGGGGTCCTTCTGCCATACTCTGCTCTCAGCTCAGCTGGGACTGCAGGAGGATCAGTCAGGATGCCCATACAAACCAAGAGAAATGGGGCTGTCTGTTGAGCACCGACCTCCCCACCGGCGCAGGTGCTTCTGCACAGCTCCCTGATCTCACATGGGCTGGGAGGAACTCCCTCCTGAGATAACAGACACTGCCTGAGCACCACTGCTTTAAAAAAATACAATGAACACAGGCAAATGCATGCCCTGTGAAATATTTTGAAGGGTTTTAACAGACACCTTGTATTTGGTGACCAGGAGTTTGACAAGCAAAGGCGATAGGCACCACCCACTTACCCCAACTGAGGTCCGACCCATGCCATCGATGTGACACAGTGACGAGGCCCTCCAGCTCTCTCTTGCCTTGCTGGCCAGTCATTACAGCATTTCCTTAAGGCAGCAGGAACTCTGGCATCCTATAAATCCTCCTCTCCTAGGCAACAAGCTGACTGACTCTCTATTATTTCCTACATTTCTTTGCTTTTTCATTCATTCTTAACTGCATAACTGGCAGTTCCATCCACCAGGTTTTCTACTTCTGCAGCTTATGATTTTCAGAAGCCAGCCAACAGGATTCAGAAGCATAAACCTCCCTGCAGCAGTGGTTGGGCAGGCTTTTTTTCCAAAATCAGCCAGGCTAGGAAAGGCACAGAAAGCACTCACTCTAACACAGCGCAGCCTGGATGACCTCCCCTGAGTGCTCACACAAGCTGAGGTGTGCAACAATCTGTGGCAGGATGGAAATAGTGATGAGCGGGGACAGATTTATTTTGAAAACAACCATCCATGGGAGGTTAAACTTGTTTCCTGGGCAGCCTGGCCATGCATGGGAACAGGCCCTCAGTTTTATACCCCTCCACAGCCTAGAAGGCCATGTCAGCAATAGCAGTGAGCAGTGGCACAAGTGGGAGGCAACAGTCCCATACGTAGGACATGTCCTCATCCCTCTCCTCAGAGGGCACGACTGGCAAGAAGTACCTAAGAGCTGCCCGTGCTGCATTGTTAGACCTGTGTCCTTCAGACAGGCCTGCCAGAATTTCACATCATGTCCCATGCTGTGCAATGACTGCGCAAATGTTGACGCCACTGGTGGCCTCAGCCTCTTGTCCGGGGCATGAAATCTGCCACCTAACTCCCGAACATCACCTCAGATAGAGAAGGACACATCCCCACAGTCTCAAAGCTCATACCACTCTTGTGACAGCTGCAGAAATTACTGTGGAGAAAACCAGTTCAGTACTGAGAAAGTACCACAATAAACGTGAGAGACACTTTCTCTCTCTACAGTTCATCATCAGAAACAAGGAGAGACCTAAGAGACCAAGAGACTTTCTTGCCACAGCCCAACACTGCAAGCCAAGCTGCAGCCCACGCACCTCTGAACTACTCACTGATCTCCTACACGATAGCTCTATGAGCCTCAAACCAGTGGATATGGTTGACTTACATATATAGATTTCAATTATGTGTAAAAAGCCAAATTCATTACACCTTAAAGCATGGCAGTTTTAACTTGAAGTTTTCAGGCTTTTCCCTGTCTTCTGCTGGCAAGACCACTGTATTTGCTCATACATGTGAGGAAATTTTCCCAAATAGTATCAGGGAGAAAAAGTATGTACATCTCTCTCTGTAGGCTGCCCAAATTGCCAAGCTTGCAGTGAGTGATGCAGTAGCTAGGGAGTAGCTAAGAGGATTGAGCCTGTGCCTGCTCAGTGGGAGGCATGAGGATCATCTCGCAAGGTGTCAGCAGATGGCTGTGTGCTGAAAGTATCTCCCTAATGACACCCATGGGAAACAGCTGGCAGAAACCTAGGATGAGGGTCAGTTGCCTGCACAATTTGTCCAACACAATTTAGCCACCTCTGGGCATCTGCAATGCCTGCATAGGGCTGAGACTGCGGCACAGGACACTTGGGAGGCCACTGCTCCTCTGCAGCAATAGCTGGAGTTCAGGCACCACGGGTGTGGGCACCTCAAATGGCACTATTCCTCTACATTTATGCACCTGAATCATTCCTCTGCAAACCAAACTAAAACCAACTGGAAAAGCTGGTAACAGCAAGAACTCTAGTTATAGCTCTCCTGTCTGAGCTGTTACAATTAGTTTAGGGTCTGACATGTGAGTATCACGATCTGATAACAATTACCAAGAAAATACCAACATAAAGGGCAGTGACACACCCTCCCTACTCTGTTTACAAATGTCATGGTCATATGAGATACTAGTCAAACACATCAGCAGACTAAAAATAAACCACAATAGCATATGTTGATAAATATTTATTTCAAAACAGTATAGCCCTTTACATGACTAATGTTAATGTGATTTCAGACTGAGAAGAAAAGAACCAATGTTGATTGCATGCTTACTGTGTTCAGAGTGAAACAGGTAACTACCATCAACCCTAGCATTTTATTCTCCCATTAAAAAAATGTTATTAGGTATATCAAACAATCAATGCCGTTATTGTTTTTAATATGCCAGTGAGTAGTAGCACAGGATGCAACCATAAGGCCCACAGGTATCACCTTGGAAGAGAAGCAGCCATTTGTGAGCAACAGGGTTCACCCTTTCAGGACTACGTGGGCCTGGTTTCATGCACCAGCCAACAGAGCCCGTATCATAGAGAGGTTAGAAGATGTCTGCCCAGATCTTTAAGGGGATCTTATTCCCAGTTAGATCACCATCAAACCACTTTCACAATAGCATCTGCCACTGAACCGATGCTAATTAGTCAGTCCCCCCTTCAGCGAGGGAGGAAGACGTGACAGCAAAGATGGAATTCTTTAAAAAAATGGCCCAAAAAGCCCCAATAAGGATTGCAGCACTTTGTGGCCTACACCATGCTTGTCACAGGGCAGGGAGATGGAATCTACATACCACAGCATGTTGCAATAGCTGCGGAAACATCTTTCTCTTCCTGCTTCCTCTCTACCCTTGTGCAGAGAGTTAAGGTAAGATGGGAAAGCAGCTGCAGCTTTCAGAACATCCCATCTGGGGACCCAGGACAGCAGTGGCAATGCTCCTTCAGTGTGCTCTACAGCCTCAGTTGCTCTTTGGTTGCTTTAATGTTTTCTCTGTAACTCTGTACTCGATAAGTTTCACTTCTCTAACTGTTGTGAGTAGCATAAAGAAAATTCATAGAAGATCTTGAACAGTTTGGATGGTATTGTGGTATTGTAATAGGGGCTGCGCAACAGACAATGAAGTCAAGAATCTACTGAAGCAAATGGTTCTGTGTCAGGAGTGAGAGAGAGAAGAACTGGGAGACGTGACTTGACTTGGGGAGAGGGATTCACAGCTCCGTGAAAGTCTATGGAGTGACTATTCTAACACTGAAATAAAGTAAGCTTTCAATTCTGCACACCACAACCTCTAAGTGGAAAAGCAGGGCTCTTCCAGGGATGAGTTTAACAGGCTGAAATGTCCATCGGGAGAAACACAGGAGCCCCAGGAGTGTTGGAGTCTGCATTTGGCTCTTTGTCTCACAGAGATGTCTGGAAAGACCCTGATTAGCTAACACACAAGCAGCTTTATTGGAATTGTTTGTCCATCATTCTCCCAAGAATATGGAGACGGAAAGGGATATTGCATGGTTGGGTATTTCTCCAGTTCCTCGGTGAAGACAGAAGCTCCAGGAGGTTTGGAGAGAGTTCTTTGAAAAGAGAAAGTGGTGTTTCAAACGAGACACTCACCTTCTTCTCTAGGATGATGTACTGGCAACGCCAGAGTGCAATGGGCTGCTCTGCTGATTCCCTGAAGACAGGAAAGCCTGAGTGTGAATGACAGATGCTCTGTCTCCTCTCTTCTACATCCTTCCAAACAAAGCAGGGCCCACAGTGCTGAAGGGGACTGCTGCTTGTAGCAATACCACACACACTATGGTTGCCTTATCTATCTGAAGATCCATAGAGCATTACTTAGGCTACATGCCCACTACAGCATCTGCCCACTCCTTACACTACAAGGGCCTCCTAGAAACACTGAGCATACTGGTCCAAAAGCAATTTTCATTTTATCTTGGATTGCAATGACACAAGTACCTTGTCCACCCTGCTAAATGCGCTCAGCTCAGCAGTTTACCAAACACACTTGGAATCTGAAGGGCCAACAGGGAAATCAGGTATCAGTGCTGACAGCCTGAATTTTAGCAGTCAAAGATAAAAGGAGGGTTATAGAAAGTGAAACATTTCAATGCACATACTTATTCTACTGTTCCATCACGCATCTGCCTAAGTTGCATTAATCTGCAAATTTTCTCTACAATTGGCCACTTTCATGAAATAAAACTTATTTCTGGTGAAAAATAATATATACAGCCCAACACTATGTGCATCATTCATGCAGAATGGGAAAGTACTCAGTGCAGTGGGAAAGGGTCATCTTATGAATGCTGCAGAACCCATAAACAGATAAAAGTTACATTCAGTTCCTAAGTATTAAGGAGTACACATAAAAAGGAGACCCCCCACTAAGATGGCAGAAAACTCACACTAAAGGAAGAGAGAAAGGACAGCTGTGGATACTCGGGCACATACTGCTTGAGAGCTATTCCAAGAAGATGTCATTTCAAATATAGCCCCCCATAGCAGGAATTTGCCAGGTCCACAAATAAATCTCTCACTCTTGGACGAAGGCATCCACTTTGGAGAGACTGTCTGGTGGGCAGCTGGCAACTTGACCACCAGGACAGTATGATATCTCCTTGTGTCCTGCTAATTTTTTATTATTAAGGAGTGCTCTCCTTATGTAGAGTGCATGACAAAAACATGCCTCTACAGTAAGGTAGATTCAACCAAAACCAGCAGCAGAAAACCTTTCAGAAAAAGATGTTCTTTCCAAGTCCTTTTTACTCTCTTAGTAGTTATACAAGTTCAGAAATTAATGTAATATTGTGAAGCTTTACCTCAAGAAATACATATACTTTGGCACTTGTGCTGTGTTTGTATAGAGCATTGCTGAAAGCTCCTGGACTTTCTGAAACATGCCATAAGTGTAAATCCCTGCTTCGGTCATGTTCCATTTCTCTGTATGGGAAACTAAACCAAAGACTTAGCACTCTCCAGAGCTGAGTATATGATAATCACTAAGTGGAAACTCTTCATGTTTGGGAATCCAAGACATCTCCCTTCCTTTCCAAGGAATCCTTTGCTTGATCCTGGCCAGCCATGGGAAGACAGAGAAATATATATGGTCTGACTTGTCAACCAGTCAATAAACTGCAAAAAAGTAAATGTCCTTTTTCCTCCCATTTATTTCCCACAAGCCTCTTCTATAAACTTTTCCCTTCCACGCAAACCAAATACTTGAAAACCACGGGCTTCCTGTGCTATGGGATTGCTTAGGTTTTGTAATGGCCTCTAGTTTGAAAATGCTTCGCAATATTCTAACACAAATGAATACTTTAGCCAGCCCCCTTCAGCACATACACATATTTTCCTCATGTCAATGACATTAATTTAAATAGAAGATGTAACAAAAACAGGAAAAAGTATTTCCTAGTAAGGTGTTAAAAAGCTGATAGAAACATGCAGATTTCCAGATTACCATAGCATGTTCATTTTTAATTACATTTCTGTATGTGTCATTTCAGACATGCTGGAAACAGAGGAATTATCCAATATATAACTTTGGCAAATATATTTACAAGTATAGTCCAGAGTCACTGCCACAGATTTATACTACAGATAGAAACCCTCAGTTAAAAGGAAGGCAGTAGTTACTAACTCTTGTGGTGGAAGAGCTATTTCAAAATGTGAAGTCAACCACATCCTCTTTAGTATGTACTTACCAACATTCAACATAGTCTTCCTGGATCTGTAGAAAGCTTGAGACAACAGCTCAGAAAATACATTTCATGTTAAAAGAAAGGCTCACTCTGAAAACCAGCTATAATAATTAGACATTAATACTGACAACTATGTCCATGTTCAGCCCTGAAACAGGTTTGTGCTTACTCAGAGCTTTCAGACTCAGTGCAAAGGCTGGAGGACCATCATCCCTTTGGAACAACAAGGAGCAGGAATTAATAATCCAAGCCCCTAGACTTGAGGTCCTAGACTCCAAGTCCCACCTGCCCAAGAGCACAAGAGAAAAGGAAAGGGAAGACACACTAAACACTTCTTTCAACTCTAGCATCTCACAAGTGTAATCCAGCTCCAATGCTTTCCAGGGTGGCAGATCCACCTAACCCCATCTACCGCACCTGCCCATCCAGCCTCATCATGTGTCCAAAACACAAAGTCAGTTCTGTTCAGTGAACATGCAGAACACCTAGACTATGGAAAAGACTATATCTGAGCACAGCGTAAAACTGAATTTACTTTCAAGTAGTCAACACAAGGAGCAAGAACAAACTGATTCCAAGCTTTGTGCCGTCCATAGTAACAGCTTAATTTCTGAGCTTACCTGTAGCTGCCATACAGCTTGGAGTTCACTGCAGATTCATAGGTGTCCTCACATTTCCATCACACAGGTAGAAGTGCTGTTCTCTTCCTTCTGGGAGCAAACAAAAGACAGACGTGATTTGTAGGTATTTATTGAACACACATTTCAGTCATTCAATTAAAGACCAGGAAAAGGGAGCGGGAAAAAGGGAAACAAAGCCAATTTTAAATCAGCTGCTTAACCTCCAAGCCCTTTTGTCCACACCTTTGCATACTCGCGAGCAGTAGAAGGATGCTATGCTGACAGTAAGCGGTGGCCAAATCAAGAGAGGGTCTACGCATCTACATGGGCAAATTCTCAAGTAACTGGGCTGCTTGTCCCAAATGTTTTGTTGCACTGTTAAAACAGCTGACACTCAAGACTACAATGACATGGAAAACACCTGATGTAATTGGGATTTAGCCTTGGTAACAGGCCTTTACCACCAGCACATACTATAATTTCCACAATTAAGTAAGCAACAAAACATATTCCTGCTTTTCTTTTTTTTTAGTAGTTTATGATGGCATAAGAAGCCTTGAAACAGGTGCTCTTACCATTTATTTTACATGGTTTGTTTTAAGCTTAGGATTTTCCTATGCTAAAAGCAACAAGTCTCGTGCACCTGAGGCTCCCGCAGACCACTGAGGAGCTGGTGATACCAGAGTTTTGCAAGGCCTAGCACCGTGCTCCAAGGCTGGACCTCACTGCTCGGTAGTCTCTCCAGAGACTACCATGGTGTTTCCAAGGCAGAATTACCACCTATTTTGCTTATGTGCAAGTGTGGGAGTCCTTTTCCCACCCTTCTGCAAGCGAACTTGCATTCAAAACCACAGTTTATGCTATTTTATCTCTATTCAACCCAACAGCTCTTCAGCGAGGTCCCTGCAAACAGAAGCACTGGTAAGGACCCCAAGCTCAGCCCCACCTCAGCGGCCTGCCTGAGGTGGCTAGGAGGGGCCAGCCCCTCCTCAGCTCCTCCACAGGGTTGATGGGGAAGGAGGACAGCCAAAAGCACATGAAGATAATTTAATTTAGATCTTGCTGAGAACGTAAAGCAAACATTTCCAGAAAAGAGGGCAGGGGAGAGTCACAAATCCACATACACTGCCTGGCCTCCAGCTGTACCTGTGCAGCCATGCCCACAAAGCAAAGGCTGCCCGGCCATGTCCACACCGTGCTCTGAGCCACGACGGCAGCCCAGAGACAGCCACAGCCCAGAGACAGCCGCAGCCCAACCGCCATCTCCTCAGCCCCTCAGGACGGGAGTGCCACGCCCGCAGCCCTTTTATACCAACAGCCCCGCCTGCTGGGAGGGCCCAGCCAATCGTGTCACAGAGTGGCAGAGGTGGTGCCCTATGGCTGCAGGGCAGGAGGCCCAGAGCCTGCCCACCGTGGGGCTGCCCTTTCCCCAGCCGCTGGAACCAGGCATCTGCAAAGCCAGAAAATTCCCGCCAAAATGTAAATTAACTTCTCTGCAAGTTCCTGAGGGGATAAAACAGTCTGTGCAGTAACTGGAAAAGGGGCCCTCTGCCCAAACACACAGGACATCCTGCTAGGAACATCTCAACTCCAACTGAACACTCGGGGGGCAGGGGGGATGTATAAAAAACAGGAGCTGCAAAAACATGAAGGTCTGGTCTCCAGCGGTGGGAGCAGTGGGGAGACCTCAGGAAAAAAAACAGCTCAGTTATCTTAAACGGCTGCACTCAACCCGTGGTGTTGTTTCTGGTAGAGCCCATGTGGCGTTGCAGAAAACAGTGGCAGGAAAGGGGAATTGAAAGCCTTGGAGGGGCTCTGGAAAGCTGCCTTCTCTGCAGGCTGCCAGCCAGCCCGCTGCCGGCTCACCCTTGCGCAACTGCTCCCTGCGGCCAAAAGCACCCAGAAAGGGCAACACGCAGTGAACGGGGGTCATGTGGGCACAGAGATGTGAGGGCACCGGGTTGAGGGGGGACCTGGGACACCTCCCCTTCTCCACGGTCCCCGGGGATGCCTCAGTCCATGCTTACACCCGACCCTCCCTGCCAGCGGTGAGTCGCCCCTCAGAGCATCCTCCCTGCAGGTCGACAGAGCCCCGCGGCAGGTCGGTCTTCCTTAGCGACACTCCCATCCCTAAATACATTTTCACCACAGAGACTGTCTATCTCATTCATCTCTCGTCCCAGGAGAAGCAACTTTGTGGGGCTCCAATTCCTGCCTGTTAGCTCAACCCAAAAGGAATAACTTTAAACTAACAATAAATACTAGTTAACCTGAATCTTTCTCCGTATTGTGATCTGAACCAGACGCTATATCTATCTTCAACTTTAGGATGCTTTGAGATGCACCCTCTATCAGCAGCAGGCAAAAATAAGATTCTTTCTTTTGATAAAGTTAATTGTGGGCCTCAACAAGAGCCATTTCTTGGCAATACTGTGCTCTTATCTTTAAATGCTGTGAACTCACAAGGGTTTGAAAGGCCGTATATTTTAAGTGCCTCCAATACAACAAGTTTTGTGATCAAGAAGAATTTAATCCAGCAACTTTCCCACGTCCTGCTGGAAAAAGAGGTGTGGTGAAGGTGAGTTACTTCTCACAGTGAGGACAGCTTTTGCAGTGCTGTCCCATAAAACCCAGCCAAAGGCCACACAGGAGCATGGCCTAGATTTAGCCCCCCAATGCAGGGGAGAGCGGGTAGAAGCCGTACGCTATCTCCTGTTGAGCTGGCTGAAATCAATAGTGCTTTATATGGGTTTTAGTATCAGAGAGAGAATAGAACAGGGTCAAAAATGAAGATTTATTTCCCTGAGTATATCAACATTTTCAAAGCGGCTTTGTTTTAATTTTTTCCTTTTGTTGGAAGTAGCTCCAGTATTTTCTAAATTACTGAAAACCATTGTTGAAAGTTCATGTAACAAAGCTATGTTTTTCATTATGACTGTTGGTAATTATGCAGGCAACATACATATAGAGAGGAAACTATACAAACCAGATTTACTGTAAAAGCTGAGACCTTTCATAAATGCATCTGTGTTCTCTTGTAGAAAAATAGGTTATATGCGGGAAAACATTTTTGGGCTTCAAAAAACAGCGGCAGGGATACCAAGCAACTCTTGGCAAGAGCTGAGCTGTGCGAAGCTGAGCTCTGCCCACTTCCGTCTCTCAAGCGCCTTCTGCACGACACGGTCCCACATCAGCTAGGTTGGTAGCCAGTATTAGTGGTATAATCTTCACATCACTTCAGTGTGGACACGTAAGTTTTAACAAGCCTGAAGATGAAGGCATAAAATTAAGCCTCTACCATTTTAAAATTGTATAAACCCTGTTTAAGTGGTTTAATAGTGTGATTTGTTTGCACAGCACAAACATCATTTGTATATAGCAGCACAGTAAGTCCAATGATGTGTCCAGCAGTGCCACTACCCAGGTGATGGCATACCTTTCCATCCCCAGAACCTCTGCTGCAGAACGCCAAGGCCTTGCCTCTCGGTCTGTAGGACACATATCTCTCTTGTGAGGCCAGGACATTACCCACCCCCTTGTTATGTGGGCACGTGAGGAATGGCCTACGTGTCAGTGCACCTGGTTAGCGACTGGGTCCTCTGAAATCGATACTGTTATTGGTTGCCCTGTGTACCTGACTGTGAGTGCCACATCCACCAGCACCTACTGCTGCCCCTTGAGAAGGGCAGCAAGGCAAGGAACCTGGGCTGTGCGTGCCCCCAGAAATCATCTCCTCAGCTGCCAGGGGAGAATGCTCTTCCCACACAGCTAGAAAGCCTCAGAAGGCTAATCAATAATTTCAGTTTATTGGCTCTTGCCTGGAAATGAGAGGAAATGGTGTACAGCTGTGAAGAGCTGGGCCAACCATAATAGTTACATCTGCTCTCCTAGAAAAAAGCCCAGAAATCTATGCTGAAGGAAAGAATGGCAGCTCTATCCCCCGGGAGAGCTGGAAGAGATATTTGGTAGCCAAAAACATTGAGGATGAAGTACTGTTCCACCTTTTCGGTGAGTCCAACCACCACCTACCTCCTCTCGGTGTCCTGCAAAGTGGCTGTGTTTCCTAAGGTAGCAAGGCACTAAGTGTGCAGAGAGAACCATATGGGACAATCAGAAGTTACCTCATTCTTACCAAAACTGATGGGAATTATATAAGCAAAGTTTTTTGAGAGCCCTGCTAAATTTAATGCCTAAATTGCTCTTAAGTCCTTCTATTTACGATATTGGCTGGTCATAAATCTCCAAAGATACCTTGTCAGTAGGAAACACTGGCCAGAGTTTAAGCTACCTGAACAGAGTCCCAGGGGCTCTGTGTGTATTTTAGGCACATAAAACAACCTTTAAAAATCTGGTCAAGAGTCCTTTCCTTGAACTGAAGGCTCACGTTCTTAGATGAGTCCCATAACCAAAACTGCCATTGTAACAAACACACAGGCATCTCCTTTCCTGGATGTGGGTGGGTTTGATGCCTGCACTGGTTATAAGAAGCAATGTCCTGGAGAACATGAAATTTAGGAAGATGAGTAATGTATGAATTGTGGAGGCAGTGAGAGATGATCCACATAGTATGTGCTTTTATTTAATAATTTATAAATAAATATCAGCTTTCCCCAAACTGCCCCTCAGCCTAGCAATTATATGTTGGCTGATTTCTTGTTAGTGCTGTTCTTTTATAATAACAAACTGTTCCCAAAGCCTCACATACAGAGAGTTAGACAATCAAAGTACTGTGCGCGATTTTCCACTTAATTCATTCAGTTAGCTGCAATTAAAACAATACAATTCAAAGCCTTGTGTGTTTCTCTGAAAAAATACAAAACTTTAGTTGTTACTATTAATATATACAACCTACAAGAAAGAGTTAACAAAGCCCCTTTGTCTTCCCTGTTGTAGTAGAGTAATTTTCTTATCCTTTTCTGTAGATGCCCTTGCAGTCATCAATATTTCTTTCTGTCTCTGTTTTACAAAAGACACACTTTTCATTCAACTGCACAAAAAGAAAAGGAATTCAGTGGGCCAGATTCACTCGGTAGCCAGATCCATTCACCGCAGCTGCCCAGGGAGGAATCTAGGTGAAGGTGCAAGGGTCTCAACAAGAAGAGAATACAACCTATTTAGGAGGGAAGAGGTCACCGTTTTAGCAGGCAGTAATCAAATTTCCGTTCAGAGTTTACCTAGATATTTTACCTAAATATTTCATATTTCTGGAAAAGCAGTGTCTTCATGGCTACTGATATCTGCTCACCCACTTAATATAAACAACCTACCAAGTTTTAGCGTCACTATAGAGCCATTCCTTTTTTGTTTTATGGGGTTTCACTAATGAAAGCTGATGACAATCTAATTAATATTATACTAGTTTCACAAGTGCAAAAGAGAACAGAGGCTGTACCTTGCCCCACAAGAAAGTGATAAGCCATCCTAATAGAGCAGCTGTGACTGTTTCCCATGCCACCAAGCTCCCCTAATACTGTGCAGATTTCCATTAGCCAAGAACACACTCAAAGTGTGCAGTGCTCAGAGAGCAGCAACATCCCTGCAGTCCAAGGATGCACTGTGTTTGTCCAATTTCCACAATGTTTGCAGAGCTTCTGTGAGCAAGGTACATCTCAACACTGTCCCAAGTAGAAGACTGCTCCTGATGTGCTACTATTGAGTATGTTAATTCAGTATTTCAGCTCTAATTGTTGACAGAGGCTTTGATTCAGCCTACTCCTGCAACAGAATAACAAACCACTGATTTGGATCTGTAGTCTTAATTATTATCCCACCAACATAAATGAGCATTTCATTTAAGCTCAGTTTCTCAAGAAAGAACTATTGTGCCTGCTTTGATAAAATGGTATGAAATTTATCCAAACATTTATCGAACTACATGAAATCTTATTGGAAGAATATGTTCTGAGATTTTGTGAATAAAGTCCCCCAGGACAAAGTAACACCAAAATGTGTGTCAGAGCAGAGACTCCCTCCCAAAGTCTGGTCCAAAGGGAATTCACAGCTCATCTAGTGCTCACCTTTATTCTTTTATTCCAATACACAACAGCACAAAAAGGGGATGGCAAAGTAAAGAACCAAAATCAGCATTTCTTTTCCAGAAAGGCAGAACTCTCTGCCAAACCCAGCTCCAATTACAGAAACACTTTCCAGTATTTTCCTTCCTTCCAGTTACTGCAGTTCTACAAAGATGTTACACAGTGATGAATGACAAGGAAGGCAATTCACCAAACGAGGTACCTATTCCAAAGTTATTCTTATTAAAAGAAATGCTAATATCATACTCCTGGCATATGACTTTATGCTTGAAGAATCCTGCAATTTACGTATAATCTGGGTGAAAGAAATCTACTTGAAAGACCACATGTCCCAACTATTGATGAATGTTTCCAGCAAGTCTAACAAATAAAAATCCCTAACCATCTCTGCTTGGCACATGTTTTTTCCAAATGTGTTTCCTTAGCTTAGATCGCTATAACAGGGATAACACTAGGCAGACAGCAACTGTATGTGTTCTGTAATAAACATACTTTTCATAAGGCATTTCAGGGCAACTGGATTACTAACAAACTTTTTATAAAGCTAAACTTATCATCAGTATATACCAAGGATCATGTTATTACAGTAAACTATATACAGTAAGACACTGTCCATGAAATCAAGGAGATATTTCATATCACTTTAATATACTGACATTATTGACCAACCTATAAATACCAAAAACATTTTCATTATCATCTACACTTCACCTTCTTTATACTTTCAAGTGCCCTTATGTCCAATACCTGAAAACATGCAATTCAGTTCCACAGAGTAACTCCAAAAATCACATCAAGGAAGTTCTTTATTGGTTTCTCTCAATGACTTCCAGATTAAGTCTGTTCTTCTATAAACACAGTAAAGGCTTTCTGTAAGTATCTAGTCTAAAAACACACGGTTGACGTTAGTAGATCTTTTCAATCCAGCAACAAAGGATGATGCAACTGTAACACAGCTAATAACTCCACTGATGACACACATACTGGAACAAAAATCAGTGCCGAGACCCTTAGTATCAGAAGAATAAAAACATATTTAAGAACTAAAAGAAGATTATGGAGCACACAAAAGGAATAGGTTTGTATATGAAAGTATCTACCTTTCACCTACTCACCTTTCAGACATTTGGCTTCATTAAACTCCCAAGTATTAGTGCAAGAATGAGCATAAATGCCAGAATGCCAAGGTAAGGAACAGGCAGACATTGTAAATCTGTTCACAGTAGTGTTCCAGATTGGTGCTAAAATAAGAGTTATGAGCTACATTCATTTCAAGTAAATATAAGAATATCTATACTCAGTTCAGGCCTTCTTTAGTCATCATCTACTTGGGAAGAAAGGAAAAAATTATAGCTTCTGTAGAACAGCATTCATTTTTCTCAGTGACAGAAAGTGAAAGCGAACAAACTCTGGCCCTTCTCCAGTTCAAGTCAAAGAGAGTTATGTGTGCAAATCCCTGAGGGTGACATCTATCCAGCCCAATATGGCTGTGCTTACCCACACCGTAAGCTCCCAGATCAAAAGCAGTTGGCTCAAGCCTCCAGAAGAAGAAAGGTTTCACAACAAAATATTCTTCCAAATAGAGGTTGGGTGCACCACATCTCTCCTTGTAACAAAAGCTTTCTTCCTTGAAGTTTGCTAGAAGACGTGATCTATACCAATCACACCAGAAGAGCAATAGAAACTTACAGTGACCTTTCAGGCCCGTGAATCTTGAATAGTTTGTTATGAATGGATAAGTGTTCTCCAGGCCTCCTAGAACAAGGAAACAAAGAAGAGCAAAAGAAACCCTGGAGTCCTCCAGAACCTCAGCATTTCCATCTAGCTTTCCATTCAAGTATTTCTACCCTTGATTATTGATACTAAACAAACTCATGGATGCACAGAATAGTAACAAATCAGCAGCAGCTAATAAAATTAAACTAAGCTAGACAACACTGCTATATTGAACAAAATAGATTCTTCCCCCAAACAGCAATGACAAGAGCAGACAGCAAAGCAGCAGATGTGTAGTGACACAGACCTTCTGCTGGGAAGTCAAACGGGCAGGCCTTGGCAGTTGTGTAAATTCTGTGGTTTGGTCCTGGAGGTTGTGGCTTCAGCCCCAGGTCCCAATTCCTTACCACAAACCACTAGAGACCTCTCTGACTAAATGCAAGGCCAGCTCCTTCTCATCGAGGCTCCATCAAATTTAAATATCATCCATGCAAAAGGCCTCCAGCTTAAGCATCCTGCCATAGGCACGGTTATTCAGCACAGCAATATGTAGGCGTGAATCGGCTGGAGCATAAGATAGATGAGACCCATTCAGCCTGATAACCAGAGAAAATCCTCTGACCACCTCCCATCCCCACAGGCTGCCTGTCTTGTTGGACAGCCCCTTGGGAACACAACTCAGCTGCCTTCTCTGAATCAGACACATAGGACTGCAGATTACTTAATATTGCCTGTATTCCAGGAGAGTCCTGGGGACCTTAGTCATGGTCCTTGGCCATGCTCCACTAGGCACTTTACATGCACTAGGCAAAAGGCAGCTTCTGCACGTCTGGGCTACTCTAAGGAAGGCCTGTCCACTTGCAGCAGTACCCGCAGAACAGCAGCTTTTGGGCCACTCCGCGGTCTAGGATGCCGTTCCCAGCATCTGAACATAGCTAACAGCCTCTGTTTCTGAACACTGTGAATGAGGCATGAGCACCAGTGATCAAAGCCACCCAACCTGTTGACACTGGAGGTGGACAGATTAAAGCCACACGTGGGGCAGCTTCTGCTTTGCATTTCAGTGCAGATGTACACAGAGAAAGGAGTGAGGGCAGAGCTGAGACAGTGGGAAGCTTGGAGAGAAGAAGGGTGTCTGTTACTTGAAATCACTCTAAAGCACATTACAAATCTGTTAAATCATTGTGGCTTACCCTGTATTTCAGAGTAAATTAGTAACTTTTCAGAGGGAGTGAAGAAACTACCACTCCACTTTTAAATAATGAAAATGCTAAAAAACCTACACTTAACAGCTCTAAAACTGTGGCAAGTCACCCACCAACACCCACTCCTCTTGTCAGCAGGCTTTTTTCAGCTTTGCCTATTATTTGTGTCAAGCCAGAGATGTTTAATGTTTGCTGTGCTTATCTGCTCAACTTTAAGGAGCCCCAAACGTTACAATATGTACCTGTGCCACTGACCTCTTTCCCCATGGCATTTTGATCTAAGTAAGCAACAAGCACAGTTTCCAAAATCATTTGGATTCACTGGCTCTGAGTGCATAGCTGTAAAAAATCTGCTTTAAGATTAACATCCAATTTTATTCATGCCTGAGGCTTCACCACAGCATCTATTTTTGTAAGATTAACAGCAAGATCCCAACTCTCCAGAAATGTAAAGAGTAACAGCCAATTGTAAAAGGAAAATGATGTTTCCTAACCTGCCCTGCTCACATCCAGGAAGGTACATTTTCCTAGCCCTTTCCATGGTGGGTGTAATTTCTATTTGCATTTTTGCACCCACAACATGTAGCATGTGTATTAGTCCTTCTGCCTCCCATTAGCTGAAATGCATTTCTGATGAAACTGTGGGTGCAAAAACCACTAACACAAATCTCACATGTGCAAAGTGTCCCCTGAAAGACAGCTTTTACTCTGGAGGAGCTAAGAAACAGCCATCTTCCTGTACCTTGCACAACAGCATTTTGAATCATCTAACTTGAAAATACAAGTATAGAAAATGAGCATTTGATATTTCAGCTAATCCATTTGAAATGAATATACATGAAAACACTTATTTTTGAACATGGCAATTGGAGGACAAATTGAGGGCCATTTTTAACCTAAACAGCAAAAGAAAAGTTGCTTTAAATAGTGCCTTTGGTATCTGTCAATTAGAGCTATTGCATTGCTGTCAACTTGCACTCCTTCTTTAGTTCCAGCTTTGCTCCATCCTACACAGATCCGTACAAATCAATTGTCTTGCAAACATGCACTAACCACTGGAAAGTGAAATTAATAAAGTGCGAGAAAAGCTGATTCATAAAGCTGACACTCCTGTGCCAAGCAGCTCTGGGTTTCTCCCCTCCAGCTAGCTGTTTGAGATAGGCAGGCAAAGTGGTAAAAGATTATCAAACTGCAACTGTCATTCCTGACAAAATGCATCTCAATGCTGGAAGGAATTTTAGGTTTTAAGCTAAAACACCACCCCAAAGGGTTTCTCAGAGCCTGTCAATATCTGTACCTTGGATGGAAAGCTACCACTGAGCGCAGTGTGTCCAACATATAGAATCTGCCACAAAATGAAGTTCTTCATAAGAAAGCTCATCTCAGTCTTGATTGGTAACAATAACAAGGAGACAAGATGAGACCATCAGTCTCAATTGTGAAGACAATGTTTTCCTCCCATATTATTCTGTCTGTCATGTTCCCTTCAGGTTCCAAAGGAATTGCTGTCTCATACATCATTATTTCCCACAAAGCTTGAAAGCCTTCAGGGGGGGTTTCTTCCTGCCCGCTGTACCAGCCTTGATGTCTGAGTACCTTCAGAACAGTGACAGAGGCCTCTTCCAGCAATAAAGGGGAACATCTGCATACCAATTAAACTGCTGAGCGCTGAAGAGTTAAAAAAAAAAAAAAAAAAAGGGGGGGGGGCAAGCCTTGAAAGTAAATCTGAGCCAAGTTCTAATTAATGCCCTAGGCTCCGATTCACCACAGCACTTAGGCATGTAGTTAACTTTAAGCATGTATTTAGTTCCATTGAAGTCAAAAGACAGCATCGAAGAAGCAAACTACATTAGCACAATTTAATACTCTTTGGGCTAATTAATCAGTCATAAAAATTAACTATGAGAACTGTAGTCCTTATTTCCCTTGCTGTGACATTTCCAGATAAAAATACTTGGATGTGGCTGGAATAAGCAAAAAGCACTACCTTGTTTGGCTGTCATGGGCTGCTCAGTCCTACAGCTGTGAAGGCCAGTCCCTGAGAGCAGCTAAAGGAATTGAGCTCTCTGCACATCACAGACTAACATCTGTATCTTCTATGTGGTGGCAGCATGCAGGCTCAAAAAGCACAGACCTTGTCCTGAGGAACAGTAATCTAAGAAATGAGAATTGGCAACAGATGAGCAAAGCCATCAAGCAATGGATGGCACATCAGAGACATCTTTCCTTTTCTCTGTAAAGAGGCCTTTGCTCACTGCAGTGCATCAGTGTTAGTTGTGATTGGAGGTGGCAAGGAAGGGCAGCAAAGAGGGCTAGGTAAGTGAGGGAGGCTGAGGGCAGATGCAAGTTTGGAGATAGAACTGGTGAGGTTACCAAGAGAGGCACAGTCAGGCAGCACTGGGGGAGAGGAGCGGTGCTGATGCCTAAAAGGTAGGCAGACTGGAGTCTGGTCCAGCCCCAAAAGTGGGCAAGGGCTAAAATTTCCTCGATTTCAGTGGAGCGGGACTGAGACCTGTAAAAAAAGAAGCCCAGAGTGCAATCACAAAATAGCTGAATAGTCCCAAATACATCCAAACTTTTTTCCCAACTTGGTAAGCACAGCATGGTGAAGGGCTGCCAAAACTGCACAAACAATGTGCAGGCTAGATTTGGCCTAAACATGGTCTCCAAGGGCCCAATACGACCAATTTTCTGAGCTCCTGTTGACTTCACAAAGGCATGTGTACAACTAATTGTTCTGTAAATCAGGATGCAAGGAGAAAAGCTGGCTGATAAGGGTCGTCTTGCTAGGATTTCTGCAAAAATGAAACCACAGAAAGTTCGCTGAAGTATCATTAATGCCGTACATGGACCTATAAAAGCTAGGAAATCCAGAGCAGAGGACATAAACTCCTGGCTGACAATACTTCTTTATTTCATCCATCATGAAAACAAAAAAGAATAAAAACAACCCCTAAAAAATTAGAATGCCATGAGCATAAAAGAAAGTACCAGCACAGCTTTTCAGATTAACTTTTAATTTCCTTGCTTTCATTGGTTTAAGAGTTCTATTGTTGCTCTCTTGTTTTTTTAATTGCAGATACTAAAAATTCTTTTATCTTTCGAAGTCCTTAAAGTCTGTTATATAAATACGTAATTAAAGCCTCTTTCAACTGGGTATAATTTACTCTACAGTTTATAACAGCTGCACTAGAGCTATTACAGTTTATCATTTAAAAGCCTAATTAGGGGCTTCTTAATTAGCGGATCCTTCAGTCACTAGACTGTGACTGTGTAAAAGATGCTTGGCAGCTATCGCATGTTACAGATCTGCATGAAATGTTTGCATGAAAACAGGGTGTGTACAAATCCAAAAAGACATTCATTGTCCCTGTGGGTCAGCCCATCCGAACATGCAAACCTCCACGCTACAGCTACCCTCTCCTCTCTACGTGCGCGGCTGGTCTCCACAGAGCCTTTCCCCTGTGCACGTGTTGCTGGGATCCGCCAGCACATCCTGAGGCAAGCCCCCAGCCTAGCTGAGCTGACCTGTTAGGATAGTCCACTCTAATGTGACCGTTCCCATGTTCAAACACAGCCAAAAGAGAGGACGGGACTCTGCCCACTGACTGCTCAGGCTGGCTCTCACATGGCTTGTCAAATGCTTTCGCCAGCAAACGCAGCTCCTCGCTGCTGACACTCTCTCCCTCAGGAGCTCTGCACCACGCTGGATTCAGCGGGCAGTTCCTCTGTAGTGCTGAAAGTACCTGCATCACTAGAAGGAAGAAGAGGGGAGCCAGTTACTGCCTCTCATTTATAGCCGCTGACACGTATTTCTCATTCATCACTGCCAAATCAGCAGTCAGTCACTGAGAGCTTAGGTGCAATATTTGCCCAGAGAAAGGACTGTAACTCCTTCACCTTTCCCCTCGCAGGTGCCATGATGCGGGGGAGCAGCTGTTGGAGCCACAGCTAGTCTTAACAGGAATCACTCACTGGAACGAGCCTCACACCAGCTCGGGGCTCACAGGACCCACTGCGCAGCGAGCTAAGAGCTTGTCCAGCCCATACTCTGGAGGACTGGTGGGGGTTTGTTATGTTCTCACCTGCTTGTAACACAGCAGCTGTGTTAGAGAGGGTCAGATTTGGGGCCTGCCAGCATTTGGGAGCATTGCTTTAAACACCACAGTGACAAAATCATGACTTTTTATTGACTCCAGGATAATATAAATCAGCTATTGAAAACCTGTATCATTAGCGCTATTGCTTTCCAGTGGTAGATAGCTGCAGTAATGGATTGGCCTCTCCATCTCATCTTTCCACTGGAAAGCAACATATACAGGACCGATCAATAACCTGATCTAAGTTACTTGTAGACATGTCAGGTGCAAATATCTCCCTTTCTCAAAGGTTTTAAAGACCAGGTATTTTTGCAAAATTTAGGCCAGACAATGAATTGCTTTGGATAAATTGTTGTTATGGTGGAGAACACTATAACCAGATCCACCCATGTTGTTACAAGGACGTTTTAACTAGACAGGAAATAACTTTATTACATGCATGTATTGCTTTGCAGGGTCAATAGCTCAAGATGTTCCTTTGCAACAGGATAAATTTCCATTTGAAAAGCATTTTCTGTAATATCCATGTTGCTGATGAGCCTCTGTTTGAGAGGAAATAACTAGATTATTTCATCATGGGGTTTGCTGCTAATTTGTACAGCTGAAATCCTAAAATACCTTCCAAATCAATACCAAAATCCACTGCCATTACTAGGGACAGGATTTCATCCTATTGTGCCACAACATATTACCCACTTAATTTAGTGTTGCCAAATCTGAAGTCAATGGAAACCCTACAGGCCACAGCCTTGTTTCCCCTCAGATCAGTGGAGAGGCTAAAGAGGTGTTTAAGGGCCTTCCCTATATAAAGATGGCATCACTTTCACTCCATCAGTATGATTAAAGCATGTACACATGTTTCTTCCCCTTACCCCACTCTGTCACCTGCACTCACACAGAGGGGATATATTCAAGAATATTATAAAGCAGGTCAGAGGGGAGCTGAAGCAGGTTATTTCACAGTTATTATGTTACAGCCTCAAGGATGTCCATGGACACACAATGAAGCAGACATACACTGAGTCCTGGCTGTACGCTGAGTCCTGCTGTGGCACTGACATCAAGGCAGTCTTTCCAGGGGAGAACAGACAAACAGTAGCCAGGGCTTTCTAAAAGGTGAGCTGTCACCTGAAAACCCTTGTGGCAAGCCGCCTACAGGCTCAACTGAGAACTTCACAGGGACATCATATTTCTTTGAGCTGCCCTTCCTAGAAAACTTTGCACTCCAAATTCCTGGAAATCCTTGCACCCTAAATCAAACACCCTTTTAAACAGGTCCTTGTTGTTCAACACTTACATTGCGTGGCCCACATGGTACTAATGCCTACTTTCTTCAGTAAGTTCAGTGGCATTCAAAGTGATGCCATGGAAATGAATTTATCTGATTTCATTTTGCGTTGACTTCTGTGACACAAGAGCAGGGACGGCCTTTCAGAACAGAAAGAGTAACGTAGTGGCTGGGTTCAGGGAGCCCCATGCATAAAGCGGAGATGAAGGCTGAAGACAGAGGAGAAAAATAAAATCATGCCAATATGCTTTGTTTTCAATTACTTCTACCCAATTTGCCTGCTGGCCCCAAGCAAGTGCTGTAAACCTCCTTGTCTTTGCAGCAGGGCAGACATGCAGCACCCTACCGTGGAAAACGCCGGGAGAGCAGAGCGGCAGAGCAGCCAGTGGCTCGGCAAGGCCACGGACCCTCTGGAGCACAGGACCTGCAGAAGCCAGGCAAGAGTGGCACCACGGCTCCCAGCAGGACAGCTCACCACCTCGGCTCCTGCAGTACCGGGCACCACGGTGAGGGATCCCAGCACCTGCACTCAGCCCACCGCCGTCCTAGCTGCGCAGGCTGGCAGCTGACCCGCTCCGCTCCCGGGGCTGCTGCCTGAATCCTTGGGTTCAGAAGAAAGAAATTGATCCCTCTGGCAATCAAGAGATCCCTTTTTATGGGGGCAGGATTGTGGATTATCTGCTGTTCTCCTGCCCCCCCTCCCTTTTTTTTAATACATGAAAACACACCAGAAGAGCTCAGTGCCTTCTTTCAAAACTTCTCTATTTCACTAACTTGTTCCAACCTCCATCACAGCTCTTTCCTTGTCAGCAACTGTACCACTGCGCTATACCTCTGCCCACGCACAAATGCACTGGTTGAAGGTATGAACAGGAATCTCTCCGTTAAAGGAGCAAGCAGGCATCCCAGAAACTGACACAGCTGCTATTTGCATGTAAAAGGAGAAAAGACGGTGCATGACTGAGCCCAAATTAGCATGAGCAAAGCCTCCCACCGCATTTGCAAACTACAGCTTGCACAGTGGTGCTAATAGAGGTGCACACTTTCCTCACAAAGAAAGAATTCTACTTCAGCTATAAGGAAACTTGGCTAACAGTGGTTCACAGAATTTAGCATCACATGAACTTTAAAATCACTGTTTTCCTAAAATTTAGAGAGTGCTAGAAAAAGTGGATGCAGGGTGAGCTGGATATGCCCAGGTTTAATTTCACCTCCACTTCCAGCTTGATTCCTGAAGCTGGCTACCTCAGTGAGAGCCATATTTTCCAATGCCTCCATCACTTCTATAGCCCTAGATTTTTGAATGTCCAGAAATATTCACAGTGCTCAGTGCATCTAAAAATGAAAGCCAAAATAAGCAGGGCAAATGCAGATCTAATGCTTCATATCTCATTTCCATCCTTTGAGAAGTGAGGACCATTAACCTCTTTTTCACCATCAGCTCTTTCAAAGGGATGCTATGGGGAGTGATTTATGTCTACAAAGTCTTGCTGAAGACACACACTTCATGAACTATACGATTTCTGGATTTAAACACAATCTTTGTCTCTTTCTCTGGCTATGTACACACATAACTAAGCATCCATGCCTGTGCACATACCTACTGAGTCATAAAAAGAGGCTTAGATGTCTCAGTAGACTATTTAAGCAGTGTAATTTTATTAAGAACTGTCCTCCAAACCAAACTGCATTTTGAGGTTTTGTTGCGGAGAAGTTATAGACTCTTTCTACTTTACCATCATACTTTCACGAAAGCTGTTGGAACAATTCAGTGCCTCCACTATTTCCACAGTAAGTTTAGCTCATCTAAGAGACTAGAAAGAACAGTAAATGCAGACATTAATGGTAATAAAAAATCAAAGCTAAGCCCTACATGGAGAGAAACAAATTCCAAAATGAAAAATTCGATTACACAGTACCTGTCTCCTGTCTTGACTTCCTCATTATACGTAGAAATTAACCCTGTCATTAAGTACTTTGATCAGGCTGTACATAAACAGCTTATAACGGCATGAAATCTACCACAGCAAGCAGGCAAATGAACAAGGGGAGAAATACTGACATTTGGGGCTGCTGTCAGACATCAAGTGCTCCTACTCCCTCAGGGCCCAACTGCTAGAGTAAATGGGGTTATTCCAAGGATTAATTGCTCCCTCCTGGTTTGCACTACTTCCAGAAAGTTTCAGTAATAATATCTAAGAGGCTATCATTTGGAGATCAGTAGCATCAGTTTAAGATCTTTGAGAGATTTGTAAGTTGGGCTGTTGTAACCGCTCTTAGGCTAAAACTTGGTACAGAAATTCCTAGCCCATGATTGAGCTGAAGCAGTATCCCCTTTTTAAAGTGTTCTGAGGTCAAAAGAGAAAAAGCAGTATTTAAGTAGGAATAGTTATTATAATCTATCCACTCAGAATTAAGGCACCAGAGGAGAGGTGCCTGTGGTCAAATTGGTCCACGTTTGCATGGCTCAGAAATGAGGTATGGCACCATTTCACATACTCCAGCTCTAAGCATTTGTCACTTAAATTTGGAGAATTTCCATGCACTAATACATATTATAAGCAAGATTTCTGGGCAATTGAGAGGTTTTTTTCTGGTTTGTCTGTTTGTCAGGATTTTGGAGCAGAAGTCGCTTCCTTCTGGGATGCATTTAACACAGGGTAACTTTACTTACTTGCAACACTACCTAAATTCCTTGCATATACAGGCACAATCAGAGGTGGTCAGGCCAACAGGGTCTCTTCCCAGCTCTGCCCCTGGCCTGCCATGAGTCCCTTGCCACCTCTGAGCCCTGTTTTCAAGCAGCTATGTTTCCTGTTGGCTCTCACCACCTCTTTGCTCAGGAGACCCTCAGCATGGAGACGGACTGAGGGTGTCCAGGTACAACATCCCCCCCGAGCACTGCCTGGGGACACTCCATTTTGTTTAGAAAGTACAGCTCAGGTGCTTGCTCCTCTCTGCTTTCCTAGGTTAGCTGCAATGGGGTTTCTGGTTATTTGCCAAGTACAGCAGGCACAAATGTAAAGGAGAAATCCTGACCCAAGAGAGGCAAAGGCAGTTTCCCACTGTCTTCAAGATGGCCAAGATTTTACCTTTATCATCCTAATAAAAGCTTGGAAAATGCTAAGCAACCCCACAGATTATTTGTTTCTGTATGCTTGCTAAACATACTGGAGAACAGACATTTTATTATTCCTAGAAGCACTAAAGTCCAGTATTTCCTCTGCTTCTCACAATCTTTTCTTTTATCCCCTTGCTACAATCAGCTCTAGGACGTTATAGCAAGACATTGTTCAAAATGGCTATCACCACAATTCAGACAAACTCAGTCCTAGGCCAAAAGAGCTCAGCCAAAATATTCAGAGGCATCATCAAGCTTCCCAGTATACTGCTCGCACTCTATAAAACTGCATAACTGTTCTTACTGATGCCCCACTGTCCTGGTTTCAGCTGGGATAGAGTTAATTTTCTTCATAGTAACTCGTATAGTGTTATGTTTTGGATTTAGTATGAGAAGAATGTTAATAACACACTGATGTTTTCAGCTGTTGCTAAGTAATGTTTAGACTAAGTCAAGGATTTTTCAGCTTCTCATGCCCAGCCAGCGAGAAGGCTGGAGGGGCACAAGAAGCTGGGAGGGGACACAGCCAGGGCAGCTGACCCAAACTGGCCAAAGCAATATTCCATACTATGTGACGTCATGCCTAGTATATAAACTGGGGGGAGTTGGCTGGATGGGGGCACATCGCTGATCGGGAACTAACTGGGCATCAGTTGGCGAGTGGTGAGCAATTGCATTGTGCATCACTTGTTTTGTATATTCCAATTCTTTTATTATTATTGTAATTTTACTGTTATTGTTGTTATTATTATTTTCTTCCTTTCTGTCTTGTTAAACTCTCTTTACCTCAACCCACAAGCTTTATTTTTTTTTCCCTGATTTTCTCCCCCATCCCACTGGGCGGGGGGAAGTGAGCGAGTGGCTGCGTGGTGCCTAGTTGCTGGCTGGTTAAACCACAACACCCACATACCAGTTGTGTGCCCACAAAAATGGTCCTTTCCAGATCCACAAATACTCAGACACTCCTTTCTGTACAGTCACGCAAAGAATGCAACCATGCCACACCGATATGGGTATACACCAGGCAAATAATACTATAGATTTGGATAGACTTGGAGGCTTTGACCTCAGCTACAGAGGGGGTGGGCACTCTGAGGTAAATGTCTGTAAAGGTGAGAGGATGAGCAGTCACTCACCAGCCGGGCAAAGATCAGAGGGCTCGTAGGAGATGAGCAGCAGGGAGGAAAGGCGCTCACTGAAGGCAGTTTGCAAGGGATAGAGTTAGCTGGAGGCAGCATTTTTGCATCTGGCTCTAATGAACCAGACCAAGCTCTTTCAGCACATGTGTAGTCCCTAGTAACAAAGCAAATCAGACATTTCTTTTGAATTTGCAATTCCTGTTTCAATTCACTTATTTAAGTATTGCTGAGTATTTTGCCTACACTAAAAGTTGCAGTAAGGGCGTACCTGAAATTTCTAGCAAACCTAGAAGTGCTTAACAATCCAGGCTGCAAATGCACATTACATATACCAACTACCATATCATTATCATTTGACACTTTTACAATATTCAGCCTCCCTTCTAAAAATAATTCACTATTAATAGCAATTTTATGTAACTAGCAGCATTCCAGGGATTTCTCGCGGATCCCATCCCTGAAGAATCCCCAGATTCAGCAAGGCAATCAAATCTCATCTGCAAAGTCTTCCAGTGATTACTCTCTTCCATTCACCTCTTCAGTGGTCTGGAGTTAGCTCTTGCTCCCGCTAAACTAAACCCAGCCTTCCTGGTGAACTGCAGTGTGCAGAGCAGATTAAGGGCTCCAGTCCTGACCAAGCAAGACATTTTTAAGCATGTCTTACCTTAAGTGTATGTGTTGCTTCAGTAATCAATGGCATCACCTAAATGTACAGTCAAGCAGGTTGTTAAACACCTCTCTGTACAGCTGGTGCCATAAACTGGGAAAACTCCCTGGCACGGTTTTGGAGCTGCTCTAGAATAACTCAGGAGTAATGTACATTGGCACTGAAATGTATCAGTCAGGAGAAGCATAAACAAGAGGAACAGAAGCAGCTACAGTGGCACTGCTTTTCGAAACACACTTAATAGCTGTTGGGAGGCAAGGCCTGAGCCTTGTTTTAGGCTTAAAACTGAACTTGGGAAGGAAAGCAGCCGCTCAGGGACCTAGACGAGTCACAGAGGGTATGTGAAGAAGCTGGCCTACCTAAACAAATTTCAGGGGACAGTAAAAGTTGTAAAGATAAACAAAGTTTTATTAAAGGTTTGGTTTTACTAAATCTTTATTCCTGCTGTTAAACTGGATTTAAAGCAGTGTGGTAACTTTATTCCTCTAGTAACAAATCCTAGCCAAAGAGAACAGCATGTATCCAAATGCAGTTGGATCTGCCCCCTTGCAGGAGGTGAGACCTGGGGCCAGCGTCTCGCAGAGATAACCAGGACACTCAGCACCTGCAGCTGCCATTGAAGCTAATGGGAATTGCTGGTAGTCAGCACCACTGAGGTTTTGTCTCTAGGAGAGGAATTTGTGATTTATCTTGAGCTCATTGATTACAGCAGGAGTTTGCCACAAAGACACATCCTTGAAAGGAACTTAAGTTTTCAGTCCCCCCCCCTTGGAGTACACGTACACCTATGGGCTTCCCTATGTAAGATGATGCGTGAACCCCAGCCACGCACCTGAGAAGTTGGTATCTCGGTACAGCCCCAGCGTTCCTATCAGGGAAAACCTCTCCAGACAGCTGCAGATAAACTCAGGTCACACGTCAGGAGAACATCGCTTTGATAGGTCCAAGCCTTCCTGATGGCAGGCTGGGGCTTGTGGCTAGAACGCAGGCCTATTGGAAAGCATGCTAAATGCGATTGCCTTCAGGAGGCAGTAAATGTCAGGAAACCAGTACACAAAGCATTTCCAGACCTACATCAGAGAACAAAAGCATGAAGCTCCTTAGTACAAGGTCTAACACCCTTTCACATCTGCAGGCCTCAGAGGTGCTGCCAGGTAAAGAGCATGAGTCATGGATATCTACAACATCCCTTCTCAGCAGTCTTTATCCTATCACTTTGCCATTGCTCCTCTGCTAAACAGCCAGAAGGTCACGGAGAAATATTTCTTCCCCTTTTATCTGCACATGCTCTCCAGAGATTGAACAGTAAAGAAAGCAGAAAGGAAAATATTACTAGTTTCAGAGGCCTGCCCCTGTTACAGAAGTCCTCACTTCTTCATGAAAAGCATCATGGTGCACCTGCCATAACTGCTCCTATTCAGAGCCATCCCTGCTACTCAAAGATGCAGGAATCTTTCAGAAATGGGGCCTGGTTGCCCTCTCATTTTCCCTGCAGTCTGTATTTGCATTCAGACTCCGTAACTTCTGATTGCTGGCTAGGAAGAGCTGATAATGACATGCCACAAGCTTCTTAACAAAGTAAGACAATCTTGCCTTTTGAAAGTCTCTCCCTGTTCTCTTTTGGTCCAAAGAGACTTCATTGCTAGTAGCATGGGGCAGATCTTCAGTGACTGTAAATGGACAGTGCTCTGTTGAATTTCTTGGACTGGCATTTATTTGCACCACCCAAAGATCCTGCATACTATCCAAGCCACTGCTTTGCATATTGTGCACTCTCTTCCTCAATGAGATTACGTATCATGACTTAGAGAACAGAGTCAATAATAACCAATATGGTTTTAAACTGGGCATCTTGGCTTCCAAGGTGTAAAAATTATTTGTGGCTTGGGCACTTGGTTCTCAAGTAAACAGCCTGTAGAGGCCATGGAGGGTGAAAAATAGAAACTGATACTACTTTCTGTGGAATGGGTTAAGAAAGGGCTGTGCTTCTAGAAAGGACTCACTTGATAACACTCTTCCTTCATTTCCAGCTGTTGTAATGAGCTGAACACTCCTAAGGGGACAGCTCTTGAAATCCTCTTGCAGTACTTGTGAAGCACGTATTAATAAGTTGTATCAAATTACTACACTTGTGGTCTTTTTTACTAAGTGCATTTGTTTCCCATAATCATGAACTCAAATAAGTGGAATAATGGCAGTAACACACTGAAGTAGCAAAGGTAACAGTGGAACAATTACTGTTGGCTGCCAACAGCCTCGACCAAGTCAGTGAGCCTACAGCACAAGCCTCTCCTGCCCAGCCACTGACACCATCAGCACCAGTTCCTACAAAGCATCACTTTACGTAGCAGACAACTCTCCCCTCATCTGCCATTTAAATCTGATCTAAGTGAATCACTTAGAAAGAGTAGCCGCATGTGCCATGACCACTAGTTGTCACTTTGATGAGGTTTTCTGTTGGTAGGACTTGCATTGAATTAGGAGTCTGAATATCCCATCGCTACATCTGAATGGACTGTTTCCCAGCAGAGAAGAGGATTATTTCTGCTCCGAAGCAGCAGCCAGAAGGCTGGTGGCATAAAAGAAACAATTGTCCAGATTACACTGTAGTAATTCAAATGGTTAACTAATGCACAGGAGAGTAACTCTCCTCGCAGCTCCACCCTTCCCTGCTTTGTGATCACAAACAATCAAAAACACATCCAGGTATTTTTTGCCATTGGTTTCAAGTTAAAAGAGAAATTAAAGACTTTGCTGATCTGAAACTGTTAGCACTTGGCATTTTAAAAGCTCTTCAGAAGGCACCTGACAAACAAATCATTCCTCTTTGAAGAAAACTTCTTTTTGGGGGGAATCAGGGGAATGTTTTTCAGCAAGGCACAGGGCACTTTCATATGGACAAAGGTAGGGATGGCATTTCCATCCTTCCTTTTAATGCCAGTATGCAAAACCCAGCTACCTGTGAGAAGATTAGACCTTATCCAACAGGCCACTTACTTCCTCGACAGCTAAGCTTCCGTTGTATGGCCAGCACATTAAATGAGATTTCAGTGTGGGTAAGCAGGAGGCCAGACACAAGTCTAGAAGTATGGGGGTTTATTTCTTACTGACCAGCTTGATAGCAGAAGTGCCATGGTCATTCTTTCTAATTTCAGGGAGCTTTTAAATAAAGTTCCACTCCAGAAGCCAAGCATGAAAGGAGAGGAATGAAAACTCTTTGATAGATAAGATATTACAAGAGACTGTCAGAAGCTTGGTAGGAGAATGAAATAACACTCTGGATACTGTCATTGAAAACAATAATGAAAGAGTACACCATTTTCTTAACTGAAGTACTATCAAATCTATGTTACTGCCACACAACATATTTTTCCTCCAAAGGTGCCAATTTCAAGCTATGACTATTGATCTCTATCTAACACTCAAAATTAACTGCACTACTAAGGAAAAGTGGCACCAAATCGTTTGAGAACATCAAACAGTAAAAAGTCAATGGGGTCAAATCAAGGTCAGAATTTGATGAGTAGGGTGTCAGAAATTTAATCCATTTTGTCTAAGATAATGTATAGAGCCAGTATTGGGGGGTTTTTTCCTTTCTTTTCTGTAATTTTTTTTAAGCCAGCTTCTCTCAAAAATATCACAAAACCAGACCTCAACTTTTTTAATGAACTTTTTTCCATGACTGGAGAGAGAGAAAAGATTAAACGGACTGAAACACAGATGGCAATTATGCCTCTGTTTATTTCCTAATGAGTCACAAGATTATTTTTTGCCTTCTGCCACATCATTTCAGAATACAAGAAAACCTTATCTTGAAGGAGACTTGCAGAGACAAAATAACACTGTTAAAAGTCCCAGTCCAGCAAGATACTTAAGAGCTTTTTAAAAAAAAAAACCCCAAACCTTTAACCATGAGTGAAGTCCCATTCACTTAAACTCAAATTCAGAAATGATGGGTAAATCTGTTCCACTAACTCATGAATGTGGTGGCTATCGAATTTATTAATGGTGTCATGACAAATACTCAATAGCTCTCACAGTGACATGTTGCATTTACATCTCAGCATTTGGAGAAAGTTAAGTCCAGAACTATGGCTAGAAGAGGCTTCCCCTCTGCCTACCCACCAGAGCCTGCAATGCCTGTGCCCTCTAACCACCTCCCATTTGAGTCCATATCCCCCCACTGCCTGCCCAGGATATCCCCCAGCCTCAGAGACTTGACCGAACTTGCATCCAGACTGAAACCCAGATGCAGAAAGCCTGGCTACCTCCCACACTAGAGGCAGTACAGCTACCAGCACACTGATCCAGCACTGGCTGGGCTCCCAAACTCGGCTGTGGACACTTTCTTTTAAAACCCAGGCTGAGTAACTGATTTGATAGCGGCAACACCGTCTGCTTCTCATATCATAGTCTAGTAATTAGCATGCTCTTGAAAGGAAGCATAAGATATGTATTCATCAGTTCAAATCCATGTCTCTCACCTCCTCAGAAGGTGCCTTAACCACAGGGCTTTGGACAGGGGACTCCCCTCCTATCCTACTGAAATCATGCAACAAAAATACAGGCTTTGATCCTAAACGGCATGAATCTTCAGCCCAGTGATTAGGACACATGGCTGGAAGAGATGAATCCTGTATCTGAGGACTTTTCATATGTTTTAGGCAGTAACTGGGGGTGGATAATATGAATTTGGATCTTGCCAGGAAGAGTCTGAGTGTGACCTCCCACCTCCTACCAGAACACACAATATGCAAAAGAGGATCCATTTTAAAGGGAGAGCAAGAGATAAGCTCCTCTCTGAAACAGCGCTACCTCAGTGCTGGAACATACTTGCTTTCTGCAGTAGTAGGTAAAGACATCTCTACTCAGGAGATGGCTGGTGCTTCAGAAACACCCATGTCCTCAGGATATTTCTGTTTCCTGGCTCTAGGGGTTCCCTCTTCAGCACCCGGGGAATTCCTGCAGGCATGGGGGAGCCTCAGGCTTATCTATCCCAAGGAACTTCAAAGACACGCACAACTGGTGTGGCAAAGATAGGGCACAGTTAGGTTGAATAATTTGTTACCTAAAAATGCTTCTGACAGATGGCAAGGCTGTTCTGGAACACTGTGAACATAACAGATTTTGGGACAGGGTGCTGAAGAGAACGGATTTTAGTGAAAAGTTGGATTTTTGTCAAAATGACCTTTTTCACTCCAAGTGTCTGCTTTGCATAGAAAATTGGAAAGAAATTTCCAAAATTTGATAAGAAATTGAACATCCCAGTGACTTACTGGAGTTATGGCTTGGATGTCATTATCCTTCATGGACCATTTGCTGCAACTGGACTCCAAGGCCAACATGCATCATTGCCAGATGTTCCCATGATGTAACACAACAACACAAGATGACAGAAAACCATCAGTCACATTAAAAAAGCCCTAAGCTTAAGGAAGAGAATGGGTCATTTGCCCTGAAGACTTGTAAGTTCCTGAATCTGGCATGGAAAGCAGCTGCTTCTACCTTGCTTTTTTTTCCCCTCAAAACCCCTGCGGTTTCCCACAAGAAATAAAATATTCCAAATCCATTCTAATTACCAAGGCATTTTCAGGCTACATTCCTAAAGAAACAAGGCTTAGTTGTTGGCACTATGTGTCCATTTATCTGTCCAATGGTCGGTTCTGCGTCCCTTCTTGTCTCCTCAACGCCTTCAGAAGCTACCCAACAGACAGGGAAAGGGGAAGGAGCTGCGAGTGCTGGGTGGGAAGAGCAGATATAAAAATCCTGAGTTCTGTTTTGATACTTTGCAACCACAGTACAGATCTACATGGCAGATCAGCAAGTCTCTGAGGTTTGAGAGGAAATACTGCCAAAAGATGGTGTTTCTTTTCCTTTAAAAAAAAAAAAGTTGAAACAGTTTATTACTAGGTGTTGTATCGCATCTGAAACTTTCAGTTTCAGTACTTACGTGACGTATATACCAAGTGGAGAAGGATCTTACTAAAACCTTCCAGGATGAAAACCTTCATGCTAGCCAGTCTAGACATTTTCTAGCAAATACAAAAGTGGGATTAGACAGTGCTGCTATTCTGACTCAAATGAACAGAAAAATTAATCAAAAGAGAAACAACCTCTTGAACAAAGCCAGGTAAACATCAGATAAAACAAGCTTAGTTTGAGAGGGTGAAATGCTATAATATAGCTTATTGAGGTAAATCCATTAAAATTCCAAACACTTTTTAAAGCATATTTAAAGCACATATTAAAGTATATATTTGTCTTATGATTATGTAGAAACTTTTTTTTAAGTAAGAACCTAATATAGCTTTCTAAGTTAGAGTGGAAACCAGTCTTATTGGCTTCTACTTGTTACTTAACTTTCTGCATATCTAGCTACTAAGTTAAGAGCTTACTGAATTTTTAGTGTCTACTTAATCCCTTAGCTTACTTTAGACTCCTTTTCTAAAAAGTTTCACTTAAGTGAGATGAAAATCACTGATTTCTGACACTTTACTGCATAGCTAGGAAAAAGGATCATGGGGCATGTGGCACAGCCCTAGGGAGATACTTGAGTTAAATTATGCACATTTGTCTGCCCAAGAAAAGGTTTTCTATTTGTTTTGGAATGGGCTTTTAATATATATTTCTTTCTTCCCAATTCCTGGTAATTCTCCTGGCTTAGTTTGTACATACACATTCCACAGAAGAGGTAAAGGTTACCAGTGTATTAATATTACATCTGTACGATGCTGTATGTTTTCAATTAGGCTCACTCCCACAATGATTTCCATATCTAGCCACTTGCTCTTCTTATTTCTTGATAAGTAATGGCCCCTATCAGGAAGTCGGGGGCGAGTCTGTTACTGCTTTGAGTAAACAGCCTAAAGGTCATTTTAGATGTTGGCTTTGACACTCTTGGTTCAATAGCCACCCACCATAGCTGTCACCGGTAAGCTGAAGTTAACCTCATGGAAAAATAGCCTTTCAGCGGGTCCTGTTGTCTCTGCAACAGAACAACCTACCAGTGGGCATTTAAGGGTGGAATAAGGAGAATCCTATCAAATTCCCCTCACTGATGCCTGACAGAGACATTTGGTATGAGGTCAGGAACCAAGTGCTGTAGGTCTTCCCTGAGGTCTGCTAAGATTATGGGAAAGTCCTTGAGTTAATGGGGTCTCTGAGTCCCATTGTGTCCACATGGGTGCCACAGTTCTCTCAGCCAGTGCTCAAGGACCTTTTTAATGAGATTTTGCATAGCAGAAATGAAAGTGGCAGAGGACATCCCAGCTACATGCACACAACTGACTTTTACAGGCATGACTATGTACACTAGAATGTGAAGAGGTAGAACCCATAGCTAACATTGGACCCCCACTTTGGGTGTCCACCAGCATAGCTGTTACACACACAACACCACCCCCCAACCTAGACTTCTGCAAGTATTGTTTCTTTCCTTCTGCTCCCACAAGATCAATCAGTAGGAGGCACAGCTTTGCCGAAATAGATGCATGTGCTGCTGGAGCATGTTGCCAGTACACACCACCAGTGTGCCTCTGTCAGTAAAAGGTCATTTACACTACTGACATGCCTGACCACCTTCTCCCACACACCTCTTCAGCATGAAGGCAGAAAGAACCCAGCAGACAGGTCTAAAGATACTATCATCCTGCAAAAGAAGAGTTGCATGACTAGACCTAAGATCCAGAGCAAAGGCCAAAGTACCCACAGAGCTGATACAGCAAATATGCCTTGCATTGACCCCTCTACAGATTGAGCTATGCATATCCCATGAGGGGCACCACCATCGAAGGTACAATCCAAAGTTCATTAGAGAATGACCACTAAAGTCCTTTCAGGAAACTTCCCGCAAACAAAGGCCATTTTATTCTCAAAATTAGGTACTTCAGGCTCCTAAGCTCTCATTTTAGGCATCTGAAGATAACTATTTCAAAGATGATGGAACAGACAACACTCACTGAAGTGGCATGTAAAAAGTTACTGTGGACTCAGGCCCCTAGGATGCTATTCTGATACTGCCTGGTGCTTCATCTCTCTCCCTTTGCACCAGTGCGCAAACAACTTAGTGGCAAGGCATCTCAGACGCTCTTCATCCTCCCCAGCCTGAACACAGTACCTCCAGTAACTGAGGGACTGTCGGGTCTTGCAGTGTCAAATCATACACCCTGCTAGAAGACATGGTCTGTGTCCACTTTACAAAAGTGGAAAAGGCACAGCACAGCCCAACCCTCCTTGTCCAAATCTCTCCTATACATCAGTGTTAACTGTTAGTAGAAAAGGGATTTACCCAAATGAGAAGACAGGTTGTGCTGATAAACTATCTCCACTTTTCTGTTGAGAGGTACATGCTAGTACACGTGTTCTTAAATTTCTACTCAAAGTGCACCTTGTATCATCTTTGTCTCACCTGTGTAGCTAAAAAAAACATAGAACCCTGAACAGCTAAGGGAAGACAGCAAAAATATGTATATTCTTCAAAGATGCTGCTGTCTTTTCAGAGACAGACACCGAGGCTACTGCATCCACCAGCCCCTTTGCTTCAAGACACACACATGACAGTAGCTACCAGAACATCCTGTTCTTCTTTTCCACCACACTTTGTGGGATCCAGCTGTAGCCATTGTGACCTCTGGTGCTTCCCTCACATCCAGCATGGGCTGTTCTGCTGCGCCTAGGGATGAAATTTCTGGTTTTTAGAAGTCACTCCTAGCACTATTCACTCAGAGTGGCATTATCATGCAGGTGCCAATAGATAAAAAATACTGAGGACACATCCCATTGTGTCTTTTCCTTCCCTCCACTCCACAGCACAGAGCTCAAGGCTCCAGAGACCTCCGCAAAAGCAGTCAAGCCCAACTTCCACAGATTCCTATATGGTATTGTATAGGTACAGTCATAGCTGTTTTCTCTAGACACAGGGCTTCATTTTCCACTACATAATTTTCACTTTGCACTAAACAGACAACAGAGTGTGAAAACTCTCTTTTTTGGGTTTGACATTATCGTACATACAAGAAAACCATCTGCAGTTTTCAGCTTCAGCTTTTCCTCCAAGTTGGGATCTTTCAGTTACTTCTCCCAATACATTTGCCAGCCCAGACACTAATTCGGTCTACTCCCCACTCCACCTGTTCTCCCACTCTGTAAGCGTCTGCTTTCCAGCGTGATGCAGGAGTCACTAAACAGCACCCGAGCAGAGTGCTTATAATCCTGAGCAGAGTGCTTATAATCCCAGGAAGCCATAACACAAAGCAGGCTCCTTGAATCCGGTACTTACCCAAAAAGGGCACATGGATGACAACTGCACAGCGTCAGCACGGCTCACTCATTAAGGGTAGAATAGCACAGGTGGGACTTCACTGCAGTCCGATACCACCACTTGTCATATCTTTCTAGTTAAAGGAATCTGGGTAAAGAAAACACAAGCTGTTTAAGCAGTAATACCTTCTGGGAATGTCTAGCAATAGCAAGTGTTCTGAGGAAGGAGATGTGCCTCTGGCCCTTACCCTCACCAGTCAACAACTCCCAGGCTGACTGAGTTAAAATAGCTGACTTAAAAGTCATAATTGCTATTCTCAGCAGTAGAATAAAAAAAAAATATTTTTTTTAATGTACGTTTTAACATGCTGCAAAGTTAAACATGGCTTGCATGTTACCATGGATATAATTTCATAAGACTGGTCTTTCCTGGCAGCTAAATGCCTGCATGGCAACAAATAGCAGAGCAGAATTTTGTTTGGCATTTTGCTCCATTTATGATAACAGCTAACTACTTTTTCTGTTAACAAGCTTTTGATTTTACTGAAGTTTCTCTCGGAACAGAGACTAACCTCAGGCAGTGAAGTTAGGTTTTCGTTTGAGGAGAGGGGCAGTTTTATTCCACAAGGTCCCAGGAAAAAATCTCCAAAATGGACTTTCTAAGTTCATTCATATCAACTTGAAATCAGCTGCATTCAAGCAGAAAGTCTAATGGAGTAAGAATAAAATCCAGACTGGCAGGAAGGTGTTACCAGTTTAGAACACCAAGTCTAAACGGCTCATTCACATCCATATCTAATTACTCGTGCCCACATCTATTTCAAAAACTGTGTGTTTATTCCTAGCCCTACTGAATGACTTCTGTGGCAGAAGTCACCTGGTCTTCAGTGGGACAACATTTCATTCCTCAGTGAATAAGCCCAGGAATAGCTTTTGGCTGCTGGTTGGTAACGTGTAGGATTGTAACAACTCAGCTGCTATTGCTAGAAGATCTGAAAATAAGATGTAATTGCACAGACAATCTGGGGATTACACCACATCATGTCCCTCCAAATCACGCAGCCAGAGTGTTTACCTGTGTCTTTGTGTTGCTGTCATGAAAAGTTCAGTACCTATTTCGGTATCAGATATACATATCTGTCAAACTTGACTTCAGCTTTTGAAGTGGGTGGAGAGCAACACCGCCCCTTTCCTGTACTGAAGTCTGCAACAAAATTGCATTTTACTCACAAACATATCTGTAGTTCTGTTGTGTTCTGACTTTTAAAAAAAATAATCTCATTGGACAGACACCACCAGCAAGTTTCTCCACTCTGTGGAGTGTCTTCACAGCCCTCCCACATAGTGAAAATGACTCAGACAAAACTACTAAATTTAGGGCATTGGTATTCTATGTGTTACGCTGGTGTTCATACAAGTAATGCCTTAAACAGTAAATTTCTGAATTAAGCATTCAGGCATCTTTTCTGTGCTGCATCTGCCACTGAAACAGAACGGCAATGAAGGTGGGCTGAGGAGGAGGTTATTTGGATCGTGATTCGGGTTGTGTTTTGGCTAGAGCTAAATGTGAATTTGAATGAGGTTTGCGTGTACTTTTAGAAATATCTATTGACCCGATATCATGATGTTTGATCTCAAGTGATGAAATCATGCAAGATTAGCTGCCCTTGGGAGATTCCCTTCATCTCAGGCAAGAGACTGCAGGCTTTGACTCACAAATGGGGATGATTTCTCGCGGGATGACTAGACCCATTCCCATTTGTCAGCATCCAACTCACCCACCTCTCTGAGGTTCCCCTCCTGCAAGGATGGCTCATGAAGCAGCTGCTGAACTGCTGGTTGCAAATCCATGCATCAGTTAAATTGGTACTTCTGCAATTCAATATAAAAGTACATAGAATTATTGCAATTTTATAATTTGCAAATCACCCCCTGCTTCACAAGCAACAGCCATCCCTGTAGCAAGGGCAAGGTACTCTGGAAGAAAGCAGTGGTGGCCAATTAAAGGCAAGAAGTTTTACAGCTATCACTCACAAGGCAGGGCTTTGCAGAAGGATTGGCCATGTGGTCACTGCTCAGAGAAAGGGACAACAAGTCCCTGGCCATAAGGGGAGCCGAAGAAGCAATGAGAGGGATGGGACAAGGAGGGGAAAGGGAGAAAGAGGAGTGCTAAAGCACCTTCTTGGTTAAGGCAGTCTTTCCTCTCTGCTTGCCTAAAATCACTGACAAATCCATGTGAGATTGAAGTCAGGCCAGAGCCAGGCCAAGTGACCATGCTCTCCTTCAGGCTGACCACACCACCTGCTGAAGGCAGCAAGAGTTTTGTGTGGGTATCTCAGGGATGGACATAGAAGCAATGACTCATCTATTAATGAACTTTGGCTCTTTATCTGTTTACCAGATGTCTCCAGAAGGGCATGGTTTTCTTAAATATTTTTGGTTTTTGAAACTGCTGAATAATCTTTACAAATATAGTTCATGATCTGTTACCCAGTTAAAACCATGCAATTGCTAGGAGCAATCTAAGCTGTTTACACTGCACATTTCTGTCACATGCCCTTCCTGTATTCCTCATCATTGGAGCATAACTCTTTAATAAAATTGGGTTCATGCAAAAACATTTTCAGATAATCTGCTGTAGCCTCCAGAAATGCTTATGCTGGTCTGATGTGCCGTATTTCAACCTGGGAAGTTGGGCATCCTTGTCTAAAGTTCTGCAGAGCAAATAAAGAATAATTCTTTTCAGTACAACCCAAAAGCCATACTTGTATGTACACCTGCCCTGAGGAAAAATTCCATAGTACAATGTTTATCCTCATCCTGACTCCACCTGAGAAGCAGGAATCTTAAAAGTCCCCAAAGCGCCCACTTAACAGAAGTTTAAAAATCCATGCGATCTGGAGGGATTATTTAATCTCTTCCCTTGCTCTAAAGCAGAATAAATAAATTGGACCATCTCTGAAAAATATTTGTCACTCTTGTTCTTGCAAAAATTCAGTCAAGAAGATTCTACTTTCTCCCTAAGTAATCTGTTTCATGATTTTACTACTCCTGCTATTAGAACATTTTTCCTAATGCTTGAGCCTCATCTCTTTATCTTATCACCTCATTAGGATATTTGTCCAACCAGGTAACTTTGACTGGGTCAGGTTACCCAGTTTTATCAGCCAGATTTTGACTGGTAACCTAGTCAGAGAATATAACGAAGGATGATGTTGAAAGCCAAGATCAAGAGATATATCAAGATCAAGACATACATCAAGATCAAAAGAATATCTGTATGATATCTACTGCGTACTTTTTTTTCCTCAGCTAGCTGCCCTGTAAACTGGGACATTACATTAGTTTAACATTAATTACTCTTGGCAATTGTATTTTTTAATAATTTTACAGTCCAGGTTTGTACAGACTGTCTGATAGTCTGTTCCACTATCTGTCCAGGAATCCAAACCTCTTTCTTAAGAGGATTCATATTTTCAGCTTCATTAACATTACCTTCTTTAGAATAGTTAAAAGGGGCTTATAAGAAAGATGGTGACAAAATTTTTAGCAGGCCCTGTTGCGATAGGACAAGGGGTAATGGTTTTAAACTAAAAGAGGGTAGATTTAGACTAGATATAAGGAAGACATTTTTTACAATGAGGGTGGTGAAACACCGGAACAGGTTGCCCAGAGAGCTGGCAGATGCCCCATCCCTGGAAACATTCAAGGTCGGGTTGTATGGGGCCCTGACCAACCTGATCTAGTTGAAGATGCTCCTGCTCATTTGGGGGGGGGGGATGGACAATGGACAATGAGACACACTAGATGACCTTTAAAGGTCTGTTCCAATGCAAACTATTGATTCTATGCACAGGCAAGTCCTCCTTAGTAAGACTCAGCTAAAATGACTCCCTAGTAAAGCCTACCTTGTGAAACGGAGTTGCCTCAAGATATCCCAAAATGGCGATACATTGAGGGTTTTTGCCATATTGCCTTTCCAAGCAATATCCAGATAAAGTGTCCATTACCACTGAGGCTTTGCTACTAAGTGCTTCCATGAATCGCTCAAAAACACCTTTCCACTCCTCCCAGGGAGGTGGCTTAAACTACACCCACCTGTCAAAGAGGCTCTGTTCTTTCTCTCTAACTTCACCCAGACAACTCTGTCCCTCATTTATTCCACAACTTTAGAACAAGCATGGATAAGGCTTCTCCATTTCTCCAAGACTGCCCTTCTAGAATGAGCTGTACGAATGCTCCAGTCCTGTCACTTATCCTGGCTAATTTCTAACATGCCTATATTAAGTATTTAATTTGATTCTACGCTACAATATCAGGTCTTTTCCATTTTTCCCATGTTTGTATTGACATTGCCCTCTTGACCTTCCAAAGGTGCTACTGTAATATTCGCCCTTTTAAACATTCCAAAGTTTTCCTTCTATGTGTTTCTTAATTTTTATTTACCCAGGTAACTTTTGCACTGGCCTTTTTCAAACTGAGCATAAAGACCTCTTCTCACTAGGCTGGTGTATGGTGCAATGTGATGGACTCGATTTCTTCATCACCTAAGTGCCACCTCTTCCTAACAGGCCTGTGTAAGAACATCCACTCTTATGTGGAAGGGAGGATCTCCTGTCAACAACACCTGAGAAATTCATACGCTTACCTTCAAAATCTGACATTAGCAAGTGCCAAATGTTTACTTACACACTTTTGATGAAAAAAAATGAAGTGGTTTGGTATTCCTGAATTGAAATATTTCATTTCAATGAGTTGAACCAAAGCAAAATATTTTGGTTTGACCCAGTTTGACATCAGTTTGTCTCATCCGCCCAGAGCGAGGCTCTCTGACCAAGCTTTTTCCCATGATCCACCACTACAGTAGGTAAGAAGGGAGACTGCAATGCACCCTTGGTTAGGTAATGCAGAGGTGGAGGTGACTAAGAAATAATCAGGATACAACGCTACCTGTCCCAAAAATGCCACAGCAGTTCAGGCAGATGGCTCGGACTTAATATTAAGTAACACACAGCAATCCAGCTCAACAAACTGTTTTGAAATGGATCAATTTGACTCAAAGTAAAATATTTCAGTTATACTATCCTGGTGAGTCCTTCTTAAATCTCAACTTCACAGAAACTTTGCATAGAAGTCACTTCAACAGCAAGTATTTTTTAACATAATATAATTAGTAACTGTAGAAATAGATCAGTCATCATGACTTGCTGCACAGGAAGACCAGAATACTGATTCATACATACTTCATATACATTGAATTGCTTCAGGAACCCAGTACTTTTACATCTTCTTCATACCATGACAGTTCAAAAGGAGGTCTTTGCTCTCCAATGGCTTGCACATGATGGGAAGTGATGCTAATCATGAGAACAACCAGAAAATTCTTTTGAGCCAATTAGATGGCACCAGTCACAATGACATTAGTCATCTACTCCTCAATCTGAGGAGAAGGAACCAAAATTATAATTCATCTACTCCTGAAGCTGCGAAACACATGAGGGAAGTGTACTATTTCCCATTCTTATTGCAGTCATCATCACACAAAGTGACACAAGCTGCTATTTTCTGCTCCCGTTCTAGGAGAATGATGGTTACTCTCTGTGCAGGTTTCAAATAAGAGACTTTGATCTCATTTAACTGCTTCGTTCTGCTCCTGTCCTTGCCTGATCAACACATGACCAAGAAAGGAAACTGGACCAGAAAATGCCACACAGTAGGAATATATGCAGCCCAATGCCATTAGCCTCTGCAGCTTATAAGAGCAAGGTGACTGAGATGTGACTACTGGTTAACAACGATGGTGACAGAAGAGAGAGTTGTCATATATGGTGCCATGACTCTGCACACCAGTAAGACTAACAAGAAAAGCATGAGAAGTGGTAATTGACACGTGGAAAAGTGCACACACAAGGAAAATCTCCCAAAAAGTTGATAGTGAAGCACCAGGAGAGGTTAACTGCAGAGAGTTCAAAGTGTAGGACTTTAAGAACAGATCCAAGAATATCACTGGAACAGAGAAACAGAGTGCTCTGGAGGAGCCAATCTAAAAAAACACACATCAGTCTTCTGCTGAGATCAATGAGATCTGTACCACTTACCTCAGTGAGCTGAGAGGTGGGGGAAGTCCAGGCAGGAGAGGCTGACCGGACCCTATGTCTCCACAGCAAGATGGTTTGGGCATCTCAGAAATGCTGGTGTAGCAATCTATCTCACTTCCACCCACAGCGAGACCAGACTACCTAGCAGCCCTGGTGAGCACAGAGACCTTTGTATATGATGTCCCAACGTGAGAGGCACCCCTGAAACACTCAACAGCTGCACACATCTCCAAGGCACAGGCTGGCCAGCTCTAGATATATCAGCTCTTGAAGTCACTCCAACACTTTGTTATTGGAAGACAAAGCTAGTGAAAAAGAGGATGAAAAATCAGAAACATCAACCCTTCTGACAGAGGGGTAAACAGACCAAGTTAGTGGTGAAGTAATATTCTAGAGAAGCCAAGGAAAAATCTGTGGCTGGGGAAGCACAGACACCTCCAACACATCTGGGGAAACTCCGCCAAGGTTTTCATGGCAATTGCTCCTCTGGGGTGACATTTGGGTTCACTGCCTAGAGTCTGCCCTTGAAAGACTTTACGGGGTAGATCCTCAGCTAGAGTAAACGGTGCCACTGCTTTGTAGAAGCATGTCGATTTTGAGCAAGAGGAAATTATGGCTCAGATCTCAGCCTGGCAGGAAAGTTTTCTCAGGGGAGCTACAACTGACAGCTTCACAATGAAGGGAAACATTATCCACAGCATGAAACTCCAATTCAACAAACAAATTTGAAAATTACTTTAGAAGTTGGTACCAAATCCAAGTGGTAAAGATCACAATTCTTTACATTTCACATTTTGTCTTTTGTGTGTGTGTGTGTCTGTGCTTCAGCCCCAGAGAAACAGATTATGACTCAAGATGTGGAGCTATAATATACTAAAAGAAGATTTGGCTGTGTTGATAAAACTGGAGTGTGGTACAGCAAGATACTCCTCTGTAAACACTGAGATACCTCCCCAGGATTTCTCATAATTATGAAATAATTCAGATTATCTCCAGAAGTAGTTTTAGATTTGAATGCCAACACTAGAACTAAAGCATGCCTGAGCTAGCTAGATCAGATAATCTAAGACCATATTTATATATGTATAAAAAGATGATGAAGAGAGACAACTGCAATAGTAATTGTGTACTGCAGTTGTTGCTAGACCTTACCTTTCTACAGGCAGCTGTACTGAATCCAGTTTCATGCTCTTCAAAAGATGGTATCTAAAACTTCCTGATTTGTCTTTCACACTATGCACTAGAAATAACTTGACCACAGTGGAATAAGACTCACAGCAGCGCTCTTTCCCAGAGAAAGAAAGATCTTCCATAAACTTTAAAGATACATTTTTAATTATGTTCCAGTGCTCATTTATAACAAATGCCTGTTTGCACTATGCTAGTAACATAAAAGGTTTCTGAGGTGGCCCCTGCTTTGCCTGGTATGAATAAAGCAACACTGATCTAAGAAGTGCTGATGTGTCCCACAGGAAGGGGAACAAATTTTCAGTGGAGAGTATCTTCACACCAGTACACTTTTATCTTCCCAATAGGAAAAGCACCTCAGTAAAGAAAACTCCAGCCTCTAACTGACCTAGGTATGCTGCTGCCATGAGGAAACCAGGAGTGAGGTTTCTGACAAATTAACTCAGTCCACCTTCCACTAGACTTTAAGATATTTCCACTCTAGCTGTCTATGTACACCTTGCCAGAAGTTACAGCTACCCTTGCAGAGTCAGCAAAAGGGAAACTCTATCTGTGGTCTCATCATGCAAAAGATGCTCACTGAAGATGTGGCAAAGAGGAGCTCTGGCCATATACAGTATGCTCAAAGTATCTGCAGCACATCCATCTGTCTGTGGGCAATAGCTGCCTTTGCAGACATGTAGCACTCCAGGCCCTTTTTATATTCATTTGCATCTAAATACTGCTAATTGGAAATGAAACTCACACTTCCCCAGCTCTGAGCAAGAAAAGCATGCACCTTTAGCCTAAAGTTAATGCCTAGTCCAGGCTAATCATCCAGGCTCTCTCCATCACCAGCAGAGACAGACAGTATTGCTAGATGATTCACTCACATACCTGATGAATCACTCTGGCTACCTTCAGTGACGAGGGAGAAACAGAGGGCGCCCATACACATACCCTTTGCTTAGACTAGATACCTAGCCTTCAGACAGCTCAAGTAGTATAAGATATATCCTACCTGAATGGTCTTTTCCTTTGAATGTGTCCAATGGTCAAGACAAATGAAAAAGGAACTCAGACTGTGGCTTCTTGACACAATAACCATATAAAACTATCATGAAAGCAGTAATCAAACAACATTAACATTAATGACAATAACACAAAAGGTAATTCCCGTATAAGTCAATAACTGTTCCACATGAAACTGAAGTGTGGCACAGGCTACCTGTGTGTAGATGTGTATCACACATATGCCCGATATGAAGGCCACTGCCAAATCACATGCTGTGTATGTTTTCAAACAGAGAAGATGAAAAGAAGCCATTGGCCCAAGGGCTAGAACCCCAGGTCATGAGACTCCTTCTGCATGATCTTGGTATCCTGCATGAAACTTTCTGTCCAGACAAACACCTGTAGCCCTGCCCTTTCAACATAGCTTTGATTTATTTCCCTGGCTTGGCTTCTGCAGTACTTTTAACACTTCCATAGAGAATCTGTTTGGGCCCAAGCTGCATAGCTGGGGAAGTGGCAGGGAAGAACAAGGCTCTCTCAGTGTGAAAGCAGCTAGACTTTCTCCTGCTGGTTTCAAAGCTCTTGAAGGGATGCACCAGGCAGGGCAGGCTGCCAGGCTTCTCTCAGCAATAGCAGCATTGCCAGGAAGCAGAAATGACCCAAGGGATCCACAACATCATACAGAGGTACAAGATGTGCATGCAGTGACCTTGTGCTCCAGTGATCTTGGAGCAGCTGCCTGTTTTGCAGTGGGTGTTTCTGCCATGCCCATGAGAGTGCAGTTTAAGCCCCAGTGGAATAGGCCCAGGGACTGGATCAAGTTTGACTGGCTCTGAAACACCCAGCTGTGTGGTGTGCCATGGCCCTTTATCTCCGGGGTGGGAATGTGATTTTGTGCATTTTCATTCTAAACACATAAATCAGGTAGCTAGATGAAATACAGCACAGTCAGGCTCTGAAAAGGCTTCTTGTAGGTGTGAAGACTGCAAAAGACATACATCATTCTTCATTTAACACTTCATTGATGATTGACTTGTGGGTTGTTCTCCCTCTGAAAAATTCTAACTATTCTTTTTAAATGGGAATTTTGACCAGAGTAATTGAGATGTCTTTAAACATAGATTTGGCATAAAGACTGCAATGGCAGTGAGATGCCATCCTGGCTGGGCTTGTACCTACCCTGTGGCTGAGGCAGAACAGCAAATGCCTGTGTCAGCTACAGTTGGAAAGAAAAAGGGTTTCTGTTTGAGTCAGCACACAGTGTGAGGCAGCCAGGCACTGACTGCTCCACTAGGCTTCCCAAGCTTAGGAGAGCATCCCTCATCAACCAGCTTTTAAAAGATCAGTCACATTCAAGCACATGCCACCAGCTGAAATAGGCTTATTATGCAATATGAATACTTTGAGGGCACTACTTACAGCGCTTTCTCCTGTACAACTCCTTATAGGATCCTATTTCCAAGGCTTTTAAATTAGCCAGCCTGTCTAGACCAAGTTCTGTATGTCCCGCAGATAGATACACCACAAACGAAGAGCAGCAGGAGGACACTGTCTCTTCCCTGCAAGGATTTCATAAATAATAAAAATCAGTGTACAAAAGATGGGAGAAGAATATCAAGCGCACAAAACATTCATGACTTACACCTAGCACAAATGTGTGCAAACACATCAATTGAATTTCTTTTCACTTGGTCCACATTTGACCTTGCGATGTTCAGTCAAGCAACAGAACAGCTTCAACTACAAAGTCATCTTTCAAATAATGTTTTTCAATTGATGATATGCTCCCACATTTAAATTAACCAAACTTTTAACTACCCTTTAACCTAACTTTTCACATAGGTATAATACCAGAATGGCAGGGAAAAGAAAATATTATATATTTAATATAAACATGTATTTTAATAATAGACAGCACATGTCAAAGTCAACAAATCACAGAGCTCAGGCAATGCAATGTAGTACATGTTTTTCATTCCATGTTATTGGTTTCTTAATTTAGCAAACAGGAGATTTTTGACTGCATTTAAAAAGGAAATCAGCAAATCAATACTAAATTTTATGTAGAAGGGAGAAGCATAAAAGTACTGAAGTTACCACAGAAACAAATTTAAGCAAACTAGTGCTACAAATCAAGAAATTAGGCAGAAAGAAGAATTAAATGTCTTCAAAATTATTGATTTATGATACTATGTCAAGCTTGGGACATAATTACTTATTATCTTGCAGCTCCTATTCCTTCAACACTTAGATTAATTTTATTCATGTCTTTCTAATAAAGGGCGACTCAGCTAAGTCCAAGTAGTGAACAGTAAGACAATACTCTGTTACATTTTCCTCTCCCCTGAGAAATAGGGAGCACATTTTATGTCAAATTATTCCATGCACAGGGAACACTGCAATACTGGGTACATACAACCTCACCACGGATTACAGGATTAGACTCCTATGTATACCCTGGAGCAGTCTAATAAATTTAAATTAAACAGCCATCAAGCAGACAGGGGCAGTGTTTTTAGTCTTGCCCTAGAGTACAGCAAGAAACATATAGCACTCTGTATTTGCCTTATTATTGAGCTCTTCCTGCCAAGAAGCAAGTTTTCCTAAATACCAAAAGCAGACAGAGATCTTTGAAGGTTTAATCTTTATGCGATTTTAGCTGGACATCAGCAATGACCATTTCTTCAATAGTGCACAGTGCAAAGGGTTGGTGCTTTCACTGCAGGACTCTAATCTGATAAGGAGGCAAGACTCAAGCCAAATCTCGGCAAAAAGGGAAAGAAGAAATAGTACGTCTTCCTCCTTTTTTTTTTTTTTTTTTTCTTCCTCTACACAGAACATTACCAAACTGGCCTTTAGTGTAAGTTCAGCTCACAGAAATAATTCTTGAAAGCCCATTGGTGGAGAGTCTGTTTCCTTCTCCTTTCAGGTTGAAAAGGAAACTTTCTGTGAGTTTACTGTAATGGAGTGTTTGTCTGTATCAGAAACAGCCTGACCTCTCCAGCCACAAGATGAAATACCAGCAGCCCACTCTGTCACTAGTTCACTATTAGGAAATTACATGGGAGGAAAGACACAACACAAAATTCACAGGGAAAAAAAAAAACAAAAAAAAAAAAACAAAACATCAGCAGTGGTGGGAGTGAATGAACAAGCTTAGTAACAAAGCCAGTAAAAAGGAAAATACCCTTTGGCCAATTGATAATAAAAGGTTACTTGAGGCAAAGGGTCAGATCCTGAGCAGTATAAAGTGGCCCAGCTTCTCCAACCTCAGCAATGTGACAGAGATTTATAGCAGCTGCAAAAAGCCCCAGGAAACCAAAAAACCCACCTATAAAAATGGAATTGGAGGCTCACATTTTGAGAAGCTTCCACTCACTTTTAGCACCAGACTGAGGTACAGAGGTGACTCTGAGGGTTTGTTTCTGCGGGGGAGTTCCTGCGAAGTAAGCTGAAGTGTGAATTTACACTGCATTTACTGCTGGGTCTTTAAGTAGGCTGTAAATTCATACCCTAGCCTATTTTGCAGGGATTTCCCCAAGTAGATAAGCCCTAAATTGGCCTCCTAATCATGGAGGCAGACAAAATAAATAGATGTTTTCAAAACTGCAGACCCACACAGGAATATCTCTATTGCTTGCAGGGGCGAGTGGGTACCGGATAGTATATATTGTACTGTAGTCCTGCAAGTGCATGCTGCCCTTCTTTCCTCCACTGACTCCCAAAGCCCCCTCCAATCACCTCTCTCAACAACCCCCCACTTCAAGAAACACCTTCGAAACCCCTGGCCCTGTCCCAGCTTCATCCCAGATTTCTATAACTTGGCCCCCTGGCTCTTCCATTCCCCATTCCAGTTCTACTTCTGGAGGTCCATGTTCTCCTTACCTACTTTCCCCTGACCCTCAGGGGGAGCAGTAAAACTGTCCTGGCCCAAAGGTGTCTCCTCCTACCAGTTCCTTGCCTCTGAACCAACCTAACCACGTCCTGTCCATTCACGCCTCACCCATTCCCTAAAGCTTTGGGTTAACGAATGCCCTTCGAAACCTCCTTCAGAAACGTAAGGTTAACTCTATGCTGACAAATGCCAAGAAGCTGGGCAAGATTACTCACACTTTCTTGGCTGAGAGATGCTTTTACATGCAGCCGAATGGGGGGCCAGAGGCCTTCAGCAGGAGACAGGGGAAGCAGCTAGTATGGTCACAGCTTCATCAGGGTCCTCAGCCTGGGCGGTTTGGTCTTGAGCAGGCATGGGTGAGCAGCCTGGACCGCACGAGACCTGTGCTGTTTCCCTGGGAGCTGCAGTGAGGCTGTAATAGAGCAAAGCATTTAGGCCTTGGCTAATCTGGGACTGCGCACTGCTTTAACGGCTGCCTGTGCTGTTCTGCTGTGCTGGGTCAGGCACTCACTGGACCAGAGTCCCACCTGTGGGCATACCTCTCTAACACAGTGACAGCACCATACCCTGAAGGATCCTTTTCAAGAAGTCAGCTTAGTAATACCCTCTGTCACCTGATGCAAACAAAAGCAGCTTTTTTCTCAAAAGCAGCTTGGAACACTCTCCTTCAGTGAAATCCCTGTATTTGCAAAGCATGAAAAAGAAAGTCATTTAACACTTAGAAGTTGGAGCCCTAACATCAATGAGGGAAGCAAAAAGGCATAAATCATCTTTTGATATCAGCAGAAGGAACCAGCCGCAGTGAACGGTCATCCCATACACTACAGTATTCCATACTGTCCTTATCTGCTGGAGCAGGTAACAGCAGTCTGAAGAACAGGAACCACTTGCTAGCAGGTACAAGACTGAAAAAGCTATCTGAGATATGCAGGTCACAGAGCAGTGATCCTTCCAGCACTTGCCTAAGTATAAGTTTCATCTTTGATGCTTGTGAAGGTTCTGCACAATAAGCATCTCTGAGCACAGAAAGAGATCAGCACTCTTCAAGAGCTAAAGTCTATGCTGGAGACCGTTTCTTCCATTCCATTCCGCTCCCTCATGCTTGCTTTGTGCCCCTTTTCTCTGTACCATCTGCAAACGTTTGTGCAATTGAGTTGTACCAGCAAAAGCACTTAAAGAAAGCCAGTGTCTGAGCTTCACAGAACAGTCTTCAGGGAAACTGAAGTTTATATTAGCTCAGAAGTGTTTATTTTGGAAGTATCTGTGCTTTCATCCAAACAGAAAGCACCAACAATACAACAAGAGCACCCAAACCCCACCAGACCAACACCATGATTAACAATAGCTCACAAAACACTGTTTCACATCAATCCACAGGGTTAAAAAAGTAATAGCAATTTTGAAATGTACATAAATAACAGAGAATAGCAATTGCATCATCAACATGCTGCAAGTAGAAGAGAAGTATGGATACTCTGGAAAAATTCTTCTGTGTGAATTATTCACTTAGCTGAAATAATTTCTCTTTCCTTTTCATCTTACCCTGTTCAGGAAGAAAACCATATATTTGAATATGGGATACCATATAGTATCCTCCACATGCAGTACAACACTTGCTTCCCGCTCCAGAACAAGACATTCAAACTGGGCCAGTCATGTTAGAAAATGGAGTGCAAAAAGGTGGCTGTGTTTTACATTCTGAAATGTGAAAATCTGAGGTTTCAGAGATGATTATGGATGTTATGTTGATCTTGCATCACTGACTTCAGCAATGCAATCCATCATCAACGATTCCAAAGCCACAGCAGCAATGACATTTACCTGCTTCCCTATGGGCTCCACATGCAATATGTCCACTATGACCAGACTCAATCTCATGCATGGCCAAGATGACACAGTAATAGTGCCGTGTGGAGGTGGACAGAGAGCCACTCGTCAAGTCACAATGCATGTAGCAATGGCTGCACCAGCTCCCTCCTGACTGCTCTACTCAAAGGCTGTGCTAGAAAGTAAAAAAGCACCTTACAAGATCATGTTATGAAACCTTGTCTCATTGCACATATGCAAAACAAGGCTGAACTTCCACTGCAAAGACAACCTTAGTTCAGACACTTTGCAGTTTCTGAACACTTGGTGACCTGAATATTTGTTAATCCACTGTAATGTTATTAGCATACCCATACCTCTGTGTCCTGCATTTTGGATGCCCTGTACCATTTAAAAAGTACTAGTATTTGAAAAGAAGGATGGTCCCATGCAACCTTACCTCAGCCCACAGCCTCAGGTAACCTCTGCAGATTCTGAGATAGACAACAAATTACTGGAGTACAGGGAGAAAATTAGGGACATATAGAGAGTAGTGAAAAAAAGAAAGCAGACAATGGGGGTCATTGCATGAAGGGGACTCTGAAATAAACCTGTACATACCAGTATTTCTCTCTGCTGGGTGACAAGAAGACACAGGGTGTGAAGGGAGTAATGCTGTGTTTTCACGGAGGTAAACTGTAATAGGTTTCTATCTTAGGTCTCAAACCTATTAGAGCAATATTTTGTTTACTCATATGATGTATCATTTGGGATAATGTATCTATATAAATGAATGAACTTTTGAAAGAACATTTTATGGTTTTAATTTTCAGGGTATAATTTCTTTCGTTTGTAGCTTTCCCAGGCTATAGATTTCCTGTCTAGCATCTCTCTCAGTGTTTAAAACTCCAGAGCCAAGCTACTCTAAGTACTCTAAGTACTGAGCCTACCACTTACACGGTAACAGGGATAACCACCAGCATATTCCCTAAAAAGGGCACCCCAGAGAATTCAGTCATCAACAAGCATCCAGCAAGGCAAAGGAACAAGACCCTTCACATTAATTTAACAACATACTATCCCCTGAAATCATTGTCAATACTAATCTATTTATCTAGAAACTAAACAAATGTATATGGGTTTCCTTCGCAATGGCATAGTGATTAACCCTTAGAACATTGCAGGCAGGGCATATTTCTCAAATAAAAATCAGACCTTATCAAACCTCAATGGAAATTCCACACAAACACACAGCATCAAAAAGCCAGGAGCATGTAAGAATTCAGTCTTAGTTTTAGTCAAAATTGAGTGATTCCTTTTCAATTGCTTTGGTTGCAATGTTTTCAGGAGCATAGAGAACTGTCCCTTGAGAGTTAACCAGTAAAAAGAGCACGGCTCTCCTTACACCATCATGTAGTAGGGAGGCCTTTGTGCCCTGCTAAATGTACAATATTTTAGAAAAACAAAACCAGGAAGCAAACTGGGATTTGGTCAAGAGTTCATGCTGGCTGAATCACTGTGGTGTGGAAACCACCAGCTCTAAAGATGGAAAGTCCGGAGCCATTCATTCCCTCAAAGAAAGGGAAAAAAAAAAAAAAAAAAAAAAAAAAAAAAAGGCCTATTTGGCTTTCTGGTAAGCTCCCCCAACATCTGAAACACAGGAGAGGCTACCTATAGACAGGTGCCTTGACCTTTTTCTTCCTCATCTCCCTCTGAGCACAGCCAGCAATTTGATCTGCATCATAGTTTTTCCTATTGGGTGCAGTGAGAATTGTTTAAATGTCACTCCCTGACTCAACATGCAGAAATGCTGTAGGGTCATGGCACTGCTTCTTCCCTCCACATCCTGCACCTATTGCCCTCTTCTGCCTTTCCCCAGGAAAAGAAAAAAGAATTCTACATACTTTGCAGATTGAACATGGCCAGTTTCTAAGCAGAGATTCGTTCAGACTTCTCTGGATTGCCTTTTGTTATCTGAGAGCTTCGAAGGAAATATTGCTCAGAAGCTATTAAGGCCAACTGTTCTTGGACAAAGACATGCAACAATCAGCATATTTAGCGAGGCAACACAGTCATTTTGAAATCCTAACTTTGTTAAAATTTATCTTCACAACTGCTGACAAGATCTAGTAAAGACATTTGTGTTCTGCTCGTGCATTTCGTCGTCTTTCATAAGCCAAAAGCTCATTAGCAAATCATTTTGGCAAAGTTCAAAAGCCAAACTGTTGTGTATGCCCATTGCTTGTAGCAAGGATAACAGTTCTTGGCAATAGCCTATTGTCCATACATTTTTTGCTTTCCTGGTTTTCAAAGTACTGGCATACATAAACATGCTATACTTAGGTACTAAACACATTTGTCTCAGCTAATCATCACATTATTTGACATAATCCTGTCACTAAAGCTAAAAATCCTATCAGCTTTCTGATAACATTCAGGCTCACCTGATGGCTGTATCTGCAGCAGCCTTTTTGGCTGTGCTGGATGGGACGACCAAGAGCCACAGCGAGAAAGGATAGAACTGTGCTGCAGAACAAAAGGAGAGCTAGTCCAGCAGCTAAACATCAGAAGCTGAGGAAACCCAAGATCAGTTCTGCAACATATTTCCTTACACAGACTTATCTACATCATTTATTCTCTCCTGCCTCTGCTCTGTAAAGCGGTACTTTTATATAACAGGCTCTGTGAGAATAAATACAGTATGAAGTGGCACACTGACAGGGAATGTGGAAATACCTCTGAATGTATGATAACTCCCCATTAGCAACCAGTCATTTTTAACACTCAAAAGTGAATTATTCCAGAGAATGTTACAGTGGAAATGACTCACAAAAGACTGAAGAATCAACACTGTTTCCTGAACTGAATTCAGTTTTGTGAGTGTAAGTTTTAAAGGGTTCATTTACCACAGTGATTCCATTTGGAAAGCAGTCTTTGAAAACTATAAGCAGCTTTCTACAGAGCAAACCACCAGCTAGCAGCAATGTTATTTCACAGCACTGGACACAACGACCAAGGATGCCTTTCAACACAGCAAAGCATGTTCCAGGATGTTTTGAGAAAAAGACCTATAAAAACTGCGCGTCAAAAACCTGGGAAGCTTGTGCATTATTTTTGCACACTTCTTAATGGAGCTGGTGTTACAAAGTGCTTCTAGCCCTATCAAAATTTCACAGGCAATACGTCAGGAGGGAATCCATCCTGAAATACTAAATTACAGTAACCTTAAGATAGACACCAACTTTCCCGAAGTGTTCTTTATCCTGAGGAGAAGGCAGACAATGCAAAGCTTTAGCTAACTTCACTGTCACCTTGCATATGTCTAAAAGGCATTTTTGTCCCTTCTGGTGGGAACTTACTCACTGGATAATATTGTTTCATTGGACAAAACCATGCCACAATCCTCCTTTTAAGATGTATGTTAAGGGAACCGCATATTTTTCTTTTTTTTTTAAGCACACCTACACATCCTTGCATCAATCATTCTCCCTTTCTCTTTCCTGGAGGGCTTACCCTGCACCACAGCACCTCCTGACCTCTTCAGGTGCTGTACTCCCTTGGGCTTTCACTGCTCTCAGCTCCACATGCTGCCAGCATCTGCAACATAAACTAGTGCATTCTGAGTATTCCTTCTGCCCTGTCCCACGTCACCACTCCCACCGTAAAGTTTGGCAGGGCACATCTACATTAGCGTTCGAGTTTGGAGCAGCAGTGCGCTTTTGAAGCCAGCCCCTCAAATGCCCCACTTACTGTGCTTTGCTTTGCATCATGGAGCAGTCCCCGAGTGCGCAGACCAGATTCCTTTCAGACAAAACTAAGCTGGAAGAGGTACCCCGATAGCACAGGCAAAGCACACCAGCTGCACGCAGCATGCAGTCCAGGGGACCTCACCAGCGCTGCAGCTCTTCGGGTCCACTCCTAGTTCCTACTATACTTGCTCGTGGAGAAATCGCCTTGGAGTATCAGACATACATTCTCGTTCAGAGAAACTTAACAAACCCTTTCTACTCTGTATGTACAACCACCCAAAACTCACATTGCTCCCCCTCCATCCTCCCAAAAAAGCAGCTTGCTGCCTGTCTTTTCAGATATTTACCCAACCAGCACCTCCGGCAGACCATAACATTTGAATTGTTACTATTTTGGACTAGTTTTTGTTAAAACTGCCTGTCATCATTTAGGTCCTTGCTCACCTGCTAGTATTCTGTCACCCAGCTCTTCCCTTTCACCTATTTCTACTCTTCCTTTCTTTCTTTTGGACTCTCTTGTTCTGTTTTACAATTTCAGTTACAAATAAAGCTCAAACTCATCGCTAACACCAAATTCATCTGAAATAACTCCTTCATCTTCTGTGATTTCTTTGATTTTATGTGACTGAATTTCTATGCAAGTTCTACCGCTACAACTTCGAATTTCATGCTATCTATAGTGAAATCACCTCCTCTTATTTCTCAGTTAACCACAGCATGGTCTTTTTCTTTGTGGGCAACCCAGGACCTGCGGAACTGAATGGAAGGACCTCAGCTGACTGCAACAGGCAGTCCCCTAAAGGCACTTAATGAAGTCATTCAAAGAACTGATGCTATTTATGTTAAATTTCATGACTATACAGCATTCAAAGATAACCATGTATGTTCTGTGTTTTGTGAATACATTTTTTCCTATTATACAATCTGAAAAAATAATGGTTTTGTTCTAATGTAATTGTGAGAATCAAATTTATATACAAGACCTTTAGAAAACAGAGACCCACCTCTAAATGCAAAGAACAAACATTTGCATTACCTATTTATATTAAAATATGCAGAAATTTCCAAAGTATTCAGTCAACTTATAAATTTTTATAACTTCTTCAAATTGTTAACATTTTTTTAACACACAGCATTATTTCAGCTTTGTGGAAGGCTCAATAACAATCTTTCTGGTCTGGAAAAAAGGAAAGAACATTATAATAAAGAATGCAGAATAAATAAAAACAAAACAGTACAAGCCGTACATCCACACATACAAAGACAACTTTCATGATGAGCTATAAGCAATTATAATAACACAATGTGCTGCATGTTGATTTCACCAGTGAAAAGAATTTCTCCAGTTATTGAAGACTTTCCTGGCAGAATTTCAGAAAAAAAAAATTCTGACATTCTCCCAATCTGACTTCTGTGCAATGCAAGTCATGCACATTTTAAACACCGATGAATAATACTGCCTTTCTTCTGCGAACTGTTAACAGCTGTAGAAACTATTATAGCCCGCTTGAAATCATGTCTCTGTAGTCAATACTCTCCAGACACTTAGCAATACTAAAGCTATTCCTGGGGCTAAACTAGAATTGCTATGTGAGTACAAAGTTTGATTTATGTTGAAATGAAACAACAAACATCTGATCTTTCCTTTTGTTAAATACCCATTCATATAAACACGAGTATCAGCTGCATAACTAGAAAATGATGTACCAAATTTACAGAAATTAGACAAAGGAAGACCACCCACAGTTACCTTCAAGAAATAAAGATTTGTCAGAGGGTGAAAGACTGCTGGTGGAGATACTTTATACAGTTGTGGCTGCCCTAATGTCCTCATGGTGAGGCTGTGGTTTATGAGAGTGATGTTTCATGAATCTAATTTTTCAAGTCTTCTGAAACACACAAAATTGATCAGCAGCCCAGTACCATATCTTCGCAATGCTCATTATCAGCTGCTCTCAGACTGATCACACAGTGGACTGCCTAATAAAATCGTCCAGATGCATCCAAGAGGAAGTCAAAGTCTCTGTGTGCTAATGTTATTCTTTCGCATCCCACAGCACAGGTGGGAACAGGAGAAATGCTCAGTTGTGTTTCCTCTGACATTTTTGAAATGATGATTGGGAAGAGAGAGAAAAAGATGCAAGTGGAACAAAAGCAAACCTTAAAATACATGTAAAAGTTCAGATACATTCTATGAGTTCACGTACATTACTAACATGTGCTGAAAATAGTTTTGATTCCTCACTCCAACAAACTGCCACCAAAGTTCCTTTATTTTTTTATACATCTTCACCTTTCAAGAAATGAAAACACATGAGTAAATACAATCAGATTTGTGGAGAGTTTGTGATCTCTGACAAATATAGCAATTAATTTGACCAGTTGCAATAATAAAGTGAGGGTTAAGCTAACTTGAAGTAAGAAACTCTTCCTCCAGAAGAGTACCATAAATGGATCAGGAAGATTTTAACAGCCTCAAATTAATGCTCCGACTTCTGCTAGATTAATTTTAAGTCTTTAGCTGTTAAAGTATCTAGAAAGGTGAAAGATAAGCTAATTGTTCAGCTCATTACTAGTTTTTCTTCTGTCAGTAAATTACCTTTTTTAAAGCATCACATTTGCATCTTCTAATCAGAGCTCTTAGGGAAGTTTCAGTGTGCACCAGTATTTCCCCATGTTACACCGGTACGCCTCCACCTTCTGCAGCAGACATGCAAGCACTAGAATAGCCTGTCTGCCCTTCAGCTGCCCCAGATTTCATCAAACAGAGCCATCCACACACAGTCCCAGTGCTTGGCTGGGGAAAATGCTACCGGGTCATGCCTATGGCAAATTCAGTGTTGCTTTCCAAAAAGCCTCTGTTGTTAGTTCCACCAGCTAATCTTCACTCTGGGAACAGCCTTTACTGAAAATGCACATGCCTGTGCACATGAAAGTGCAGCTGCCCAAGGATAGGAACTCACTCTCACTAAAACCTGCACTCTCACTAAAACCACCACTGCTGTAATGGGACTGTGCAAGACTGAGGACTCCAGAGGCAAAACAAAGTTTGAAATTCCAAATGCAGACCTAACACACAGCAGAACTGCTGTAATTCTCTCTACTTCTGGGTCAAATTCAAGTTCTTATGCTGGGCTTGAGACCACTGTTATTTTTGGGAAAACTCCTTTTGACTTTGCTCAAGACCCCAGTTAGCATTTACACAGTCCTATCCCAGGATGCTCCCAATCCTTCTGCTTTTCCTGCTCCCTGCTCACTCACTCACTTCCATCTCCTTTTCTTCCCCCTGCTTTGAGCCTCACTCCACGCTGCCCTCTGGGCTAAGATCTTTCTCCCTGGGAAGGCTTTGGATGTTGTATCTCCACAAATCTGGGATAACACTCAGATTCAGTAAGAGTAAAGCTGACCCGTATCATTGAGTCTCTCTTGCCAAGTATCCTCTGTCCTTCCTCCTGCCTCTTTGAACAATCTCATCCTGTCTTTATTTAGCATCTGTAACTTCACTCCCTTATTCTCCTTAGCTGTTAGCCTACATTTCATATTTGCTAATTTTACCATACTTAGACTGAGAGCTCCTACAGGCAGAGTACAAAGTTGTTGGATTTTTCCTTCCTTTGTCTATAAAATGGTGTGCTATTTAAATGTTTTCCCATAACAATGGAAAGTCATGATCAGTTTCCAACACTAAAGCATATGGAAGGAGAAGGTGTGCACACAAGGGGCAAGGGGACCTGCTATTTTCTTAAATTTTAATAGGTACCTAAGAAATAACTTTTTTTCTCCAAAAACACTGACCATGTATAATGCAAAAAGATACTGTTTAGAAAAAAGCATAAAAAAAGGCACCAAGGTTACTAGTAGCCATCATATCCTTTGGTCTGGGAATTTCAGCTGGGCTCCGATTCTTAATTCAGCACAGTCACAAGGCAACACTGCAATTACAATCCTCCAGGGGCTGCAAATGAAAAAAAAGTTACGTTCAAATCAACCGATTTCCAAGGTCACACACTTGAGATCAGGGCAGCAGGGAACCAAACAGCCTTACAAAACTTACAAAATAAGTACAAATCATGCAACTAGGAAGTTCTCACAGGTATTGTCCTAACAACAACCTGATTTGCTAAATTCAGTGGTCAGTAGTTCCACTGAACAGAGTAAGAAAAATTAGGCTGTGAGTTACAAGGGCAGATAATTTACAATGGGAGGCTGACAGCAGACCACATGGAAAATTAAGCGGCTTGGACTGCAGACAAGCTTAAAAAGAGAGTGAAGCAATGGCTATTTTGAGAATCCCTACTGGGCACAAAACAGCATTCTGCTACGGAGTGCTGATGACATACGTGAAACACACTAATGGCTGCGACATAGGCAGAAAAAGTCAAATAGCCTTTCGATATAAAAAACAGATTTCAAGTTATTTCATCCATCACAAAAGAGAAATGAAACAGAAAAATCTCCAGCACGTAGGCACGCTGTAAATGTGAAAACAGAGCTTCCCACCAATGGATCAGGAAGATCTGATTCTTGGCACTAATTCTGGAAGGAGAAATCTTTTAGACAGGTTACCTCCTTACCTGCCTATGTGTAGAAAAGTCACTGATAACTGAAAAACTCTTAAGCAATCTTCTGTGCCACTCTTCTGTTACAATAATTACACATCCGTGCTCAGAACTGAATGGTATCTGGTCTCATTATCCTAACACATGTAACCATCCATCCAGACATTTACACTGTGCCTGTCATAGTGGGGAGGGACTACGAATAAGAACACACGGGGCAGACAATACCGTTAACGCTTCCCATTTTGGCTGGTATAGCTGTGTTAGTGCAGTCCACAGGCAGGTGCTGTCATTTCTGACAAGCCTGTTGGGTAACAGTGACAGGAATCTGTCAGATGCTGCCCACACGCGGGATGTGTCCTGCACGGCACACTGACCTCCTCTAAAGAAGTTTCACTTCAAAATTCTACTGAACATTTTACAAATACCAGTTGGCAGCATGCAATGTATCACAGAGAAAGGTAAAAGTGTAACGGTCAGGACAAAACAATAGGGAAATACCCTCGGAGGGCAGCAGTGGGCTTGCCGGAGCATGTGCTGTGCTTGGTCGGAGAAACGCGTTGGATCTTTGTGACGGAGGGACGCTTAGCCCATCAAACAAGGTAAAATGCTAAGGCACCTCTGTGCTTCTTGTGCAATTCCCTGACCCTGCAGTTGCCAGAAGATTAGTGCTGTCATAAAGATGACTTTAAAGCAGCCTCAGGCTTTGCCAAGAATAAACCATGAGTGCCTTTACCCTCACAAGATCGTATCCACACCGTGCGCAACTCCTTCTTCCCCAGGAAAAAGCCCTGTGCCAATGCATAAGGAGATGCGTGTCAAAGACCTTTGACATTGCCTCGATACAACCACACAGCCTGCCATCTGCTCTCCCTTTGGACAAGCAAATTCTGAGGAATCTACTTACTCCTGCTTCCTGCCTTCTTTATATCCCTTGAGGTGCAAAGCTGATGGAGATGAACAACCTGCACTTCCTAGGCAGGCAATAAAATATGGGATATGGGAGGCTCTCAACTAGCAGAAGAGCTTTTGCACACCTAGCCATGACAGCTCAGAGCGCTTCTGCTCCTGTGCAAGAAGTTATCAGACCCACAGCAGAACTTTAAACTTTAAGTTATCAGACTACCCACCAGAGCCTGTGAGACAAACGCGTGTGCTCCCTCTCCCCACCCTGCTGCAAGCAAGCTCTCCACTGCTGGGGAGGGATGTGTGGCAATACCTTCAGCTACACAAATAGATTTCGGACAGCTCTTCTGCAGCATCCTGGGAGCTTGGGTTCAGTACGGTACACAACAAGATAATTCCAGTATTGTCTCTTTAACAAAAAGTAAAATGTCTCTGAAATGGTGATTTTTGCTTTTGGAAATTGTATTAAGACCAGTGCAGAAACTGGTAGCAAAGTAGTGATTCATGAACACTAACAAAGTGATTCACCAGCCCCTTGCTAGGAAGTGACATCATCGCACCACACATCTCCATGAGAATGGCAGAAGAGAAGCATTGTCCCACAGGACAGGAAAGTGCTGGATTCTCCAAAAGAAAAGTACTAAATCTGCAGGTGTGTATGACAAACAAGATGGGGCAAATTGTCAGTGCTCTGGGCAGGGAGTCAGGTGCCTAGCACGGTGACTATCAGATGCTTGTAAGCACTACTGAAGAATACCAGAACATTTCCAATCTGGTCTGGGATAAATTGCAAGCTCTGGGTATATTGTACAATTACCCCACAGCCCAACCAGATTCTTCTCCACCTGATCCATCATTCCTCACTCCATCCCTCAAGCCACAGACGGTAAAATCCTTTCTTGCTCCCTGCTTAGCAGCCATATAGCAAGCATGCTCTCACATTCTCTGACCTCAGTCCCATACTCTCTGACCCACAATATTGCCTCCGCATCCCAAAATGGGCTCTTGGTCTTGCCAGGGATCTATACAACTTAGCTGTATGCCTGCTCCACCCCTATGCCCTGCCCAGCACCGTTCCCCAGGTGCTCCAGTGCTTCTCAGGTCAAAAGGCCCAGGACTGCTGCACATCCAGCTGGCCAAGGGAACACCAAAGCTCTTCTGATCCCTGTGCTACCCTGATTCTCACCTTGTGGCTCACATGAAGGAGAAGCTGAATGCACGTATGAAGCTGCTGGGGAGGCAGAAAGCAAGGGAGTTTTAGGTTTCAGCGTGTATGCCATATGTTGTCTTCAAGGGTGACACACTGGAAAACAGTTTTTTTCAGGTCTTAAAACTGTACCTCATGTTGGACATGACCATGCTCTCTGCAGTTATTCTGGGCAGTATCAGCCTGTCAGCACCTCAAAGCCCTAAGCATGCTGCACTCTGCCCCTTGCAAAGCAGGCAGTAGTAGGCTTGCAGCTACATAACTACCAAACTCACGATGACAAGGTGACATTGCCCAGATTGGGAGGATTTTCTTTCTGTTAATCTTATTCCTTCTCCTCAGCCTGCCCTGTGTGCCAAGACATCAAAGTACCACCCCTCCAGTTCACGTGATGGTGATGCTTCTCCCTCACCTACAACTCTCCTTGCAAAAAACCTACACTTATGGCACCTAACATCAGCAGCCCCAAGCATTTGAAAGACAATAAAACCAGTGCTGCTTTCCTCCCCAGCCTGCTGCCCAGCTGTGCCAGACACAAGGGACACTTCAAATCCAGGGAACTGCCAGAGAAGAGTGGTGAATTTTTGAATCACTCAGTTTCTCCAAAACTCCCTTAACAATCTGCAGGAAGACTCGTGGGCCTGCTGCTATGCAGATCTGCTGGCCCACAGCATGCCAGAGGCTACTGTCAAATCAAGGCTTTAGGAGCAATCACAGAGCAGCAGGCACATCCAAGCAGCACTGGAGAAGTCATCTGCAAGGAAGAACAAGTCCCACGCCATATAACATGAAAGCAAGCTGTAAGTATTTATTCCGCTATCACTTCTAAACCCCCAGGGACTGGTCTTTTAATGCAACTCATATCCTCCAATCTAGGAACCTCAGTTCCCTGGAGACTGGTGCTGCAGACGCATAGACAGAGCTTAGAGCTGAGCAGCTCTGGGATTTCTGATGTATCCAGCCACAGTTGGTGCCAGCCAGAGTGACGCAGGACTCCTCATGCAATCCATCTGCTTCACTGGGTTCACCTAGAAAAGCAAGCCAGCCACCCACCAGCCTTTCAGCTCAGCCCTCAGTCACACCCAAACAGCAGAGTGGAAGGAAAGCTGCTCGCTCTGTTCCAGCAGTGCCCGCAGGCTCTGGCGCACTGACCAACAGCTCCTGTCCCAGAGAGCCTGCATCTAAAAGGACAAACAGTCAAAGGGAAGAGACACACACAAACGGGGAACTTGATCGCATGATTTTTCGGTGTGGTAGGGCACAAGAGAGACCATATTCTTGATACCGTTTCAGTGTTTCTGTATATTAGACAAGATCATAGGGGAACTCAATCAGCAACAGACAATGGAAATGCCCCTTCCTTTGGCCAAACACACAAAAAAAGCAGTGGGCCTGATTTACCACTGATGACACTTAGTTAACATCCATGTAACCCGAACAATTCTCACAGTTACTCCTCATATACTTAAATAAGAAGAAAATCTAATTTTCTGTCTGGCTGAGGGAAAAAGATACCGCTTTTGGAGTAAAAAAGCATAAGCAACCTGTTAGCAAGCATTTTAGAGAACATTTCACTTTGGTGAACATATTCCCTCGAGTAATATCTATGATCTAGATAAGCAGCAACTGTTGTACTCATCTCTAAAAATTATCAAGTATCATCAGTTAATGAGTCCTGCAGTACAGTGTTTCCATCCAAAGAGCCTCCTTGTTGTGCATATGCAGCACTCCATTAAAGTCATGGAGGCATACCTGAGACAGAGCAGACTGGAATAGATCACAGATACCCATTTTATATCAATTACCCTGAAAAGTGAATGGTTCAATTCTTCTGTGTAGTATAAAACCTCATGTACTACAGGAACAGAAGCTTAAAGGCCACATAGTACTTTCACTTTATGTGTGCACCTTCCAGTGATGTCAACTGGATGCGAGCTTCTGATTCTCAGCCAGTACAACTTTTGCCAGGAAGTATTTTCAAACATACCCCATCACCTCTGGGCTCACACTTATGTCCCAACAAAATCTGATGTCTCTCCACACCATCCACACTTGTACTGTCACTTTTACACGCTGGAAGGAAAAAAAAAAAAAAAAAAAAAAAAAAAAAAAAAGCTTGCATAAGTAAAATTCACTTTGTCAAATTCTGGAGGCTCTTTGAATGATGAAAGCACTTTTAAATCTTGGCCTCAGCAAAAACGTTCTCTGCTCTCAGGAGTTTGAATGGGATGGCCACATTTCTAAGCATAAGAACAGCTGATAATTTGTGGTGAGATCACCACAGTTTAAAAATTTAACACCACGAAGATGGCTTAAGCCAACAGGTATCATTTCACCACAGGGTGTGAGAGCAGAGTTCCTGAAGTTCAGCTGGTTCCTGAAGCGCAGCTGAGGAGTGACAGTGTGTTAAGCTACAGCAGTGTGATTGCTTCTAATCATCTCTTTTATATTCTAAGAGCTAAACTATCCTTGTTCCAAGGCATGGGTCAAAATATTGCAAGAGATGCAGGGGATAGAGCAGAAGAAAGGGGTTTTTTCAACTTGTTATGCTTTCCAAAAGTTTTCAGATTCTGCACATAGAGTTAACCAATTTTATAATTTTGCTTACATCAGAACATCCTTTATATCAGAATAACAACTTCTTGTTATCAACCCCTTTGTTTTTAACTCTAGTTATATGCCACCCCCTTGAAGTAAAATAGCTCAGATTCACCCATAAAGATTGAGATGAGATAATGGAAACAAAAGATAATGAATCAACTGGTTTTGTACACAAAATAAGCATCTGTAATTACAAAGCAGCCAATGCGCTGACTCTGCCTTGAGTTACGTTACACACTGGCCCCTTGGATCCCAGGACTTAAAATCACCTTTGCTCTCCCTGTCACAGGTCAAGTACAGCTCAGCCAAACCAGGAGATCTGTGCCAAACAGTTTGTATTTCCAACAATTAAATATTGAATTCTCCTTTAATAAGTCAGTTAGGAGTCATGCTTGCACAATTATTTGCATACACAGACACTTTATTTCAGCCCCAAATACAAAAAGCTATTAACAGTTGGCCAGATTCTGCTCTCATTTGCCCTAATGCAAACCCACGTCATTTCCACTAAGATCAGTGGAACTTGAGTTTCGTACCACACATGGGAGAGCAGAACTCCTTTTTCACTGAGGCAACTGACATTGCCAGTGAGTTGCTGCGCCTGCGGTGCACGTGGCCTGGAGGTTTCCGTTCTGCTGCGCACGCCGCCTCCTCTGCTCACTGCAGTCCCGCCGTATCTCTCGCGGGCTTTTATTTTAAATGGACCTTGTTTCACAGACAGACCAGAGCAGGTTACTTATTCCCCGTAATTCATTGGATTTACAAGAAGCACGCCAGCTGAGTAACACTGAACAAAAGACAAAATTGTTTCTACAGTGTATCTACACACAATAAAATGAACCAATCAAGCAAACAAACTGTACACAACATGCCTGATTATTAACTGAAACCAGAAGAAACGCTCTTTAGTACTTCCAGTGCTTATAAATGCATGCTTATGTCCTAAGTAGCCTTGAGATTCCAGCAATTACTTAGTCCTCAAAACTTTGAGCCAAGTTTTCTCCACAGTATTTACTCCCTGGGGCTCACAAGAGGTAACAGATAACTGGTCTCCAACCCTGTTTCTTCAGAGCTCTCCACACTGGGGGCAGATTTTGCTCATTCTCCCTGACAGATCACCTAGTTTAACTTCTGGATTCCCTTCATTTGCTATACGTCACAGCCACTCTCACACTCCCAGGCATGGTACCATTCCCCATGTAACACCTGGCCAGTGAGGGACAGGCAGCTGGGTGCCAGGGGACACCAGGAACTGTGGCACTGGGAAGCAAGCACTCTGCCGCCAGTCAGGAGGCAATTACGAGCACAAGAGCATGCACAGCAACAGTCTGAGAGAACAGAAATCTTAATCCTGGGGTCCCTGCATGCCCACAATAGCTGGGTTAGGAGTTATGCTCTTCTACAGATAGTGTGTTTAGAAGTTCGTAATCATTGCTTTGTGCTTTTATTTCTTTCTGGTAGTGTAATAATGCAATTCCCAGTTATAAAAAATGTGACTGTTTGCGACCGTGATAAGGTATGTCCAGAGGTACAGCCCTTGCTACAAAACACACGAAGAGTGCTGGCCAAGCAAGCTCTCATTCCTCCCAGCAGGCTGTCTGACCTCAGACAGGATTCACACGCCACCCCGTGCAGCAGCATCCCACAGGATTATGTATCCTTCTGCCGACGCAGTTTTCTGCCACCTTGCATGACCACACCAAAAGCCACATAGCCCAAGAGGCAAACGCCCCCAAACAATTCCCCTTACATAAAGGGAAAAGTGATTTATTACACAAATACAAGGCACAGTGAATCACCCCAGCTTGACTACTTATCCATGTCAAAAAAACCAGTGCTACTTTCAAGGGCCCTCTTCTGCCACCCTTCCACTGAATAATTTGAGGGGAAAAACTTGACACACGTCACAGCACAATATTTCTGATGCTAATTCACGTGTCTTCTTTTCCCTACTAGAATTCATGGAAGCAGAAGATTGTCACATTTTTCAAGTGGAAGATGCTAAGAACTGGGTTTCAGCTCTCTGGTAAACCTGGAAAACAAGGCAAGGGGCCAGCTCCTCTGTGCGCAAACCCCCAGTGACTCAGCTGAAGCATATGTAGATGAGGCGAGAACCAAGAGAGTCGGATAATCCCATTCCAATTGTGTACAGCCAGATTTGTAAAGAGAGAAACTGGTCACTATTTTTGAAATGGAGTATTACCATCTCAGTAAAGCAGCAGTATGACTCCAAGGCATTCAACGTTTTAATTCTCAGACAAAGCTAGGGTAAAAGCACATCAGATTTACAAAACGGCTCTTAACTGCTTGGAAAGGACAACTGTAAGGCTGCTTGGGCAACCTTGCTTGTACCTTCTTGTATAAGGAATCCGTGGCTGGACACTACAACATACTATTCCCCTATAATGTAGTCTACTATTAGCTTCATATCCTTCCATTCCGCCTCAAATACCCATGTGCTGACACAGCATATATATGGTTTACATGTATGTTTTGTTTAGCACAAAACAAGGAACAGCGCTGCATTTAGCATTCAGTTTTAACACTGTATATACACAAACATAAATGCAGATAACCTTGAGAAATCAGGTACACATGTGAAAGAAGTTGTAATACTCTCCCAAATATTTCTCACCATTCCTGGAATCCCTTCCGAAGTCTCCCTAGTAGCATCAGTACAAGTCCAAAAGGCTACACAAATAAGGCCCTCGCTCCCCTGGCACACCAGCAAGAACTCGTCCCAACACTCTGTAATAAGGATAAAGCTTTCAGCTTTAGCTCAAAAGTCACAAGGACTACAGCCTACCACAGGAAGACAGCAGAAGAGATCAAGGGCATCCCCAGAGACTTTGTTAAGTGAAAAAAAGTAAAGTGTGCAAAGTCACTCAACTGTTTTGTGGACTTGCAGTTCTGTTGGCATCCTTGTACAGTGTCATAAATTTAAGTGTATACATAAAAATACAAATACAAATAAAAATACAACCCTGCCATGAGTTCCATGTGAACAGCTCTCTGTAAGCAACATCAACTCCTTCTATGTGCACGGCCTTGCCTATACAGGGCTCTCTGTGGACTGTAAACTATGTACATAAATGCTGGTAAAGTGTGTTTACATAATATGTAAATAGATAAAGAAAAGTACATTCACACCAACTACTGAGGAAAGAAAACAAATCGTTTCTCTACTGCTAAAAGTACTGAATCACTTACCATCTGGTTTGGGGGATAAAAAAGACTCAGTCCAATTCAGCTACAAAGAAAATCCTGTCTAAAAAAAGTAATCACATGCTAGATCCCCCTAAGTTCAATTTCCAATCATTTTAACATTGAGAGTTTTGTTTTCCTGAAGGAAAAAAAAAACCCACCCCCCCAAAAAACAGTAAGAAGGGTATGTGGCTTGTTAGGCCCTGATCCTGCAAGCTCTAAATACTTAGCTATGGGGAATAGTGGAAGATATTTTTCAGGAAAAAGCTGAGTCTCTGCATAAGTTTCTGCTGGAATGCATCCTAATTTTCCAAGACAAATCTGCCACACTTTTGCTACCATGTCGTGAAATGCAAAAGTAAAATCTAGATACTAAATATCTGAACTAATTTCCCTTTATACTTTGGTAAAGTTTGGGGTTTTTCCTCAATCATCTGAAGATACACCTATGCACACTGTAGCATAGTGCAGAAGTGCTATGTTACTGACAAGTATGTTATTCTAACTGAAAAAGAACATGTGGTCATGTAAATACTCTGAGTACTAGAGCACAACCAGCAAAGGTCATGTTTATAGCTCTGGCAAGCATTTGTCATTTCCAAATTTGTGACTCTTCACTTTGTCCTCAAACATATAATTACTTTCTTAATTTTTTAAAGAAACTAAAATTTTTGTATCATCATTTCAACTCACACTTCAAAACCTAGCCTACACATAGCACTGATTTTCCAAATGCCTTTGTATGTTCCCTTTAACAGTCGTGCATCCCACAACTGTAGGTCACAGAACCAAACTGCCCTGTTCCTTCCTTGCCTCATTCCCTCCACATTCAAATATCAACTCACCTCCGCATGCTGCTTCTCTGGAACACCCCCGTGACCTCATTCACTGACATTTCATCCACACTGGCATCTCTTCCTTCCTCCTCTTTTTCCTCGCCATTTCTTCTACTAATTGCCAACATTTTCTAACTGATGCTCTCGTATTTTAATACTTTTGTTCTTGGAAGTCATCAAAACCTGTTTGATAACCACAACTCTGAGATCAATACTGCTGCGTGGGCAGCTGTGACAGTCCTGTGGGTCCTGGCCTGTTTCTTCTGCTTCCCTCAGTCCACCTCCCTTGCTCAAACACTTGCATAAAATTTCATTCCTCTTCCCAGAGGCCTCAAGTTTAATATGGATCCTTTACCTATGGGACAAAGAAGGATTTCACTGGATTTACCGATTAACCTAAACATACAAACACCTAAAAACACTGAAAGAAATTTCCCTGTCCCACTAAATACCTTATCCACTAAATTTTTCTGTTCACCTCTTCTGCTGAACACTAAGTCCTTCCATGAAAAAACCTATCTAATATTTATTTAAAATAGAAAAATGTCCCTTGGCCATTCCTTAAAAATTACTTATTCTTTCCTTCTTAAATTTAGCACTACTGATTAACCTGTATAGATCTCCACTAGGATAAATTTGATCCCAAATCATTAAGAAGTGAAATAGTTCTCTTTCTTCCTGAAAAGAGATTCTTAAAATAATGTGTTACATGTATAACCAAAGGCAATCAAGTTACTATGGCTTCACGCGTTACTGCTTACCACCTGTGTGACGACCATACCCAGTCCTCGCTCGTGATTGTGAAAAAGAAAGGCTTAGCTTAAAGATAGTCTGTGCTAAAGCATTTTTGGCAGCAAGGGAAGGCTGCGAGTGAGCACCAAGCAGGTTACAGTGACTCAGCTGCACTCTGGCTTAACTCTTTAAGCCAGAGAAATAGGATTACTTTAGACCTTGCTAGCCTTAGCATAGCACAAGCAGCGGTAGACCCACACCTCAGACCCTCTGGGACCCCAGAGTTAGTAAACTATCTACTGCCAACCCTCAGACTCCAACAGAGCAGAATCACACCCTACCCTAGTACAAAAGTGCTCATAGACCGCACCCATCTCAAAGCAGGCAAAAGTAAATACAGCACTGAAGTCAGTGATAATGGGAGAACAGACACGCAGAGGGAGAAACATAAGGCTGCAAGGGGGCAGGTTTCCTCATCCCTGCCCGACAACGAGGACTCTGTAGAGCCTTTGTACGCTAAGCGGGCCCTTCCCCTGGGTCGTATCAACAAAACCTTCCCTTGCCATTTGAAAGACAGCTGCTGAGGGGAGGGCTGAAGGCCAAGGGAGCCGCTTCCAAACAGAGGTGACCTTCCAAGCTTTCTCCCACCCTCCGCTCTCCCACTGAGTGACCAAATGGGACCCTCGGGATTCTCTGAAAAAGTAACAGAGAGAAAAAAAAACACGTGGAGTTTGGCACTGATGTAACAGAGGCCGGAGGGGCCTTATGGGTCTGGCAGCCAGCGACAGGGACACAATTCAAAGGACCTACAGGGAACTGTTTTCAGAACTGGTGGAGAGGGCCACGCTCTGAGCCCAAGAAACCACCCAGTGCCACTGGCACTGGGTGGCTCCTCTCCTGGTGGCTCCTCTCCGGCATGCCTGGAGCAGCAGGGGGACGACACGGCACCCTGCACTCACTGCCTGCAACAGCAGGACAGTCTCGGGTGCTCCACTTCACCGCTAGCTGGGACCTGCCAGGGAGGAAACAGACCCTTCCTGCTAGTAAAGCATCAAGACTGGAGCCAAGCGTGACTTTCATTCTGTACCAACTATCCCAGGAAACAGATTTTAACTTTCCCAACAGGTAGAGTCACCATTTAAATGAACAGTAATTTATATCAGTAAAATGATAAATGACTTCTATGCATTTTGCTGCTTTTGAATGCGCTTATGTAAAATATCAAATATCAAAATTATTTTAGTACAGCCAGAGATGAAGATACGAAGGGAAGAAATCACAGGTAAACATACCACATCTTTAACTGTGTCTTTTCTGCTGTCAGTTAAAAAAACTAAAAGTGATGGTCCAAATTACAGTATTCCGTACATTGTAAGATTAACCAGTTTAATCAATGATTCCCATTTATTTCTAATTACATTCCTCATAACATAGTATCCATATGCATTCCTGTTGATATTTTGAAAGTTATGCCAGTATTAAGAAAGAGTGATAATACAGCTTTTTGTGGACTCAGAATTACACTTGCAAATTGAGCTGTGGGTTTCTTTCATCTCAGTAATTAACAAAAAAAATCTTTTTTTACCTTCCTGCCTGTATCTGAGCACTCAGGATTAGGGGCGGGCAGTTCAACAATACTCTTGAATATATTTTTAGCTCATATTTTTCCCAGACTATATAATCAGATTATCTTTAGAAAACATTAAACATACATGAAAAACTTAGAAAAGTCAAGTAACAACTCTTTCCACAACCATTAGAGGATTTCTCCCTCTCGCTCTCTCTCTTTTTTGTCACCACTGCATACAACTGGCGAAAGTATCGTGCAGCTCCACAGCTGCAGTGGCTAAGAGTGTCACCACACAAGCAGCTCTGTCCAGAGATGCCTTCCTGCAAACTACATGCCAAGAAGGGAGCGCATGAAGGGAGGGCAGCTTCTAACCACACTGGTAAACGTCTTCTGCCTCACATCCAGGACTGGTCCTAGACAGTCAAGAGTGTTCACAAGGAATAAGGCCATGACGAACTCAGAGCACCCATCACCAGCAGCATCAGAGACATCAGCAGAGATCTGATTTGCACCAGTGGAAAACATGAAATTAGTGGAGCTAAACTCAGAAGATCAGAATGAGACTCATTATGTCTGCAAATTCATGCACAGGGAGTTGCATGCTGCACCGCCTTTCCTACTCTGAGTCACTCCAACTCCTGCTCTAGGCTGTTCAGTGGCAAACTGTGAATAAAACTCATTAATGATGCGCTTTATATAGAAATAGTGCATTTAACTGAGAGGCTACAACAAATGAAGAGTGCAGCGAGGGGTGAATTACGTGGTTAATGGAATACAGGATGTGTGTCAGTAAAGAAGTGGTAAAGGTGGGTGGGATTCTTAATGTTACATAGATCTGCTTGAAGTTTGGTATATATATGAACCTAATTCCCCTTTTGATTTTGGTACCGTTATATCTAGCACTCCTATGTGTTTCTACTGATATATAAATTCTCTGATGAATAACTGATAATCAACTTTCTTTTACGTAAGCCGTTATTGGAGAACCAGCAAATATTAGAGACATGTTGTTTGTCTTATCTCTTTTTAGTCTTGTTCTAATCTGAATCATGTTTGGCTAGCATTCGTATCTATCTCCTTGACTGGTGGTAGCTATAAAAAAAATAATATATATACATGCCCTTGCAGAACCAGTGGCAGGAACAGTGCAAAAAAGACATTCTTTGACACAGATTCCTACTTTTTGCCCTACGTAAACTCATATCTGCAGCTGTTGGCAATGTTATAATGGAGGACGGTTTCTGTACTGCCTGTCCAAGTTCTATACCTCGTAAAATATTCTAGCATCGTGACATAACATTTAGTTACAGCTAACAACTGCCCTTCTAAGCAGGTGGCTGTCATTTTCATCCATTCAAGACTAGTGTTTTACCTGATGGTTACAGGTAATTCTAACTTCTCAAACCAAATTAAGTGTATCTGGGAAGCAACCCCTACAAGAAAGTGAAAATAAACATGGGATATTTCACAAACTTGGGGGGAATTGTAATACATAACAGCAACAAAGAAGCAAGAAGCTGAAAAACTGTCAATCCCACAGGAGAGTTCAGGTAGAAAGGAGAGGACCCTAGAAGTATGGGAGGTTGGGCAGGAGAAAATACCTGTAACACTTCTCAACACATTCTTTTTCAGGAGGGGGGACACGACACGACACGACACAACAGGGACCAAATACAGCAGACCAAAACTGTAACCTGAACCTGACCTCCCTCACACTGGTCATATCAAAACTACTGAGCTGAACTTTGGTCATTGCATCACTGACACAAAGCAATCTCAAAGCCCAGCCAAGCAACTACACCGTGATTTTTTTTTTTTTTTTTCTTCACATGCGCTCAAGATGGTAGAGGCCAGCTAAGAATATGGCCATTCAGCAGAAAAAATGTGTCAATTTAATTGTCAGTTGGCTGGACAGCTTCTTTGCTTTTGAGGTTTTTGGGTTTGGTTTGGTTTTTTTTTTAATATTACTGCACTGAAAAAGGTAGGTGTGATATAGCATTTAACTGGAACATTTAAGTGCCAAGGACATATTTTTGTCTGTTAGAAATGGAAATCAATACAGTAGTTAAAAACATTGAGGATCATAAGGTGATCAGTTATGCAAAATATAAACCTTATCACTGATGTAACATGGCACTGGGAATATTCACACAAAGATGTTCTTAAAATCTGAATAAACATCCTCATACACAGGATGTGCAAGTCATGGTTTATAGAGCGATAAGCACTAAAAGGGTCAAGTAACTCACCTAATATCACCCAGCGAGTCAAGATCAGGCTGAGATCAGAACTCAGGATCCTGGTTTTCCATGCTCATCTTCCTTACAACTGCATGTTACTCCAAGCGCACGATGTCCTACCAATACCAAGCATTTTTGTGTCCACAAAATGGCTTATTTTTGTGCTGCATATAAAAAGAACCAGTGTGTTCAAAAGTGAGCATTCTAGCAATCACTTGCAAGCTTAAAATGTAATTGCTGAAGCAGGACACAAATGGATAGCTTAAGCCAATAGAGAGATAATTTATCATTATCGCTAATAATGATAACTGCCAAAAATTCTAGTCCATACCTCCATAATTAAATTGACTGTCCCTGCAGAAGGGGACCAAATAGAAGAGCACACTGAACATGGAGCCTTCCAAATCCCTTGGTTTCTGACAAAATGCCAGTTGCCAATCAATGCAGCAGCCATGAGACTGTCAGTATCTTCAGCAGTTCACTCAGATACAGAAAGGCTCACAGGCCATTAAAGACGCTACCTCTCAACTCAAGACATCTGCCCCCTCATCCTAAGCACCCTGCCAGGCGGACCTGTTCCTGCCA